>NC_141687.1:2072797731-2073430231 GCF_964263255.1 Lissotriton vulgaris
CACATTTCATTTTGGCTGACATCTTTGAGTGTACTTGTTTTGCAATGTTCTTGTACACACAGTGTCTCTTTTTACACAACCACTTATTCATAAAAGTGATTAAGTACATTTCATCATTACTTCTTATCTCACATTTCATTCGCCACAGTGGCTGATTGTGCAGTGACTGTTTCTAAACCCCTCTTCTTTCGCCTAGTGGCTTAATAAGGGTTCAATGTCTCTGGTTAAAGCTTTATCTTTAAAAACAAAGAAAAAAGTGCAAAAAACGTGAACTATAAGTGAAGAAATTTCTACTTAGTGAAGAAGTCTTCTACTCTATTTTCGTGAATCTTCTGGGTGACAGGCTCAATTCCTCGTGAAGTGCACGTGATCCCTAATATATCATCTTGATTCCGCCTGTTAGAGTAAAACAAAAATTAAAATTACAATCTTATTCTCATTAAAACATATTTCCAGCTTAGATATTTATACCAACATTCCTTCATTGTGACAAACATGTATGGATTTACGTTTCATAGGTACAGGATTCTTACTTTCTTTCTTCATGTATCATATAGATGAACTACCAATTCCTCATGGTCATTGTGCCCATTCGGTTGTCTTGTTTCTAGTTCTAAAATCCATTTGGACTCTCTTTTCCTCAACTGCATCTCTCTGTTACCCCCTCTCTGATTTTGCCTCACCTGTTCGATTGCAAAGTATGTTACCAGATTGCAATTCGATCTGTGATATTGCGCAAAGTGTCTTGCGACTGGGTATTGAGGGTCATGATTTGTGATTGCCCTAAGATGTTGCATCACCCTATTCTTAGCCATTACTGTTGTGCTGCCCACATATCTTTTTTTGCACGGACATTCAAGCACGTATATCACATGTGTAGAGCTGCACGTAAGGAATTGTGTTATCTTTCTTTTGGTCTTACCATGAGGGAGATCGAAGTCTTTTCTCATAGGGCTATGCTTGCAGGCTTTACAGTGCCCACACGGAAAGAAACCTGCCAGATTATGTTGGTTCCTATCCCTGTAGTCTGTGATGTCTCCCTTCGTGAGTATGTCCCTCAGGCTATGGCTTTTCCTGTAGGTAATGGCTGGTCTAGTGCTTAACTCAGGGCCAATGACAGGATCACTTTTAAGGATGTTCCAATTTTTTGCAATTATTTTTCTTACTTTGTGAGACCCTCTATTGAATGTTAGGATTACCCTGGTGGTGTCGTTTTCTTGGGCATCCCTTTCTTTTGTTATTAAAGTGCTTTCCCTTGTCACATTTTCCATCTTTGTCAGGGCTCTGTCTAGAACCCATTTGGGGTAACCCCTCTCTTTGAATCTCTGTATCATTATTCCGCTTTCTCGTTTGTACTTGTCAGGGCTCCACGAATTTCCAATCCTTTTCTTCTATGTCGACTTGCACAGGAACAGAAGATGCTTACTTTCCAACTCCCTCTCTCCAATCAGTCGGAGTCAGATTAAAATCATAACTCCAAGCAATCAGAAGAAGGGAAGGGGAAAAGTGGAGAAAATAACCATAATAAAAGAAAGGCACAGAAGAGACTGGTCCGGTCCCTCGATACTCCAGCGAATCCTCCTCTGACTTTATCAGCCAAACTATGTTCCTGTGAATACTAAAACATACAAATATTTTTAGCCTATAAGTCTTAACTCTGTTCTACCTCCTTCTATTGTTAATTAAACCTACATACCCATGGGACTGCATAGACCTGCAGCTCTTCTTTCTACTGTGTGTTTTCTTAACTGGAGTTGCCTTGTGTTCAAACTCACTAAAATGAAATGACTGTGTTAATATTCCACTCTATTATTTCTCTTAGAATATGTGTTTTTCTAGACTACAGACCTACCACGCTATGCAACTCTGTGTCTTTTATTCTTCCTCTTGTGTTGTATGTTGGCTTGTGAATACCTCATCAATGCTGCATTCCGCTATTCTTTTTATGTGATCTGTACTTGTCTTTCTTCTTTTCAGTCTGCTGCTTTCCTGCTCAAGTTATTCGTCTCACTAGATTCAGGTAAGCCTTTTCTTTCCATTTACTTCAAGTAATTGTCTAAATTGCCTTTTAACAATCATTTACATTTCTCTGGGGGACGAGTTTAATTTCTTGTTGCTGAGTCTCGAAACACCTGCTGAAAATGCAACTGTTATCTCTTAGATTTTAAATGTCACAGGCTGAAAGCGTAATTCTTTTTTTCTTCAACAGTACTGTCTAAATTAATTTTCACTTAGCTCTGTGAAAGCCGTTTTCTGTGACGTGAAGACAGCTGGCTCTGCTCCTGAAGCGGCACACGTTCTCTTGAAAAAGTCTCTCAGAATGTTTCTTTTTCCTTTTCTTCTGTCAGACCCCAACGTGGCAATTTCTGCAGGGAAACTATGGTACTAGTCGCTACTAGGAATAAATCTCTAAACTGCTCCGGAAATCTGTAAATAACCTTTCCTCAAAATGTTTCCTACTCTAACTCGAAAACTCTAACTGCCTCGGGCTGAATTCTTGGTGAAGTGCGCAGCTCTGATAGAGCGCGCGCCTCACCTGAACTCCGGTCTGGAATGTTCAGAAAACTAGACTGGCAACTTAGGCTGGCAGTTGTCCTGCTCGCACGCCATCTTGGAATTCCGTGAATTCCACGCCTTGGACCAGGAAGGAGCCAAACTCCAGTCCTGTTTCCTCATTTTGAGAACTCTTGCTGACCGTTCATTAGGAAGGATCCTGACAGTACTCCTCTGTGCTAGAACAATTTCTCCTTGCTCTCAGCAGTTCCCCATAGGGAATGCTCCATTTTAAGGTGTCAGGGTGACTGCTAAGAGCATGGAGGACACTATTGCCTGCTGTCTCTTTCCTGAACAACTTTGTTCTTAAACGGTCACCTTCTGCTCTTACTTCTACGTCTAAATATTCAACCTTGTATCTATCCTTTTGATGAGTAAGTTTTATGTTGTACTCATTGGTATTTAAAAGTTTCACAAATTCATCTGCCTCTGCATCATTCCCACTCCACACTACAAAAAGGTCATCTATGTACCTAAGCCATACTATGACTCTTTCGAATGCCTGTCTGTACTGGGGGTCCTTTTGTATCTCCTCTTCCCATTTACCCAAGAACAAATTCGCAAAGCTCGGCGCAAAGCTCGTACCCATGCAAGTTCCAGTTGTTTGCTTGTACAGTTCACCATTAAACATAAATACATTATTTTCCAAACATATTCTTATCATTTCCTTTAGCATCCTTGTGTGCTCTAGGTACATTATGTTCCGTTTTCTCAGATAATGCATGCATGCCTCTATGCCATGTTCATGTTCAATGATTGTGTATAATGAATTTACATCCATTGTTATTAACATGTACTCAGCTTTCCAATTTATGGTATCAATCTTTTTCAGAAAGTCTTGGGTATCCTTCACATAGGAAGGTAGCTCTTTCACATGTTCCTGGAGGAAGAATTCCACATATTTTGACACATTTTCATACACACTACCTATAGATGACACTATGGGTCTCCCTGGTGGTGTAAGTGGGTTCTTGTGTATTTTGGGAAGAAAGTAGATTATTGGCAATTTGGGATAATCTTTTTTCAAGAAGGTAAACTCCTCCCAAGACAGGAGACCTTCCTCCTGCCACTTGCTTAGGTTAGACCACATAGTTAGGATGTTATTTTTGTATATGCTGCCATTACTTTTACAGTAATAGTTTTCATTGTTTAGTTGTCTTGCTGCCTCTGCTATGTATGCCTCCCGATCTTGTATCACCACATTCCCCCCTTTATCTGCTGGGCGTATTATAATGGAGGAATCATTCGCTAGGGATTCAATGGCTTTCTTTTGTTTTGCATTTAGGTTGAAACCTCCTCCCTTTCCCCTTGGGCAGTGCTTGTATTCTATTAGCGCCTTGGTAGTTACATCATGAAAAGTGTCTACATTGTCGTGTGGGAGATTGGGGAAGAACACAGATTTGGGTTTAAAACTAGTCATGGCAGCTCTATCTGTAGTTAAGTTCAATGATTCTGCGCCCACCTCCCGGGTGTATGTTCCTGTATTGTCTCCTTCATATAGTAGGTCCTGCGCTATTTGGATGGCATTAGCGTCTCCCACCTCTAATAAGGGCTGACTCGGGGGTATGGTTTCCTGTGTGTTCCAGTTACTAGTGTTGTTCCTGAGAGCATGCCATTTTTTTAGTTTTAATTTTCTTATGAACCGGAAAATATCAATTCTGGTCTCACTGTAGTTGAATATTTCTGTCGGACAGAATGAAAGACCCAAACTCAAAGTTTTCTTTTCAACGTCCGTTAACTCTCTACTCGATAAATTTACTATAGTTTTGTTTACCATTTCATTGTTCTCCATTATTGGTTGCGTTTCTTGTAGCCCCCACGCCTGGTTCCCACTGGCTCGCGTTCCACTTCTTTTCCTCTTCCTTTGTTTCCTTCTTTTCCTGCGTTGTTTGCTTCGTCCGACCCTCTTCCGGCTCCTCTTGCTTTCCCCCGGGGCCTCCTTCTCGTGCCTCTCCCTCTTTGTACTGGAGGGGGTGAGAATAATCCCGACTGCCGCCCCCTCTTCAGCGCTCGGAATTCGTCTAAATACGTCGGTTTAGATGTGATTATGTCCATTTCGGCGATAGTACTTGTACTGTGTATGGAGCCCTCAGTGTCTGATCCATCTGCGGTGCCTATGTCTGGTCCTACTCCTTGGCTCTGGGGAGACTTGTTGGACGATGTAGGTTGTTGCATGTCATACAGGTGGTCATACTTTATGCTGTATGTTAGAATGCGCCCGGAGTCATAGTCATTGCAATCTCTATGCAGTTTTCTTTGTTTTCTCAGTTTTATGTCTTCTTCATACTGGACCAGTCTGGCTTTCATTTCCTCCTTGTATTTCTTTACACTTGTTTGGTCACTTTCATTACTGAGTTTTTCCTCTAGTTCCAGTATTTCTTTGAGAATTCGCTCTCTATCCTCCCAGGCGTATTTCACCAGTATACACAGCATTGTTTTGGAACTGCTTGTTGAGTTTTCAAACCACTCTTCCAGCATGCGTGGGTTGGGAGACTCATGAGAGGGTGTTATGTATATTCTCAGTCCTCTTGGGATCATGTTTTTGTCTACATAATCTTGTAGAGACACTGCCTCCCACCATTTGGGTGTTTCATTCTTCTTAAGTTTTTCATATTTTCTTAGTTTCCCTATGAATGAGGTTTCCACTTGCTTCTGGGCTCCCACTTGTTGCCCTTTTCCCGGTGCTCTAGCCAGTAGTGTCTGGGCCACGCGTCTGCGTTGCGCGTCTTCGTCCATTCTTTGTTCTGTCACGAGTGTTTTTAAAGTTTGTCACAACTTCGGTTTATTGGGCTGGAAGTTACCGTGATCAGACGCTAGGGTTGCTATCTCCTAGCTTCGTGATCGTGTGCTCACGTTTACAGTCTTTATAGATCTTTTTCTTAAAGCGTTTATGTGCCACTTAGCCTCCCTCCGTAATCCGGAGTTCCGGATGCCCTTTTTAAAGTTCTGTTGAGACTTTCGCAATTGATACTTTCTCAACTGCGCGTTGCAGGCGTTTTCTTGTCCTTTCGATCTTTGTGCCGTTTTTAGCCCTCCGGTACCCTTTCGCTCCTCCCGTGCCTTTAACACCCGTCGGCTCCCCCGTCTTCTCGGCTTTTCCTTCAAAGGGCTTCGCGTCTCCACGCTAAGTCTTTGAAGTTCCAGCTTCGGAATCTGGGCTTACCTTCGGGATGTTCGATCAGGCTTTCAAGGGCTTCTCCGCTTGCTGTCTCATACAGGCGTCGCTCACGCTTCTTTCCCAGCGACTCGCTTCCCTCAATACGGGCCGGCAGTTCCACCAAGTTCAGCTGCTTACTTCTCACGGCTCTTTCGCGGCGGAACCTCCCACAGTCCGGTGGCGCGTTCACGGCTGGCAGAGCCCCGCCAGTCAATTATTTACCATAAACTTCCAAGTTAGACGCGCACTCAGAGGTAAAGTGTACACATTGTCGCTTTATTTGCTGTTACGCGTTTCGGAAGCCAAAACTCCCTTGCTCACACAGCAAGCCATTAGCTTTCCACCAGTTACATACACACAGCGTGATAGCCATAGAAACAGGACTGTACACATTTCATTTTGGCTGACATCTTTGAGTGTACTTGTTTTGCAATGTTCTTGTACACACAGTGTCTCTTTTTACACAACCACTTATTCATAAAAGTGATTAAGTACATTTCATCATTACTTCTTATCTCACATTTCATTCGCCACAGTGGCTGATTGTGCAGTGACTGTTTCTAAACCCCTCTTCTTTCGCCTAGTGGCTTAATAAGGGTTCAATGTCTCTGGTTAAAGCTTTATCTTTAAAAACAAAGAAAAAAGTGCAAAAAACGTGAACTATAAGTGAAGAAATTTCTACTTAGTGAAGAAGTCTTCTACTCTATTTTCGTGAATCTTCTGGGTGACAGGCTCAATTCCTCGTGAAGTGCACGTGATCCCTAATATATCATCTTGATTCCGCCTGTTAGAGTAAAACAAAAATTAAAATTACAATCTTATTCTCATTAAAACATATTTCCAGCTTAGATATTTATACCAACATTCCTTCATTGCGACAAACATGTATGGATTTACGTTTCATAGGTACAGGATTCTTACTTTCTTTCTTCATGTATCATATAGATGAACTACCAATTCCTCATGGTCATTGTGCCCATTCGGTTGTCTTGTTTCTAGTTCTAAAATCCATTTGGACTCTCTTTTCCTCAACTGCATCTCTCTGTTACCCCCTCTCTGATTTTGCCTCACCTGTTCGATTGCAAAGTATGTTACCAGATTGCAATTCGATCTGTGATATTGCGCAAAGTGTCTTGCGACTGGGTATTGAGGGTCATGATTTGTGATTGCCCTAAGATGTTGCATCACCCTATTCTTAGCCATTACTGTTGTGCTGCCCACATATCTTTTTTTGCACGGACATTCAAGCACGTATATCACATGTGTAGAGCTGCATGTAAGGAATTGTGTTATCTTTCTTTTGGTCTTACCATGAGGGAGATCGAAGTCTTTTCTCATAGGGCTATACTTGCAGGCTTTACAGTGCCCACACGGAAAGAAACCTGCCAGATTATGTTGGTTCCTATCCCTGTAGTCTGTGATGTCTCCCTTCGTGAGTATGTCCCTCAGGCTATGGCTTTTCCTGTAGGTAATGGCTGGTCTAGTGCTTAACTCAGGGCCAATGACAGGATCACTTTTAAGGATGTTCCAATTTTTTGCAATTATTTTTCTTACTTTGTGAGACCCTCTATTGAATGTTAGGATTACCCTGGTGGTGTCGTTTTCTTGGGCATCCCTTTCTTTTGTTATTAAAGTGCTTTCCCTTGTCACATTTTCCATCTTTGTCAGGGCTCTGTCTAGAACCCATTTGGGGTAACCTCTCTCTTTGAATCTCTGTATCATTATTCCGCTTTCTCGTTTGTACTCCTCTGTGCTAGAACAATTTCTCCTTGCTCTCAGCAGTTCCCCATAGGGAATGCTCCATTTTAAGGTGTCAGGGTGACTGCTAAGAGCATGGAGGACACTATTGCCTGCTGTCTCCTTCCTGAACAACTTTGTTCTTAAACGGTCACCTTCTGCTCTTACTTCTACGTCTAAATATTCAACCTTGTATCTATCCTTTTGATGAGTAAGTTTTATGTTGTACTCATTGGTATTTAAAAGTTTCACAAATCCATCTGCCTCTGCATCATTCCCACTCCACACTACAAAAAGGTCATCTATGTACCTAAGCCATACTATGACTCTTTCGAATGCCTGTCTGTACTGGGGGTCCTTTTGTATCTCTTCTTCCCATTTACTCAAGAACAAATTCGCAAAGCTCGACGCAAAGCTCGTACCCATGCAAGTTCCAGTTGTTTGCTTGTACAGTTCACCATTAAACATAAATACATTATTTTCTAAACATATTCTTATCATTTCCTTTAGCATCCTTGTGTGCTCTAGGTACATTATGTTCAGTTTTCTCAGATAATGCATGCATGCCTCTATGCCATGTTCATGTTCAATGATTGTGTATAATGAATTTACATCCATTGTTATTAACATGTACTCAGCTTTCCAATTTATGGTATCAATCTTTTTTAGAAAGTCTTGGGTATCCTTCACATAGGAAGGTAGCTCTTTCACATGTTCCTGGAGGAAGAATTCCACATATTTAAAATTAACATAATTCTTTATGTAAATATTTATTTAACAAATATCCCACCTACAGTCCAATGTTTATGTTTATTATTTTATATATATATATATATAGGGAGACATCACAGACTACAGGGATAGGAACCAACATAATCTGGCAGGTTTCTTTCCGTGTGGGCACTGTAAAGCCTGCAAGTATAGCCCTATGAGAAAAGACTTCGATCTCCCTCATGGTAAGACCAAAAGAAAGATAACACAATTCCTTACGTGCAGCTCTACACATGTGATATACGTGCTTGAATGTCCGTGCAAAAAAAGATATGTGGGCAGCACAACAGTAATGGCTAAGAATAGGGTGATGCAACATCTTAGGGCAATCACAAATCATGACCCTCAATACCCAGTCGCAAGACACTTTGCGCAATATCACAGATCGAATTGCAATCTGGTAACATACTTTGCAATCGAACAGGTGAGGCAAAATCAGAGAGGGGGTAACAGAGAGATGCAGTTGAGGAAAAGAGAGTCCAAATGGATTTTAGAACTAGAAACAAGACAACCGAATGGGCACAATGACCATGAGGAATTGGTAGTTCATCTATATGATACATGAAGAAAGAAAGTAAGAATCCTGTACCTATGAAACGTAAATCCATACATGTTTGTCACAATGAAGGAATGTTGGTATAAATATCTAAGCTGGAAATATGTTTTAATGAGAATAAGATTGTAATTTTAATTTTTGTTTTACTCTAACAGGCGGAATCAAGATGATATATTAGGGATCACGTGCACTTCACGAGGAATTGAGCCTGTCACCCAGAAGATTCACGAAAATAGAGTAGAAGACTTCTTCACTAAGTAGAAATTTCTTCACTTATAGTTCATGTTTTTTGCACTTTTTTCTTTGTTTTTAAAGATAAAGCTTTAACCAGAGACATTGAACCCTTATTAAGCCACTAGGCGAAAGAAGAGGGGTTTAGAAACAGTCACTGCACAATCAGCCACTGTGGCGAATGAAATGTGAGATAAGAAGTAATGATGAAATGTACTTAATCACTTTTATGAATAAGTGGTTGTGTAAAAAGAGACACTGTGTGTACAAGAACATTGCAAAACAAGTACACTCAAAGATGTCAGCCAAAATGAAATGTGTACAGTCCTGTTTCTATGGCTATCACGCTGTGTGTATGTAACTGGTGGAAAGCTAATGGCTTGCTGTGTGAGCAAGGGAGTTTTGGCTTCCGAAACGCGTAACAGCAAATAAAGCGACAATGTGTACACTTTACCTCTGAGTGCGCGTCTAACTTGGAAGTTTATGATATATATATATATATATATATATATATATATATATATATAATAATTAACATGAACATAATTCTTTATGTAAGTATTTATTAAACAAATATCCCACCTATATATATATATATATATATATATATATATATATATATATATATATATAATAATAAACATATATATATATATATATATATATATATATATATATATATATATATATATATATATATATATATATATATATATATATATATATATATATATATATATATATATATATATATATATATATATGTTTATTATTATATATATATATATATATATATAGGTGGGATATTTGTTTAATAAATACTTACATAAAGAATTATGTTCATGTTAATTATTATATATATATATATATATATATATATATATATATATATATATATTACCTACTGGCGATAGCCAGTAGGTATATATAGTTAGGATTTTTTTCCTATGGGACTTTTGAAAATTCTATGTCTAATAACTTTGGCGTTTGTGGACGGAATCGGCTGAAATTTTCAGGAAAATGGCACATTTTGTTTCTGAGCAGCTCCTGAAAATTTGGGGGGGGTTCGTCAAGGGGGGGCCGAGAAAAAAGGGGGGTCCCAAAACGCGTTTTTCCCATGTTAATTTCCATAGGGCGGTTGGACTCACTTTTAGCCCGAACGGCTGAATGGATTTCCACGAAACTTGGCAAAATTGTAGGGACTGTTAGCCCGATGTGCCTTTGCTAGGTCTCAATATATGTGCTTCAGTGGATTTTGAGAAATTAACGTTTAAATCAAGATATATATCTGTAACAGCGCTCCGGGCAGCGCTCCGGTTCGCGAACTTTTCGCGTATCGGAACTTTGCAAAGCGAAGCTGATTGGCTCTCCGGTGTCTGTCAACATTCTAAACAGTCCGGTGCGGCCGCCATCTTGTCTCTCGGTAGGATCGAGAGACAAGAGGAGGCCAAAACAAAGGGGGAAATGAAGGAAAGGGGGCAAGGTAGACCCCTCCTGACCCCCTAGGATTGATGAGGGGGATATTATAGAGCCACGCCGGGCCCAAAAAAAAATAAAAAAAAATCCGATTTTTTCGCCGTAGAGACGCGTCTTGGTTCGCGAACCTGGCAGCTAACCGGGCAGCTAACCGGGAAGCTAACCGTCAGTGTAACCCCAAAAAAAAGAAAAAAAATCCGATTTTTCCGCCGTAGAGACGCGTCTTGGTTCGCGAACCGGGCAGCTAACCGGGCAGCTAACCGGGAAGCTAACCGGCAGTGTAACCCAAAAAAAAAAAAAAATCCGATTTTTTCGCCGTAGAGACGCGTCTTGGTACGCGAACCGGGCAGCTAACCGGGCAGCTAACCGGGAAGCTAACCGGCAGTGTAACCCAAAAAAAAAAAAAATCAGATTTTTTCGCCGTAGAGACGCGTCTTGGTACGCGAACCGGGCAGCTAACCGGGCAGCTAACCGGGAAGCTAACCGGCAGTGTAACGGGAGTCTGAGGAGTAGCTGATTGGCTGTCAATATTGTAAACAGTCCGGAGCGGCCGCCATCTTGTCTCTCGGTAGGATCGAGAGACAAGAGGAGGCCAAAACAAAGGGGGAAATGAAGGAAAGAGGGCAAGGTAGACCCCTTCTGACCCCCTAGGATTTATGAGGGGGATATTATAAAGCCACGTGGGGCCAAAAAAAAACAAACAAAAAAATCCGATTTTTTCGCCGTAGAGACGCGTCTTGGTACGCGAACTGGGCAGCTAACCGGGCAGCTACCGGGAAGCTAATCGGCAGTGTAACGGGAGTCTGAGGAGAAGCTGATTGGCTGTTATCATTGTAAACAGTCTGGAGCGGCCGCCATCTTGTCTCTCTGTGGGATCGAGAGACAAGAGGTGGAAAAAAAAAGGTGTAAATGAATGAAAGGGGTAAGGCAGACCCCTCCTGAACCCCTAGGATTGATGAGGGGGCTATTAAAGTTCCCTGGGGGGTGAAAAAAATTTTTTTTGCGATTTTCGCGGTAAAGGTGCTTCCTGGTACGTTAACCGGGCAGCTAACCGGCAGCGTAACGGGAGTCCGACATATTGTGTTTTTTGAACGTTTGTGATATGTGCACGTGTGGATTTTGTCTAATTAAGGTTAAAAAAATATATATATATCTTTAAGCGTGTTCTGGCGCGCTTACGTTTTGGGTTTGGTTTGCGCTGCAGAGACGATACGTCACGGTTATGCGATGCATCATGAGGCGTCTCACGGGCTACGTGATACGTCACTTAATAAAGAATATATTTTACAGCTATAGATATTAGCTTTTAAAAAACCAATGAAATTCACAGAAAAAACCATAGGTTATAGACCATATATAGTTAGGAATTTGCATTTAAAAAACCTTGAAAATTCACTGAAAAAACCATAGGTTATAGACCATATATAGTTAGGGATTAGCATTTAAAAAACCTTATTTTATTTGCACAAAACCATTGAAATTCCATATATAGTTAGTTGCACTAACTATATATCGCGGACCCGCAATCCACTGCTAATGATGTCACATATTACATCATTCATGACATGGTCAGTGACATCACTGATGACATCACTGATGACATCTCAAATGACATCACTGATGACATCACTGATGACAACACCCAGTGACTGTATGTTTCTGTAAAGTTAAAATATGTCTTACATATTGAAGAATGAGTGGATGTATAAGTGTCTGGATGAAGGATTTAGTAGGTGCATGACTGACTGTATGAGAGAATGATTAAATGTGTCTCACTGAGTGCATGGGTTAGTGATTAAAGTGTCTTAATTTGGCAATCAATATTTATGTTCTTCTGTAAACTGCTGCATGTTTAAATCAGTAGCTATATCAGTAACTATATGGGTTATTGAATGGTTGCCCAAGTATTTGTATGGGAGACTGAGTGTGTGTGTGGGTGGCTGGGAGGTGTATAACTCTGTGCATAGATGTGTGAGCGGTTGATTCCCTAGGTGTATGGGTTCAAAAGTGCATGTAGAAACAGCTGTATGGACAGTTGACTGTGTGCATGAGTATATTGGTGAGTGAATGGATATCTCAGTTCTACATGTCAAAGTAAGTACATATGTAAAACACACTCCATGTGAGAGTTGACATATATAAATAACTGAACATAAGAGTCAGTGAATGTGAGAGTGGCTGTATGAATCATTGTGAACTTGTATCAAGGATTGTATAAGAGAGTAAATATGTGTTAGTATATGTTTGAATAAGTAAGGTGTGTATAACTGTATAGTTAAGGAAATGGAGATGTGATTGATTCTTTGCATGACTGAATAGGTGTGTGAGTAACTCCATGGATGTGTGACAGTCTGTGAGTGCCTGTTTACACTGAGTGTATCAAAGGTTATATTAGAGTCTGAAGATGTATTATCACATAAATGATATCATCAGTGATGTAATCAGTAATGTCAAATGAGATGTCAGTGATGTCATCAGTGATGTCATTTGAGATGTCATCAGTGATGTCATCAGTGATGTCATTTGAGATGTCATCAGTGATGTCATCAGTGATGTCACTGACCATGTCATGAATGATGTAATATGTGACATCATTAGCAGTGGATTGCGGGTCCGCGATATATAGTTAGTGCAACTAACTATATATGGAATTTCAATGGTTTTGTGCAAATAAAATAAGGTTTTTTAAATGCTAATCCCTAACTATATATGGTCTATAACCTATGGTTTTTTCAGTGAATATATATATATATAAAATAATAAACATAAACATTGGACTGTAGGTGGGATATTTGTTTAATAAATATTTACATAAAGAATTATGTTAATTTTAATGCCCTTTTAAGATAATAGTGTTCTTAAAAACTCTAATCCAGTCACTCCAGTGTTCTACCTTATCGAAAAGGTGCACAAAAGCACAGATAATCCACCGGGGCGGCCTATTATCTCCGCTATGGGGGGGGGGGGGGCATTTGAAAATACCTCCAAGTACATTTTTTTGTCCCATAGTGAAACAATTGCCATCGTACATACAGGACTCAAGCGATTTCTTACGGAAGATATATGATCTCCCATGGAAGAAAAACATGTTACTGGTTACGATTGACGTAACAACGTTATATACCAGCATCAGACATGACGATGTACTTTGCTAAATGGGAGAGGTGAAAATATATATATATATATACGCTCCATGGGGTGACCAAAAGTAAGCAGCACACTGCACACAACCGCTTCTCCCCGTAAAAGCGTCTTTAATGGAATGAGCAACCCTCTTTGCAGTCCATTACAGCAGGAAACCGCAGCTTGACGCGTTTCGTATTGCATTCCTTAGAGGCTGTTGCGGTTCAAAGAAACATAGGCGTGTCCACATCCCCTAATTATGCCGGGTATCAGCTGCTCTGTATAAGAGTTGCGTTAGGGTTTCTGGGAGATGCATGCTCCACGTAGGTGAGCTCCGTGTATCGGTGCTCCGTGGCCCTCCATAGATCCGAGGTGGTGCCAGCTCGGCGACTGGACCGCCGCCTTGAATATACGCTCCGTGGGGTGACCAAAAGTAAGCAGCACACTGCACACAACCGCTTCTCCCTGTAAAAGCGTCTTTAATGGTATGAGCAACCCTCTTTGCAGTCCATTACAGCAGTAAACCGCAGCCTGACGCGTTTTGTATTGCACTTCCTCAGAGGCTGTTGCGGTTCAAAGAAACATAGGCATGCCCACATCCCCCTAATTATGCTGTGTATCAGCTTCTCTGTATAAGAGTTGCGTTAGGGTTTCGGGGAGATGTAGTCCGTTTTAATCCACAGATGGAGCGTATATTCAAGGCGGCGGTCCAGATGCCGAGCTGGCACCACCTCGGATCTATGGAGGGCCACGGAGCACCGATACAGGGAGTTATTTATTTGAAGAAAAAAAGTAACTTTTAATAAAACACAAATAAATAGAAATGTAAGTTTAATAGAACAAACAGTATAATATAAAAAACGTGGGTTGGACTCCAGTGGAAGCAGCGTAGAAAACCTGCAAGACAAAAATGGAACATAAGTATGTGTTCTATGAGGTACTAAGAGGTACCTAAGAGGTACTAAGAGGTACATAAGTATGTGTTCTATGAGGTACTAAGAGGTAAACAAAGGTAGTCCGTATGAAAGGATGATAGAATGGGAGGGAGAGGGAGTGGGTGGAAGGGAGAAGGAGAGGGAGAGTCAAAAGAAGAGAGGGAGGAGGAGACAGAGCATTGGCCTACTGCACCCAGTCCTCAGTGTTTACCCTCCCATCACCCGTTTGTCTAGGACGCTGGTGTCCGCGAGAAAGAGTGTGGTCCAGCAAGTCCTTAAAATGAAACATATGAATCCAGAGATTAGAGGCCACATTATCAAGGAACGGCGATAACATTATCGCCGCTTTAGCAGCAGGAAACTGCAGCTAAAGTGCCGATATGGGGCTTGATAATATGCCCTTGTAAATTCCGATAGAAGCCCAGGTTCTGGTGTGAACCTGGGCTTCTATGGGATTCACAAGGGCATATTATCAAGCCCATTATCGCCACTTTAGCTGCAGTTTCCTGCCGCTAAAGCGACAATAATGTTATCGCAGTTCTTTGATAATATGGTCTTACATTATTAGCTACGGAAAATCGCTTGCATGCACCTGTGCACCCAGGGTGCTGCACCCTAGCCCCTTCCCCTGCACAGTGCTGAATTGTAGGTCCTGCACACCGAGGTTTCACTGCTCACCTGCCACCAATGGTGTGTCCCATGATGTGTTGGTGCAAGCTGCAAGTCTGGGGTACATTTGTACGGTAGGAAAGCAGGTCTCTGGTCGGGGACGGTGTCTTGATACCACGATGGAAAGCGCCAGAATGCCCAGGGCATCATCGCGGGGCGAGCTTCCGCATCTGCTCATCTTGAGCCAATCAATTCAGTGTCTGAAAAGGGAGAAATTATTTAATGGTTGAAACGTCTGGAGGGAATTGAAGGTTTATTTCAAGCTTAATAGAATACAGGAGTTGAGTGCATCCTTTGTTTATGAAAAACGATCTACAAACTGTTAGTGGTAATCGTGGTTCAAAGAGGAGTTGGAGTGCACAAGAATACACAAGGTTTAAATAATAATACGTTATATGAAGGTTCACATAGAAAGGAACAGAGCGCATGGGAGAAGGATAATGTGCGTGTGTAATGCAGTGGCGGAAGGCTGTGTGCATGTACACTTAGTAACGAGCTTATTACAGTGCCCTAAAAGCCAACGCCACAAGTCTGTAGGGCAGCGCTGCCCGCTGGCTCAGGCCTACAGTATGGTCCAGCAGGTCCTTAAAATGAGACAGAGATGTGACTGAATGAGGTCAGAGATGACATCATTACGCACGGCAACAATGCTTATTCCCACACGCGCACTCAGGCTGATGCACCCCACCCCTCCGGCAGCACCGCACTCAACAGGTGTCTGTAGGGCAGCGCTGCCCACTGGTTCAGGGCTACAGTATGGTCCAGCAGGTCTTTAAAATGAGACAGAGATGAGACTGAATCAGGTCAGAGATCACATCATTACGCACAGCAACATCGGTTGTTCGCACCTGAGCAGCCAGGCTGATTCATCCCACCCCACCCCTTCCGCCGCACCGCATTCAATTGGAGCCCCTGTGCACCAAGACCGCTCTGCTCACCTTCTGTCATGGTTGTGTGAGCAAACACTACGGGCAGCAGTGCTCACAATTCAGCTGGAATGATGATTTCAGGATGGTGTTCACCTCACGGATCCCTTTCGAAGACGACGGGCAGTAGGGCCCACAATTTAAAGCCAGTGTGATTGCCAGGATGGTGTACACCTCATGGTTGTCTTTTTTTTTTATTGCGCATTATGATATGCGAGGTGGATGCGGCCATATCACCTGAGGCAGTGTGGGAGAAGAGGGACATGTGGCTTCCTGGTTATCCTATTTATACATACGCAAAGTGGCTGGGCTTGCCTACGCCAGGCCAGCGTAGGGGTATGAATAATTATTCCGGGGACCTGGGGGTTGTTCAGTTTCTGCCTGGCCACGAAGTGTACTTATGTATGTTTCTTTTGTAGTTTTGACCTCCCAGAGTGTGCAATTTACATTAGCGTAGCATGTGGCAGGAGGGCTGAAACTATCGGTAATGAGATGGTGTTTGAAAAGATTGAATGGCGAACATCACATGTCGTTGTCAAGGTTGTGGATATGCGCAGACACGCATGTCAATGGTGTGCGGTATTATTGAAAGTGTTGCTATTGCGAATCCTTTTTCTTCATGAACTGTTTTATATATGAAATGTTTTTTATGAATAAATTTGATGTTTTTAACTTGAATACATGTAATAATTAACAAATTAAAAAAGAGATATAACTTATCCTCTTGTCTCTCCACTCTCATTGTTACCTTTGATGCCTGATGTTTACAATTGAAATATCTCAATTCTGCAAACATGTAAATTTGTTAATCTGGTCGCATCTCTAAAAGCCCTCATTGTTTATTGCCTTGAACCAAGGTCTCTTTGAGACAAAAGTCTCAATATTCAACAAAAAAGCAAAAGAGAATTTCTTGTATTTTTGCTATCGCGAAGCGTACACTAGTGATTGTGCTTGGATGGAAGAAGGATCAGCAGTTAGGCTACGTCATACACAGTGATAACGCTCATTATAGTCAAGCAATGCATGTCAAATATGAATCTGAAAGTCTCACATATAACACAATACTATATTAGTAAAGCCTGACAACAGAGCAAACAGCAAACAAAATCATCACATTGCTGTTTACTGTTTGTCACATGTGATCTAGGATGTGCACTCTGTCCGTGGCTCCGGATACTTCTTAGAGCCACGAATACCCATGCCGAAAGGAAGCACACACACACAATAGGGCATTTTGTAACACACATTCGTTTTTTGATAGAACGTTAGAGATGCATGGCAATCACACGTGGAAGGCTAATGTACTATTGATGACGATTGATGACTATTGATCAAGATGATAGTTGCATGTTGTGTGTTGCATAATATATGTGTATACAGGAAAACAGTTTTCAAAAAAGCTTTCTAAGCAGAAGAGGTGTCTCTCATCAAACGCTGTAGAGAGAATGAGTAAAATGGGTGGGGTCATCCAACTGTTACAATGGGAAATGTTATGAAGCAATCAAATGCTTTTTTTGAAGGCCACATGGCAATCAGGCACCGAGCGTGCAAGCAAGCCGCACCCGACGCGATTTTGACAATATTTATTTATTATAATTTAAGTTTATTACTGTTAGAAATATATAAATGTTTAAAATGGTTTAGATTATTGCTTGCTTTCATATACTGTTTAAAGGGAATGGCGTACCCGACGCAACACTAAATGTCTGTGACGTAACACGCAGTGGGCGCGGCCCCATACGTACATGACGTAACACGTGGCTTGGTACTGAGTACCCGTCGGATAACAAAGTAGCAGCTGGGGTGACTTCATGCGTATATGATGTTACATGGTACACGGTGCCACAACCTCGTCGGATATAAAATGCGCATCATTTACGAGTTTAGCAATATGGCAGATAGGTTTCATGTGGTGATGGAGCTTGGTACGCCACCGTTTTTTTCTCAACAAAAAAAATATATATACATATATTTTGGGGAAGATATAAAACATTACATAATTTTCAACTAAAAAAAAAAAGAAGTATAACAGAGTTCTAAAATATTAAAATACATATTAGAAAAAATATAGGTTTTAAAAACATTAAAATATGAAATTAACATTTAAAAAAACCTTCAAAATCAACTGAAAAAAACACGGGTTTTACAGACGTTATAGTTAGGAATTAGCATTTATAAAACCTTAGAAATTAACTGAAAAAAGCATAGGTTTCAGGCACGTTATAGTTCGGAATTAGCATTTAAAAAAACCTTAGAAATTCACTAAAAAAACATAGGTTTCAGGGACGTTATAGTTAGTTGAACATTTGACTCATAAAAACCCAGAGAAATTCACCTGTTCTAGTTAGTTGGGCTAACTATAACTCACACGCCCACAATGCACCACTCATGACATGTTAAGTGACATCACTGATTACATCACTGTTGACATCTCAAAAGACATCACTGATGACATCACTCATAACATCATCCATGTGACAATCTGACGCACATACTGATGGTCTAATATAAACTTTGATACACCCATTCTAAAAGCCTGACTACTATTTTTGAAACCATACACAGAAGAATGCCATATACTACATAGCACTCACTATTTCCTAGGTCTACACACACATCCAGTCACTTTTGCATGTAGTTACTCATCAATACAGGACTATAATATGCACTCATACATCTATACATGCAGTCACACTCTGCCACTCATCCATAGAGTTACTCACACACCTAGTCAGTAATGCAAAGAATCAATCACATACCCATTTACTCATGTATACAGTAATGCACACCAACTTCGTTAATTTTAGACATACCACATCACTTATTTACAAAGATACTAACACATATTTACTGTCTTATACAATCACTGATAGAAGCAGACACTTATTTATACACCCACTCTTCAAATAACTTAGTCTCACGTATACTCATTTATATACTCCAACACTCACATATAGTGCCTTAAAACATATGTAGTTAGTCACAGATATACCACTGAGACATTTATTCATCCGCCAACACACCCATAGACACACTAACTCATCCATACAGTCCATCACAGATGCACGTTTTAATCCATACAACCACTGAATCACCCACTGAGATATCTATGCACAGACTCATACACCCACCCACCCACACAGACACTCAGGGACCCATACAGATACTCAGACTCAAATCAATAACCTATATAAACACTCATGTAGCTATTCAGCAACCCATGCAGTTGCTTACACACCAATGGAGAGACTAATACAGACTTTCATACAGTTTAGTCACCAACCCATGCATTCAGTAAGACATGTTCAATCACTCACTTGTACAGTCAGTCACGCACCTCGGAAATAATTCCTTTAGGCACTTGTAAATGCATTCATTCTTCAATACACATTGGCATATATGTATAAAACATATTTATACTTTACAGAAACACACATTCACTGGATGATGTCATGAGTGATGTCATCAGTGATGTCATTTGAGATATCATCAGTGATGTCACTGACCATGTCATGAGTGATGTAATATGTGACATCATCAGCAGTGGATTGTGAGCGCGCGAGTTATAGTTAGCTCAACAAACTATAACAGGCGAATTTCTCTGGTTTTATATGAGTCAAATGTTCAACTAACTATAACGTCCCTGAAACCTATGGTTTTTTCGTGAATTTCTAAGGTTTTTTAAATGCTAATTTCTAACTATAACGTGCCTGAAACCTGTGTATTTTTTCAGTGAATATATATATATATATATAGATATATACAATGTATACAACATATTTATATGTTTAAAATTCAAAAACGTTAGTATATTTTAACATTATTTCATATGGTCCCTGCCTCCATTATTTTCTATAGAAGTGTATTGCTGTTCAAGTGGTTGGCCTTGTGTGGTGTTGGGCTTACTCGAAGTCTGAGCTGAAGTACATTTAAACTGGTTTGGGACAGTTTGGCTGTAGCATTTGAATAAGTGCAGTATATGAATAGCATTGGGTTTACTGTTTTGTGGGTGGGTGTCTACCTTTCCATAATCCCCTCCTAATCCCTACCTAAACCCCTCCTTACGCTTCTATAAACCCATCCCATTTACCAGTAAGTATTTCCCATATTCAAGCCACTCCTCAGCCTGGAAAATATTGTTACATGCATAGAGACCTCTGCATTTGGGGCGGGTATCTCCACTTAAAAAAGAGAGGGCATGCATAGGCGGAGCTCGCTGCATGTAGGTTTGTGCATAGCGTTTTGTAGTATGTGAATAGTACTATTGTAGTACTGGTAAGCTGACTACATCATGCAGTTTGTGGATAGGCCCCTATATGTGCAACCAAAAAAGTTGGAACAGAGCTTTGCTCCTCACAGGAGCTTCTGGAAAGGACATCCCTTATGTTTGTCTCAGAATGCACTATCATGGCTACTGCTAATGTGCACTTGGACATGCACAGTATCTAGAACTCTACTTTGGTGGTCAACTTTATATAGAAATAGAGACGTCATAGAGACAAAGGAGCAGAAAGGAATGCATGAAGGGGTTTGTGCTATCCTTGTTAGTTTTTGTAGACAACAGCCATCGTCGATATTATAAACAACACTCATACAAATATAAAGATATTTGTGTTCAGGTGAGGGCTAGTGATTTGAACTATCAACATTGAGAATATGTTTTGATGTTTGCGATTCGTATTGCAGAACCTATGCACCTAATGTGAGTGAATACTTCCAATCATTAATAAAACACAAATGGGTCCCAATCTGCACCACGCTACTTGGATTAATCTAGAAAGTTAGGTTAGTAGGCATCACCCATGCGCACGACAACATCACTCAAACCCCGTAATGCTGCAACCAGTCAGTGCCTCTGCCGGGGAGCCTGAGAGGGGCTACTCCTTCATGATTTTTACAGTGGGTTAGGGGCCACAGATATTATTGTAGAAAATGTAAAATACAAGAAAAGTCTAGAGAAAATGGGAACATTCACAGGGATGTTTCAAATGAACATTTACCCTACAAATGGTATTTAAATCACGAGTGAATAATTGACTTTCACATTGAAGGTGGTTCAAAGAGACTCTACGGGTGCAATGTTAGGTAAACTCGTTCAAATGCAGTTAGTTAACATTTAGCGACTAATGCAATTGAAAGGAAATTTATGAAGTTTCTGACAATGTTGATCAAGTCAGATGGTTCTTTTCCACGATTAACAGCCTTATTACCCTTTGTATGAGGGCTGACATTCACCACTAAGTGATTTATTGGATTGATTTAAATTTGTAAACGCAATATTATAATCCACGCTAGAGACGATGATCTGAGAGCAGTTTGGATGTATCTCAAGAGGCACACAGACAAGAAAAGTATATCTATAGTATGTGGCTGATGCAACTTATTTTGAAAACATTCTTCTTATTGTTTAGATGCCATTCACACCTTTCAAAATAGGATGAAACCAAACATTTCTTGCTCAGGCTAAGAATAAGCTTGCAGTTGTTATCTAATTTACTTGGGTAACAACAGGTAAGTGGCCTGTTGCTGACTGTAACCCTTCTGTGTGATGAGATAGAGGGAGAAAAGTATGATCTTAATCAGGGCTTAAGCAGCTCAAAACAGGTACAAGTTACCCTATTTACTTGAGGAGCAAGTGAAAGGATACTGTCAGTAAAGCAAACATGAACGTCATTTGGAGGTATTCAGGGGTCAAAGCTGTGGCCTCGAGCATTCTCCCTGCTACACTAGGCACTCCCTTTGTGACTCGGCCTTAGTGGGCGCAAATCATTTAGACTACCTGTCTAACTGTGGAGACTAGAGAAGAGAAGCTCTAAAGGAAAAATAGAAGGTAAGCATGCAGGTGATGATATTGTCAGACTACTGCTAGAACTTTAGGTTGATCTGACTGGATTAATAAAAATACATCCACTTATTCACGACCCTCGAGAAACAATTGAAGCCCAGGACTTACCAGTATCGAGGGTTAAAATACCCAACTTTATCAGAAATAGCCTATACGATTAAAAGAAAGCAGCAGTTACAAGTCCAGAATTGTTTGTAAGACGTCAAACACTGCAATTAGGACTGTCTACATCAATGAGTGGAAAATAAACATCCAAGTTGAAGATGTCATTGTCTTCAACATGTTATGTAAGTTGGCGTTGACCTATATCTCCAAGATATTTAACTCTGAAGGGAGGCGGACTATTGAATAATAGTTGGAATTTCCAGGGTTTATGTGGATTTTTTCAACAATTATTGCTTGCTTAAGACAAAGGAGGATACAGGCTTACTCTGGGGATAAACTGAAACAGTCTAGGCTATCAAAAAAAGTAGATGAAACAAATCTATCAAGACTATAGGAGTATTCACCAGAGTAAACTTTATCTAAATGTGGGGGACCCCAATGAACTATATGTCTCCCTAAATGTAAGGACCAAGGATTCTAATAAAGTTGTGAGGCAAGGCCTCACACACCACCCTGGAAGCTTCTTGTTTGGCCTGCCTCACTTGCCAGAGAAACCTTCTGGTGGTGAGTGGGCTTCCAGTATTGAAAGGGAGGATCTATATGGTGTAGTGGAAAATGGGATGCAATATGTGAGTTGAAAAACTCATGCATTTACTTTATTTTAGGGAAAACCTAGGAGATGGTTAAAAAGAGGGGGCACCTTCTCTTGAGCAGGAATTCCACCCTGCAGAAATTAGTGAGGCAGCAACCATACAGACATGACAGAAAGACCTCCAGTAGAAAATGACTTCTGTCTTGTGTGCAGAGGCCTGGTAGCCCATAATGGGACATGTGTCCTTGATCAGTCCCTGCACCAGTGCTTACTGGTGCAGTACAGAGAGGGCTATCACTGGTTCTGAGCTGGAGCTTGGCTGCCCCCTGAAGGCACCAATCAAGGTCTGTATCAACGCAGGACTGGCTGAGATACCCTGCAGGTGAGATTTATGATGAGAAATCGAGTGCCTTTTTCACGCATGCCTCAACAATGCAGTTTTTACAACACACTTACTACTACAATGCATGTTATCACCACAAAAAACACTACCACGCATGTACATAGAGTGTCATTAAATGTGTATTTACCACGCATACCATACCATGTATCACCTCAGCACGCATCCCGTTACAATCCGTCCTTGTAACCAACGCAGAAAAGCAAATTAAAACAAAATAACAACAAAGAATTTACAAACTAATCTTTTACAAAACACATTCTACAACTCAACATTATAAATCAAACATTACACAATATGCCTATTATTGAAAAAAAGATCCCTAATACAATGTTTGCAACTTTGTTCTACCTTTATTTTAACCCCTCACATTCACATTTCCCAAATAAAAATGTCTCTCATTGAAAAGGAAGTGGAATAAATCCTTTCTTTATACGAACAAAATCATAAACTACACATCCACAATAAAACTCCCATTCCAAGACATATCTTTGCTTAAATTTCGATCTACCAGACCAAATACATATAAAATGGGCTGCCCACCATTTTGCATTCACTACTACACCTAACTTGCCTACCAGAACATTGCCGGGGAAATCTCCCCAGGAAGGGGCACCTAGTGGGCAGTCCAGGCTCATCTCTGATGTTATTTGAGTTGGCTGGTGTTGGGATCGGGATGGCTTGGTTGATCCTTGAGAGCGCTGAGCTTGGGTTTGGGAGGGTTGGGTTGGTCTGTGGGAGGGCTGGACCTGGGTTTGGGAGGGCTGGGTTTCACCATACAGGCGATTCGGTAAGCATGAAGGGTGGCACCAGTTTTTTTAGGTTTTGTCTGGTTTTAGAAGATCTGCGGTGGGGTGGGGGTGGAAGGGGATGGTGGGGGTGGGAAAGAAGATTTTTGGGCTTTGCAGGGGCAGCTGTGGCTGGGAAGAGGTCAAGGGCAAACAGGGTATGTTTTTGGGAGACTGGGGTAGAGGTAAGCCAGGGCATTGGGTGTTGGAGGTAGAGAGACGTGAAGTCTGAGGTGTGGATGCATGTTGTGCATGACTCTGTGTGTATTTGGGTGATGAATGTTCCTATCCCTTGCCAATGAGTGATGTGTTAGTTGCTAGTGGTTTGGGTGTGATGTCTGGGTGTGTGATATTGGTAGTGGCTAGGTCTGGTGGTGTGGTGTCTGCTTGTATGTGTATAGTGGCTTTGCATGGTGGTGTGGTATCTGCCTGTATTTGAGTAGTGGCTGTGTCTGCTGGGGTTGTGTCTGGATCAATGTGTGCTGTGGATGTATGTGGTGCAGTGGGTGTGGTGTCCGGGTGCATGTCCAGTGGTGGTGAGGGGGTGGACTGCCTGGTGAGTGGTAGTGTGCCTGTCTTTTTCCAAATGTTTCTGTTGTCATGTGTTGCGTGTGGATGTTGAGGTAGATGTATGCTTATGTGTGCCTGTGGTTTTGGTAGGTACAGGAATAGGGATTGTGGATGGGGAAGAGGCTGGAGGTTGGGTGGAAAGCTAGAATTGGTGGAAGGCTGCTGTGTATGTGGAAGCCAAAACCTGAATAGATTTCTGTAGGGCAGACATGTCAGCCTGAATGGGAAACAGCGGTTTCAAGGCGGGTAATACCACATGGGTAGGTTACAACACAGATGTTATATCATCCGCGTCGTTACTTTGCATGGCATTTCATCGCAAGTCATTTCAGCGACTTGCGCTAAATGGCCCTCAACACCAGGTAATGTGTTGGATTTTAAATCCAATACATTACCTGCTGTTGCGCTAACTGGAGTAGGAATAGTAATTTATACTATTCCTAAGTCCAGCGCGCCATCTAGTGCAAGTCAAAGATACGACTTGCGATGTAAAGCCATTTGTGGTAACAACGTAGACGATGTAACGTCCACGTTTTGACCCACCGCGTGGTATTTGCTTGTGGTGTAAAGAGACATATTCAGCCTAAATGCCTTCAAGGCACGACACCATCTGTGTCAGATGGTGGCTTTGCACCTGCATGGCCTTCAGCACTGCAGTCTGGCCTACAGAGATCTGCCTCAGGATGTCAATTACATCCCATCTTAGGGGAGCTGGCCCACACAGCTGGCTGGGGAGCAGCAGCGAGGGTGGTGATGGAATGAGGGCGGCAGTCATTTATGTTGCTGACACAGGTCCAGGGGAGTCCGCCACCACCAGGGAGTGGCCACTGCAGCTTAACTCAGACAATGACAATGCAGATGTGTATTCTGGCTCCAATATGGCACTCCTACCACCCTGTGGGCCACTAGTTCGCTCTGTGTCACTGGTGCAACAGGAACCACTGTGGCCAGCTGCTTCCCCAACGGTCTTCGCCCTGTCTCCTCTGCTGCCTTGTGTTGTAATATTAGTAGAAATAGGTTAATTGCAAATGCACGAACACACTGGGGAAACAGACCATAAGGCAACACTTTAGACAGTTGCACAATTGCACCGATCACAAATTGTGGAATGATGACTACATTGCCTCCAGCATTGGAATGAGCACAAGCATGAATACTACATGACCTGTGCAAGGTCACACATAATGGTGTCCTAACTATAGTCTGCATCAACTGCATGTGTGACCTTGTCCCAAATCCAGCCTCATGTAGGTAGCTAGAGATATCATTACCCTGTAAACCTAGGCCCTTCCAGCATACCATTGTTACCTGATGTCATCAAATGGGATGTCCACATGTAATGCATCACTACATATGCACACAAGGCCCTGCAATCAGCAAATGGTCAGGTGTCCTTAACCTACAACATGTAGAAATGCTGGGCACCTGCTACAGCTAAGTTGCAGCAATATATGACTACCAAGAAGAAGGTGACATAGAAGTGCCCATTCCAAACTTCTGATGTGAAACTTTAACATCTTTTCACTGCCAGATGATGCAGTTGAGAGCTGCACATGAGAAGCTTAGCTAGGTGTCACCTGTGGTACAGAAGAGTTGAATGTACCTTCCTTGTCCCACAAATACAAATGTACTACTGAGTGCTGACACACACATATGACCCCAACATGTCAGCATGTCACTCCTTGGTGCATGTCACCAGGCACAGAATGACCATCCACCAATACACATGCGCATCACACCTAATTGAATACACCCTTCTCAATGACATGCAAACTCACATTGTCAGATAGTACTGGAAGTCTTCAACAATTTAACCTGGCTATAGACATCCATCAATGCCATTGGGTATGTGTGACTCACCGGTGACACACACATTCCTGTATGTGGTTACATCTTCTCTGTCTACCCATTACAGAATGCTATTGGCATGTACACATTGGCCAACACATACAAATGTAATGTAATCAGAATGGAAACCTTGTTGACCCTCAGATGATGTATGGATCATTTGTACCTATGACAGTACAACATGTAAAGATACACATGCCAGCAAGTAAGCATCAATACAGATGACACCAGTGATGCTAACCACCTCATGATACTGTACAATCCCCACTTACCAATGGGAAGTAGTGCTCAGTGTCTGCATCTAGAGTGCATTGTATGCCATGTCACAAGTAAGGGGTCCACCATCACATGAGACACCAGGATGACAAGGGGTCTGTTTGGGGCCACTGTCACAAATGACAGCAAAAGATGAAGTAGGTGGTCTTTGACATTAGGCAGCCATGTGGCTGCTCAACTGTAGAAACTGACATTTGACGGACCCTACTTAGTTCCTACTCACATGGACAATAGTCTATGGCTATCACCCTGCACCTACAACCAAACCTACACATGCAACAACTCTCCTATTGCGTAGAACATGAGTCACCTTCAAGCTTGATGAGGAAATAGCTGCCTGTAACAAAAGATAGCTGGTCATGCAGAATGTTTCACAAATGCCAATATTCTTGCCCTCCTAGCTGCTGTTGGGCTCTCAACTGCAATTCAAGGTGTGGGTAGGCCTCCACCAATATGTGGGCCATTAGAGGGGTGTCAGGGTCTGGCGTGTGCCCCTTCTGCCTTGGGAGGACAGCCCCAGCTGCACCTACATGATCTTACAGGGCCAGTGTCTCAGGTCCTCACACATTTTTCTGCAGTGAACACTGTGCTGACGAGCGACCCCCCAGGGTCCGCACCTTCAGGGCAATGGCCTTCCACATGGACACGTTTTGATGGGCGTTGACCTGTATGGATGCAATAGATGAAAAGACTGAGTAGACATGCAAGATATAGGTTATCTGCTAGGATGACACAGAGGTTGTAGACAGCTAGAATGGCCATAGTTCTATATTGCACATACTACATGTATAAGGTGCACAAGCTAAGAACCACAAAAAGCCTTACTACACACTATTTAACTCATCTGAGGACTACCCTCAACCCTGATTATGTCTATACTGACTAGGCCAGTCCATTGACATCACGTAGCCCAAGCCCACACAACATGTGCTCTGAAATGAGTTAACATGTGACACAGCACACCATTGTGTCCTCCTGAAGGGTACAGTACTAGTGCATCACTGGACAGTCTAGCCAAATAATAATAATAATAATCCACATTTGTAAAGCGCACAATCATCCGTAAGGGTCTCTAGGTGCTAGGGGCCGTCAGGAAGATAAAGCAAGCTATTGCCCAGAGTCACATGGTGCTGGGCTATTCTGCTGCCGGTGCCAGGGATCGAACCGTGATCCCCAGATTCCGGAGTCAGTCGCCCTAGCTGCGGCGCCACACCTCTTCCTTGACTTTAATCAAACAGTCAAAGACATCATTGCTACCATTGCATTGACTACATTCCAAGATGTGGGTCACAATTAAAGGACTGTCATGTGTGCCACTTAGAGCTCCCACTCTGATGATCAGTGGACATGTGTCTTCCTCATTTGGACATTATACTACGTCTGAATGTGTTTGTGTGGGAAGTCCTGGCATTAGGCTACACACCGTATGCCATATGTGGCAGTGTGTATGGGACACAATCAACATACCAAGTGACATACCGCATCATTGCTCATTCTAACACAGCTGGTGATACACTTTGTAAACTGCACAGGGTACATGTTTCACATAGGCAATGTTCCTTTATAGTGCTAGCATCAGTCATGGGACAGTAAAATCCCAGACATGTTGGACTAAGGTGGCTATCCTATGGTAATGACACACAGTGACAATATGGGTCCATGTACAGTAGTCTCAGATCGGGGAAGAATTTAGGCCAATTTCATGGTCCAGTTACATTAATTTAGGCCAGATCTGATGATCAGCAGATCTCCAGGGAAAGTCCTCTGTGCATCAGTTCCATAGCCACATTATCTCTGCTACAGACTAGGCCATGGACCATATACGGAACAAACTCATTGTCAGGGTTTGCTCTCTGCAGCTTTGACATACTGTTCCAACATGAGCATCACATGCCCACATTTTCCATACCTAACTGTACATCTTGTGGCCCTCCTATATATATGACATGACCACTGTGGGTCACTCAGAATGGGTCTGTGAGGTGTTGGCATCTCCCAGAAAACAGTTTGGTGAGGCATCATGTGTGTTGAGTGATACGTGGGACAGTACATATATTTCACATCATGCTACTTACAGGAATCATACATAAGTTAAGGTGTAAGGCCTATACATTGGCAAGGTCATCTGCCATGTACTGAAAAGCAAATTCATCATAGCTAAACATAACAATTATACATGCATGGATATAAGTATGCAACAGTGTAGGATTTAGGACTGATTACACATCAATATGGTGATGTGAAGTATACAAACTACAGTGCCACATTAACTATGACATGATTATCCTATGTAGGGGACACACTATTTGACTTACTAAACTCTCATGTCAGTCTGTAACTCTGAGCCTCATTGTTGCCTATGGGATAGGATAGGATAGGATAGTATATTTGTTGTAGAGTACAGACTGTATTAGCAGTACTCGCCTGCTCCTCTCATGAGACATATAGCTGGCAATAC
The DNA here is from genome assembly GCF_964263255.1 of Lissotriton vulgaris. NCBI lineage: Eukaryota > Metazoa > Chordata > Amphibia > Caudata > Salamandridae > Lissotriton > Lissotriton vulgaris. The sequence goes on from NC_141687.1 coordinate 2,072,826,748, forward strand.
AGGGGAAGGACCTCTTTCACCAGGGTCCCCATCTCTTCTGGAGTAAAGGCAGGGACCCTGCTCCCTGTAAAGCTTTCCATGACAGCTACCAGAGATAGCAAACAGCAGCTGACATTGAGGAGGTGTTGTAAGCAGCAGTGTCTTGAGGCAAGTGATTTGATTTTCAAACTGCAACAAGCATGTATGCCACAAAGGCGGTCTTCGATGTATACAGACACAACCCTTGGACCCCAGCAGTCACATTATCCAACATTAGAATATGGCTGTGACCACTGTGGAGGAAGCTGACTACTGTGCGTTTTATAGCCACCTCCGATCGGCGATTAAGCATGTCCCAATAGTGAGGCTTAGAATCTGTCTTGTCAGTGTGGAAAATCACATAGAAAACGATCTTCTAAGTACGTCTCCACCAGTACAATTATGGTGGAAAATGTCACCTGATGTTGACACCATTTCTTTGCCTTTACTAATAATCAACCGTCAGTGTTGTACATTACTTTGCATGAAAACATGATTACTGTGGTACACTGCACACCATCAGTCACTGATGGTTATGTGTGCAATGCAGACTCTACAACATGACGGTGTCCACCATATAATAAAAGTTTGAATGATGTGCACAGTGCTGTTAAAGACAGTGTGGAGTCCAGATTGGAGAGGATAGGTGGAACTTGCAGTAATGGCAATCGATTCGATTCATGTGGGTGACTCCCATATTTCTGAGGCCAATCAATGTCTAACTTAAGGATGTTTCTTGCTTGGAATGGCATCTCCTTCAATAGTGGGCAATGTCTGAAATCCCTCCTCCAGATCATTTTCCAGTATCACTCCGACTTTCCTCATCCCAAATGTTATACCCTGGTAGATGTAAGAGACAAAAACCTCCAGTATACCGGCCATTGCCAGACCTTCAAAGTAAGGAAGAAAGAGACATAATCAGGAAGCTTTGTCTTTATAGGCAGACAGTACAAGATTTATGTGACCAGCTGGAGCCTCATTTGCGCCCTCAAAGAAACTATCCCACATCTCTGACACATTAGGGAAACTCATGGTAGCACTGCATTTCCTGGCCACAGGTTCTTTAGAGTACACTGTGGCTATATTTGGTGGAATGTCACACCTATGTTCAGTGGCGTACTACGTGATGTGCTTTGAGCCATGATGGGACACATTGGCAGCTACATCCAGTTCCCCTGACATGAAGATTTAGCTAATGTAGAGGGCGACTTCTATGGATTTGGTCGCATCCCACATATGATTGGAGCTATTGATGGTACACATATTGCCTTAATCCAACTGCAAGTCAGAGAACAGGTTTATAGGAACAGGAAACACTTCCATTCTATCAACGTGCAAGTGGTTTATTGAATGTATACATCTCACACATCTGTGCCAGATTCCCAGGATCTGCTCATGACTCCTTCGTACCACGGAACAGCACCATACCCCAGCTGCTGTCACAACTGCTACTGGAGAGGGCCTAGCTTGTTGTTGAGTATGGTGTGCCCAACCTGTGTGTGTGTAATGTCAGGTTGTATCTTCTGCAAATGTGTGAAGCAATATTGCACTTTTATCTGTCTTTTAACTAGAACACTCATTGTATTCCAACTGTCCATGTTTGCCGACACCGCTGAGGAATCCTACAACGCCAGGGGCATGTCTGCTTCAATGATACCCATGGAAGAACACAGCAGCCAGTGCAGCAGGCTATTGGGTTCTTGAAGGCCAGATTCAGATGTCTGGACAGGACTGGGTGGCTCTTCTCTACTCAACCACGAAGTTGTGTCAGATCACCGTCGCCTGCTGCATGCTCCACAACCTCACACAGCAATGGAACATCGAAGGAGAAATTGTCATGCTCCTTAAACCAGGGCGAATGAGAAGAACCCCTCAGCGTACTGCTCCCTTACGATGATAAATTTGGACGTTAAAATTCTATTCAAGGTCCTAGCGCCTAGATTGGCCCCGCACATGGTACATCTGATCCACGAAGATCAATTCAGGTTTATTGAAACCCGCAACAAGGGCATGACCATTAGGCGGTTAACACATATTTTGCATGAGGAACGACAAAGACACGAGGACCTAGCCCTGGTTTCTCCAGACCTGGAAAAGGCCTTCGACTCAGTGGAATGGGGGTACTTATTGGAGGTGCTCAGGGTGGCCGGATTCGGCCAGTGGTTTAGACGATGGGTACAGTTCAGATTCTGTACACAGCAATCAGCTCTAGAGTACAAGTGGGGTAGAGTAGGGAAGGAGAGTGGAGGCTGTGGAGGGGCACACGCCAAGGCTGTCCACTTTCCCCATTAGTGTTTGCTCTGGCAATAAAGCCCCATGTGATTTGGGCGCATAGGGATCTGGCAAATAGGCGAATAAAAGTTGGAGCAACCTCCCAAGTCATATCATTGTATGCGGCAGACGCATTATTCTATGTATCCTCACCACAGGACGCGCTAACGGGGTTACTAAAGGTGTTGGAGGAGTTTGATGGGTGTTCGGGATTACGTCTTAACAGGTCAAAATCCTTAATATTCCGTCAGGAGACCCTTCCTCAACTGGGTTTGAGATTGGAGACAGGACACTTTAGGTACTTGGGTATACAGGTAGCGGGAGACGATTCACAGATATTATAGTTTAATATCTATAAAATGATAGAGGCACTCACAGGGTCTTTGAGTTTTTGGAATATTTTACCACTCTCATTAATGGGCATGCTAGCGATAGCAAAAATGGTGGTCTCTTAGAACTGCTTCACTTTTGCCTTTACCATGGGTATTTCCAATGGCAGGATAACTTTTACCTTCAGCGGACAGGAACCAGCAAGGGTTTTACTGGGGCACCGACATTTGCCAATATATTTATGGCAAAATATGAGGAAGATAATATACTGCAGAATCAGGAATGGAAACAACATCTGAAACTCTTCGTCAGGTTTATAGACGACATTCTAATAGTGTGGAAAGGTACCCATGACTCTTTAGAAAATCTTCTCACCGAGTTGAATGGCAGACACGATCAGATCAAAATAATTCATTCCATACATGCAGAAACCATTAACTACCTTGATATCCTCATTGAGAAACATGGCTCAGAACTACACACAAGACTGTATAAAAAACCGACTGACCGTAATAATGCTTTGCATTATAGTAGTTTTCACACCATGTCCCTAAAGAACCACTTACCTTTCTCGCAGTTTCTGCGGGCTCGCAGAATCTGTTCTCAAGAAACACAAGGAATACTAGAGATGGAGGTCATGACACAGGCTTATAAAGACAGAGGGTACCCAGAGGAACTATTGCAGCAGGCAAAACTCAAAGCCAGATCTACCAGTAGGGAGACACTTCTAGTAAAAACCACCAGACCCACACTCCAAAGGGAGGTGTTTGTTATCAAACACTCTACAGCCAGCAGACTAATCAAGAAAAGCATATTAAAAAGATGGGAAGTAATTGAACAGGAATCGGATTTTAAGGCAGTGTTTGTAGACAAACCCCTGTTTGCACACACGAGATCCAAAAATTTAAAAAGAAATATTGAAACAAACTCAGACACAGACCAAAGTAGGTCAACATAGAGGCATGGTGAAATGCCACAATTGCGGACACTGTGGTAATGTGATGGTAGGGAACGTTTTCCAACACCCCCACACAGGCAAACAGATTCTTCTCAGACACACGTCTGATTGTAACACTGAAATGGTAGTGTACGCCATCAAATGTCCCTGCGGGTTAGTTTATGTAGGGAAAACTACACGGAAGGTGAAAGTGCGAATCACAGAGCACAATAGTTTGATAAGAACTTGTAACCCCAAATCTAACCTGGCCACACATTGGAAAGAGCGACAATATACCATACCCCAGTTACGATACACTGTGTTAGAGAGGATAGATATGAAGTCACATGCTGATACCAATCGACACCTGTCCCAAAGGGAAACATATTGGATCCGCCACTTGAATTCGCTTGAACCGCGTGGGCTCAACGATAAAATTGAATACATGTGTTTCTTGTAAATAAGTATGTACTGAATTATTATTTGTTGTTTTTTCATATCCTGACCAATGTTTTTAATGTTTACAATGTATCATCTCTGTTAATGTGGCATGCATAGATCGTCTCCACTGAATCAAGTTATACCGTTGTCCATTATAAATGAATGTGTCAACTCTATCATCATTACCCAATAACATGTTTAGTTATCACTGATAGTTTATTCACTATTTTATTTAGAATATTAGCATCAGCATCCACTTTAAGATGGCCCCCGTCACCAGAATACTACACTAGTCCGTCATTTATGTTTATGTTTAGCGCCCGTCATTTATGTTCAGGTCGGTTTAGTTTCACAACGGGCAGAACACGGAAGAGAGCTTCCACGCCAAACGATAGGATTAGGAGCAAGCCAGAGCCTACATGCCAGGTGAGAAACAGCGGTAGCGTTACAGACAATACAAACACGCAGCACGTTCTCGTGCAGCAGGGCGCACTAATAATTTAGTATTCTTTTTTTGGCAGAATAGTCCGTTTTGGCGGCAGCATTGAATTCACGAGGCAGCTTTACACACGGTGACTGTGAAAGTACAGGACAGTGACAACGTTGGCAAGCAGTCAAGGTACGCTGCTTTATATATTCTGGCACAGTTGAGGTCTAAGAAGATAGGTGTAAACACAGTGATACTATTTTTTCTTCTTCTTTTTTACAGTTTTTTACAGCTTTTTTGTTAGTTCTCCACAACTAGTACACACATCGGTTAGATACTGGCGCATCATAGCAGGTACGATGAACATGTTATTGACCAGCATGTGGTCGTGATGTAGCACGAGGCACTATGGTACTGTTGGAGGTTACATAGTCTTAAGACCACGGAGAAACATAGACATCAGCATGTGCATAGAGATGGCACCTTTCACATTACAACTATACGAGTGTTTGCATGCACACGAGGTGGGGTCCTAAAAATCCCCAAGTAGAGTTTTGATTATTGTTTTATGTCAATTTTCAGTATTCCCCTGACGAAGGTATATAATACCGAAATGCATTGGGATGAACTGCTGTAATGATGTTAAAAGGAACCACAGTACATGATGTAATGTACTAAAAGAAGAAATCTAAAGCAAGAAAACAGTCATTAAAACATATGACATCGACGAGCATCAGAGTCGTATTGGTTTCTTGACAAGAATTACATGATATATGGACAATTTGTTTTGATATTTGTTTTGATATATGTGTGAGTTGTAAAAAACAGAAATATATAGGAAGGAATTGTGTTTCTAAAAAAGCATCCCACGGGAGCTAGTGAAAAGTGCTTCGCTCCCGAACAGTCTCTGTTTGCTTCGCATGTTTTGTACTGACCAGGGCCAGTCAGTTTGAGCGAAAGCACCATACAATCAGTTGGATTAAGAGCACACATTTGGATTATAAGTATATATTTGGATTATAGCTCACATAGGAGTGCAGAGTGCCATATCTCTTTGTAGCATTTACTCAAATTTTGGCTCACACAGGACACTCAGCACCCACACAAGATGGATTTTGATGAAATTTCACACCTCACAACAAATCAGGCAGATGTAAAAGCCTATTCAACAGAAGAAGCTGAAAGTATTTACGCACTGATTAAAGATGTCAGAGACTTTCAGGGAAAACCAGGATCCACCTCTCAAATGATTAAACAACTTCAGTACACAATGAGAAAACAGATCAATCAAAGGCTTCATGCCACAACATTAATACAATACCACAAGGTCAAGCGCATTCCACGCGGGTTACGCATATCATTAAGACCCTTATTGTTTAAGTTCAACAAACCATTTATGTTAAGATGGTACCCTATTCTAAACAAATGTTCCCTCGATTTAATATTACTTATAGTAGAGGAACTTTCCAATATCTTAAAAGAACTAGACAGTGAAACACAAGAGCTTAACACTGAACTCTCTACCAGGTTAACGGAGGAAGAGTTAGCATCTACACTCAAGAGCATAAATGACCAACTAGAAGAGCATACCAGGGAGGTACATGAACGCAATCTACGCAAGTTTAAGCGTGATACCATAGATTATAAGTTAGACGAAGTCTACTCTTGGGCAGACCAATATGCACAGAGAAGAAGTTTCAAGAAACCTCAGGCTTCTACTTCGGAGGAAAGTGTAGCAACTGAACAGGACACTCTACCCACGAGAACACCACTTGTGGGTACCCCAAGCGACAGTAACGAGACAGGGGCACAGGGAGATACAAATGTTGCACCGAGGGAGGCTTTTTTAGAGGGGGGCAAAACATCCAATCACCCCCCCCCCACGGAACAATCCCAGACAAAACCAAACGGACAAGGAGGGGACAAGGCTCAAAAAAAGCACAGAAGCAGGAGGAACTAGTGATGAACATCTCTGACTACCAATTAAGCAAACAAGAACTGAAAGTGTTAAACAAAGGTATGTCATTCGTACCTACGTATACTACCAACCAATTGGAGACAGAGGTCTCTATATTCAAGTTCATGAGAAAACTCCGTCTGAGATGGTTCTTCCACACTATTGAACAAGAATCCACCACACTCACAGGAACACCTGCAACAGCACAGACATTCAGACCCAAAAGCACATTCATGGCTCCTTTTTCACACAAAACTTTAGACTTATTTGAGACTCTAGTCAAGAAGGATATGGAAAAGATTCCTATGACACGAAAAAGTCAAAATAATCTCACCAGACAGGAACAAATCACCTTGCGCAAACTAGCAGAGTATGACACCCTTAAGATAGTACCTGCTGATAAAGGGGGCGCCCTGGTAGTGCTCAACAACACTTACTATCAGGAAAAGGTCAATCAGCATGTGACTGATGAGGAGACCTACATTAAACTTGACGCGGATCCCACAATTCGATTCCAATCCATCTTACAGAGTATTCTTGACAATGCGGCTAGCATGGGATGGATAGATGAGCAAACTAGTAGATTTTTGACCACTCAATTTCCGAAGAGACCCCACATATATATGGTGCCGAAAATGCACAAAAATCCAGTGGACCCACCATTCAGGCCCATTGTGGCGGGATGTGGCTCACTGCATGAACCGTTAGGGAAATTCCTAGATCATTACCTACAGCCACTAGTTCAGCAGTGGAGCACTTATATACAGGACACGACAGATTGCCTAAAAAGACTCCAGGAAGTCAACATCAGTTCCGAAGAGCACATATGGCTTTGCACAGTAGACATAACGGCATTGTACAGCTCCATCCCCCACCAAGAGGGGTTGGAGGCGGTGGAATGGATGTTATTGAAACATGATTATGACGAGGGCACCAATGTATTTCTCTTAGAACTGCTTCACTTTTGCCTTTACCATGGGTATTTCCAATGGCAGGATAACTTTTACCTTCAGCGGACAGGAACCAGCATGGGTTTTACTGGGGCACCGACATTTGCCAATATATTTATGGCAAAATATGAGGAAGATAATATACTGCAGAATCAGGAATGGAAACAACATCTGAAACTCTTCGTCAGGTTTATAGACGACATTCTAATAGTGTGGAAAGGTACCCATGACTCTTTAGAAAATCTTCTCACCGAGTTGAATGGCAGACACGATCAGATCAAAATAACTTATTCCATACATGCAGAAACCATTAACTACCTTGATATCCTCATTGAGAAACATGGCTCAGAACTGCACACAAGACTGTATAAAAAACCGACTGACCGTAATAATGGTTTGCATTATAGTGGTTTTCACACCATGACCCTAAAGAACCACTTACCTTTCTCGCAGTTTCTGCGGGCTCGCAGAATCTGTTCTCAAGAAACACAAGAAATACTAGAGATGGAGGTCATGACACAGGCTTATAAAGACAGAGGGTACCCAGAGGAACTATTGCAGCAGGCAAAGCTCGAAGCCAGATCTACCAGTAGGGAGACACTTCTAGTAAAAACCACCAGACCCACACTCCAAAGGGAGGTGTTTGTTATCAAACACTCTACAGCCAGAAGACTAATCAAGAAAAGCATATTAAAAAGATGGGAAGTAATTGAACAGGAATCGGATTTTAAGGCAGTGTTTATAGACAAACCTCTGTTTGCACACACAAGATCCAAAAATTTAAAAGAAATATTGAAACAAACTCAGACACAGACCAAAGTAGGTCAACATAGAGGCATGGTGAAATGCCACATTTGCGGACACTGTGGTAATGTGATGGTAGGGAACGTTTTCCAACACCCCCACACAGGCAAACAGATTCTTCTCAGACACACGTCTGATTGTAACACTGAAATGGTAGTGTACGCCATCAAATGTCCCTGCGGGTTAGTATATGTAGGGAAAACTACACGTAAGGTGAAAGTGCGAATCACAGAGCACAAAAGTTTGATAAGAACTTGTAACCCCAAATCTAACCTGGCCACACATTGGAAAGAGCGGCAACATACCATACCCCAGTTACGATACACTGTGTTAGAGAGGATAGATATGAAGTCACATGCTGATACCAATCGACACCTGTCCCAAAGGGAAACATATTGGATCCGCCACTTGAATTCGCTTGAACCGCGTGGGCTCAACGATAAAATTGAATACATGTGTTTCTTGTAAATAAGTATGTACTGAATTATTATTTGTTGTTTTTTCATATCCCGACCAATGTTTTTAATGTTGACAATGTATCATCTCTGTTAATGTGGCATGCATAGATCGTCTCCACTGAATCAAGTTATACCGTTGTCCATTATAAATGAATGTGTCAACTCTATCATCATTACCCAATAACATGTTTAGTTATCACTGATAGTTTATTCACTATTTTATTTAGAATATAAGCATCAGCATCCACTTTAAGATGGCGCCCGTCACCAGAATATTACACTAGTCCGTCATTTATGTTTATGTTTAGCGCCCGTCATTTATGTTCAGGTCGGTTTAGTTTCACAACGGGCAGAACACGGAAGAGAGCTTCCACGCCATACGATAGGATTAGGAGCAAGCCAGAGCCGACATGCCAGGTGAGAAACAGCGGTAGCGTTACAGACAATACAAACACGCAGCACGTTCTCGTGCAGCAGGGCGCACTAATAATGTAGTATTCGTTTGTTGGCAGAATAGTCCGTTTTGGCGGCAGCATTGAATTCACGAGGCAGCTTTACACACGGTGACTGTGAAAGTACAGGACAGTGACAACGTTGGCAAGCAGTCAAGGTACGCTGCTTTATATATTCTGGCACAGTTGAGGTCTAAGAAGATAGGTGTAAACACAGTGATACTATTTTTTCTTCTTCTTTTTTACAGTTTTTTACAGCTTTTTCGTTAGTTCTCCACAACTAGTACACACATCGGTTAGATACTGGCGCATCATAGCAGGTACGATGAACATGTTATTGACCAGCATGTGGTCGTGATGTAGCACAGGGCACTATGGTACTGTTGGAGGTTACATAGTCTTAAGAGCACGGAGAAACATAGACATCAGCATGTGCATAGAGATGGCACCTTTCACATTACAACTATACAAGTGTTTGCATGCACACGAGGTGGGGTCCTAAAAATCCCCAAGTAGAGTTTTGATTATTGTTTTATGACAATTTTCAGTATTCCCCTGACGAAGGTATATAATACCGAAATGCATTGGGATGAACTGCTGTAATGATGTTAAAAGGAACCACAGTACATGATGTAATGTACTAAAAGAAGAAATCTAAAGCAAGAAAACAGTCATTAAAACATATGACATCGACGAGCATCAGAGTCGTATTGGTTTCTTGACAAGAATTACATGATATATGGACAATTTGTTTTGATATTTGTTTTGATATATGTGCGAGTTGTAAAAAACAGAAATATATAGGAAGGAATTATGTTTCTAAAAAAGCATCCCACGGGAGCTAGTGAAAAGTGCTTCGCTCCCGAACAGTCTCTGTTTGTTTCGCAGGTACTGTCCCGGTGCCTTTATATGCTACAGAATGCTTTGTGTCCTATCCCTATATGGATATTTCGGACTTTGGACTCCCTACTGATTGACCGGTTCTGGGCAGGTCAGTGAAGCAGAGTGGCGCTCCCCGCACTTAATCGCACAAATGAGGGGGGAGGACTCGAGGCTCCTAGACTGGAGAACTAATTTTATGTTGCTCAACTACAACATGCCACTAGATGGTTCTCTGAGGGGGACAACTGGGAGAAATGCCTACTTCAGAGTCTAGTTCCAGTTACCGACCTGCCGTCACTACTCATGGGGACGTGGGCATCGCTGATGCGGGACCGTATGTGATTGAGCAGACTGCGCGTATCTGGAAATTATTTGTGGAGCAATTCCTGAGGCATGCTCCGTTTCATCGGGTGCTGTCGGTGTCGGTGTGGGATCTTGCTCCAGTAAGATGTGTGATGTCCAACATATCTTTTCCAGCAGGCAGGAGGGGGGGGGGCGATACACTTGCCGATCTTTACCCGGGTAAGACCTTTATCACATTTGTACAGGCTTGAGGGAACTTTGGGTTGGGGCAGGGACAATGTTTACAATATGCTGCCTTAGTCAATCTATTTAAAGAAATATGGCCTACATATTCATCGATCCCACAGCTCACACAGACATTAGACATACTACTTATGTGCAGGGGAGGCAGGCGTACTATCTCACTATTGTATAACGCAATGAGGGTGGACTCCGGTGCTCCCCCCAATGGCATTCACAGCCTGGAATGCGGTTCTGAAGGAGCCTTTAGACAACAAGGACCAGAGGGTGATGGGCGCGCTCACACATACGATCTCCTGCAATGCCATCTTCTGGTTAATACAATATAATTATGCACACTGCACATACATGACTCCAGAGAGAATACATTGCATGGTCCCTAGTAGGCCCAACACATGTCCCAGGTGTTATAAAGCAGGGACCAATTTCCTGCAATTGGTATGGGAATGCCCTTAAGGCAGTCGCTTCTGGTTGGAGATGGTTGAGCAGATTAAAGGCAGTGTAAGCAGAAGAGTGCTATTAGTGTTGGTCCTTAAACCCAAACAGCAAAGTAAGATGGGATATAGGCTCCAGCAACTTCTCTTGGTGCTGGTGAGGTGTATAATTGCCATGGTGTGGACCGGAGTGAGGGCGCTGAAGAAATCAGCGTGGATTCGGGATGTGCGCGAATGGACATTAGCTGAGGAGGTACACTTGGAGAGGTGTCGCAGGGATGAGAAATTAGAGGATGATTTAAGTCTCTGTAGGAAGCTCTGTCACAACCTTGTTGCTGTAGACCACCAGACGAGTTCCCAAAGAGACATTGCCCACTTCACGTAGCTCCGCGAAGCCCCACTACGCCCATTACGCCCAGGGTTAGTTATTTATTGAACAGTCTCCTTTCTCAAGCATTGAAAATGAACTGCTACAATAGTAAAGCTTACTATGAAGTACAATGCATATAATATGAACAGTATTATAAAATAGTACTGTAAAAGCATGATATGGGTGTTAAGCCATAAAGTGCATAAAAGGTATAAAATGTATAAAATACATACAGTAATAAAGGACGACTAAAAGTACTCAACAGGTGCTTCTGAAATACGCCTACCCCGGTGTACCTAACCTAAGTTTAGTACGAGGGAAGGAGTATAAGAGGAGGAGTTTAAGTCTAGGGTTTCTTCTGCCAGGAATCTAATTCCAAGAATTCTCTAAGAGGTCTAATCAGCTCTGTACCTTTGGTTTCAGAATGAAGGAGGTCTTGTATCTCGTTCTCGGGACTCGATTTCCCAGATACCCGCAAGGGTAAACTGGAAACACTGGAACTGGATTTCTCGACAAGGAGAAATGGCAGAGTCTCGCAGTGTGTCTGCTGGAGGGTCGGCTTTCCTTGGCACTTGCTGCTGCAGGGCGTCGGGCAAGTAGATAGTCGATCTACTCCAAATCATTGGGTAAATCAAGGCATATTTATACTTTGAAGGGCCGAGTTTGACGCTTGTTTGGACTTAATAACGTCACAATTCTTGGAAAATGCCGAGAGTTCTAGGAGAACTTAATATTCAAGCAGGGGGAAGTCCTGGGCTGCTGAAGGCGGGTTTTTCCAAGAAAACGTTGTTAATTCTTGGAGCTTAGTGAAAGTATCCCTGCCGTATTTGGGCTGCATGGTTTGGGCCAAATATGGTAATGATTTGTATGCCTGTATAAGGATATGATAAAATAGACCTATATAAGGGCATGAATCGGGATTTTTATATTAGGGTCCTAGATTCATTTACAACACCCACTCCCCGATTTTAAGTTCAATAAGCTAACCATGTAGGCACTGAACAGATCTAAAGCTAGTGCTTACAATTCCACCCCAAAATACATTAGTGCATTTGAACTGGGCATGCTGAAAAATATGTTTAGCATTTCTACAGTATGCAATGTACTTCAGTAAAGAATATCTAAGCATAAAGTCATCAAACAATTATGAGAGCTGGAATATTCAAGTCATTTACTTTTCTAAAATGGCTTTTAAATACAGAAAAAAGGTAGAGACCATTTTATTAACATGTCATATCAGTACTTCTATTAATAGGAGACAGGGCCAAATAGTATTTCTTAGTCAATGTTCAAAATTAATTTCTTGTTCTCTAGGAATAGTTCTACCTTGAGCAGATCACGCTGTGCCACAGAAAAATCAATCTGTTTTGATAAGGAAAGAAATATTATGCAGAAGTCAAATTTTTGTTTTGAAAATTGAAGGCCGAATTTCAGATTTCAGGGAACGCTGTGAGCATAGATCAAAAGTTATTCTCGGTGTCAGGAGAAAACATCAGGTCGTCTAGGCTGGCAGAGAAATCGTCCACCATAGTAGGTGAAAGAAGATAAAATGTGCACAGATGAGAAGCATTGCTTATTGATGTGTTAGCAATGGTCAGGTCAGATGATACCTGTGTGCCTGTTGAATCTCGTATCTCACCTTCAGTCAGACTTAGTGGCGGGATCTCAATGAATGCCGTCATCAGGATTTGTAGCCGCTGGGGACAACACAGTGCATGAGCCGTTACCGGACCTAGCAAAATGTCGACATCCGATGGCAGGACTGATGGAAGTGTAAGACAGATATCTAACACGCATTCTTCTCCGCAAAGCAGGCATCATAGAACAGGTAAGATGCAATCTTGCCAGATTGGTCTGAATGAGAGAACCCAAGTTGTATTCAGATCTCTTAAACCAGCCAAGCCGAGAATCTGTGTTATTCTCTCACGATACCTCTGGGCACGGACCATTTGTTCCATGATGTTCTGGGTATCGTTGGTTGCCGGACTTGCCATATCGGAGCAGAAGAAATAAAAATAGTATTCCTGCTACGAGTCCCAAGATGAGAGGCAGGCCGCCGATCACAGAGTGAACGAGATTTAAAAAAAAAGAGGACTGCTTCAAATGGTGCTAACAGTCCCGAAAAAACTGTCTTAAATACATGTGCGATGCCACTAGTATCAGACATGTTTAAGATTTGACTTAACACTTCTGGGCAGTGTTGTTAATAATAATGCATGTATCTCTGCAGATGTCCTCGCAACTTGCAGATCATACGTTTCTTTTGATGATGTCAGTGGCACAGATTTTTGTAAAAGAATAGCCTTTAGTCTGCTCAAAGTATCAATTCGTATAGAAGAGATATTCAGTGAAGGCCATATTGCCGTCTCACTGTCTGACTTGCGAGTTAGATACAATACTTGCATACAACAAGTGCCCATGGACGACACACTAACCAGATAAACTTTTCCTGCCACAATGCCACAGCAGCTGTGATCATTCAACATAACGTAACTGCCATTGAATAGCTGCCTGAAAACGGGTTCTATCACTGTGTAGGGAGTACCGTGCAGGTGGCATGAAAGGTTATTCGCAGAACCGTCGCAGGCTCCGTGTAAATTAATACCTTGGCACAGAAGTGTACCACTTAGTGATTTTTTACAATTTTTAACACTAAGGAATACTTCCTTCCCTTTGCTCCAACATTTGAGTGTATATGGTAGAGTCCATGTTGACTTAATGTATTCTTTACCCAACCTGTCATACAGGCCTTCTACCTTATGCTGTAGACAATACTGAAACTGGAAAATCGTCACTGGTATCATAATGGTGCCATGAATTATCCATTCGATTACAGGTTTCTCAGAAACTGTCAATGGTAATCTTTACAGTTTTTCAATGCTCCTCTTTGTGCCAAAGAGATTTGTTTATCTGTAAGGTTAAACCCAGTAAACAATGACGTTGTATTGGTTAGCCTCCATGGCACGTAGCCCGAACGCAGATTTTGAAGTGTCCAGCCTAGCTTCATTATAGAACGTAATTGAGACTGGCCGTGTTTTAACATTAGCAAGTCCTGTTCCATTATGTTTATGGCAGAAGATACAATGCTGTCCAGTGAATATATTCTGGAGGACAGGGTAGTTAACCCATTGTCCACTACTGTGAGAGCTTTCTCCAAGTTAATACGATCAATTTCTCGTATTATTTCTGCAGTTTCTAATTGTGTCACTTTCCAAGCTTCGTTGTATGCAGCATATATACCGGTGTATATGAAAAGTTCCTGCCGTGGTTTGCGAGGTCCCAATAAGAAATCTCGCAAATCATTGCTTTCCTTAAGTAAAGTTAAGTGTTGTTTAATTTCTGGAAGTGTAGAAGTTTTCAGCCATTCAAGGCATAGCTTCCCTACATTATATGTTGTCACTATCCCTGGATGTTGTCTCTGGGAGTATCTTGGATCTGGCCTGCTGAATGTAAACCCCTGTGTTTTGTTCAGGAATCTATCTTGACAGTTATTGGTGTCTGTGGGCCAGATGAAGCATTTTTTCCAATCAGGACTAGTTCTATTCTTTGTGAAAACATATTGTACGTCTATCTCTCCCTCTGATGTATTTTTATTCTCAGATATTGGCTTTGGTATAGACGGTTTATTTAAATCTTTTATTTTTGCTAATCCCAGACAAGATGTTTGTTGTACGTGTCCTTCAAAAACATTATTTGTTCAGTTATAATGCAGGCTCTGAATAAAGCTTTGTCTCTATGTTGTCTTTCGAGAAGTCGTAACCTAATGTGGACAACTTAGCATTAAAGTCTATAGAATAAAGTTGTTTAGTATTGGTCAAAATTGTTTTCATTCCTGTCTTATTCATATTTTTGAAATAAAACGTTTCTGGATCTGTAACATTAAATCCTAAGAAATAAGGACATTTTTCAATAAATGTTTTAGAGCTGCCTTTTGGTGGCGTTGGACAATGTTCCCATTGATTATGTTTTAAAACATTTCTAGGGTTTGCAGATCTGTGCAAATAGTGATGACCAAAATGATGAAAACAATACATTCGTTCATAGTCTGATGACCCTTCTAAATAGTCATGTTTAGTATATTTTGCAGACATTTCTAAATCTGACTTCATATTATTAATAGTCTCAAAGTCCCAATCATCAGAGAATGTGCTGGGTGTTAGAAAGTCATTCAGAGAGACCTTAAACTGATGTGGAATCCTCAGCATTTCCACCGGGCCATATATATCATAGTCAGTTTTATCCCATGCTATACCGCCTGGTATTGAGATTGCTGTGATGTTCACTGATGACAGGTCCCTTTTTTCGACATGAGATGATTTGTGAGGTTTTAGGGCCAAGTTGATTTTCTGACTTGCTGTGTCCATTGTACTGTATTTTCCATCTGTCATTTGTCCCAAGCTTAAAACCAATATTAGCCAGAGCAGGAGGAAAAATGCACCTAAACCAAACCAAAATTCAATCCATGGCGAAACCAGGTATATTCTTTCAAGTTGATGAAAAGGTCTGTTGTTTTCTCTTTGAGAGTTTTCTTTCCTGTTGTTTCTTCAGGTTCACTCGGATCCTCAGAAAAGTTATCAAAGTTGATGAAGTATCCAGATGCAGTTCTGTCAATTGTTTGGATGGCATCGGGGTTTTTAGAAAACGCTGGAATGGATGTGTCCTTCATCATAGTGTATTCTGGTGCTACATCATGTAGACTGGTGTTTCTGGTCGAACAGTTATTTGGGGCTCAAGAGGTACGAGTTCCATTGCTTTGTTGCTCAGTCCTTCTTTTCTTACTACAGGTTTATCAAAGGTCATAAGTCTTTCAGTTTGAACCTCTTGGATGGTAGCAAGATTTGGCTGTCTGCTACATCTTTGGAGTCCACTTGGCCTTCTACTTATTATTGGCCACATGTTGTGGTTTTACCAGGTCGATGGACACTACTCTGTTCTCCTTTTTACCAGCAAGGGGCGGTAGTACTACTGATCTTGTTCCTTGTATACTTAAGACAGGTACTGCTTTTCTGTAAGAAGGTCCAAATTCCTTCTTCACCGCTATTTTTTCCCTGACTAGATCCCCAATCTTTGGAATCCAGACAGGTCTTGCTGGGACAGGTAGTTTATCTTCAGTGGCTGTTGGATTTTGTGTTGTATTACTCAGACTTCTTCTTGTTTCATTCAAGTCCTGTAAGACAGCCAAACGATCTTTGATATCAAAGGGTTTTTGTTCTACCACTGAAGTTCGACAATCAAGGTTTTCGATTATCATTCTAGTATCAAATAGTAGCTCATAACGAGTGACTCCCCCCAGAGAATTTCTTGGCAGATTGTTAAGACTACGTTGGACACTTATTAGATGTTTGACCCACCCATCCCCCGAACCTAATACCTTTACTGTTATGGATTGCTTTAGGTCACGTTTTTTTCTTTCCACTACCGCATTACCCTCAGGATGGAAGGGACTAGAGTACAGCAATGCAACGTCCAAGCTGACAATGGCCTCCTTGTAAGCCCTAGGGCTAAACGCAGGACCCTGGTCAGAATGCAGCGTGCCAATTGCGTATGTGCCGATAACGACTCGCAGATCCTTTATAACAGTTCTGGCGTCAGCCGAGCGCTAGGGCCACATCCAAATAAATCGTGTTTTAGTAGTTATGGGTTCGCATTTGTCTGTGGGGACGTCTGCGGTTAGATTGCCTAATGCTGTCTAACAGAGGTGTCTGTATCTGGCTGGCTACTCTGTAGTCAGGTGTCTGGGGCGGTTCATCACTGCGATCTCTGTTGCAGTCTGGGCAATTAATTGCAAATTCGTATCTATCCATGCTCATTCCTGGCCACC
The DNA here is from genome assembly GCF_964263255.1 of Lissotriton vulgaris. Classification (NCBI taxonomy): domain Eukaryota; kingdom Metazoa; phylum Chordata; class Amphibia; order Caudata; family Salamandridae; genus Lissotriton; species Lissotriton vulgaris. The sequence goes on from NC_141687.1 coordinate 2,072,843,843, forward strand.
AGTACACTGCTTCTAATTCCCTTATAGAATCCTTGATTTTCTGATTTCTCAGACACTCTTCCATGTGTGCCTCTTGAACTAAGTATTTACAACAAGGGGTGGTGAGGGACAGAGTCTCTGAATTAAACAGAATACTCTCACCCAGTCAAGAGATCAGGGCTAGATCCAACACCGTTTTTTAGCTCACTGCACCATCCCAGTTTCAGAACCTGGCTGTATGCAAATTAGTCTGTTCCTGTCCCAGTGCATGATGGGAACAGGGCAAACCAAACTACAAAAGCCAATTCTTACACTGGGAAGGAAACAAGCTACCGGGGACCGGTTTCTGGCATTTCAGCCTCTTCGGCCCGGCTTGCTTGAATCCTGATGGTGCAATGAGCAAGGGACTCACATCTGAGTATACCCTTCCACGCTTAGGGTGGACAAAAATATTTACAACAAGGGGTGGTGAGGGACAGAGTCTCTGAATTAAACAGAATACTCTCACCCAGTCAAGAGATCAGGGCTAGATCCAACACCGTTTTTTAGCTCACTGCACCATCCCAGTTTCAGAACCTGGCTGTATGCAAATTAGTCTGTTCCTGTCCCAGTGCATGATGGGAACAGGGCAAACCAAACTACAAAAGCCAATTCTTACACTGGGAAGGAAACAAGCTACCGGGGACCGGTTTCTGGCATTTCAGCCTCTTCGGCCCGGCTTGCTTGAATCCTGATGGTGCAATGAGCAAGGGACTCACATCTGAGTATACCCTTCCACGCTTAGGGTGGACAAAAATATTTACAACAAGGGGTGGTGAGGGACAGAGTCTCTGAATTAAACAGAATACTCTCACCCAGTCAAGAGATCAGGGCTAGATCCAACACCGTTTTTTAGCTCACTGCACCATCCCAGTTTCAGAACCTGGCTGTATGCAAATTAGTCTGTTCCTGTCCCAGTGCATGATGGGAACAGGGCAAACCAAACTACAAAAGCCAATTCTTACACTGGGAAGGAAACAAGCTACCGGGGACCGGTTTCTGGCATTTCAGCCTCTTCGGCCCGGCTTGCTTGAATCCTGATGGTGCAATGAGCAAGGGACTCACATCTGAGTATACCCTTCCACGCTTAGGGTGGACAAAAATATTTACAACAAGGGGTGGTGAGGGACAGAGTCTCTGAATTAAACAGAATACTCTCACCCAGTCAAGAGATCAGGGCTAGATCCAACACCGTTTTTTAGCTCACTGCACCATCCCAGTTTCAGAACCTGGCTGTATGCAAATTAGTCTGTTCCTGTCCCAGTGCATGATGGGAACAGGGCAAACCAAACTACAAAAGCCAATTCTTACACTGGGAAGGAAACAAGCTACCGGGGACCGGTTTCTGGCATTTCAGCCTCTTCGGCCCGGCTTGCTTGAATCCTGATGGTGCAATGAGCAAGGGACTCACATCTGAGTATACCCTTCCACGCTTAGGGTGGACAAAAATATTTACAACAAGGGGTGGTGAGGGACAGAGTCTCTGAATTAAACAGAATACTCTCACCCAGTCAAGAGATCAGGGCTAGATCCAACACCGTTTTTTAGCTCACTGCACCATCCCAGTTTCAGAACCTGGCTGTATGCAAATTAGTCTGTTCCTGTCCCAGTGCATGATGGGAACAGGGCAAACCAAACTACAAAAGCCAATTCTTACACTGGGAAGGAAACAAGCTACCGGGGACCGGTTTCTGGCATTTCAGCCTCTTCGGCCCGGCTTGCTTGAATCCTGATGGTGCAATGAGCAAGGGACTCACATCTGAGTATACCCTTCCACGCTTAGGGTGGACAAAAATATTTACAACAAGGGGTGGTGAGGGACAAAGTCTCTGAATTAAACAGAATACTCTCACCCAGTCAAGAGATCAGGGCTAGATCCAACACCGTTTTTTAGCTCACTGCACCATCCCAGTTTCAGAACCTGGCTGTATGCAAATTAGTCTGTTCCTGTCCCAGTGCATGATGGGAACAGGGCAAACCAAACTACAAAAGCCAATTCTTACACTGGGAAGGAAACAAGCTACCGGGGACCGGTTTCTGGCATTTCAGCCTCTTCGGCCCGGCTTGCTTGAATCCTGATGGTGCAATGAGCAAGGGACTCACATCTGAGTATACCCTTCCACGCTTAGGGTGGACAAAAATATTTACAACAAGGGGTGGTGAGGGACAGAGTCTCTGAATTAAACAGAATACTCTCACCCAGTCAAGAGATCAGGGCTAGATCCAACACCGTTTTTTAGCTCACTGCACCATCCCAGTTTCAGAACCTGGCTGTATGCAAATTAGTCTGTTCCTGTCCCAGTGCATGATGGGAACAGGGCAAACCAAACTACAAAAGCCAATTCTTACACTGGGAAGGAAACAAGCTACCGGGGACCGGTTTCTGGCATTTCAGCCTCTTCGGCCCGGCTTGCTTGAATCCTGATGGTGCAATGAGCAAGGGACTCACATCTGAGTATACCCTTCCACGCTTAGGGTGGACAAAAATATTTACAACAAGGGGTGGTGAGGGACAGAGTCTCTGAATTAAACAGAATACTCTCACCCAGTCAAGAGATCAGGGCTAGATCCAACACCGTTTTTTAGCTCACTGCACCATCCCAGTTTCAGAACCTGGCTGTATGCAAATTAGTCTGTTCCTGTCCCAGTGCATGATGGGAACAGGGCAAACCAAACTACAAAAGCCAATTCTTACACTGGGAAGGAAACAAGCTACCGGGGACCGGTTTCTGGCATTTCAGCCTCTTCGGCCCGGCTTGCTTGAATCCTGATGGTGCAATGAGCAAGGGACTCACATCTGAGTATACCCTTCCACGCTTAGGGTGGACAAAAATATTTACAACAAGGGGTGGTGAGGGACAGAGTCTCTGAATTAAACAGAATACTCTCACCCAGTCAAGAGATCAGGGCTAGATCCAACACCGTTTTTTAGCTCACTGCACCATCCCAGTTTCAGAACCTGGCTGTATGCAAATTAGTCTGTTCCTGTCCCAGTGCATGATGGGAACAGGGCAAACCAAACTACAAAAGCCAATTCTTACACTGGGAAGGAAACAAGCTACCGGGGACCGGTTTCTGGCATTTCAGCCTCTTCGGCCCGGCTTGCTTGAATCCTGATGGTGCAATGAGCAAGGGACTCACATCTGAGTATACCCTTCCACGCTTAGGGTGGACAAAAATATTTACAACAAGGGGTGGTGAGGGACAGAGTCTCTGAATTAAACAGAATACTCTCACCCAGTCAAGAGATCAGGGCTAGATCCAACACCGTTTTTTAGCTCACTGCACCATCCCAGTTTCAGAACCTGGCTGTATGCAAATTAGTCTGTTCCTGTCCCAGTGCATGATGGGAACAGGGCAAACCAAACTACAAAAGCCAATTCTTACACTGGGAAGGAAACAAGCTACCGGGGACCGGTTTCTGGCATTTCAGCCTCTTCGGCCCGGCTTGCTTGAATCCTGATGGTGCAATGAGCAGACTGATTTGCATATAGCCAGGTTCTGAGCTGGGATGGGGCAGTGAGATAAATAACGGTGATGGATCAAGCCCTGATCTTTGGACTGGGTAAGAGTGGTCTGCTCAATTCAGACACTCTGTTCATCACCACCCCCTTTTGTAAATCGATTTTGGCCACTATAGGTGTGGCAGGGTATACTCAGACATGAGTCCCTTTCTCACTGCTCCATCAGGATTCAAGCAAGCCGGGCCGAAGAGGCTGAAATGCCAGAAACCGGTCCCCGGTAGCTTGTCTCCTTTCTGGTAAAGAATTGGCTTGGTAGTTTAGTCTGCCCTGTTCCCATGATGCACTGGGCCAGGGACAGACTGATTTGCATATAGCCAGGTTCTGAGCTGGGATGGGGCAGTGAGATAAATAACGGTGATGGATCAAGCCCTGATCTTTGGACTGGGTAAGAGTGGTCTGCTCAATTCAGACACTCTGTTCATCACCACCCCCTTTTGTAAATCGATTTTGGCCACTATAGGTGTGGCAGGGTATACTCAGACATGAGTCCCTTTCTCACTGCTCCATCAGGATTCAAGCAAGCCGGGCCGAAGAGGCTGAAATGCCAGAAACCGGTCCCCGGTAGCTTGTCTCCTTTCTGGTAAAGAATTGGCTTGGTAGTTTAGTCTGCCCTGTTCCCATGATGCACTGGGCCAGGGACAGACTGATTTGCATATAGCCAGGTTCTGAGCTGGGATGGGGCAGTGAGATAAATAACGGTGATGGATCAAGCCCTGATCTTTGGACTGGGTAAGAGTGGTCTGCTCAATTCAGACACTCTGTTCATCACCACCCCCTTTTGTAAATCGATTTTGGCCACTATAGGTGTGGCAGGGTATACTCAGACATGAGTCCCTTTCTCACTGCTCCATCAGGATTCAAGCAAGCCGGGCCGAAGAGGCTGAAATGCCAGAAACCGGTCCCCGGTAGCTTGTCTCCTTTCTGGTAAAGAATTGGCTTGGTAGTTTAGTCTGCCCTGTTCCCATGATGCACTGGGCCAGGGACAGACTGATTTGCATATAGCCAGGTTCTGAGCTGGGAAGGGGCAGTGAGATAAATAACGGTGATGGATCAAGCCCTGATCTTTGGACTGGGTAAGAGTGGTCTGCTCAATTCAGACACTCTGTTCATCACCACCCCCTTTTGTAAATCGATCTTGAACTAAGTAAGGCATCCGCTTCCTGTTTGGAATTACTCTATCCCCCCTTCCAGGGATTTGAGCAAAAGGGACGGAGTTTGCATCTATTATGTATGTATTAGTGAGTGGATAGTTTGGAGGTAACACTGCATAATTGCCATTTATTGAGGCTTTCACTGCTAATAGCGTTTCACCGTCTATCGTTCTTTTTGAGCATTTGATTGTAGCGATGGAAGCCGCTTGCACAGCTGACTTCGCGGCTTCATCAGCCAATGAATTCCCTGCAACGTGAACGCCATCACGTTGATGACTCAGTGTATGTATCACGTGAGTCTTTTGTAGTTCTTTCTTGAACAGAACTACTTGTTTCCAAAGCAACTTATGTTTGATTGTGCCACCTTTAGCGTCTTTGAAGCCGTTTTGAACCAGTTCTGCAGATACTCATTGTATGACTGGACGCAGTAATACGAATCGCGCACTATTAGTGTGGGGAATTCGCGATCAGTATTTTCAAGCGCCATCTTGAAAACCTGTAGTTCAGCTCGCTGAGCTGTACAGTCTACGAGTTATTGAGTTTTTGTGACCATAGGACTAAATTTGCCTTCGCGCCAGCAAACTTTAACAATCGCGCACGCAGCACTATAGGCTTGTTTACCCCCAATTGCGGGATGTGCTGATCCGTCTGTATATATTATACAGCCATAATGTTCAAGGGGTAGAATTTCGGTCGGCAGAGGACATTCATGTTCATACTGGAGAAATTCTTGTGTTTTTAATTTTGGTTCAAAAACGTATTCAACGTCTGTTGTAGCAAGAGAGTTAACCCATTGTATCCATCTTGGATATAGAGCTTTTGTAATCGGGATGCTTGCCTTTGTCACTGCCTCTAAGGCAGGTACAGGTGTAACAATCATTATATGTCTACCCTGTGTGAGAGCTCTCTCTTGCTACAGCAGTTTGAACCGCTGTCAGAATCTTTTCAGTTGAAGTAAAGTTCGTTTCTGCTTGTGAGTACAAGTGTGATTTGTAAGCTATTGGTACAGTTTCCCCTTCATTAAAGGTTAGGTACGTCAATCCGCATCTCCCTGGGATGATTCGGATTACAAGGTTGCGCTTGTTTTCGCGTGTGTCTAATTTTGTTTTTGTTAACATGTCTGTCTGGACTGAACGCAAAATTTTGGTGTGTTTTTGAGTCCAATGTGTTTGTTTGAAATCAGGTTTGATTAATTCGTAGAGAGGTTTAACCCTCTCTGCGTAGTTCATAACGTAAGTTCTTCTGAAATTCAGGAAACCTAGAATTGACTGTAAGTTTTTCAGCGTCTTTGGAGGTTGGAGCAGCGCACATTTCTCTAGAAAGTTCGCTGCTAGGATTTTCCCTTCACTTGACAATTCATATTCCAAGAATATGACATTGAGGTGGGCAATTCTTGATTTTTTTAAATTGAATTCATACCCTTCAGAGGCGAAACTAAGTATTATGGTGTTCACCCTTTTGAAGTGTACCTCCAAATTATCATCCGTCAGATAGATATCATCGACATAAGATAATGCCTCATCATCGTATTTGTGGAGTAACTCTGTTACTCTTGCTGAGAATAACCCCGGGCTATTCTTGAATCCCTGGGGCAGACGACAAAATTGTCGCTGGGTTCCCGTTATTGAGAAAGCGGTCAAATGCCTGCTTTCTGTTGAAATGTTTTGACAGAAGAATCCATTTGAGATGTCTAATGTTGTTTTATATTTTTTGCGCACTATGTTATTCATTAGTGCTGCACTATGTGAATTTTGTACTGCAAATGTATAGCAGCAAGAGTTTAGGTGTCTGTAATCCAATACTAGACGATATATATTGTCTGGTTTGGAGACAGGAAACAAAGTATTGTTCATAGGTGAGGTGCTTGTTTCAATCACCCATTGGTATTCAAGTTGATTTGAAATCTCCCTGACTTGTTTTTTAGCTTCTTGCTTTACTGGGTACTGCCTTTGTGCAGTGGGCTGTTTTTTTAACTGGATTTTGTGCGGAGGTGAGTCCTCATCCCATCCTACATGATTTTTAAATAGAGCTGGAGCCCGTGCCACTGCCCATTTCCTGGCATATGTATATTTTTTATGGATTGGGATGTGATTCGAGAAGGCTGGCATAATTACATCTTCGCCATGTGGGCACTCCCTGACAAATTCAGGTGACCAGTCTTGTTCAGCTAGAAGAATGTCATAGCCCTTAGAGAGCTTCTCCCAAAAGAGTGCTCCTATTTTTCTTGTTCTGTCCCCCTCTATCCGGAGCTTTATTTCATATAATTTGTGGTGTACACTAGCCCTGGTGTCTGCAGTTTCGACCTGAATGCATTCATTCATGTCCACTGTCTCCAGATGATCCTTCAGGATCCTGCAAACTATGGTTACTTCTGCTGCGCTGTCTAGCATTGTCTGAGCCCACTTCCCGTTCTTGAGTTGTGTCCTCAAGATCCTCGGCATTTCTGATTTTTATGCTAGCTACCTTCCTTTTGGAAAATGTAGCTTTTCTACTTTGGTGAACGGGTTCCTTGTCTTTGGACTTGACGCGTTCTTCCTTGTGTTCTGACCATCCTCTTCTTTCCGATTTCTACGAGGAAGTCTGAAAAGACGAGAGGGACGCGTATCATTATCTTGATATCTGTCAGTTTTTTTCAAATTATCCCTATTTCTAAGATAAATCTTTTTTCAGAGGGCTCCTTTTGGGGAGAGTTGTCTCTCTGTTGGGGAGATCTCCCTCTGGGCTGAGAATAGTTTTCTCTAGGAAGAGACTGTTAATTACTCTCCCATTTCTTCTTTGGAGTTGTGAGATTATTTTTAATAAAAAAAAATCGGGATTTTCAGTTAATTGGGGTTTTAATGGTTTCCCCCCAAACTATCTCTTCCTAATTCTTCATAAGATTTTTCAATTAGTCTAGCAAGTTCAAATGGTTGGTCTGCTATATCTGTTTCCTTTAACTTTTGGCGTATTAACACTGATGCTGCTTCACCTCTAATGTTAGCTAATAATATAGCTGACACCTGTTTGAAATCTTTTAGTAATTTTATACCTAAATTTAAGGCTGGTTCCAGACCATATTCATTCTGAATCTGGCTCAGAACATCTGGTATCACCACCATAGACGGAACACCATGTGTTTTTGTGTAGATTGAAGCAAGACTGTACCCCAAGTGTCACAGTCCTCCACATGCAGTGCAATCCCCATTGGTAAACAGATTGTCAGAATCCTGTGTTTTTCATGAGGTGTACTATCTGGAAATACAGCCTCTATTTGAGTGATTTGTGTGCTAGCCAAAACGGAATCGGTTCCCTTTTGGCAGGCAACTTGCCAATGACTGACTGTATAGTCTGTGGTGTAATTTTGTTTGTATTCCCCTGGTACGGGCTGAGTTGCGGAATTTTTATTGCTGGTTGGACTGTTAAAGTCCTCATGACATATTGAACCAATTTTCTGTGTATTTTAATTAATTGTCTCAGCTGTACTAAGAGTTCTCTATCTGACATTTCTTCAATGTCGGGATGAGGTGTATAGCTGGCTAGTACCGGCCATGTAGCTCCTGGTCTACCTAGTAGACCGAGCCTGGGAATGTGATTTTGTTGTTTTAGGGCGCCATTAAACCAGAGCTGATCCTCCTGGTAAGTTAGTGGAATTTTAATGTCCTCAAAAGGAACATATTCCTCTGTAGGTTCATCTGCTTTGTAGTAGTGGAACTCTTTTGTTACTGGATTTGCTTGTGGAAAAGTAATCCAAGAGCAGAATACTTCTGTCTGCCAATATTCGTGTGCCTCTATCACCTCTCGATGATACCTCATTTTCTATAAGTTTTATATTCATGGTTTTTCTTACATTTGCTGGGATGCCTCTGTTTCTGGGAAGGTTGTGTTGTCTAAAACTCTTTCAGCTGCTATTCTAGCTCTCTCCCTTTCGTCGTCACTCATTTTAATTTACTGTGAGTTCTGAGGAAAAGTTTCAAGGAGACAAAAATTAGGTGCACAAAATTTTTGGAACTCTGTATCCTTCAACGTTGAATAAACCAACAACTAAGACATAGGATTCTCGTCCTACTTAGTTTTGGCTGATATTATGCCCTTTCACCCACTCCAGACGTCTATCGGAGTTTTTTACGGGAAAGAGGGGTCTGTGTGAAAAGCACGACTGAGTTACTCTAGTATGTAGCGTTAAATTATCGCCTTACCAAACGTTGGGCACCATGTAGTGTAGTTCCTATATTCCCAAAAGGCTCTGCGCATTGGAATAATATATCCTATAGCTTAGACGCAGGCGTGAGATCCCCTGAGTCTCTACCGCATATTTTAGTCTTAATTGTGAGTACCAGCTAGCTCAGAGGTCACTAGAAACGTTCTCGAATTCACAAGAAGGGATTCGTTTCTAACAACCGCATAAAGATGAGAACTTTGTTTCCTATTATTAAGAAAAGCAATCTCTAGAGTCGCGGAAACAATAGATAGCTAATTCAATCAGTCAATCGCGCATGCTTCGTTTCACCAGAGCGGCTGAGAAATTAGAGAGGCTAGCATTTTCAGTAAAAGAGGTTATTTATTGAACAGTTTTCTTTCTCAAGCATTGAAAATGAACTGCTGCAATAGTAAAGCTTACTATGAAGTACAATGCATATAATACGAACAGTATTATAAAATAGTACTGTAAAAGTATCATATGGGTGTTAAGCCATAAAGTGCATAAAAGGTATAAAATGTATAAAATACATATAGTAATAAAGGACGACTAAAAGTACTCAACTGGTGCTTCTCAAATACGCCTACCCCGGTGTACCTAACGTAAGTTTAGAACGAGGGAGGGAGTATAAGAGGAGGAGTTTAAGTCTAGGATTTCTTCTGCCAGGAATCTAATTCCAAGAATTCTCTAAGAGGTCTAATCAGCTCTGTACCTTTGGTTTCAGAATGAAGGAGGTCTTGTATCTCGTTCTCGGGACTCGATTTCCCAGATACCCGCAAGGGTGAACTGGAAACACTGGAACTGGATTTCTCGGCAAGGAGAAATGGCAGAGTCTCGCAGTGTGTCTGCTGGAGGGTCGGCTTTCCTCGGCACTTGCTGCTGCAGGGCGTCGGGCAAGTAGATAGTCGATCTGCTCCAAACCACTGTGTGTTTGATTGGGTAAATCAAGGCATATTTATACTTTGAAGGTGCCGAGTTTGACGCTTGTTTGGACTTAATAATGTCACAATTCTTGGAAAATGCAGAGAGTTCAAGGAGAACTTAATATTCAAGCAGGGGGAAGTCCTGGGCTGCTGAAGGCGGGTTTTTCCAAGAAAACGTTGTTAATTCTTGGAGCTTAGTGAAAGTATCCCTGCCATATTTGGGCTGCATGGTTCGGGCCAAATATGGTAATGATTTGTATGCCTTTATAAGGATATGATAAAATATACCTATATAAGGGCATGAATCAGGATTTTTATATTAGGGTCCTAGATTCAATTACAACAACTGTGTATGTAATATAATCGTATTCTCATGCGAACCTGCGTATAGTGTAATCCTGACAACTCAGTATATAACATGTCCTGTAAAATCTTAGTGTAATAACTTGTAATTGGTTTGAAGGGCGGGTGTAGGGTTTTGTTTTTGCATGGTCCATTCCTGCCTGTCCTGTTGAGACGAGAGCATTGCTACTCTTGATAAGGCCCTAACATGATTGGGGTTACAACATGAACCTTTGATATTAATATTGCACACACTGAGTGCAGCAGGGTTCTGCATAGCTGTTCTCATTTGTCAGTTGCTAGGAGGTCTTACTTCTGTGGAAAGCTGCTATTTTTCTCTGTACCTGAAGGGTTAGGCGCACAAGATATGTCAAATTTAATGGGGTTGTCCCTATGTTTGTACAATGAACTGAGGTTTCAGGGCCAAGTGAGTCCTGCTTGCTGCTTGATTCCAACTTAAATAACCAAAGGGATGTGCCCTTTTCAGGCACTTTGGAATCCTAGGGTACCTCAGCTAGTGCAGGTTTATTTGTATTATTAAAACATGCTGCTGGTACTAGAAATACACTCATCACTCTACTGATCATGCGTTTCAGACAAGGTCTCTATTAAGTCCTGAAAGGGTTAGCATAGATGCCAAGTTTTCAGTTGGCATGAGTGCAACATTTCCATATTTTGCGTACTTCTGTCTGACATTTAGATTCTTTACTTGTGACACACCGCGTGATACTTTTTTGCCAATGAAACAGTGTAGTATAGAAGTCCCATGCTTCCTCTTAAAAATATATGTAAATTGTAAATTGATACTTGTATAGCGCACTACTCACCCGCAAGGGTCTCAAGGCGCTTGTACGAATACTGCTGTGGAACCCATCCTGGCTTTCCCTGTGAGGCGTCCACTCCTGGGCACCCCCAAGGTGAAGGCCAGGCATCCTTAGCGTTGTGGGGGCCGTTGTGGAGATTAAGCAAGCTATTGCCCAGAGTTGCAGAGTGGGACTCCATGATTGGAATAGGCACCGAGGCGAGAATTATCAGGTCCGTGGAATTGTAAGCCCAAGACCCGCCGAGGCGGGGAATTGAACCTTGGTCCCGGGCTAGACGTCTGCAACAGGGTCTGCTGCTCTAATCACACAAATTGGTGTTTTCGTTTGTTTTCTTCTACTTTAATTGATTTCCTAAAACTGTGTTGCGGTGGCAGAAACCATCAACAACACGTTTAGATTACAAATATAACAACATTAAGCATAGCTATGATTTAAGAAAACACAACTGAAAACACCAGATACAACACATGCAGCAAGACATTGGTCAACTATTGGTACATGTATACAAAAATTCACCATAACTACTTGCATCATATCTCTTACGGGGGCTTATTTGTATTATCGTGTTGGCTACATCCATCTGGGGACCCTAGCTTTCCAAGAGGCACCACACTCTACAAAGCATGCCTTTGAGAGTTACTTGAGGCGTGCAATACATGAAGGGTGCAGTGCATGCATGTTAAATGCACATGCTGGGTGTATGTCTGTCTGTGAGAGGTACAGTACATAAAGGATACAGTGCTGGGCAGTGTGTGGATGTTAAATGCATATGCTGGATGTATGTGCATCTCTGAGTGGTACAGTACATGGCGGATACATTACTACGCAGTGTGTGTATGCTGTATGCATGCACTGCGGGTATGTGCGCCTGTCAATGGTACAATGCATGGAGGGCCCTGGGTTTCATTTTTGGAGACCCAGGCCTGCATGGTGAAACATGGAGTATATGTAGAGAGGTTCCCCTGACAGATTTGTGGATTTCTGGATTCCTGTAAACTGGGTCAGACACACACTGGGAGGGTTGGGGGAGGGCCTCCCCTGTACACTTCAAATGGTGCTCTTTGAATCAGTAAGAGGTCACAAGGAAGGGACCTAGGCACATCCAAGTGTGAACTCTAGTCACTCCCATGGCCTGTGTAGTGGGACTATCAGCTTCAGAGACATCCCTCCAGCGACAGACTGCTTTTCAAAAAGAAGAGGGAACAGAGAAGTAAATACTTCAAAAGAAGCAGAGCCCAAACATAACATTTTAAAGACTCAGACACTAAATCACATTTTGTGTCTGGAAATAGACTATAAGAAGGGGAGGTTGAGACCCCAAATATGGTCATCTGCAAAGCAGTCAAACATGCTGTGACTAGGACAAGGGGGCCAAGGCCTGCTAGTCTCCCTGCTGGGTGAGAGGACATCACCCACAGATTCCAAAACCTCTGTCCCTAAAACCTGGAGCACCAGTGCCTACCAGCTTGCAAAGACCAGTGTGCCCTGTGAGTAAGAGGAGAGCATTGGAGAGAGCAAGGTGTGCAGAGGAGCCCTGTTGAGTGGCCTCCCATTATGTGGGGTGGGAAAAGGGCTGCTGCACAGAACAGTTTGTTACCCATGTGCAGGACCCAATGTGTGTCAATGTGGTAAAGACTACTGTGTTGTAATGGTCGAAGCTTGCAACAACCCCATAAGGAAGGAGGGGCCACCATGATGAAGACTCCCATAAGGTGAGGGCCGAAGCCTTGTGTGGCAGCTTTGCATCAACTCCATATGCCAGGAAGGGTTGCTGGGAATACTTATGCAGCGTTGAACAGGCTGGAGCCCATTGACTGTGACAGGTGGTGACCCGTAGGTCACCAGAAGCAACAAGGACTGTGACCAGTCTGATGTCATTGAGCAAGTGATGACAATTTGGGAGCATTGTCATCCTAGCTTGGGATCAAGGACAAGAGCATCTGAATCCAGCCCACCCCTCCCCCCCCATTGGGATTGTCAGGACACATGCCCTGTACGAAAGCTGAGATTGCTGCAGAAGCACGCGAGAGAGAGAGAGACTACACCTGAAAATTGTAAAACGGGTGAGTCCACTTGTAGTTGACCTATCTAATTGGGATGTCTGGATAGTGTTTATTAAGGGACAGGGTTTTAGGCCTCAAGGAAGGGGGAGGGTGTTGGACTTGGCCCTTTTTCTGCTAAAGTACCCTACACGTTTTGCTTTACTCCTACACCTTTTTCTGACATGGTGTTGCCGACTTAGATGCTTTGGGCACTTTGCTACTGCTGATCATTGTCAAAGTGCAAGTGCTCCTTGGATAAAGCGTTATAGTAATTGGTTGTCCATGATTGGTATATTTGTTTTACCTGTAAGGTCCCTAGTAAAGTGTACTATGTGTGCCAGGGCTGGTAATCAAATGCTACTAGTGGGCTTGCAGCACTGATTGTGCCACCCACCAAGTAGCCCAAAAAAGAGATCTCAGGCCTGTCACTGGAGTGCCTGCACGCAGTTTACTAATTGCCATGTTGTCCCGACAAGTGCACCCACTTGCCAGGCCTTACCCTTCCCTTTCCCTGTACATCAGACACCCCTATAGCAGGTCCAGGGTACCCCCATGGGCAGGGTGCACTGTTGCAAGGCCATCTTGCCCATAGGAAAGAATGGGGATGGCTGTGTAATGTGTTTCCAGCTATCTTCCCATAGGCTTAAGATGGAGAGGTGAAGTTTAATGTGCCTGAACTCCCAATTTAATAACACATCTTTTTGTGAAGGTGGTTTTCGAATTGCGTGTTTAGAAACCATGCTTTTAGAAGTGGCTGGTTTCTTATCCTAACAATTCTGTGTGCCTCTGCCTGGCTGTGGATTGACTGACTGGATTTAGATGTGATGGGGTCTGGAATGAGTCCTGACTCCGGGGAGGAGTAGGTGAGACAGCAACAGGCTGGCCTGCCTTAGAAAGTGTGGGGGGGCAGTAGGGCCCTGGATGCTGCCATAAAAGAATGGCTTCATGTCCTGCCGAGTGTCTGAAAAGCCAGGCCCTCACTATCAAAGGAAGAGAGTGTGCACTGACAGGAGGACACCCAGAACTGGTTTGGACAGGGCAGAGCCCCTTAACCCAAAGACTTCAAAGGCTTTGAGGGGTATAAGTATTAGAGCCCCTTGTGTTTGGGCTGCTGTTCCCCTGGCTGGGGAGAATTGCTGCTGCTGGGCCCCAGGAGGAGACCACCATGAGGGACTGTCTCCCTGCTGTAGGGCCCTGGGTGATGGCCTGCCTGGACCCAGCTGTGCCCCTTGGACTTTTAAAGAGCCTAGCGCCTCGTGAGCGCTTAATCTTATTCCAGGAGAAGTGTTTTCCCTGCCGCACAAGGCCGCGACATGCCTGGAGGAAACCTCTGGCGTGGGGATTCCCTTGTATGATTCATGAGGAGCAGGTGTCCACCCCGATTATTCGTGCTCTTGAGTGGGAGCCTACCCCGCATTCGGATATTTGTAAAACCGGAGCGGGAGCCTACCACGCCGGTTCAAGTTCCCCGAGCTAAGCCCTAGCATGGGCTCCTGTTAAGTCACCGCCACGGGCCGAGCCGGAGAAGGAGCCACAGATAATGCGACCTGGAAGCCAGGTGCCTCTGTCTGACTGTGGGCATAGTGATGACAGGACGCCCGGAAGAAGAAGCCTCATGGTGGGCGGGGCAGATGGAGACTTTGCTCCGAACATGATGAGGCATTCCCCGATCAGTGGAGGTGCCGCTGTGGTCAGGAGTGCTCCGGGAGAACAAAGAGAGCCCCGCTTATCAGAACGGAGCAGCCAGAAGAGCTGCTGGTGAGCGGAACTGATGAGGCGCATTGGCGGTGCCTGTCCCGCCTGCTGCGGCCGGTATACAACCCAATGGGGAGTAAGCAGAGAGCCTCTGAACAAGCCTGATGAGCAGGGCTCCAATACGCATCACCAGTGCTTCCCCCTGCCAGAGGAAGCACTCGAAGAGTCCCGGTCCCAGGGGCTGAGTGCAGAGCCTGGTGTTTGAGCTCCAGAGCCACAGAGAGGGCAAATGCACGTTGTTTCCTGCACAGCTGCCCTGCAAGAGTGTAGGCAGCTCAAACGTCGGGGTCCGTTCTTTGTGAGTGAGGAACAGGTGAGTCGCACCCCATGCCCCAGCGCAATAGCGCACCTGGTGTTTGCTGCTGAGACAGCCAGTGGGCCCCTTTTAGACGTCCCCCCCTTTGCACCTTGACATTTTTGGACATAGGGCTTGAGCCCCAGTGCAAGGCCAGTTGGCCTGGGGCTACTTTGGATGGTTATACCTACTGTGATGGTGCATATTGTGTTTTATGCTAGTATTATGGTTGAAATGTTTATGCATAATATGTTTAAGCCTACAGAGGTTGCATGAGGGGTTTTTGCTTAGGCGGTCTATTCCTAATATGTCTTATATGCCCAATGTGATTCCTAAGGCGTAATATGTTTAAGCTAATGGGGCATATGCCTAATGTGTTTTTCTGCTAAGGTGATAATGCTGAGTACAGTATTTTGCCAGTAGTTACTGGTGGTGTTTTACTTTTACTACTCGTTCTTTGTGATGGTTCTGACAGTGGCCCGATTGGCCCTGTCTTGTATATAATCCCCTGAAGATATTGCCTCATGCCAGTTGGCACAGTTTATATTGTGTGATTACTATTTTAATGTGTTTTTGATAACACAAAGGCTATTTTAATATATAACCTTGGGTAGAGTTTCTTTTTGTAGTGTGCCTAGGGTGGGGCTGCTGTGTGTGTTGCGCAAACTCTTTACACATTGCCTCTGGGATAAGCCTGACTGCTCATGCCAAGCTGCCTAGGGGTTGAGCAGGGGTTTTCATCAGCGTGTAACTACCTTGCCCTGATTAGAAGCAAGGGTCCCTATTTGATCTAAGGTACCTGCTTAAGCCAACTAGATACCCCCAGTTCTAACAGAGGGCAGTAGGTAGTCATAGTTGTTTTTAAGGTGGAAGTGTAGGCAGGGTAGTTCTTAGAGTTTGGGGGTTGGGAAAGTTTTTCAAAATAGGGGTTTGGGTTTTAGACCTAAGGGCAATGGAAGTTGTAGGGTAGTGGTAGGGACAGCTCAAGGGTATGGGAGGGGGTCAAGGTAGTGTTTAAGGGTTAGGGACAGCATGACGGTTGGGAGGGGGTTGGGGTATTTGGACCATAGAGATGGAAGTTTGTAACTTAGGGCGGGGAGTCATGAGTTAGCCAGGCACACCCTTTTACCATTCATGCCTTTACCACAAAATTATGTGGTAAAGCCATGTGTGGTAAAGGAATGCATGATTAAACAACATTTGTGGTTTAGACTGCATGGTAGAGGCACACTTGGTTTATCCTATCGTGCCTTTATCATACAACCCACCTGATGTGAAAGCCTTCACTCTTGGAGAACAGAATCAAAGCCTGCTCTGGGCGGAGGTGTTCACACCTCGTCCAAGCAGGATGGGCATTCCAGAGCTGGAAGCTTCAAAGGCCCTGCAGCCTTTATTATGCAACCCCAGGCCTCTCCAGATAGTGGAGGTGCCCATCCCCCATCCTGACCCCAATTTGTGGTGGCAAGACGGGAGGAAACATTTGCAAGATTAGGAGGTGTGCCCACATTCAGCCAGCACCACCCCTAGGGTGGGCCAGCTTATGTACCCGATTTTCTCAGATTCCTCCATGTTGTTTTGGACAGAATTGGCATTCTAGGGTTATGGTTATGCCTCCTTCCCACAGGAAGTGGTCATATATAGGGTGTAGAAAACCTAAAGGTAGATAGACCATTGACTACTATTAAACACTCCCCGTAAACACCCCTAAATTGAGCATTTAGGTGGCACCCCTAAATCAAGAACTCAGATTTGATGGATTAACAGAAGAAGGATGAAGAAGAGTCACTGGCTGGTGAGAACTGCACCAGAACTTTGGACTTTGGCGCAAAGCCCTGCTCTCCTCAGCCCTCTCTCAACAATTGTGACAGAGTGACTTGTCCTACGAGTTAGTGAGCTTCCAAAGTCTTGGGTAGCCTGCCAGTACTTCAAAAAACACTGACAGTCTCCCTTGGAGTAAAGAAGCTTCTCCCCAGCAGTCTGCAGGCTCCAACAAGCAGAGTATGGTCTACCACCTTGCAGCTCCCTGGCCCAATCAACATTACAGACCACCAGGAGAAGGTGCTCGTGCTTTTGAAAGTCAGATATGTCTCCCCAACGAGTATGAAGACACCAGGACCAACTAGAGCCGTGTAGCACCAATCCTACGGGTATCGGACGCCCTGCACCAAACACCAACAGCGATAGTCCAGTCCGGATTCTCATTGTACCAAGATCAAGCAGCAATCAAGGGACATCTGCATTACAGAGCCCCACTTTAAGAGTGGCCCAGCTGCTTTGATTTTGCCCCTGCCAGCTGATTGTTCCTGAGCTTTAAGGTGAATCTTTGCTCACACAGCTAGGCCGACTTAACCACTATGCACCCGAGCCGTCCGGCCTGTGTACTGACAAATCAGCTGTGCCCCCGTGTTCCAAGACACCTTGCAACCTGATGTCCTGTTTTGGAGCCCTCAGACTTGCCCACAAGTCTCTCTGTGCAGCCTCTTTTCATGTGCCCCCCTTTTCCATAGTGCACCAGCTACCACACTCACCAGCAACCTGCTCTAAGTAGAATCTGGGCAATTCTCGAAGAACTACTGGTAGTACTTTGAACCTTTGCCCCATACTATTTCGATGCCAGAAAGTTAACCCCTGAAACTGACTGTACCTACCTCTATGCATCTCTGACTTTTCCTCCCAAAGGATTGCATTGTGTGTAAAAACGCACGTTTGAACTTTTAATTATTTGTGAATATTTCTATTGATAACTGTATTTACCTTTAAACAAAGTTCTTAAGTTCAAAATATATATAAAAAGAAGTGTTATTTTTCTAAATTGGGCTCAGATTTATTCTTTGAATGTGTGGCTCATATATTTTCCCTGAGAGTACAACAAATGCTTAGCATTACTTAGCATTACGATCTGACAAGCCTGTTTGCCCACAATGCCACATAAAAGAGCGTTGGTATTATCTACTTTAGTTTCTGTAAACCAATTGCGGACCCAATGGACTTTCTAGAAAGTGTTCTTTGTACTACAAAATATAGAGAGACAGCTTTCTAAACTGAAGATATGGGGCAATCCGACAGGGACCACAGGATTAGCATGGGGGACTCCACAACATCCTCTTCTTTACCAATGATATCCTCCTTTCATGCATAACTTGTGCACAAGACTAAAACATATGGAGTAATGTCTGATGAACCTTAGTGTTCTCCGATCTAGACTTTAAAAGGAGCAAATCCATCCTGTGAATGCTGTATGTCAAATATTCCACACTTACCTAGATTGCTAAAACCTGTAGAATGAATTGAAATATGATTGTGTAATACTTTTTGTTAGACCTGGCATCTTTTGGCATGGGTTCCCCTGACTTTTCGCCTTCTGACCTTCTTTTATGCTGGCTTTAGAAATCTGTGCACTTTTTTTACTGCTGATAAGTGTGTAAGTGCATGTGCTCTGTGTCTAAACTTTAATGCCATTGGTTTCTCCATAATTATTATATTTGATTTATTTATAAGTCTCTAGTACTGTGCATTTCGTGTGCCCACAGCCTGTAAATCAAATGCTACTTGCGTGCTGGAAGCACTGATTGTGCCACCTATGTGAGTAGAACTGTAAACATGGCTCAGACTTGCCACTGCAAAGCGTGGAGCCAGAGTGCTCCAATGGGCATAGTTGAGCCTTGAGCCAGAGGGCTCCAATGCACTGTTGTTCATTAAGAGCTAGAGGGCTCCAACCTATTGCGCAGTGTTTGCTCCTAAATGCTAGTGAAAGCCCCAGTCACAGTTTTGAGTTCACAGCTGCCCAGCGAAGTAGTGGACAGCTGCATTGTTTACGCGCAATTGAAAGAAAGTCCCTGAGAGGGACAGAAGTGGCAAAGAGGTGCAGGGCCTTCTACAGATGCGCAGCACTTAGGGCCAGCTGCAACATTTAGGCCCTGTTGTTGTCCTCAGCTGCCCAGCAAGTAGTGGGCAGCTGCAACGTTCAGGTTTGCGCCAATGGTTTTACCTATGGAGGTTTATGTTAGTGAGATTATGTTTCACTGTGAGTTACGACCCTAAATGTGAGTTATGCTTAGGGGGTAGAGTCTAATGTGTTTAGACTAGTGAGGAGAATTCCTACTGTATTTTTGCTGGTTAGGCCTAAATGTGATTTATGGGTAATGTGCAATGCCATTATGCCTGTGATACCTATGTGTTTTCATGTTTAGGAGGTTGTTTAGCCTAGTATAGTTTATACTAGAGAGGTTATGTGTCCATGCGTGATCTAGGCCTATGGTTATTAGTACTGCATAGTGTGTACCTACCTGTTACCAGTGGTTACTGGTTGTGATCTTTAATTGTTATTTGGTGTGACAGTTATTCTAAGTGCTGGTTCTACTAAGTGCTGATTCTGACAGTGGCCCACGTGGCCCTGTCCTTGTGTAAATAATCCCTTGTGAATATTGCCTGTGCCAGTTGGCACAATGTATATTGTGTGATTACTATCTGATGTGTTTTGACAATACAAAAATGATTTTCATATAACCTTGTGTGGAGTTCTTTTTGTGGTGTGCCTAGGATGTTGTTGCTGTTGTGTGCGTGCGCAAATGTTTTACACATTGCCTCCGGGATAAGCCTGTCTGCTCGTGCCAAGCTACCAAGGGGGTGAGCAGGGGTTATCTTGGCGTTTGACTCCCTTGCCCTGACTAGAATGGTGGTTTCTGCCTGGCTTTGGCGTAAGCCTTAGCCAACCAGAAATCCCAGTTCTAACATTGGAGATCAGCGGTGAGGATTAGGACTTGTGTTTGCGCAGTACCACTGCGACAACTGGCTACATTACAAAACTCTGCATTTTAGATAGTCACATGTTTGGGATTATTGTTTTTGATTCTGTTTTTCCTCAAGAGTGTCATTTTCAAATGGTGTTCCTGCGCTTTTATGGTAAGTGGCAGAAGAGAAAAAATGACAGGGCGGGACGCCAGTAGAGAGGGAGGTTCCCATAGATAAGGAATCCCTTGCTGGGTCCAGTGCCCAATCCCTGTTCCTGTCCCCAGAGGTTTGGATAGATGGAAGAGAGAGAGTGTGGAGGAGAAATGGCTAGCTCAGGAGGGTGGTTATCGCCTGAGTGTAGTGTGTGTATCTGGATTCCCCAGTATGGTAGGATCTAGTGGTGGCAGCTAAAATGTGTCCAGTGCCTGAAGTCCCATTCCCAATTCCCAGAGTATGGTGCCTGGTGCTCAGTAAGAGGGGTACAGGTTGAGAGTCAGGGGCAGTGAGGAACTGTCTCACCAGTCTGGAGGGGGAGTGTGTGGATGAGTGATGTGTTGAACTAGAGGAGTTGGTGTGAGGTTTTTTTTTTGATAATAAAAGGAGCTTGCACAGGAGGTAGGCCTCTGGTGGTGTGCAGGAGGTGCTGCAGAGGCAATGGACGAGAAGGTGGACGTCTGGTGGTGTGCTAGATGTCTTGCAGAGGCATTGGGGAGTGATTCTAAAAGTAGTGGCTTGTGTATCTGATGATCCTGTGTAGGGGAAGAGGTTCATGTGTAGCCTAGCTAGGTCCCAGTAGAATGGTAGGGGTGTAGGGGCTCACGTCCTGTCTCAGTGGAGGCGGAGTAAGTGTGAGATGGTGTGTCCCACGTTGCCCCGAAACCCTGTCTCAGGGCCTGGAGGGTTCCCTAAGGGAGCACCAGGTCAGGTGCCTAGGCTGTACTTACAGGTCATTTGAGGAGGATCTTCCTGTGTCTAGAGGACGGGGAGTGTCTGTAACCAGAACTCCGGCGGTCCTGGTGTTGGGCAGTACCGCTCCTAAGTGGAGGGTGCAGAAGTCCTGGTTCGCTGGGCATTTGACTGTCTAGAGTGCTTGAACATTTGTGGGGCCTTTGGAGGTCGTTCCCCAAGGAGGGGGGAGGCCAGGTTCAGGTTTAGCCTGATCTGGAGGGAAGAGCATCTGTAATCAGTGTCCTGAACGGTTTGGCTTCCAGGGGTACTGCTCAAAGGTGGGAGGGTGCAGAACTCTGGAAGGGGGTGCAGAGGGAGGGCGTCCTTGCCTCTGACACCGGTGCAACCTGAGGGTTTAGACCCTAGGTTGGGAGATTAGGAAACTTCCAGGTCAAGAAGGAAACTCCGTCAAAGTAGATCAGCTGAAGAGACTGAGGGGGCTGCCCTTGCCGTGTTTTCTGGGGCTCACCTGCAGTTTGTTGTTTCCACTAAGGTAGAGGAAAGGGGACTTTGCTGTGTGCTGTGTCCCCCACCTGCTTGAAGAGGGACTGTGCTGTGTGCTTTGTACCTCCGAAGTGAAATAGTTTCCAAGTTCCAGGTTGTAGACCAGTGATGGAGAGAGGTCCTGATCTGGTGGGAGAGATGTGTTCTGGTGGGTGCTTCCCTGGGAGGGTGCAGAACCCCAGAAGTAGAGGTAGGGTAGGGCATGCTTGCCCGTGACCTCTGGTCAGCCTGAGGGTATGGTCCCTAGGTTGAAGGATCAGTGGTAGTTGTAGCTACACTGAGAGGGAGAGTGGAGACTGGCTATTGTGTGCCAGGGGTTACTGCCCCCCACTCTGTGGATTGGTTAGGACCTGTGACATCTGGATGGCCTAGGGCCTGGGCCTGGCCGTGGACGACTAGAGAGTGCCAGTGGGGTATCCTAGTTGGGCCAGAGAGCTCTTGTTGAGAGGAAACTATGTGGGTTCAGAGTGGCGTAGAACCGGAGGGTGTCCCTGCCGTGCGGACCTGTGTCCGTGTTTTGTCGCCCAAAGCAGGGAAGCCCATCAAGGGAATTATTGGTCTACCCTGCGATTTGGCTGGAAGGGGGTTGGGTTGGACCCGCCCTTTTGGCAGGTTCACCCCGAAACCTTTTGCTTTTGCCTAGCCTGTTTCTGTAACCTGGTGTTGGTGATTTTAGTCCTCTGCGCACTTTTTCACTGTGGTCCAGTGTAAAGCGCGTGCGCTCTGTGTGTGTGTGGTGAGAGTGACCTGCCCCCCATAGGAATGCATGGGGAATATGTGTGACCATGGTAGTTCCTGATGTGTGGGGAGTGCAGGGTTGAGGTTTGTATGCGCGAACTAGTGAGATTGAATGCTGCACAATGATGAATGCAGCATGATTGTGTCTAGTGTGGAAGTGCCACTTCTAGAAGTTGGCATGTTTGTGTAATTTGTCTCTGGCGTGTGATTGGCTGGAGCTGGCTGGTGAGCCTGGCTCCAGGAGTCATTATGGGTCTGCCCCAGTGGTGAGTGTTGAGATCAGCATGCTGATCTGAGGGAGGGGCTGCACCTGGGACCTGAATAGGGCTGGGCTTTCCCCACACAATGCTGGCTCCACCCCCTGTGGTGCATCTGATGTCCCTAGCCTGGCCAGTGAAAGGGAGTTCCCCATCGCCAGTTGTAGCGGGTTCTTACAGTGCCTACACCCTGCTAGACAAAGGGATTTTTGAGTATAAAAAGAGGCTGTGACCTCTTGTAAAATGTTCTTGTTTTTCCTAACTAGAATCTACCAGGGGCGTGCTGCTGCTGGGGTCCAGGGGAAGGCTTGCCTCCCTGGGCCCTGCCCAGCCCCTGGATTGCTGATGGACTTTGGCTGGGGACCACTCTGCCTTGCTGGGGTGCTGGAGGACTTCTTTTGGATCCCCTGTCTTCTGCCCCTAGGAGGACCTTGTTGCTGGGGGCCCTGGTTGCTGTAGGGGTCATCCCTTAGGGGCCTGGTGCTGTCTATGCCCCCAGCGCCTTGAGAGCGCTTTATCTTGTCATCCCTGGGCAGAGCGCTGTCGTTTTCCAAGGAGGTAAGTGCTCCTGCCCCTTTGTGTGCCCCGAGTGCGCAGGTGCCCACCCTGCGTCTTTATTTACATTTTATAATTTCTATTACGGGTGCCCACCTCGTTTTGAAGTGCCCCAGAGTAGGTACTCGCCCTGCTATTTACTTTGTATTTCGAGGGTGCCTACCCCTCTCTGTGCCCCTGAATCTCACCGCCGCAGCCCGGGGGAAAACGCCGGATGGAGATGTCGGGCCCGCCGCCTGGTTGTGGGCGGGGATGGGAGAATGTTGTTTCCGCTTCCCCCTGCCTGGGGGGAAGCCATTGCTGTGACCGGAGATGCTGGTTGCCCCCGCAGCGACCACAGGAGGAGTGTTGCGGACGGTTGCGGGGGTCCCCTATGCTGGACGGAGCCTCGGAAAAGGAGGCAGCCTGAAACCTCGCTGGCTGCAGAGTCTGCAGCGTGAGCTGTGCTTCGGGGCTCCCATGCGTAGAGGAGAACCCCGCGATGGCACCAGACAGGAGAGGAAGCATTGCAGGTGAGCGGGGAGGACGGGAGCCTACCCCGCCTCCTTCAGCATGGCGGTGAAGCCCCGGGCCCCAGGAGGGGGCCCGGGTGAAGGAGGAGTGCGGCCGGAGCAGGCGTGATGAGGGGAAGCTGGCGTCGCCATGAGGAGAAGACCCCCTGCACTGGAGCCCAGTGAGTAAGGGCTGGGCAGGGGGGCATGGCAACATCCTCTTCTGAGCGGCCCCCACCTGAGAGGGGGCCACTCCCATGATGCCTCTAGTTGTTAAGAAGTCCCCGAGGGGCCCGTGCACCCCTACCTATGGAGGCACGACAGCAGTGCCTTTACCAGAGCAGCCCCGATGGCAGCGGGCCGCTCCAACGGATAGCAGCGGGCCGCCCCAACGTTCTTGATGATTTCCTAGAGCCTAGAAGGCTCCAACGATTGGGGGACATTTTATTAAAGGGCCCAGTAGGGTCCCCAGGGGTCAGTGATACCCCAGTTTGGACATAGTTGCTCTCAAGAACCCAGTGGCTCCCCCAGGAGTACCCTTATGTAAAGCCACATGTTGGGGGCATGAGGAGTTAGGAGCCAGAGAGCTCCAATGGGCATAGTTGAGCCTAGAGCCAGAGGGCTCCAATGCACTGTTGTTCATTCAGAGCTAGAGGGCTCCAACCTATTGCGCAGTGTTTGCTCCTAAGGGCTAGTGAAAGCCCCAGTCGCAGTTTTGAGTTCACAGCTGCCCAGCAAGTAGTGGGGAGCTGCACCGTTTAGGCGCAATTGATAGAAAGTCCCCGAGAGGGACAGAAGTGGCACAGAGGTGCCAGGCCTTCTACAGCTGTGCAGCACTTAGTGCCAGCTGCAGCGTTTAGGCCCTGTTGTTGTCCTCAGCGGCCCAGCACGTAGTTGGCAGCTGCAACGTTTAGGTTTGTGCCAGTGGCGCACCCCTGACTGGCGCTGCGTGCCCTGACATTATGGACACAGGGCATTTGAGCCCCTTCTTGGATGGCCAGTTGGCCAGGGGGACTGGTTTGTGGGTAGGGCGCAAGGCCCTAATGTGATTTTTGCACAATGTAATTACTAGGTTTGTGATGATGATTGCCTAATGTGATTCATATGCTTTAAATGTGGTGCTAGGAAATATAATGCATTTAGTATGTTTTACGCACACTGTATTGATACCTCTAGAGATGGTTTTACCTATGGAGGTTTATGTTAGTGAGATTATGTTTCACTGTGAGTTACGCCCCTAAATGTGAGTTATGCTTAAGGGGCAGGGTCTAATGTGTTTAGACTAGTGAGGAGATTGCCTACTGTATTTTTACTGGTTAGGTCTAAATGTGATTTATGGGTAATTGTGCAATGCCATTCTGCCTGTGATACCTCTGTGTTTTCATGTTTAGGAGGTTGCTTTGCCTAGTATAGTTTATACTAGAGAGGTTATGTGTCCATGCGTGATCTAGGCCTATGGTTATTAGTACTGCGTAGTGTGTACCTACCTCCTACCAGTGGTTACTGGTTGTGATCTTTAATTGGTATTTGGTGTGACAGTTATTCTAAGTGCCAGTTCTACTAAGTGCTGATTCTGACAGTGGCCCACGTGGCCCTGTACTGGTATAAATAATCCCTTGTGAATATTGCCCGTGCCAGTTGGCACAATGTATATTGTGTGATTACTATCTGATGTGTTTTGACAATACAAAAGTTATTTTCATATAACCTTGTGTGGAGTTCCTTTTGTGGTGTGCCTAGGATGTTGTTGCTGTTGTGTGCGTGCGCGAATGCTTTACACATTGCCTCCGGGATAAGCCTGTCTGCTCGTGCCAAGCTACCAAGGGGGTGAGCAGGGGTTATCTTGGCGTGTGACTCCCTTGCCCTGACTAGAATGGTGGTTTCCGCCTGGCTTTGGCGTAAGCCATAGCCAACCAGAAATCCCAGTTCTAACAGTAAGGAAGCAGCAGCAATGTAGAATCAAGGGAGAGGACCCATAGCTGCCACTTGCACAGCGATCCCATCCTTGTTACCAAAGTTGGCATGAGCAATGTTGTATCTTATTTCTTCCTGCTGCTCAGCTTGTATGTATGACTTGTGGAATGTTAGATGATTGGAATGTTGGTGTGCTGTGAATGTCAGTTGGGTGAGGGCTGAGCAGCAGGACAGCTGCTCCTGATGGGGTTGTCGTTATAACTTATTCGCTGCGGCGGCTTTTCCGCCGCAGCGCTAAAGGGGCGGGCGGCTGCGCGGCCGCCCATGCTGGTGACAGAACCGCTCCGTCACCAGCTACAGTTGAGCTGTGCTGGTGAGGGAGCGGTTCCGTCATGACCCGCCCCGCTCATTAAGATTGCCGCGCAGGCGCGAAATCAGCGCCGCGCAGGCGCGGCGGCCGGGCCATGACGGAACCGCTCCGTCATCAGCACAGCTCAACTGTAGCTGATGACGGAGCGGTTCCGTCATCAGCAGGGGAGGGGTTAACATCTTAAATTAATTAAGTAACTTAAGAATCTACAGTTCCAGCTTCTTTCTGATTACTTCATTTAAGAAGCTGGAACTGTAGATTCTTAAGTTACTTTATTAAATTAAGATGTTACGTCATAAGTTATAACGACAACCCCATCAGGAGCAGCTGTCCTGCTGCTCAGCCCTCACCCAACTGACATTCACAGCACACCAACATTCCAATCATCTAACATTCCACAAGTCATACATACAAGCTGAGCAGCAGGAAGAAATAAGATACAACATTAACATGGTCTATGAGACCCTCGTCCAACACTGGTACCTCTGACCAACATCTATTGTGCTCTCAGACCAGCTAGACCACGCCATAATCATTGTCCACTTTAAACTTCTTCCATGTTCTTGGCCATTTTAAAACCTTTTCCATTGAAGCTACTGCCAAACAAATTACAGGGACTCTAAACCTACACCCAACAACCTTCGGGTAGAGTACCATGCATTTCAATGACTTTTGGTGAACAAACATAGCAAAAAAAAAAAACTTCTTAAAAAAAAGTTTCCAAATTGCACTTGTTAGCAACGTCTCATATCATGCCCTTATCACATCGCTGTCTGTAGATTCAAGCAAAGACAGTACACGGCAATATTGACTGCTTACGAACCATATAAACGAGTGGTAAAGAGTCTCGCAAAGCACAAGAGACGTATCCATGGTAACGCTCTTAAACAAAGACAGCGCTGAAATGGAGGCACGCATCTCAACGTCGTGCCGGTTGGTTCACGGCACGACTATGCACCACAAACGCCGCACATTTGTCTTCCGTGAATGGAGTGATGAGTCGTCACAGAGGATGATGCTGAAGGCGACTGATGAGGTAAACCCTGAGAGTTTAAACCGGCACGTGGCGATTTTAAAAGAAAACAGTAACCGTTACCTTTTCCTTGCTAAATGTGACGGTAAAAATGATAAATACTTTACTTTCATTCCCAATAGCTCAAAAGTACACGACTGTCTTTTCCATCCACTCAACATTCACGTTATAACACCACAGCGCCGTTCCTTTTTCCCTCTTTTTTCTCAACCAAAAACATAACAAAACTAAACACCGAGGCTCGATTTCCTGCCTCCGAGTTCAAAACTACTGCATGGTCTAGTGCACTTTGGGGTAATTAAATGATGCCTCTACTTGGTAAACAGAAAACGCTGTAGAAATAATGCACTTCAGTTTTTTTTTTCAAAAGTAAGCGCCCTTCCCTCTTCACAGAGGCTCGATTTTATGCCCCCGAACAACCAGTAAATTTTACAAGAGTCAGTAATTTGTTTACGCTAATACAAATGTCACGAAAAGATTTTCTCTGTGACTCAATCTTTGCTCTCAAACAGTGCTGCTGGCATTAATCACTTTGATTAGCGGTGAAAGATCACGCAGAGTCAACATACACATTTCTCCGAGGTTCGAATTACTGTCATGGGTCTGGTAAACCTGGGTTTCAGGGCGACCGATGTCCGGGTCACTGATGGGGTTAGATTGTCAGACAACACTCCAGACACACTTTTAATAAAAAGTCATTTACCTCGAGTTTTCGTTGTTTTCCGTTTTACAATACCTTTCAGGATTCCTTTTCCAACCAGCTTTAACTTCCCTTTTTGTAACAGTCAAGTCTCTGATTTGTCTTTAATATTCCTTGAATTTGCACGCACGGGTTCTTCATCAAATCAAGCTTTGTCTTCTTTTCTTCTTTTCTTTGTTCCAGTCCAATACTCCTTTTCTTTATAGTTACTTTTTTTATTTGCACGCGTAGATTCTTCTTCAGAGTGATCACCAAATGTCGCCAAATGAAGTAATCCGAAAGAAGCTGGAACTGTAGATTCTTAAGTTACTTTATTAAATTAAGATGTTAAGTCATAAGTTATAACAACAACCCCATCAGGAGCAGCTGTCCTGCTGCTCAGCCCTCACCCAACTGGCATTCACAGCACACCAACATTCCAATCATCTAACATTCCACAAGTCATACATACAAGCTGAGCAGCAGGAAGAAATAAGATACAACAAGTATCATGCAAGATAAGGTAAGTAGAGCGTTTTGCTCTTTACAGAGTCCTCTGTTTTGCTGTATGGCTGTTCATCCACCTCAGTGTCAACGTTCTACAGCAAGTTTCACTTCAGCATTCTAAATGGAATAAAGGCAATTGAATGGATGAATGAACAATGAGGGAAGAAGGAGGAGAGAGAAATTTACCAATTCAAGTCATAATGTGGCAAAGTCTATTGTTGTGGTGGCCAAGACTATTGTTGCGGTTCCTTCAAGCGGCATCTTTTACACTGTCAGCTGGTGTCCCCTTATTTTGCTGAAACTTTCAGTGATGTCCTCACCATGTGATTCTCCTGTTGTAGCTATCATATGCTATGGTTGTACAGGGAGTGATTAAATATGTGTTGCTAGTCCTATTCATCCAGCTTCACCCAATCCTCTACCAGGAAACCTTTGTGAGCTGTTACAACAGGCATTACAAATTCTTGAATAAAACCCCCCTGTCTGACCAAGGACAGACTTCAGACATCATAAGGCTCTGAGTCCATAAGGAAAACGAGCAAACATACTCCCGCCCAACACGAAGATAATCCAGGAATATTGCCTGCAACATACTTCCTTTATACCTAGGCAGGTTGGGTGGAGTAGGAATACATTTTTTTTCACATAGTGGCTACTGCTGTGGGTATTGTCCTCCTCATAGTATGACCAGCATCTGGGAAATGGGCACGAAAGTATAGACTGTTGTAACATTTGTATTCGTACTCTTTTGCTACAGTCTTAATTGTGAGGCTGGTCCACAAGTCCTTGGTAATCACCTTGAAGTTTTAGTTTACTCTTTTGTTGTTATGTTTACTTTGAGAAAGGAAAAATAGCTGCAAATTAGCTTGGACCCCTTTTCACTTAAACCAAATGCATTGCACATCTTTATTTATTGTTCAAGCAGAAATATTTTAGAATACTTTAATTGCAAGCTCGGCTTTCTTTAGCTAGCCAAAGATGATGTGGACTTGTGTCAAAATACTGAGTGTGAGTTCCAAGGACTATGATGATGGATAAGGCACTTTACGAATCCACTTCCGCCCCTGCCTCCCCCCTCAGCGCCTTGAGACCCTTACGGGTGAGTAGTGTGCGCTATAAATCCCTGATTGATTGATTTGACTTCAAATGGTAAATCAGGAGTGTTCATTCTCAATGTTATACTGGTCATTAAAAATTAGACCTTGTTTTTGTTCAGTGAACAGTGCATTGAAGGTTAATATCTTGAAATAGGCCTAAAAATAATACAGTTTAAAAAAGATGTCAGAAAATAAGGACAGTTTTAAGGATTCTTTCATTTAAATCTGTCCAACACATGCAAAATACATTCGTTTTTAAAGACAAATAACAAGAGAAGTCACTTATCTCTAGAATGAGAGAATGGTTGCTTAATGATGCAACAATGTATTTGATGTTTCCAACAGTTCTTACTAGACACTTCATTGTTGGTCGTGCTATAGATATCTTCAGCTGTCTTTACAGCCTCATATAATAAAAAAATCATAAATAATAAAAATAAAAGTGCATATATGCATTGACGAGGCTTTGGGTCAACCCAATTCATCCATTGGTTGTCCCGCTGTGAGTAACATTTTGCTTCCCCCATCACTCTCTATTTCATTGGCAATTTGCCAGCCCACTTCAGCCACAGGTTTTCTTCCGCTGTGATTGATGGCAATTGTATTAGATCACATGTACACAACAGTCTAAAAAGAAGTTCCCCTTTAGATCACATGTACAACCGCCTAAAAAGAAGTTCTCCTGAGTGCGGTGTGTTGAAGTGGGGTGCGGGGAGGGTGGGAAGGGGGAGACAATACTTTACTTTATCGATGCTTTTTTTCTTTCCATTCTCTATCCTTTTTATTTGTTTAGTTGCTTTTGTGTGTTTGAACTATTCGGGTTACACTTAGTGAAAGCCAACATGAACCTTTTATTAGGACCAATATGAACCGTATTTTCCTGTAATGCGGATTAAAACTAAAAATAATTTCTATTCCTGTTGTAGTACACTTGTATTATTGGAAGCACCTATTCAGATGCATTAAAATGATATGCAGTAGTTATTTTTTTTATATAAAAGGTTCTTGGTTAGCATAAGCCTGCAACAGGTATTCCCTGTACACACCTTCATTTTTTCTAGTGTTTTGAAAACACCATGATAGTAATAGAGTGTCTTTTCTTCCCCCAAGCAAGACCTTTTCAGGGAGCGTCCTGAAAGAAACTGCTGACCTTTCTCATGGACGTGCTCCATTTGAACTTGGCAACGTGTTAGAGCTGCTTTGTAATTAATGTGCACTCACGAACAGGAATTTCGCGCTGTAGGTCAGACATTTGATAGGATTACTACGGCTAGATAATTCTCGTGTTTTATAATGCTATGCAAACAATATTCAAAAGAAATCACAGAACACCGTCTCTTCAAACACTGCTTGTTAGCCAACACCACCTCAGCAAAAGTACTTATTTGGCGCAATTATTCCACACTCAATCTTGGTGCACCCTAATTTCGCAGTCCCCCAAAATACAATTTAGTCTCTGATAAAGATTTTCTTTTAGGTCAGCGTATGGTTCACATTATTTATGAGTAAATTGAATATCAGTTTGGACCATGCTTCGCCGCTGTTTGTTAACTGTGAATAATTGATAACAGATTACATCGAAAATGGTGGCATTCAGGCAATGGATGTAGAATGTGCTGATGGTATTTGAGACATAATTATCAAATACATTCAATGCATATGTTTGAATACAGCACAAGAATATTCTCCGTAAAACAATTATTTTGGGAAGTAGAAAAAATAGCCACCGGAAAAAAATCCCCTGTGGCTCTCCAGTTCGCAATGATTATAACCTTGTTTTTTTAAGCATTTCTTTGTACAAATATAAAAGATACATAATTTTAATGATAAACACATATTCAAAGTAAAATAATTTCTTAAACTTTAGATTTCTTGAATGTTTCAATCCAATAGTGACATTTAAAAAAATTATCTTAACAAATGTTCAAAGGCAGTTTTGAGGACACTTCACAATATTTAATAAAAAGCAGAAGAAACCATCACAGCGGGAATGAAAAGAGACAACATCTTAACAAATGGAACAATAACTTTCTGCCCCTGTATTTACTTTTCCCATCATTTGCACGAAAAGACACATACATCACATTCTTAATGTTTTCCTGAGTGAAACTGGCTAGCAATACTTTTCATAACATACTTTGGTAAATAGTACACTGAAAAATAGTAGACATTCAAACAAATTAGAAAAATACTCAGTCCAAAGTATTTCACTATCATAACCATTCAGTTACTTAGGTGTTTCAGCTGAGCATTTGGCACACCATAGGCCAACATTTGTGGGAGCTCCAGACTGAATAACTTCATTCATCACTTAATAATTGTCAGAGTAAAGGGCCAACGTTTTCATTTTATTTTTTTAACAGCCTTTGATTTTTTATCCTTACTTCATATGCCCTTTATGTGGCATTACTTATTAAACATTTTGGTAGTGGAAGAATATCAAAGCCCTTTTAAATAACTTCTCTGAATATCTCTAAGTAAACTTAAGTAAGCTACTATTTCCTTCACTGGCAAAAAAGAGCAAATCAAAACTTCGACCACTTTATTAGAATCAATGTATAATAGTGTCTTATTAGGGATTCTCCAAGTTTAGCAAACACCCTGAGTCATACCTAGTATAAAGGTTTCAGGTTACAACATTGGAGGAGGAAGGGCACTAGAATAGAATTCAATACCAACATAATTCACACAGAATGCACCATCTTTGTTCCCAATAATTTCAAAGTCTCTCTCTGCTCTTTGGTACTTCTTAGCAGAGACATGGAGATAATCAATTGGATAACAACAAATACCAGTTCAAAACGCAAATTGGGTAGGACAGTCCAGGAGAAAGTGAACAACCAGCAGCATCAAAATTAGAAAGGTCCCATTAACAATGTGTGTATAAACATGTTCGGATTTGGAATCAGTCTAGGATGCACAGTACATGGAAGGACAAGACAATTCATACATTCAGGAAGTGGTTCTGCATTACTTCTCAATTTAAACTTCTCTGACAAGATAATGAGGCTTTAGATTATACACCTTGACTTCCAGAGAGTCTAAAAATGTAGCTCCCTTTGTAATGGGAGCGAATAGCACATAGAGGTTTACATAATCTGGACTATAAATAATCATAATGCTCGACTAAAACAACACGTTCTAATTCACAGCCAACAACCACAGGTTCCACTGATTTTGCATACATTGTGGAATCTAATGTAAGAAAGCATCGACAGGGAGAACTCCACAACCATGTGTCTTGGATTCAAAGGGCTGCATAGATAGGGAGGGATTGAGTAAAGCTCAATCCCACCAGCAGTGACAGCAGCTGACTTCAAGAACCATGCATCATAAATCAGCTATGGTCATTACGAGTAGAAAATGATGGGGTAACGGACCTGACAACGGAGACACACATAGTAGGTTGTAGCAGGGTTTCCGTTCTCCCACAGAACTGTGCACAGAGATCTAGAACCTGGGTGAATTAGGATGACCCAAAACTCACCTTTGTTTCAGAAATCCCCTTACCAAGCTAGCTACAGTGTCTCATCGGTAGTAATAACTTACCAATGACTTAGACAATCCAGAACATGAACTTAGAATACCTCAGGTATCGTGGAACACATGAGCACTCTTTCGTTATATAATCATTCCAAACCGAAACTGGGAGGCAAAGAACACACGTGCAAGTTTGAAATGTTTATTTTTCAATGCAACATTCTCAAGCGCAGTATCTTGTATAATATCAACATACATATTATAAAAATCAGAGTTAGCAGCATAGTCACTAATCCATAATAAGCAAAAGGTGATAGCATGTTATGATGCAAAAATCTATAGAATTCTGTATCACCTATATTTCGCGCACCCTAATTAGCATATTATATTATATCTAAGAAGGTCTCATCTGGGTTCTAGCAGGGCGGACCCATACCTCTAATTCTCAGTAGGAGGAGATCACATCAACAGCTACCAGCTCTCTGCATGCGAAGCATCAAGTGTGTTGATTCATTCCCTGTAACTGTATCTTAAACCCGCGTAGAGCCCAATGTTGGCAGCAACATTATTTGTGTTATGTCTAACGTGGTGCGAGGATCAGGCCTTCAGCAACCTTGTGTTAGGTTATTCTTAGAGTGTGCAGTTCTTGGTGTACAGACAGTTGTACCAAGTGTACCAAGCACGACTGATACTAGAGCAATAACATATTATTCTCAAATAAATCACATCTTTCGTCTAGGTTGAAAGCTACAATAACAATTAGGTGTCGTGTGCAAACTCAAGCTGGAAGAAAATATTGCGTTTAAACATTTAATAAGCTCATGCTAACTTAACACAATATATAGAAACGTAGTAACCATATGACACCCCCCCAATGATCCGAGGACGGTTTAAAAAGGAGAAAACACAAGCTAATACCACATGAAAGGTAAAACATGAAAGCAGAGTTCAATGATATTGAGCCAAGCTAAATGTATGCAAATGTATGTAAAATTTAAAAACAAAAATATGTATGAATGCCTATAGTGGCCACACAAAATATAAAAGTCGAACTTAAGGCCTACTCTCAGTTCATAGGCCCAGAACATATGAAAATCGAATGTTCGTATTGAAAAAGGCACCATTCAGAATTACTAAAAAGTCACGTGCCATAATAATGAAAGTCTTCAAAGTCACTCATGGGTTGAATGAATATGCAAAATAGGTAGCTACAGCTTCCAACATGAAATCACTGTCATCATCCGAAAACAGTTCAGCCATCCAATTAAGCAATGGGAAAGAACATACGTGCTCCTCCAATACCGATTCCTCTAGCAACATCAGAGGACAACTCAGTGGGTTCTCGAGAACACTATGTGCCAGAAAGTCATGCGCCGCTGCGAATATGTCCCACTGACCCATTAGTCCATGCATCGCTGCCACAGCCATAACCCTTTCGCCAGAACAGACCAACTCGTGAGCCACTACGGGGTTCACCAGCTGATCAAAATCGACGTCAGGAGAAGTCGGTAAACAGAGACACAAATCAATGGCCCAGTCGAAATCACAGCTCAGGCAATGAAACACGGGCTGGACACATGTGAAATAGGAAAATCTGAATGATAATCCAAAAGCCGTGCTTAAAGTCGCAAGCGGCAAGGAGCCATAGTAATCAAGCATCCGGTTGCGAAACTGCATCAGTAGGGGCTGAGCGTTTCCTTGCGCAGGATGGGCATCCATGTTTTATAAAGTAAAATATCACCAGAACGCCTGCAGCCAAAGCCAGCAAAACAGGAAATCCGCCAAACAGGCTAGCGAATATAGAATGAAAGAACGCAGGGATAATACCAAATACTTTTTCAAATGTAGTCACGAGACCACTGCTAACCATTTTAAAAAAATGAGCCAGGCTTGTTGTGGAGGAGGCATTGAAGATTTGATGAACCAGCTCGGAGAAATGAAACGGCAAATCAGTACTTAAAAGTGCCTGCACCTCTGTGCGTGTGTTTGCTATGTGAAGGACATAAGTTTCGCGGGCAGAGCTCAGGGCCACCTGCTTTTGAGACAATAGGGCTCTTATACGGCTTAAACCATTGAACTCAGCTTTCAAGGTTGGTATTCGTGGCCAAATTGAAACATCTGAATTCCCATGCGTGGGTGGATATAACACATTCTTGCAGCAAACCACCCTCTCTGAAATGGTTACCACATAAGCGATACCGGCCTGTAACCCACAACACAGATCGTTATTCAAAAGTAAATAACTACCGTTGGACAATAAAGTGAACGCAGGAACTATTGCAGGAACTGGTGTCCCTTTCAAAACACAGGCCAAATTAGGTTTGTCCTGATTACAAGAACCATGCAACTGGATGTGTCTGCATATTAGTGAGCGGTCAGGCGACTGTGTACATTCTTCACCATTCAGATTCACCTCATTTCCCTCTTTTAGGCATCTGTAAGTGTATGGTAAAGACCATGTCTCATGTAAGAAAGCACTGCCTAATGGTTCATATCGCCCTATAGCCATATATTTCATACAATTTGTAAATTTATACAGAGCAAAAGGTAAGGTAATAACACCATGGATAAGCCATGTAGCAGTAGTCACCTCAGCCACAGAAAAGGGCAAGGATTCGAATTTTTAAATGTGTAACATAGAAAATGATGCATCTCTCATTGATAGCATACGCTGTTTTTCAGTCAAATTAAATGGGGCAAATAGTGATGAGACGTTCATAAAATTCCAAGGCACTCGACCAGACTTCAAAGTCTGTAGTGTCCAAGCAAACTGCATCACAGAACGCAATTGATTTTGACCATGATATAACACGGACACTTCATCATGTACAATGTCAACAACAGAAGACACAATATTGTTCAACGTGTAAATTCGGGAAGAAAGCGTGTTAATACTGTTATCGACAACTGCAAGCACCTTTTTTTAATTTGCTTGATCAATAGCTCTCAGGCGTTTAGCAGCCTCAATTTGGGAAACTTTCCAAATTTCATTGTAAATCGCATACAGCCATCGTTTAGATCTACCTTTAGCTGGGCCTTTTATAAAATCATTCAAATCCACATTAGCATTTAATTGAGACAGATGTAGTTTAACTGCAGCTAATGTGGAATGTTGTAACCAATTTTGACACAGCTTCCCCACAGAATAAGTTGTGACAGTATAGTCTTCTTCAAAACGGGGATCGGGTCTGACTTCTGTGAACCCTTCAGCCAAACCCAGAAAACGGTGTTGGCAAGAATCAGCACTCTTCTGCCATATCAGCCAACCCTTGGAATCCAAACTGGAAATGTTAAAGGACGAATTGTGCAAAAGAGCTTGCAAATCATGAATGGACAAATCAGTAAAATTACCCCAACCTGAATATTCCTCTAAATCTGGGATGGTCGGTGTATTTAATTTTTTAGAAGTAGCCAATCCAAAGCATGTTGTTTGGAAAATGGATGAATTTAAAAACAACATGTGATTCGGGACGAGACATGCACGGTGCAAAGCCTCAGTGCCTTGTACCTGCCAATCTTTGGTACCCCAAACCGATTTAAGGTCAATTGTTCCTTTCCAAAACTCGTAGCCATCTACAGCCAACCTGTCTAGAAAGGACTTCGAATACAGCAATTTTGTATCGGTAAGTCTAACTTTGGACATGGACTTTTGTGTCATTTTGAAATAAAATGACTCGGGATTAGATTGATTAAAGTCTGTAAAATAAGTGTATTTTTTCAGAAACGTATTGGAGCTGCCACCTAATGGAGCAGGGCAATGTTCCCATTGTGTATAATTTACAGCAACCCTCCTGGAATTTGTCTTATGTAAAAAATGATTACCATAGTGTTGAAAACAAAACAAATCACCATAATTAGTAGAATCTGAATACAGATCCTCAGCATCGAAGGCAGCATAATACTTCAAATCAGAGAATAATGCTTCTACGGCCTGAATATCCCAATCATCAGAACGTATATTTTGTTTAATCACATCTCCCATGTTTACTCTAAGCACATTTGGAATATTAATCACTTCAGTGGGCCCATGTATCTGAAACCTAACCGCATCCCACACAATCCCATCAAGGACAGGCCAAGCAGTAATGTTGACTGTATTTAAGTTTCGTTTTAGTCTGTGCGCTGAATGTGAAGAGGAAAGAGGGGCCAATGTTCCATTCAAGTACCGAATTCCTGTTCTTTCTTTAACGTAGTGACCATCGATCAGGCGGAAAAAATAAAACACAAAACCAATTGACATGAAAAGGTAAAATGAAAATAGGATCAACCAAATGTATGTCCACGGGGGAATCAAAAAATGTTTTTTAAATAACTTGGCATATTTTGAAATATTTGAGGGTTTCTTTGAAAGTTCCGAAACAGAGTCAAAAGAGAATCTGGATTGGTCTGCCAAACGGGTCTGTATATCAGGCATCGATAAATCAGCAGGATAAGTGTAGTTCAGCTCATCAATGTTAGTAACAGGAATAGTACTTAATAAAGGACTGGATATGGCAGGCATCTCGAGGGACACCTCCTGTTCTGCACCAGATCTTATTGCCAGCACAGAGTGCCTCACCATGGAAGGACAGGATACAGCCGGTGTCATGCTATGAAGAATCGGCCACCCTGTGTGTCTTGACATTGTCACTAGAAATAAATCTGTTTTCTTTACGACCTGGAAGTGGAGGTAAAATGACTGTTCTTGTGCCCTTCACTCCAAGAACTCGAACCGGTGCACGATATGAGGGACCAAACTCTTTCTTGTTATCGATCTTCTCTCGAACCAGTTCTCCAACTTGGGGTAGCCAGCCAACTACCGGGATCTGCAACGCGTCATACGATGTGGAGGGCAAATGTTCCTTTGCAAGACTGTCTCTGGTCTTTTGTAGATTCTGTAAAACATTGCAATGTTCATCTACGTCCAAGGCCGTGGCCTGGGCCTTGCTGTCTAGCCCATCGAGGTCAGGGACATACATCTTGATACCAAAGAGCATTTCGTATGGGGTCCGCCCACCCAGAGACCTTCTAGGGAGATTATTAAGCGCACGCTGCACGCCTATGAGGTGGGCTAACCAGTTTCTGCCAGTGCCTATAACTCGAGCTGTCAAAGATTGCTTTAAGTCGCGGTTCATTCGTTCAACTACACTGTTACCCTCAGGTCTGTAGGGACTCGAAAACCTGACTTGGACCCCCATCGAAACCATAGCATCCTTATACGCCTTAGAGGCGAAAGCCGGACCCTGATCCGAATGGAAAGTACCACAGGCAAATATTCCCACAAAGACACGCAAATCCTTAATGACAGTACGTGAATCAGCGCTCCGATGTGGCCATACCCACACAAAGCGTGTGCATGAATCTACTGCTACTAAGATGTACTTGTATGCAGTATCAGAAGAAAATGGAGCGCAGTGATCCAAATAAACGCATCCAAGCATAGTTTATTCGAGATATACAACCGTGTCTGAGGCGGACGCGCAGCAGTTGAAGGCTTAATCTGCTGGCAAATGTCCCATTGAAGAACATAATCGCGCGTCTGTTTGTACAGTCCCCGCCACCAGAATCTTTGTTGTAGCTGAGTTACAGTGGCTGAGACGCCCGCATGCGCAGACGCCACACCTTCATGAGCCTCTGTAATCAAAGCAGCCCTGCGATCCGAGTTGGGAACTAGACGTTCGCCAACATCAGGGATTTTCACATAAGGAACCTTATCGGGACTTAAGTGGTATGTGTACTTAGAAGGAAACCCCGCAGGATATTTACTTCCCTTCTCCGTTGCAGCAACTGCTGCCAAGATGTCATCATCTATTTTGCTTTTGGACCTCGTGACTGCTGCAACTAAGTATTTTGATACCGCTGACTTCGCTGCTTCATCAGCAAGCGAATTGCCAACAGCGTGGACCCCCACGCGCTGATGACCGAGAGTATGAATCACAAACACGAGTGGCAACTTCTCTTTAAGTTACGCCACTCGGACCCAGATCATTTTATGTTTTATTGTGCTACCTTTGGAATCACGAAATTCATTCTGAATCCAAAAGAACAAGTTTTCATTGTAAGACTGGACACAGTAGTAAGAGTCACTTACGATCAAAGTCGTCACACTAGGATCTGCGTACTCCAATGCAAGCATCAGAGCACGAAGCTCTGCTAATTGTGCGGTGCAGTCCCCAAGTGTCTGCGTGTGCACGACACTGGACTTGAACTCATCGTTCACCATGGCACCGACCACAATGGCGCAAGCGGAAACGTAGGCATGTTTAGAGCCATGTGCAACCTGCGCCGAACCATCAGTGTAAATGATGCAATGGAAATCCTCCAACGGCCGCATTGCTAATGGAGCAGGATGAACAAATTCATACTGTAAATACTCCTGCGACCGTAAAGTGGCGTCAAAAATAAACGTGACATCCTGGGACGTCAAGGACGCAGCCCATTGAATCCACCGAGGGTGCAAAGCTTTGGAATTAGGTACACTGGCTTTCGTAACCGCCTCTAAGGTAGGACACGGGTAACAACCAACATGCGTTTTCCTTGTGACAGGGCACGTTCCTTAAGAATCGCCATCTGTACAGCCGTTAAAACCTTCTCCACTATGGAAAAACGCAATTCAGCCGAAGTGTACAAGTGTGACTTGTAAGCAATAGGTACTGTATCTCCTTCATTAAAAGTCAGGTACGTGAACCCCACCGCCCCAGGGATAATTCTTATCACCAGGTTGGTCTGGTTATCACGAGTCTGTAAGTATTCAGAAGCGAGCAAATCAGCGTGCAAAGATTGTAGAATGGCTGAATGCTCAGGCAGCCAGCATGATTTGGAAAAAGATGGTTGTATCAAAGCATACAAAGGCTTGATACGCTGGGCATATTCCGGAATGTAAGTCCTCCCGAAATTCAAAAAGCCCAGCAGAGATTGTAATTTTTTCAGTGTTGTCGGAGAACGCAACTGTGCGCATTTCTCCAGGAAGTGGGGTGCTAAACCCTTCCCTTCGTTGTTAAGCTCGTAACCTAGAAACAACACTGTGTACTCTGCAATGTGCGACTTTGCAAAGTTAAACTTGTAACCTATGTCAGCAAAGTTACAAATTATACTATTTACTCAACACAGATGTTCCCAAAGATCGTCGTCTGTGAGATAAATGTCATCCACATACGAACAAGCAATTGGGTCGAAGCCCTCCAGAAGAGAGACAATGCGGGCGGAGAATACTTCAGGACTGTTCTTGTAGCCCATTGGGAGTCGCCGAAACATTTTTTGCACACCGCCGCATGTAAAACTGGTCCATTGGGAACTTAGACCGTCTAGTCTATGGGCATAAAAACCATTGGAAATGTCAAGCGTGGTTTTGAACCGTTTACGCTCAAGACTATTCACTAACGCAGAGCCATGAGTATTCTGTACTGCGCAGTTACGGCAATGCGAGTTCAAATGCCTATAATCCAAAACCAAACGATATGAGCCGTCCGGCTTGTTCACAGTAAAAAGGGGGTTATTCATCGGTGACACACACGTTTCAATTACACCTTGATATTCCAATTGTTCAAGGATAGCCGCGACTGAAGCTTTGGCTTCACGCCGTATGGGATATTGAGGTTGAGGCTGTGGCTGAGACCGTAAAGGAATCTCGTGGCTTGGTGACAATTTATCCCAGCCACACTGATTACGGTACACAGCCGGCACAAGCGCCAGAGCCCACTCTTCTGCAAAATGCAGCGCTTCCACCCTCGGCACAGTGTGCGCGAAACTGGGCAGGATTACCTCCTCCCCTCGCGGAGCTGCGAGAACAAAAGGTGGGGGCCAGTCAGCCTCCGAAAGCAAAATGTGATACGTAGACGAGAGATTTTCCCAAAATACCCCTTTTACAGTTCGCTGCATGTCACCTTCAATTAACAGGACAATTTCAAAAAGACGTTCAGGGGGAGCAACATGCGTATCAGCAGTTTCAATCACAACATAAGTATCAGTCGCTGTCACCTTCAACAGTGGACGGAGGGCCTCTCTCACTATGGTAATCTCTGCTGCGCTGTCCAGCAAGGTCAGAGCCCACGTCAGATTCCGCAGCCGCGTTCTCACTATCTGGGGCATAACGATGCGCTGTCAGGGCGGCGACTTTCTTCATGGCAAACTGTGGTCTCTTGGGCGTAGAGCCTTCCTGCTGCTCTCCACTGTTCCGCGGGCGGGGCTGACCACGTCCTGGCTGGCCACCCCGGCCCCTGCCGCCCACTCCACCACCGGTTGACGGAGCCGATGAGTCCTGAAAGGAACGAGGAGAGCGTTGGTCAGATGCCTGAAACCTCTCAGGCGATTTAATCATCGCGCGGTCTCGCAAATCATAAACACGATCCGACTGCGCAGGCAACGGAGTCGCAGGAGCAGAAACCTGTGTTTGTTGTTGTTGTTGCTTACCCTGATTCTGCTTTTTAGGCCAATTTTGTTTTTTGGACTTTTGTTGACCACTAGTTTCCGATGTCTGACCCTGGGGCTGCTTCTTCTCCTTATCAGGAAAAGCTTTAACCCCCATGGCATTGCGGCCAACCGTTTTGTAAGCAGCCACAATTATCCTTGCCAACCGTCGGGGTCGTTCGGCCTCGGGAACCAACGCCAATGCGTTCGCAACCTGAAAGTTCACTGCATCCCCCTTGACATTCGCAAGGATCAGATCGCAAACTACATCAAAGGAGCCACACAGGCGCATACCCAATTCAACAGCCGACTCCGGTCCGTGTTCGTCTTGAACACGTTTAAGGACCCCACCTAGATTGGTCACAGACGGGGAGCCATAGCACCTCGAATAGACCGCTGCAAAAGTCTTACCCCAGGTCTCACAGTCAACAAGTTCAGGTGCCAAATCTTTCGGCAAACTTAGTGTAAGAATCCGGTGTTTATCACCCGGACTCGTGTTGGGAAACACAGCTTCCAGCTGGCCGAATTTCTCAGCAAGCCAGAACGGAAAATCATCCTTGTCCTGGGGCTTTTTACCCATCACGGAATTTACCATGACCGGATTGATTTTCAGACCAGCATGTTCTGCACGAAGCTGTGCGCCCCTAGGGGCCGTGTCCTGAACATTACGGCTAGTGTAATGAACAAGCGCTCTAATCACTTCCACCGCGACTTCATGAAGCCGCCGCAGATCTCCCACGTTACAAGTGGCGCATTGAGGGTGAGGAGTGAATCCAGCCAAAGCGGGCCAAGGTGTGCCCGGCATGGACAAAGGACCTAACCTCGAAGCGGATAAAGCGTGCGGTAGGGCGCCACCAAACCAAACTCCATGCTGCCAAGCATCAATAGGAACGTCCAGTGTTCTGTACGGAGCATACGCGGCCGGTACAGCTGAGGCAGTGTATGAATGGAACACTCCAGAATTAGCGTCCACTGGCGGAAATGTCACCCACGAATAAAACAGTTCGTACGGGTAAGCATGTTCCGCACTCACTACCAGAACAACAGCCAAGCCTTCCATAGGAACATCATAAGTCCGCAAATGGTCACGCACCACAATGCGACTATGCTGCGGGATGTCCACGGCTTGTGCCATGTCAGCACAGGAATGTGAAAAAACAAAGATTACTTTGTAGCACAACTGGGTAGTAATTCAAAGAAACCGTTTACAGATAGATTCAAGCTTGAAAAAGACCTATTTCAAAAATAGGTAGGTTTTTCCGACACTGACGTTTTCCGGAAACGGGAATGAAGGCGTTAAGGTTTGAATGATATACTGCTCGAGTGTCATGAAATAAGGCCAATCAACGTATGGGCGCCATGTAGCAGGGTTTCCGTTCTCCCACAGAACTGTGCACAGAGATCTAGAACCTGGGTGAATTAGGATGACCCAAAACTCACCTTTGTTTCAGAAATCCCCTTACCAAGCTAGCTACAGTGTCTCATCGGTAGTAATAACTTACCAATGACTTAGACAATCCAGAACATGAACTTAGAATACCTCAGGTATCGTGGAACACATGAACACTCTTTCGTTATATAATCATTCCAAACCGAAACTGGGAGGCAAAGAACACATGTGCAAGTTTGAAATGTTTATTTTTCAATGCAACATTCTCAAACGCAGTATCTTGTATAATATCAACATACATATTATAAAAATCAGAGTTAGCAGCATAGTCACTAATCCATAATAAGCAAAAGGTGATAGCATGTTATGATGCAAAAATCTATAGAATTCTGTATCACCTATATTTCGCGCACCCTAATTAGCATATTATATTATATCTAAGAAGGTCTCATCTAGGTTCTAGCAGGGCGGACCCATACCTCTAATTCTCAGTAGGAGGAGATCACATCAACAGCTACCAGCTCTCTGCATGCGAAGCATCAAGTGTGTTGATTCATTCCCTGTAACTGTATCTTAAACCCGCGTAGAGCCCAATGTTGGCAGCAACATTATTTGTGTTATGTCTAACGTGGTGCGAGGATCAGGCCTTCAGCAACCTTGTGTTAGGTTATTCTTAGAGTGTGCAGTTCTCGGTGTACAGACAGTTGTACCAAGTGTACCAAGCACGACTGATACTAGAGCAATAACATATTATTCTCAAATAAATCACATCTTTCGTCTAGGTTGAAAGCTACAATAACAATTAGGTGTCGTGTGCAAACTCAAGCTGGAAGAAAATATTGCGTTTAAACATTTAATAAGCTCATGCTAACTTAACACAATATATAGAAACGTAGTAACCATATGACAAGGTATACTTGGGCCGGTTTTCTTTGACAACTCCTCACTCCTGAGGCGAAAAGCCGGGAGCTAGCATCGAAATTTTACTTGTGTATAACTTGTTTTTAAAATTGCTAATTTGACCCAGGCCACTGCCTCCTGATCGCACAGACAGCCGCCCAGCCGATTGAAGGCTGACGCGGTCGACTGTTGCCAGGGCAACGCCGCCATTCTCCAGCTGCGGACACGCCCATCTACGCTGACCACGCCCCCTCTCCACACTATATGAACGCTCGCTGATCAAAAGCGAGGCGTTCACTGAACTCACTCCTGAGGCGAAAAGCCGGGAGCTAGCATCGAAATTTTACTTGTGTATAATTTGTTTTTAAAATTGCTAATTTGACCCAGGCCACTGCCTCCTGATCGCGCAGACAGCCGCCCAGCCGATTGAAGGCTGACGCGGTTGACTGTTGCCAGGGCAACGCCGCCATTCTCCAGCTGCGGACACGCCCATCTACGCTGACCACGTCCCCTCTCCACGTCACCCTCGCTGGATGATAAAGCATGTACAGTAACCGGAAGCGCAGCGGACGAGCGCAGCGGGCGCGACGATTGTGCGCCGAAGGCGCGCATAAGGCAAGCTCATCTGCGCTCGTCCGCGCCGAGGACGGGCTTAGGGCTACCCCCCCTGCCGCTCCTGTCCCACGTCTGGATCCTGATAAGGTGAGACTTACTCACACCTCTGCCGAATTACTGAACCTCAGGCATGTAGCAGAAATACCCCATGCTCTACCACATTTCGGATATACCAATCCCATCCTAGGCCCATTCAAATGTTCTACTTGTATAAAGGAAACTCCCAACCCCCCTTAGACTGCCCCACAACAAGTGCTAGCAGCTTTAATAAACGCTAGATCACTTCCCAAACACAATTGCCGACCTGATCGATACGCATAAACTGGATCTTCTATTCATCACAGAGACATGGGGGGATGAATCCTGCGGCCCAGACTTTAGAGCAGCCACTCCAACCAACTACAGTGTCTGCAGACTGACAGACCTAAAAAAAAGGGTGGAGGCATAGCTATAATCTATAAAGACCAGTTCAAACTTACAATGGTACAATTAAACTGCCCTGAGTATGAGGCTTTTCTCTTCACCATGGGCCTCTCGGCCAAAACTTCTTTTAAGGGTAT
The DNA here is from genome assembly GCF_964263255.1 of Lissotriton vulgaris. Lineage (NCBI taxonomy): Eukaryota > Metazoa > Chordata > Amphibia > Caudata > Salamandridae > Lissotriton > Lissotriton vulgaris. Next base: position 2,072,888,048 of record NC_141687.1, read on the forward strand.
GTTAATTTATTGCCCTCCTGGGTCAAGATCTAAGTTTTTAGCCAACATAGGCAACATGATTGAAGCAGCCGCAGGCTCCCCACACTTCACCATACTAGGTGACTTTAATTTTCACCTTGAAGCCCTCAACGACCCCGATACAACGCAGCTAACGACCGACTTAGCCGCCGCCGGCCTGCTGCAAATGATAAAAGCACCCACGCACCAAGCAGGCCACACTTTAGATGGTCTATTTACCAACAACCCTCATATAGCCGTTACCCAAGTAATCCCCCTGATCTCGACAGACCACGCAGCGATCTGCTTATCTATCGAAATCAACTCCGCTAAACCCCCTTCCACATCCTCCTCTCAAGTCTCCTTCAGAGACTGGAAACATATTAACCTTGTTCATTTAACGGAGATAATGCAAGAGAGCCATATCCCCAATGAACAGGACCTAAATATAGCTTGTAACAAACTAGCCCCGATTAAAACCTCCCACCGCAGTAGGAAACTGCCTTCAGCTCAGTGGTTTACGGAGCCCCTACGAACTCAGAGACAGTATTGCAGGAACCTTGAAAGGCAGTGGCGCTGCCATTACAGCCCTGCTGACAAAATGACCTACAAAAACGCCCTCTCCAACTACAAAAGACTCATAATCTCAGAAAAAAGTCGCTATTATACTTCACGAATCAACCAGGCGATAAACTCGGTAGGAGAATTATTTCAGGTGGTCACCCATTTGTCCAATCCCCCCGCCCCGCGCCTAGAAGGCTCACAGTTTTTATCGGACTCTCTAGCCAGCTTCTTTGAGGACAAGGTTAGTTCCATTTTTCTGACCTTCTCTCACTCCTCCTCTCCCCCCACCCCCGTGGCACCCCCCATCAGCAACCCTCCGATCTTTTCATCTTTCAATACGACCAACCAGGAACACATTCAACACCTGGTAGCCAGTACCAAATCTGGATCCCCCCTCGACCCATGCCCCCCCGCTATCTTGAACCTCATCCCGGAAGCTATCTCTCCCGCATTATCCACTATCTGCAATGCTATGTTTCTAACAGGAACCTATCCATCGGTCTGGAAGAAGGCTATCATTAAGCCACTTCTAAAAAAGCCAACTCTGGACCCTCTTCTCCCTGCCAGTTATAGACCTATTGCCTGTCTCCCCTTCCCAGCCAAGATCTTCGAAAAAATAATGAACACCCAACTTTCGAAATTCATTAATGACAACGACCTACTCGATGACACCCAGTTTGGCTTCAGACAGGGCCACGGAACGGAGACACCACTACTCAAAGCAGCAGATGAAATTAGAGCCACGATGGACAAGGGAGGAGCGGCGGTCCTAATACTTCTGGATCTCTCCGCTGCCTTTGACACGGTCGATCATGTCACTTTGATCGACCGTGTCTCGGCTTTAGGAATAAGAGGCAAGGCCAAAGATCTTACTGCCTCATTCCTGGCCAACCGCCCCCAGACAGTTAAGATGGGTAACTACACCTCACAGACCTTTTCCCTCCCCTGCGGAGTTCCACAGGGCTCCTCGCTAAGTCCGACGCTTTTTAATATCTATGTATCGGACTTAGCGAGGGTGATAAAATCTTACAGAATTGCCCTAACAACGTACGCAGATGACACCCAACTAGTGTTATCGGTACACAATAATGGAACTTTAGTCACAGCCAACTTCCAAGAGGGAATGAAGGCAATAAGTTCCTGAATGTCATCAAACTGTCTCAAACTAAACTCCGATAACACGGAGGTGATGACATTCGGGAACTTGCAGCCTGCCTGGTCCCCTCAGTGGTGGCCATCTCAGTTGGGTGCCCCCCCCCAACCGGTAGTCAAGGTGCGTAATCTGGGAGTCACATTTGACAACAAGATGACTTTCCTCCATCACGCCAACGCTGTGGTATCTTCCTCCTTCTATATCCTAAAAAGGATAAAAAAACTACTCCCCTACTTACCGCCGTCCGCCGGCAAAACCTTGATCAGCACCTTAGTGTTCTCGAGAACTGACTATTGCAACTCCCTCCTTCTGAATGCTCAGGAAAAGGTACTCAATAAACTCCAGACGGTGCAAAACGCCGCGCCCAGAATTCTATTATCCATCCCTAAATTTACTTCGACCTCTCCCTACATCAGAGAACTGCATTGGCTCCCAATCAGGAGTCGAATCAAATTCAAGGCTTTATGTATAGCCTATAAAGCTATCAACTATCCGGGCCCACAGTTCCTAAAAAAAGCCCTCTGTCCATTGGAACATTCTAGGACCTTACGATCATCCTCAGCCCATCTGCTGAAAGTTCCACGGACAAGAAAGACCAACTGGGGAGACAGATGCTTCACCATAGCAACTGCTAAACTGTGGAACACACTACCATTCCACATCAAAACCGCCCCCACGCTATTAAAATTCAGAAAGAGCCTCAAAACATGGTTGTTTTCATCCTAATTCCCTTACATCGCAAGAAGTGAGTTCTGTAACGATAGCGCCGAGATACCCGTACGGGTATTTGCGCGCTCAAAAAATCGCATAAATAAATAAATAAACTGTGTGACTACAGAGAGTTCCTGGTGTCGTCTTTCCCATGGGGCCTACCAATTTGTACCAAAGGGGAATTCCCAAGAAGATTTCAACTAACACATTGAGTATTATATTCATAAGGATAAATGTGTGTGTTTGCATGGTGTGCATGAGTGACTACACTAATTAAGGAACCTGGTCCTGAATCAAGACAAAGACCCTGCAAGGGGTCAAATGTATCTGCTAAAACTTGTTGACCAGTGGAGGAACAATATTTATCTGAACAAAAGTTGATTTCTCTTTCGTGCTATACTAGTGTCGTTATGTTTCTTTTTAGGCACATCAATTCAAAATTGAAGGCAGTACACATGTATGGTAGTATTCAACAAAATTAAAAAACAAACTCAATTTCAAAAACCACAGTCTCTGTCTCACATGAAAACTCAACATAAAAATGTAATTTTTAGTGGATTTTGGTTACTCATGTTCACAACATTGCCTCTCATGTTTGGATATGTAGTTTTGTGCTAAACGATTACTGGTGCGGCTTGCTCGTGTAAAAAACCTAGCTGACATGTATGTTGACTGGACATGCAAAAGGAACTGTTGCTCGAGTATAAAACACTGACATTCGCGTCGAATTTACAGTTTCGCTCTAAAGAATTACCCATAATGGTTCACCTGGTATGCTTTTAGTCAACGATGATGCTTATGAAGCTCACAGTAGCCCTTCTGTATAATGCAGAACCACCCTGTCTGGGTTACCTACCGGCCCCAAATCTCCTAGACTTACACTAGCTTAAGGGAGTAATTCGAAGGACAGCAATTCATGGAGCTGTCATAATTAACTTGAGTGTACACTCACTCCATTAAAAAAATGTACCAGTATCTCTTTCCTGTACTTTTGTTAATATCTTCCCCCATGAAAAAAAAGATCCACTGGTGTAGCATGGCTCTTGACAAAATCGAGTGGATTGGTTTTCCTCTTCTTTTTTTTGCTTTTCTTTTTATTAATTTATCATTAAAGTCACATACATTTCCCAACTACCATTTCGAATAATTGTACAATGCTGCATCATAATAGGTAAAGAGAAAATAGTTACAAACATAATGCCCCAACATCACATTCTTCCCTTCTTTGCATTTCCAGCTCCTCTGATGGGGATATACATAGGGGCAAATGGTAGATATTCCATTTGCCTCATTTTCTATCCCATTTCTTTGGACACCCACGCGATTTGAATACTTCCGTTTCTGCAATCATGCATTTATCTATTTTTTTCACCAATACTCGGGAAGAAGGTGCATCTGCCGCCCCTCATCCCCTCGCAATCTCACGCTAGGCAAGGTTGTAGCCCAATATAGTTAGCTGTTGTTCCACTTCTGTGAGGTCAGTCAGCTCCCAAATATTAAGAAAACCCAGTCTCGGTGTGAGGGTGACTTCCTTTCCTAATGCATTTTGAATGTGGGTCGTGGCGCCCTCCCATATGTACCGTACTTCCGGACATTCCCAGATTGTTTGATAAAAAGTGGCAGCGTGCTGGCAGCCCCGGAGGCACATGGGATCCAGTCTGGCACCTATCTTCACTAGAGTAACCCCGATTAAGTACGACCTATGTAAGATTTTGAGCTTAATCAATCGGAAAGCGGAGAGTAATTGCTGCTTCTTTTGGGGAACATTAGTTTCATCTGCCAGTACTTATCATCAATGGATCCTAGGTCTCTTTGCCATTTCTCTCGTAATTCGTGGAACGTGTCAGGTAGATTGTTGCACAGGTTTTTGTATGTCAGCGATATAGCTTTTGAATGTAATGGTCCGTCTAATAATCGGTCTTCCAGTGGTGATGCCTCTGGTATGTCTGTGAGATCAAGTAGTGCCGTGGTGAGGGCGTGTCTAATTTGTAGGTATCTGTATAGTTCATCTTGGGCCATTTCGTATTTCACCCTAAGCTCCTCAAACTTGAGAATCAAACCCTTTTTTATTAAATCTCTGATATTGGAGATTCCTATGAGATCCCATTTGTCGAAACCAGGTTGATGACATAGGTGTCCCAGCCTCTGTGTGTACCATATGGGCATGGCTTTTTTTTAGGAGATTTGACCATCCTAGACGGGAGTTCGCTTGATGCCAGATCGTCACCGTGTGAGATGCGGGCCCAACATATATCGGGCTGGACTGTTCCCTTAAGGCACAGGGTCAGAATGATTTGCACATGGCCATGTCTGAACTGGGGTGGCAGAGTGGGTTAAAGATTGGTGATGGATTAAACCCAGATCTGTTGACTGGGTTTGAGTGTTTGATTGGTTCAGATGCTCTGTCCATCACCACCCCCTTTTGTACAACCCAAAAACTCTCTTCTTGTTAATTTTTTAATATAGTGCCCCTAAATACCCTTCTCGTCCCGTTTGGTATCTGTCTAGAAGATAAGCTGGATCTATGGGGGAGCGATATAGCCAGTGATTTACCACCACTAATTGAGACGCCCAGTAATAAACTCTAAGGTCCGGAAGGGAAATGCCTCCATCGTATCACCCTTTCGTCAGTTTTTTCATTGCAATACGAGGAGACCCACCATTCCATAACAACAATTGTACTCTCTATTTCCGAGAAGTAGGTATATGTGACCCGGTGGGGGCAATTCTGAAGGATGTAGCGGAAACGTGGGAGGGCCAACATCCTAAAAATAGCAGCTCGGCCCACCAGCGAAAGAGGTAAGGATCGCCAGTGCTTCACATCCGCACGTAGACGGGACAGTGGGGGTGCCAGATTATGGCCATAAAAGGTTTTTCCTCTTTTGAAGTTACTGAGAGTGTGGGGGCTGCAGTGAGAGATCTTTATGAATTAGCAGCTTGTGGTGTTTAGGTATGTGCTCATTCTCTGGCAGACAGCTGTTTGAGTCTGAGCACCACCTGAAAGTGGAATCATCTCAGGAGTTCTACACCACAATCAATCAATCAATCAGTGACGCTTATAAAGCGCGCTACATACCCGTAGGGTCTCAAGGCGCTGGGGGGGGGGGGGGGGGGGCGCTACTGCTCGAACAGTCAGGTCTTCAGCTTCTTCCAGAAGGAGAGGTGGTCTTGGGTCAGGCGCAGGTCGGGAGGGAGGGAGTTCCAGGTCTTGGCGGCCAGGTAGGAGAAGGACCTTCCTCCTGTAGTCGCTCTTCGGATGCGGGGGACGGCGGCGAGGGCGTGGTTGGCTGATCGGAGGTGGCGTTTGGGAGCGTAGAAGTTGACTCGGCTGTTGAGGTAGCTCAGGCCTTGGTCGTGTAGGGCTTTGTGTGCGTGGGTGAGGAGGCGGAAGGTGATTCTTTTGTTGACGGGGAGCCAGTGAAGGTCTCTCAGATGTCCGGAGATGTGGCTGGTTCGTGGGATGTCGAGGATGAGTCTGGCTGAGGCGTTCTGGATCCGCTGGAGTCTCTTCTGGAGCTTGGCGGTGGTACCGGCGTAGAGGGCGTTGCCGTAGTCCAGTCGGCTGGTGACGAGGGCCTGGGTGACGGTCTTCCTGGTCTCGGTGGGGATCCACCAGAAGATCTTCCGTAGCATGCGTAGGATGTTGAAGCATGCCGAGGAGACGTTGTTGACTTGCCTGGTCATGGAGAGGGAGGAGTCCAGGATGAAGCCCAGGTTGCGTGCATGGTCTGTCGGTTTGGGTGCGGTGCCCAGGGCGGGAGGCCACCAGGAGTCGTCCCAGGCGGAGGGAGAGGAGCCCAGGATGAGGACCTCCGTCTTGTCCGAGTTCAGTTTCAGGCGGCTGGTCGTCATCCACTCGGCTACCTCTTTCATCCCTTCGTGCAGGTTGGCTCTGGCGGCGGCGGGGTCGTTGGTCAGGGAGAGGATCAGCTGGGTGTCGTCGGCGTAGGAGATTATGCTGAGGTTGTGTTTGCGTACGATGGCCGCGAGGGGGCTCATGTAGATGTTGAAGAGGGTGGGGCTCAGAGATGATCCTTGGGGGACGCCGCAGATGACTTCGGTGGCCTCTGACTTGTACGGTGGTAGGCGGACTCTCTGTGTTCTTCCGTCGAGGAAGGAGATGATCCATTCCAGCGCCTTGTCCTGGATTCCGATGTTGCTGAGGCGCCGTACTAGGGTGCGGTGGCAGACCGTGTCGAATGCCGCGGAGAGGTCTAGGAGGATGAGGGCCGCTGTTTCTCCGTTGTCCATCAGGGCTCGGATGTCATCGGTGGCGGCGATGAGGGCGGTCTCGGTGCTGTGGTTGGCTCGGAAGCCGGACTGTGAGGGGTCGAGGGATCCGTTCGTCTCGAGGAAAGCGGCCATCTGCTTGTTGACGGTCTTCTCGATGACTTTGGCTGGAAACGGGAGGAGCGAGATGGGGCGGTAATTCTTGAGGTCGGTGGGGTCCGCTGTTGGTTTCTTGAGTAGAGCGCTGAGTTCGGCGTGTTTCCAGCTCTCAGGGAAGATGGTGGTGTCGAAGGATGTGTTGATGATGTCTCGCAGGTGGGGTGCGATGACAGCGTCGGCCTTGTTGAAGACGTGGTGAGGGCAGGGGTCGGTCGGTGATCCGGAGTGGATGGAGTTCATCGTGCGGATGGTGTCTTCGGTGCTGATCGGGGTCCAGGCGTGGAGGGTGGTGGTGGGGGGTGGTTGTTCGGTCATGGTGTGCGTTGGTTGGTTGTTGAAGCTGTTGTGTATGTCCGCGATCTTGTTGTGGAAGTATGAAGCGAGGGAGTTGCAGAGGTCTTGCGATGGGGTGATGTCGTTGTTTCCTGCGCTGGGGTTGGAAAGCTCTTTCACGATGTTGAAGAGTTCCTTGCAGTTGTGTGCGTTGTTGTCCAACCGGTCCTTGAATGCTGTTTTCTTGGCGGCGCGGATCAGCTGGTGGTGTTTCCGGGTGGCAAGTTTGAAGGAGGTCCTGTTGTCCGGTGTCGGTTCCCTTCTCCAGACTTTCTCGAGGGCTCGGCAGTTCTCCTTGGAGCTCTTGAGTTCGTCGGTGAACCATGGGGCTTTCTTGCTGCCGGGTCTGCTGGGCGGAGTCCTCAGTGGGGCGAGTTCGTCCGCGCAGTTGCTGATCCACTTCGTGAGGTTGTCGGCGGCCTGGCTGGGGTTCGCTGAGCTGGCAGGAGGGTGCTGGCTCAGGGAGGTGGCGAGCTGGTCTGCTGTGATCTTGTTCCAGCTTCTGCGGGCGGCCTGTTGCTGGTGGTGGTGGGTCATTGTTTTCTTGAAGGTGAAGTGGACGCAGCTGTGGTCCGTCCATTGAAGCTCTGTGGCGTGGCTGAAGTCGATGTCCTTGCTGGATGAGAAGACAGCGTCGAGTGTGTGTCCGGCGAGGTGGGTGGGGGTGGACACCAGTTGCTTGAGTCCCAGGTTGGCGAGGTTGTCGAGCAGGGTGCTGGTGTTGCGGTCGTTGTTGTTCTCCAGATGGAAGTTGAGGTCTTCCAGGAGGATGTAGTCAGCGGAGGGGAGGGCATGTGGGCTGACGAAGTCGGCGATGTCCTCGCTGAATTGTGTGCGTGGTCCAGGGGGTCGGTAGATCAGGGTGCCTCTGAGGGTGGTGTTCGGGTTGGTGTGGATCTGGAAGTGCAGGTGTTCGGCGGTGGTCAGGGAGTTGTCGGTGCTGGTCGTGAGACGGATGGTGCTCCTGTGGATGATGGCGATGCCTCCTCCCATCTGGTTGGCGTTTCGGTCCCTCCGGACGATCTTGTAGCCCTCTGGGATGGCGATGGCGATGTCGGGAGCTGAAGAGGCGTTCATCCAGGTCTCCGTGAGGAAGGCAACGTCTGGAGCTGTGGTGTCGAGGAGGTTCCAGAGTTCGATGGCATGTCTGTGGACGGAGCGGGTGTTGAGCAGGATGCACTTGAGGTGGGTGCTGCTGGTGTTCGGCTTGGTGGGTGCTGGTGCGAGGCAGGTCCGGATGCAGGTGAACTTGCAGGCGTGGCAGCTGAAGGGTCCATGGGTACGTCGTGGAGTGGCTTGATGGCATTCTGGGAGTCGGCCGGTGTTGAGAGCGGTCAGGGTGGCGGCGGAGTACGTCAGGCGGGTCGGTCGGGGTCTTCGTGGGCCAGGGGTCCTGGCACTGGGCGCGGTCCAGGCGCGGACGGGCGTAGACGGGCTTACCTTTGGCGCGCCTTCGGCGCACAATCGGCGCACCCGCTGCGCGTGACCGCTGCGCGTTCGCACGGTCGCCATTTAAGGCGAAGTGCGCAGGTGGGCGGAGCAGCTGGGAGGCGGGAGCGGGGAGGGTACACTGTTCATAAAAGTGGCAGGTCATTTTATATAACTGGTAGATACAGAAAGGAAGAAAACAATTGAAATAGAAACTGGTGCAAAAACAAAAGGCAAAAACATTGATCAAGGGCTGATCTTAAGCTTGAAGGCCTGGCGAAAAAAGGGTTACCCCATAACAATACTGGAAACATTTGAAGCTCCAAATTGGTGCCATACTGATGTGATATGGACTTGGGAACAACAAACACTCACACTTGTTAGTGTAGATGCTCCTCAAACACTGCGAGATAAGGTGTTCACTGAAGTGGGACACAAACTCTTGGATACGCCATACTTGAAGCTCATTATGGTGGGGGACTTTAATGATGTTATGGACAGCTCACTTGACAGAGACTGCAGGGAACAGAATGGAGAGCAAGTGGACACATGATTAAAGAAATTTAATAATGAGTATGGCCTGCTTGGCATGTGGAGAAGGGCTCACCTGTACGACTCTCAATACTTCCATCACTTAGAGGCACACAATACATACTCCAGAATTGACTACGTTCTGATTTCAGATATAGACTACAAGGCCAGAGGAATCTTAACTCTTCACTGGCATGCAGTTAACAAATAGAGTCAAATAGAGTCATATAGAGAGATGGGAATTTAGTGACTGAGCTTAAGAAATCTTTAAGATAGGAAAACAGCAGAGACCACTTAGGGATGCCACAAATGATTACTTCAAAGGCAACACCAGAACAGGAGAAATGGAGAAATGGCACAGACCATTTGGAAGTTTCTATATATCAGTGATCGAGACAGCCAATGACGCAGATTGTGAAGAAAATAAATAAGTTCTGAACAAGTCAGACAAGCGGAAAGCCTGACTCATTCGAAAGGTGGACAGGATAAAGTGAGGGGAGATGGTTGGAAAGTAAGAGAAGATGTTGGTAGATGAAGGAATATACCCAGGCCTCCATGAGATGCATACTGATGGAGAAGTGGAGGCCACCTTTGATGAGCAAGATGCGATGCGGTAGATCACAAAACCAAAATTAACATGTGATATGGTGGTGATCTGAACAGCCTTATTGTGATAGAAGAAGTGGAGGAAGCGATACAACAGCTACCAATGGCCAAGACCCAGGACCCGATGACCTACTGGGTGAACTGTATACAAAGTTTGATTTGCTGCTTGGGCTACCCATTTAGATATGTTTTATGAAGCTAGAAAAGTAAAGCACTTACTTAATGATCTCAGGAAATCAACAATAGTGGTGATTCAAAAGGAAGGAAATCCAGGGAATGAGTTTCCTTGTAATGATCGATTTTGCTAACGAACGTAGAGGTTAAACTCCTGGCAAAGTCCTATCAAATAAACTTATCTGTGTTGTACCACACTTGATACACGCAGCAAAAAATGGCTTTATCACTGTATGTGGCTCAACCAGAGGAGGGTGCAACACTGGATTGAGAGGTGGGGAAGTAGAGACTCATCGACAGCTATCCTGTCTCTTGATCCCGAGAAGGTGTGCAACTCCCTTCTAATAAGGGCACAAAAACTGTTGTAGGTCTACTCCTTTTCTATTGTAATGTGTGTCCGACACAACCCAAATAATGTAGGTGTGCATGGCACAGTTCCTGGTAGCTGCAGACAAAGGGACTGCCATGTGTGTAGGTCCACCATCTGTCTGAAAATGGCTCATCGTATACTTCCATTGTATATCGTATCATATACTGTCCATTGTATATTCTCTATATACACTGTTGCCTTTGTATATCATAATGCTATACTATATATCATTATACTAATACTATATTCTTTGAACTACTTCTTGCCAATACTCTTTGTGCTCACATCCAGCCAATATTAGCAGATTATATCTACGCTGTGAGTTTAAATTGCACATCTCTCGTACACACCATTGTAAAGGTTTTTTTGTGTGTTTAAACGCACGTATCTGTTTCTTATCTCTTCTGTAACCCATGTATTCTGATGTCCTTATGTAACTAGTTCTCTTGTAAAGCACTCTGACACCTTCGGGTAAGGGACGCGCCATATAAAAATGCATAAATAAAGAAACTGAACCCCTGGCATGCTGGTTTCGCGAACATAGGGTAGGCTTGGTTCTGAAAACAGTCCAGTGGAGAAGACAAAATATCACTCAGCATGAATGATGTCCTAAGGTACAGGTTCCGACTGAATTCCACGATCTCCATGCTGATGAAACGCTTTGAACATGCTCGGGTTACAGATCGGTGATGTTCAGCACCTGCGAATGGCTCAAGGAGGCTATTTTTGGCAGCAAACTAATGGTCGGAGGTGACAGGTTTAAATACCAGAGGATGGAACTAACGAGAGACAAAATACCTTGGGTTTGGCACTGATTAGATTTAAAGGGGAGGCTGGGCACTGCAGAACATTGTCATTTTCCTTTCTAGTAGCAGCGGTAGTATTTAGAAAAACCTCACTGCTAATATTACTGTACGCACCCCACACTATCTCAATGACTCATTCTTTAAGAAACTGGAGGGAGAACTGAGAAGTCTGCTGTGGGATGGGGAATGTGTACATAGCATTATCCGGTCTGTGCAGGTCACAATACCTGGGATGCATTGCCCTCCAACCAGGGGCGGCTCTAGGCTCATGGCGTCCCTGAGGGCAGGGAGCGTAGGTAGGGGGCCCCGGAAGAGGGGGTCCAGGCGGGGCGGAGTGCGGAGGCCAGTGAAGAGGCTGCCAAATCCCTGCCAGGGGCCGCCACGCAAATATGTATCCATCCTCAGAGGATTATTATATTACGGATATATACTGGCATGGTGGCCCCTGGGGTTTGGTGGCCCTGTGCAGGTGCACAGCTTGCACATGCCTAAGGCCGCCCCTGCTCCAACGCACCAGATATGACTACTTGGCCTCCCATTTGGTGGAGGCAAACGAATGGGGTTTTACAGAACATGCCGACCCAGCATTCAATATTGTTAGAAAGCGATTGAGGACATGCATCACTTTGAAGGAGATGAAGGTTTGAATAGGCTCCCTACGACCACAAGAGCAGTGGTTCAGATGTGAACATGGCCACGGCGACACTGAAGTGGCACAGCATACACAACCGGAAGACACCCTGATGGCGGAGGTGACACACATGCAAGGGTTCAGACACTGGGACATTTTTGGAATATCTGAACTATGCTACATAGAGAGGATAAAAGACTTCAAGCATCTCCAGCTAGAATTCAAATTACACCAGTCACAACACTATCATTACTTACAACTAAGAAATGCACTGTGAAAAATCGAAAAGGCGTAAACAGAGTAGCAGTATGCAACTCCATTTGAAAGGAGAGATCAAGGTGAGAAGCTAGGTAAAGGGGCCATCTTGCCGACTGATAAAACACTAATCAACAACACCCCGATAATTGTGACATCCTAGAGAGAAATAAAAGAAAGGTGTAGGAGGCAAGTTTGCTGTCATAAATACTTTCAGGCGTATCCAGCGTACTATCACAGGACATGTCTCTATAAGTTGGGCCTTGCTCCCTTCGCAAACTGCCTCACCTGCACAAATGGGGAGGGTACAATTATGCATGGGCTATGGGCCCTTGGCCTACTACAAAGGTTGTGGGCATAGATACGTAGAGAAATGTCAGAGGTTCTAGGAGAAAGCTTCCCACTCACAGTTAAACAGGCCATAGTGGAGGTTTTATAGGAGGACAGGTTTAATAGATACAAGGCAGTGTTTTGTTCCATGGGAAAAAGAGACATTATGAGGCACTGGGGAGACCTCATCAAACAGACGATTTGAGCATTAGAAGCCAGCGAATGACATCGGCATGAAAGGTAAAAAACGATATCGGACCAAGAAGTTCTCTACGAAAATATAAACAAAATTTGGCCTCTGTGGGGTCTGGTGAATGAAGAGCATCAAAGGCCAGGTACAAAACTTCTTCTCGAACAGATTAATTGAGGCATGAGGAGCATACAGCGCATTTGAGCTGTGGGAGATGTACTGACCATATGATAGTGGAAAATGAACCGTGAAAGTGAAGATAAATTGTCTGAGATGCAAAATTGTTCAGTTATTAATGCATCAAGGCTTTCTGCATGACGCTGCCCTGTACTCTTCAGTGCTATCATTAGTACTACATTTAGTGTATCTAAGGCGTTCGCGCTTTTAAATTGCTTCCCTCGTCTTGTATTTTAGTTGAACTGATTTATTTGCCCCGCTTTTTAACTCGCCGTCTTTGCTGCTAAAATCGCCGTTTTTGTATTGCTATTAGAGCACCTACCTGCACTCTAACTTGGTGATCTTCACCGCTGTTTGGCGGGCCATTAACTGGTTGCTGGTTCTGGGGAAAGCGTGTCGGCCATCTTGGGTGGAGTTTGGGACGTTACTGGCCATTCGAGTTAGCACTCTAGTGTTCACCTGGACACACGAGCTCCCTACTTAAGGCGAGTTAGTGTGTTTAGTCGGCCTTGGTCAAGGCTTTCTGCATGACGCTGCCCTTTACTCTTCAGCGCTATCATTAGTACTACATTTATTGTATCTAAGGCGTTCGCGCTTTTTAATTGCTTCCCTCGTTTTGTATTTTAGTTGAACTGATTTATTTGCCCTGCTTTTTAACTCGCCGTCTTTGCTGCTAAAATCACCGTTTTTGTATTGCTATTAGAGCGCCTACCTGCACTCTAACTTGGTGATCTTCACTGCTGTTTGGCGGGCCATTAGCTGGTTGCGGGTTCTGGGGAAAGCGTGTCAGCCATCTTGGGCGGAGTTTGGGACGTTACTGGCCATTCGAGTTAGCACTCTAGTGTTCACCTGGACACACGAGCTCCCTACTTAATCCTCACATGGAAACGCGCAGCGGTGACGCGCAGCAGGTGTGCCGTAATCGCGCCGGAGTCACGCCAGAGTCCAGCCCGTCTGTGCCGGTCGGGCCCAGGCAGGCCTAGGGCCTGAACCCTTAGTTCACTCTTCTGAAACGCTGATAACTTACTCCCGAGAGGATATTATGTTGCTGCGCGCTCCTAAAAGGCCAGCTTGTAAGTACATCTACAAGGGATCTACACCTTACACTGCCTGTAATACATGCCTCACTACGCAACTAGACAAGGGAAAAAACACCCTCCTAATGGCGCTGCTTAATTGTAGATCTCTCCCGTGTCATGCTCTGGAAATTAATTTCCTGATACAAGATCATGATCTGGACATCCTGTTCCTGACGGAGACTTGGATTGTTGCCAGTTCAGGCGCAGACATGGTTCGAGCCCTTCCCCCTGGTTTTCTGATATACCATCTTGATAGACCTAAGGGGCGGGGTGGCGGCATTGCCATTATATATAGAGATTCATTGGTGTGTAAGGCGCAGAACAGTGACGTACAGGACTGTGAGAGCTATCAGTTCTCTCTACAGGTTTCTCCTACGGTGACTGTGTCAGGCGTCTTGATCTATCGTCCACCAGGAGTCTTGGGGAGTTTTGTTGGTTCCCTGATGGAAACAGTCACGCAGTTGGCTTCCTCGACGACTAATTTTATGCTGTCAGGAGATCTGAACCTCCACTTTAACGAACCAACGGACTTAGTGGCGGCTGATCTGCTGAGTGACCTTAAAGCCTACAATCTTAACCTAAAAAACTTGGGACCCTCTCATTCCAAGGGTCGCCTTCTTGATCCCATCTTCTCAAATATCCCACACCTTACAGCTCTGCCCGTTTGCCCGTTACCTTGGACAGACCATTTCCTGGTCCCGGTCAGTCTGCAAGTTGACACGAGAGCGGCCCCCTCTCCGAGAGTTTGCACTCTGGAAAGAGCTTGGTCCAGGTTATCAGTTGATAACTGGATCGTGAAACTTGAGAGCTCATGCCCCCCTGTAGCAGTGGATCCGGTTACGGCTGATGCGGATTTTGAGCTGTGGATAACTAATTCCTTGGACGTCATTCTCCCTAAGAAAAGAGTGGCAAAGAGGGGTAAAAGGATGGGCTCCGCCCCTTGGTATTCGTCGGATTTACGTATCCTCAGGAAAGGATGTAAGAGGCTGGAGAGAACCTGGAGAAAAAACTGGGAGGTGGCAAGCCGATATGAATATCGCACCGCAATAAGAACAAATAAAAACGCCTTCCGCAGTGCTAAGGCGCAATTCTTTGAGGACAGGATAAAAAGTGCCTCCAATTCTTCGAGAGAGACCATTACAGTGGTAAAGGAACTCCTCAAAATCCCGGAGCCCCCGCCGACTCAGGATAATCCAGCTGAGAAGTGTAGAGAGCTAGCGGAATATTTCCATTTAAAAATAGAAAACATCATAGCCGCCCTGCCCCAAGTCGTGCAGGTTGCACATACAGGCAATCAGACAGTAGGAGAAGGCGCCCGCTTGGATACCTTTGGTCCAATCCCTGTAGCAGAGGTCGCAAAGGAGCTAGGATCCATGAAGAGTGGTTCACCAGAGGACCCAGCCCCAATGAGATTTCTGAAACAGGTAACATCTGTGGTTGCGGCTCCCATAGCGAACCTGATTAATACATCTCTCACCCAGGGTGTGGTACCGCCGAGCTGGAAAAGAGCGGTTGTAAAGGCTCTTCTGAAAAAACCCAATCTGGACTCGTCAGATTTGGCAAACTTCAGGCCCATTTCTCTGCTGCCGGGTCTTGGTAAGATCGCTGAAAGACTGGTTAACCATCAACTATCCGTCTTTCTGGAATCCAATGGCCTGCTGAGAGAGTCACAAATGGGCTTTCGGCCAGGGCAGGGCACAGACACCGCCCTCTTGGCAGTCGTTGAGGAAGCAAGGTGCATTTTGGATTCAGGAGGGTCAGTGGCAGTGATCCTCCTGGACCTCAGTGCTGCCTTTGACACTGTAAACCATCAAGTGTTGATCCAACGGCTGTCCAATACGGGGGTCACAGGAGTGGCATTGCAATGGCTTAGGTCATTTCTGTGTGGTCGTACCTATCAGGTCTGGGAAGGCAGCGAGAAGTCTCCATCTATCCCCCTCCAGTGCGGTGTGCCACAGGGCTCCTCGCTGAGCCCTACGTTGTTTAACGTTTATATGGCCCCCCTGGAGGATGTGGTGGCCCCTTTTGGGATAAAAATTATCAGCTATGCTGATGATACCCAGCTGGTGGTCGCATTATCTCAACTGGAGAAGAACCCAGACACGCTGCGCCTATGCCTGACCAATGTACACACTTGGATGTGTGAATCGTCGCTCAAACTAAACGGCTCCAAGACTGAGATAATGCTGTTAGGGCACAAGACTCCCTCTCTCCCCCTGACCGTCTGGCCCAGCTGCCTGGGGGAGCTCCCCAGCCCCAAGCAGGAGATCAAGAGTTTGGGAGTATGGCTGGAGCAAGATCTCTCCTTTAAAACTCAGGCCAAGAAAACGGCGTGGATCTGTTTTGGGCTTCTTCGTTCAGCCGCAAAGTCTTGCCCCTCCTCCCCTTACCATCGAGGAGGCTACTCATCCAGGGGCTAATTATCTTCAGGCTTGATTACTGCAATGCCATATTCCTCGGTGCTCCGGAAGCCACGCTCAGTAAGCTGCAGCAGGTGCAAAATGCTGCGGCTAGGCTGTTGACCAATGCATCAAGGAGACAATCAGCTAAGCCCGCCTTGGAAGCATTGCATTGGCTCCCAGTGAGAGAGAGGGTCAAGTTTAAGGCTCTCTGTATGGCCCATAAGATCCTCCAAGGGAAAGTACCTCCTTCCTTAAGAAAGTTAGTGGTGCCCTATAAAGCGAACAGAGCTCTTCGCTCTGATCAAAAACGTTTGCTTCAGGTCCCCAGAGTTCATAAAGACCGCACTGGAGGCAGAAAATTTTCGGTTCATACTGCCACCCTTTGGAATTCGCTCCCATTGAAACTGCGTCGCGAGACATGCACTCTTTGTTTTCGGAAGCTTCTGAAAACACATCTCTTCCCATCTTAATACGTTGGATTAGGCTTCGCAGCGGGCTGACGGACACCTTGACAAGCGCTGGGATGCCCAAGGGTAACCACGCGCTATATAAGTCTCAAATCAATCAATCAATCAATCAAATCAATCAATTTACCTGACTGAAATACAATAAAAAGATGTTCTTAAAAAGAGAAGACTTGGAGAAAATATACTCAGTCTCATGTGTACAATATTGTCCCAGAAATAGGCTATACTGAGAGTCTCTCAATCTTTAATCAGATCTTGAAAAAATGTCTGGAGACTTTAATCATGTCAGGAAATTCAGTGTTGGTTCAATGCATTGATGACCTGTTAGTGGCATGTGTGACAGACACAGTTGCCCTATTGAACCATTTGGCAGAAGCAGGACACAAAGTGTCCCCAGCAAAATCTCAATTTTGTAAACAAGAAGTCCAGTACCTAGGACACAAAATAGAAAAAGGAGTCAGAAAAGTGACACCAGAAAGAATTAACCCCTTCGACGCTGATGACGGAACGGTTCCGTCATCAGCGTCGGTTGAGCTGTGCTGATGACGGAACCGTTCCGTCATGACTCCGCCCGCGCAAGGCGGAGTCAGCACAGGCGGAGAATACGCCCCGCACGCAAGGGGTTAATGTGATCAAACAGATGAGCCAGCCCGAAACTCAGAAAGAAGTATGAATGTTTTTGGGAATGATTGCATACTGTAGGCAGTGGATCAGTGGTTTCTCACTGATTGCAAAACCTCTACAGAGGTTGATACAAAAAGATGTGAAAGGTCTTTTTGTTCTGGATGATGAAAGTATGGAAGCTTTTACTAAATTGAGAAACAGTCTTTGTCAAGCACCTGCATTGGGAATGCCAAATTATTCAAAGGAAGTTGTGTTGTATTTCTGTGAGAGACATGGGTGCGCACTTTCAGTCCTAACTCAGAAACATGGAATGGCACGACGTCCAGTAGCATATTGTTCTGCTACTTTGGATTCAGTGGCTACAGCAATTCCAAGCTGTTTGAAAGCAGTAGCCACCACTTGCGTGAGTCTGGAAAAAAGTGAGGCGATTGTGATGGGATATCCAGTCAAGGTGTATGTGCCACTTTCTGTTGAGATCCTTTTCAATCGCACCAGGACGCAGTACATGACTTCTAGTTGGCTGACTAAGTATGAAAGAGTGATCTTGGGTGCTGAAATTGTGACTGTGGTGAGGTGCACAACTGTAAACCTGGCAACTTTATTACTGAATTCTTGTTGTGAGGAAGTGAGAGAGGAAGAGGATTGCGATTGTTTGGATGTGACAGAACTGAGCACCAAACCCAGACCTGATATAGAGGATGCTCCATTGTAAGAACCAAACTGTGAGATATTTGTGGATGGGTCATGTTTAGGAAGTGAGAAAAGTGAGTTATGCACTGCCAATGCTGTTTGCACCATAGCGGGAGTTCTAGAAGCATCCTGTCTAAAAGGGGCAAACTACGCTCAAATTGCTGAATTGATAGCTCAGATTAGAGCGTGCAAAATTGCCAAAAGCCTGAACGTAACCATATTTACAGACAGCCAATACGGGTTCGAGGTTGTCCAAGATTTTGGTCAGCTATGGATGCAAAGGGGATTTCTGACTTATTCAGGTTCCCCTATCAGAAACAGCAAAACTATAAAAGAATTATAGGATACTTTGCAATTGCCCAAAATATTTGCAGTGGTCAAATGTGGTCAAATGTGCGGCACATAAATCAGGAGATGATTATGTGATGAAGGGCAATAGACACACCGACCAAATAGCACATTTCTGTACACAAAATTTAATGGCCTTTTACAGAGCAATTGAGAGGGGAAATACTGAATGCCATCTTATGTTTACAACCACATTTGAAACTTGGGATGAAGTTAGGCAGATGCAGGAAGAGGCAAGTGATGAGGAAAAGGAAAGTTGGGATCTGTAGAAAGATAGCAGAGGACACCTTGTGGGTCTTTTTTTTATGAAAGACCAGTATTGCCAGATTCTTTACTTTCCCATGTGACCAGAGTGTACCGTGGAATTGCGCATATTGTAAGAGATGCAATGATCAGAGTCTTCAAGTAGTCATGGTATAACCCAAAGTTCAGGGTCATTGCAGAGAGCCCTTGCCAGAGGTGCGTCACCTGTCAGCAGCAAAATTCAGGTCGAAAGACAGTTGTTAGTTGGGGACGAATTAGAAGAGCAGGAGAACCATTTACCCGACTCCAATTGGATTTTACAGAACTTCCCCCATGTAACGGGCTGAAGTATGTATTGGTTGTCGTCTGCTTGTTCTCTCACTGGGTGGAACCTATCCCACGAGCCTAACAGTAGCTAAATTGCTTTTGAGAGGATTGATTCCTAGGTTTGGATTTCCAGTCACTGTAGAGACAGATAGAGGAACTCACTTTAACAATGAGATAACTCAGATGATTTTTGCAGCATTACAAATTGGGTCTCAAGAGACTACTGTTGAGCCAGAAGAAAGTGAGTTCAGTGTTGAGACAAAAGAAAGTGAGTTCACTGTTGAGCCAGAATAAAGTGAGTTCACTGTTGAGCCAAGAGTTACTGAAATTACGGTTGAATCAGCAGAAACCGAAGTTGCTGAAAATCAGGAAGAAGAAGAGATAGAAGAAAGGCCAAATAAAAGAACCAGTAAACCTGATACAGAAGGTGAAAAAGTAGTGCAAACCAAAATGTCAAGAAAAGGTTATATTTGGCCAAGTGTAGTGAAGAGAAGAAAGTCAAAGAGAAGACCAGAGCAAAGTGATGAGGTCTCAAGTCAAACAGAACAAGAGTCAGGAGAAGAATTCGTATGAATTCCAAGCAAGAAATACACAGCACCAGAATGGACTTATGTCATTTTGGAAGAAATTGAAAGCTCAGATCCGAGTGAAGAAAAAAGCAGTTCTGATACTGAGCAAGTTGATGAAAGGAAACTGAGACAGCCTTAAGAGAACTGTGACAAGTTAAGTTGCGACCTTGCCAACCGAAATAAAACAAATAAATAGATTCAGGAAACCTGAAGAAAGAAAGAAAAGAAGGGGGTAAAGAAGAAAGCTTTCAAGTGTAGGGTTACACTACTGTTTTTTCAGAAACGTTTGAGCAAATTAGAGTTTATAGGTTTAGATAGATTTTTATTTTCTGATAGAATACAAAATGGCGGAAGCAGAAGTGACTGAACATCCAAAATCTAGTTTAAACGTAGATGTATTAAAGCTTACTTATGTAGTGTCTTTCTATTAACATTCATGTGGATATTATTAACTGTCTGTGGACCTATTCTAATGGTAACTAATAATGGAAACAATTCTAATGATGTAACAAGTGAAAGAATGAGTGATGTCACTAATGAAACCACTAATATTAACATAGGACAAATGGATGGAAGCATTCTCCATCATGATGAATCAATTAGTGATTTCTTGTTAAATGTCTTTACTAAATTGTTATATGAATACATTAACACCATGAATGTGAGTGATTATGTGTGCATGCAATTACCGTCATCTGTCTCAGAGGGAATGAGCTATCACCACCTACCTCTAACATATGTTGTGTCTCGCCATGTATTAACAGGCCTGTTTTACGTCATGGGGAAATTTGAATATCAATATTTCAATATAGATTTAGTGTTCTCAGTAATACCTGTTATAAAGGAGCTGAATAAGGTTTTAAGTAGTAAGAATGCACGTTATATGGGAGAATTCTTCCATATTACCAAAACTTTAGATATAGATTTGCTTATAAAAATACTCTAACATGTAGTTTGCTGGTTGAAGAAAAGATATTTATAGAGATGGTAGAACATAGAAGATAACGTTTTCAAAGAAAAGCTGCTGAACAGAAGTCACAAGTACCACCGTGGGGTTTCAGAGACGGGAATTATGAGAAAGGCGAGACATACGCTGCAGGGTCCCTGGACTGGTCTCAAAAGGGAAAAATCTGTTTGCTTAGGCTAAAAACTAACTATAACAATTATTTCATTGGTACTAGTGAATGTGAGCATACTTTCCAAATTATTGGAGTTTGTTGGATTTAAGGGTGGAACTGATCCTGTTTTTCCAGGAGTCTATTATGTGTGTGGTAAGAAAGCCTATTACTGGTTACCTGCACATTGGTATGGTAGTTGTTACTTTGCAATATTCTTTCCTAAGGTCTACTACCTGGACAGAAACAATAACAGACTAAGTGAAATAAAATAAGGACTAACATGTAACAAGAGAGCAAGTTTCTCCGAAATAGTAGGTGATATTTTTGGTGCACTGCTACCCTCAGTTGGAGTTGTTCTGAATTCAAACAAAATTCGGAAATTGTCCACAGTGGTTGATCGTTGAAGGTTTATCGACCGATAATGCTGGTGGGTTCTTGATGATTGACACAGAAATGGTTGCAATCAGATCAATGGTTTTTCAAAATTGTCTTGCCCTTGATATCTTATTGGCAAAAGAGGGTGGAGTCTGTAGCATGTTGAAAATCAAACACTGCTGTACTTGTATCCCTGATAAAAGTAAAGGAATTGAGGGATATATTAAGAATATTACAACATTACATGAAGATTTGACCCAACTGGAGGTTGATGGTGTTTGGGAGAGATTTGGTAAGAGTTTCTCCCCTGTAGGCAAATGGTTTTCTACCTTTGGAAGTAGCTTATTAGGGAGAATAATAATGCTACATATTTCAAAAGCCATAGTAGCCTTAGTGATAATGACAACATATAATGCTTTGGAAGTAGCTTATTAGGGGGAATAATAATGCCACATATTTCAAAAGCCATAGTAGCCTTAGTGATAATGACAACTTATAAATGTTGTAAGAGGTAGAGTAGAAGAAAAGAAGTGACAGAATCAAAGAATCAACGAAGAGCAAGAAAGAGAAAGAGAGATCAGGTAGAATTAGAAGATATGAAAGACGAATACTATGATATGATGAAAGATTTAGACAAAAGTGCCATAAAAAGAGAGAAGAATACTGAGTTTTAGATAAATGAAGATGGCACTCGGTATGGTGGGCATTTTATGATGGCTCCTGAAAGCAATCAGTGGGGGGATTGATGGAGCAGGATTTCTCAAAAAGAGACCTGCTCGGATGAATACCCTCATAATACGTACTAACAGTAAGTAGGAATAGAAAACTAATGTTCACCTTACATAAACACGAGGGAAAATGCTTTGCGCATGCATGCACTAACATGAGATAATACATGAACGAACTAAAATCCTATTTACATTGTGCTTTGAAAGAAATTAAAAATAATGCATGACTAGGCCACATGTGTATTTCGTAGTTTGCATGTTGCATCTTGCTTTGAAATATTAAATATTGCTGCTTTTGCTTAAAGCTTCTAGGAAAAACACTAGCAGGGAATAGTGCAAAGGTGGGTGATAAATAGTGAAAAGTGCATTACCATATAATTAATTAATGTCTATGTTCCATTTGCTATAGTGAGCTGGATGAGACTCCATTTTTCCCTTAACTTTTTCCCTTAACTTAGCTGGATAGAGGAGGGGCTGGAATAAGATCGAAGATGTCATGACAGAGCAGGCAGAAGTGCTGAGTGCTGCAAAGAAAGAACAAAGGTTTAAGGCTGATGTGCTGAAGGAGAATATTGAGTGCCTGCCAAGGGATGTGACCGACTGTAGGACCAAAGACTCAGACCTTGCTAAAAATTATTATTAAAAATGTTTAAATTTGTGAGGTGTTAAAATCGTGAGAACGAGTCAAGAATTAAGCTATGGGAAAGGATGTAGAACAATAACATGACCAAACTTTAATGAAGTCAAAGTGGTGTGACACGCCACCTCCTAAAATTCGCCCATCAACTGTCGAGTTACGTGAAAATGTTTCAACTGATGTGGGATGGACATGTAGGTTTTAGGGTATAACTGGGGTGCCTTTATGGGTGTGGTTTAGGCTTGTGGGGAGGAAGAGAAAAAGGGTGAAAGCGTAGCTGTTCGACGGTTTGCAGAGTGGCCTAGCTGTACCTGTCCCTGTCCTGCTCCTGGGTCCTGAAATCTTTGTTCCCTGATTCTATTCCAGAGGACCCCACCATCACCTTGGCCAGGGGGTTGGCTTTCCACAGATCCTTTAGGTTTGTATTATTCTGACTCGTTCTTGCAAAATTATATGCAAATGTATTTTGTCTCTGAAACTTTTGTCTCTCCACCTATCGACTCCGCCAATGGTGTACTGTCAAATATTATTTAGATGAAACTATTGTCTCTTCATATATCCCCTCCGTTAGATGTATTTTGTTTTACAATTGTTTTTGCTGAAACTTTTATCTCTTAATCTATCCACTCCTTCATGCACATGTCATAATTGACAAATTAGTTTGTCTTTATTTGAAACTGCTGATGTTTCCCCTCACTTTGTGAATTTCATTGCTTGCATGTGTGACCGTATGCATTGAGCATTTTAATCATTTAATTTGAGATAAAACTTTATTAACTTTACTGAGAGTCTGTGATTATTTAGCTGACTAAATAGTTAGTTAGATAGGATTATCAATACCATCAACTATTGAACTAATTGGTTCATCAACCAAGTAGAAGGAAGTTAGATATGTATATTCAGATGTCACATATGAATCTTTTGACGGGAGAGAACTGAACTTCTATATAAATTGTCCCCAGCGCATCAGGGATTCTGGGTGAATATGTATGGGCCATTGTCTTGTGATGTTATTGAGTATTGATCCCTGATCAAGTATTGGTGTTGCGCTGGATCACTGTCTATGAGGAATGCACAAAGCCCAACTGTCACCCACACCCAGTCATGGGAGCCAGAGACAGGCTGCAAGCACCAAATGGCTAAGGCAAGTAAATGCCAAATTTCTTAAAGTGCCATTTGCAGAATTGTAAGTTACATTTCGACTTCACCATAAGTTAGGATTTTAAATTGTGACTTTAGAAACACCAAGCATGAAGGGGCTACCTGTTCCCATTTGGAACCTACACTTATAAAATGTAATAAGACTTAATTGGAGTGCTAATTAACTGGGTGGCACAATCAGTGCTGAAGGCCCACTACTACCATTTCATTTACAGGCACGGGTAGTACCACTTTACTAGGGTCTTAAAAGTAAATTAAAGATGCCAATTGGGTATAAGCCAATATTACCATGTTGTAGGAAGGAGTACAAGTACTTTAGCACTGGTTAGCAGTGGGAAAGTGTGCAGACTCATAAGGCCAGCAAAAACAAAGTCAGCAAAAACAGGAGGTCTGAAGGCAAAAGATTAGGTGCAAACCCAACCAAGGATACCAGGTCTAACACTATTATAGCACTACTTAAGTACTGAAAAATGCAGTTTGTGAATAGGCCATTTCAACAGCAAATAAATCTTCAACAAAGGGAATAATAGGTCACTCCTATGAATATCATTTCTACATTCACTACAATCCTTCAATTAATTGTTGCAAATCACTCTGTAATGCGCTATCCTCTCTAAACTACAACTAATATATTCTAAATTAGCAGCTAGCTAATTAGCACAATCCTGTCAAGCAATGTCCTAAGCAGCTACAATCTCATATATTTTGTCCTCCTGCAGTGAAGAATACTGCAATTTATTTGACTTGCAATCAGAGCATACAAGAGAGGTAGGCAAAGAAGCCCTTGTATAGCAATTGTGACACCTCCATAATCTGAGATATCGAAATATGTATCCATATATTTGGAACTGCTACAACCTTCCTGAAACATCTTTGTGAAATATCTTTCTCTGTTTCCTCTGTTTAAAAAATGAAATGTAAAGTGAGATGGATTTGTAGTGTGCTACTTGTCATCCAGGCACTATGTAGGTGAAAGTAGGTGTGTAGTGAGCCTGGGCCTGAATACTGGCAGCCTTGATGGTCCTGCAAGAAGACTCATTTAATAGCCTGGTCTTCAGCTTCTTGAGGAATTCAAGAAGTGAGGAGGCCCTGATGTGTTGAGGGAGGTCATTCCAGGATTTGACAGCTTGGTACTGGTAGGAGAATGACCAACCTCCCTTTCTGCTTTTGTGGATGAGGGAAATGATGCTGAGCGAAGTTGTCTGGTGAGTTGGTAGATGTAAAGTCAGTGATTGAGGTATGCAGGTCCGGTATTGTGTAGTGACTTGAAATTGTGTGTGAGTAGTTTAAACTGGCAGTGCTTCTGGACCGGGAGCCAGTGGAGCTTTCTGAGTAGTTGTGTGGGTTCAGCGGGCGAGGTCGAAGATGAGTCTGGCAGCAGGGTTTTGGATGGTTTGAAGTCTGATTTGAAGAAGATGGGTCAGGATGAGGTGTAAACTGTGTTTCAAATTTGGTCATGTAAATATGAACACTAAGCTGAAGTCATTTATGAAGCTGGAAAAGACATGTTATAACTACAGTAGAGTCTCACTGTTTACTATTGTTCTTCAAGGTGTTGCAGCAGCAGGAGTAGTTACCAACGGAAGTTGGCCATCTGAACCCCTCAGTATCAGAATGCCTTTAATACCCTAAAGGAGATTTTCGGCCACAACACTATAAAGATGGTATGTTGTAATTTGGATAGAACCTGCACAGTGGCAGTATTCCACTCATAATTTATCTTGTAAAAAAGACACATACTTCATACGTAATTTCATGGGTTCCATAGCTGCTATTTTTTGTGGAAGCTTGCTTTGATGGCAAACATGTGTCTGCAGTCATTTAACAAATGCATATTCATAACCTTATATGAGTATGCTTTTGTCCAGTTTTTCTTCTTACAATAGTTCCAAGTCATATTTAGGTCTGGCCTAAGGCAGCGCATGCGCTGTCTGTTGCAAGACATATTGCTAACTGGCCATGGATTTAGAGCACACCCATTGCTTACCATTGGAACTCTTATTTGCTAGCTACTTATTGGTACCATGTTCTACTTTGCGCCTCCCCTTAAGAATTAACACATAACTGTATCAATCCGTTGCTCTCTTTTTCAGGTGCTACTTTTTTCTTTTCGTTTCAACACTCTAAAAGACTGCGTGTATTTTCCAACTGTCTGCCTAGTGTCTTTCTCTCCCCCTCAGCCACGCTCTGTATTCCTCTTCTCACCTGTGTGCTTTTCACTCACTCTCTCTGTGTTGCATTCTCACTGTGTGCCTTCTCCCCATCAGCTCCATGTTCTATCTTTCATTTGATCCTCCCATTCATGTGTTTGTTTCCCCACCTGGGTCCCCGTTTTGCTTATGCCCCCACCCATGCCTCCATTTGGTTCTACCTCTCATTCCTCATGTTGCTTCCACCCCCACCCATGTCCCCATGTTGGTTCCATCCCCAGCATTGCATCCCCCAGTGTTGCTTTTCCTCCAGCTTTTCTTTCCCACATCCACTTAAAAAAAGTACTTTCACACTTTTTATCTTTTTAGTTACTGATCGAACTCACACATCTATAAAATGATGCAGCAGGCTGTGTCAAAAGCTTTTGATGCTGTGCTGTATGGCTAAAATCATTAACAAATCCAATAGATTGCAAAGGCAAGACCTATTGACTTTGTCAATGCCTTTTAAGATTATTATGGTTATTGTGAAATGAACTAAATCAGTCATTGACACAATCGCACCACAGTGTCAGCAGGAGCGCATGGTGTACCTCAGAAATATCAGTGCATGGATTTAGGGAGAAAAAATGCAATGTGCACTATTACCCAATAAACACATTTAAGAAATCAATCCGTTAACAGAACTTTCAGTGTGAACTAAGGTCATTGAATTCTGAACGCAATGAATGTGACGGGCTGAAGGAAGAATTAGGGTTGTCAAGACTGACGTTGGACTTAGTCTCTCCCACAGAACAAAAAGAAGTCTAGCTGAAAAGGGTACAGGCAGTGCCCAAACAGACTTTGATGGCGACAGATACTTGCAGAGTGAGGATCCAGTAAAGGAGAAAAGTTCAAGCTGGAAGATCCCTAAATGCAAAAGTGAACGCATGAGGAGAAGACATAGGATCGAACAGGCGCAGTCACAGATTCCATTCTTTGCTGGTGGCTTTTTTGGAGCTCAAACTGGTCAGGTTTTAATGTCCATTAGGTAAAGCCAAGCACAGCTCTGCAGGTCCAGACCGTGACTGCAGGGGGCGCACTAGAAGGTCTTTAATGACTTTCCCCAGGCGGAGTGAGAGGCCAGTCATCAGTGGTACTCGTGAGTCATCCTGCTCATGATGGTTTTAACAATATCATCAAAGGTTTTTAACCTGTATTTCGTTGATTTTCAGTGGTTTAGCAGCAGCTGCGGTATAATGTGAATAGTACCTCGGAGAACTTCACATGTGAGCCACAAAAACAGTTTATTTGGGCACAGTGCCTGAGTGAGGTCTAAAGTCCCTCATTCTCACCTCATGGTCTTTGCTGGCAGTGCACAGCTCTTGGTTTCATGACAGGGAGTCATTGCAGGCCTCTGACTCCTCTGTCTCCAGAATAACTCATCACAGGTCAGGCACACCGATCACACAGCAGGAAGGCTCTCCGGGCACAATGGCAGACTGAGAATTACTGTGAGGCTATGAATTAATCTAAGGTTGTCTGGTCTACCTCTTATATCAGACCTTTAGTCTATCAAAGATCACACGTAAGGATGACAGCATGTGTTCCGAGCAGGAGCAGGAATGCTAGGTATCTTTATTGTGCAAGGTTTGCTTGGAACAGCATGGAACGGTAGATTAAATTTGGTGGAGGGGATATATGCAGAGATGAGATCCTTAGGAAGCACAGTGTGGAACAGCATATGAGGACAGCTGGGGAGGAGGCAGGAACAGACGGAATGCCTAAGAAGCATAGCGTGGAACAGCAAATGAGAGTGGGTGGAGGGGAGGCTTGCATAGCTGGGGTGCCTAAAGAAATGGCAGATTTCTTTTTAATCATGCAATCATGCACCCAAGCTGGGGGAAGGAAGGAGGAATCCTTGACAAGAGGTATGGAGAGGGAAATGAGCAAACTGTCCCCTGTGATCACTCAAAACCAGTTCCAGGGTCAGATCATCTCCCTGGCTGGCTTTGAGGACAATGAAGGGGGAAGACCCAGGTATGAAATACATCTGCCAGTGACAGGGTAGGCATAATTTGAAGAGATTCAAGAGGCTGGGCACAGCCCCCAAACCATTTTGTCACAGGAAGGCCAACTCCTCCTCACACTCAAGGCCTTTGTTTCAGCTCTGGGAGCTAATTTACACCTTATCAATGAGCTAATAATCTTAGTGGACACAGTTGTAAGCTCAGGGAAATGGGCTTCTAGACTCTTTAGGCAGGTAACAGCTGAACTATTAAAAGTACCTGTTTTTAAAACAGTAAAAATCTGACTTTACCAATTAATTGGATTCGGAATGAATATTTCACAAAAATCTAAAAATAAACCTTTTATCTGGTGCGTAGGCGGAGCTAACATTATTTAATTCAATAATGTATCTCAGTGCTTTGCCACGAAACAGCCCACACTGCACCGTTTAGGGCATTGTCACTGTAAGGGCATGTTTAACATTCAAATTTTACATGTTCTACTTATAAAACTCATGCACCCTTCCTTACGAGCATTTAAGGCATACGTAAGGGTGATTTAACAATATTTAAAAGGAGGGTTTAGGGGTTATTTTGGTAGGTCGAATATGGAGTTTAAACCTCTACAGCCAAATTACATGTGCCAGGACTGCAGTCATGCTTTGCACTTTAGCTGTAGCACAATCAATAGTGCAGTCCATTTGTGACATTTAACTCACAGGCCCTAAGTGCACTTTACCATATACTAGAGACGTATGGGTAAGTGAAATAAGCCAAACTAGGTGTATACCAATTTGGCATTTCTTTAGGGCTCATGGTATATACACTGGGCACTGGACAGAAGTGTCCCTGTGTGCAGTCAAAAAACAGCAACTAAATCTATCAAAACATTTCGGGGTGAGCACACAAAAAAGGGCATTTTCCTACATGGTGATTTAACAACTGCTATAGAATATTGGAAGAATACCAGTTTCATGATATTCTTTAAACTCTAACAAGATAAAGGTGCTGTGCCATTGACGTGTTGAATGTTTACAACAATGCCTCAGTTACTAGAGTAAATCTTGTGTGCATCACATTCACTGTCAATGTTATCATTTATAGGAAATTCAAGTACATGGAAAAACTACATGCATTTTAAGTTGATGTAAGAAAAGAGAGTAACAGCAGTCTGTGTTCTGTTTTCAGAAAATCTGAGAGGATCCTCATCTATTGGACTACAAACCAATGATGTATCTTGTTTGCCTTCTCTCGTATACCTATTCACTCTGTTGTCAGCGCAGAGCACAATTTTATACATGTTCGGCCCTATAGACAGTAAAGGAGACAGATGGATTCCACATTATTCCAGTAGCAACATTCTGCTGTACAGGTTAGAGGTGACTAGAGTCTGACAGTCACAGTCTAGGTTTTCCATCATACACTTATGAAATTGCAGTTTGACTCGTAGGCACCCTGCTTTTTTCTTTGCATTATAGAAAGTGCTGGGGGTTGCCCTCTTTCTTTTGTATGACAGGAAAAGTTTCTAGACAGAGGCATTTCCAAATTGGAAAGGTGACATGGTTGAGCTTCGGATAGCAAAGTCTCTGAGTGTACACTGCATGAAGATAATATTTAGCACTGCAACAAAGCTAAAAGCATGGATGGGAAGCTACCTCATCACTTTAGGAATTCTCTGTATGTGTGTGTGTGGGTGGGTGGGTGGGTGTGTGTGTGTTTATGCAAAAAAGAAGCAGAGAACTCTGGGTAGTTCTCAAGTTTAGGTGGAAAGCAGCTCCTGTATAGAGCACTCTCAACACCAGCGACAATCTAGATCTGCTCACCTCAAATGTCTGCTTTTCTGTCAAAGTTTTTAAGCATTGGATTAGCACAGTGTCATCCATGCTGAGATAGAAATGGACAAATTATTTTGCCATTTCCACAGCAAAATCTTTAAGCATATGATTAGCACAGTGCTGTCCTTGCCAAGCTGTAAAATGGCAAAAGCCATTTACCACTTCAGGCACAATATTACAGCTTTGAATTGGTAAAATACCAACCAAGCCAACCTGAAATGAGACATCGTGAAAAACTTCTACGCCAAAAGGAGTCACGCCACATTTTGAACTTTCGAACAATGACCCCTTTCGGACTGGATCAGTCGGAAGAACTTTATGTACATATTTGAAAAAAACTAAGACTACTTCTCGAAATAATCTCCATAATTTTTCCATCCCAAAAGTCCACGGTATAGGTCAAGAACAATAGAGTATCTGGGACATTTAAATAAAACATAGAGACCCATAAACATTCTAAAAAACTTTATAATCCCTCAGTAATGTCAGCCCACTAGAGGGCTCTAAATATGTCTAAGGAATAAGACTTGAGAGTATGACCCTGCACTCGAAGGATTTTTTCGTTGCTTTTGTTTTAAAAAATTGTTTATGGAGGTAATACCTCATTCACATAGAAATAAACATTTACGGGTATTAAAACTCAGTACAGCTGGGTGAGGGAACCATAATGTAAGGAATGGGTTTAAAGCTGGTGATAAATTGTGTGATGTTTACATGAATTTTAAATGTAAACTACAGATCCCAGAATACCACTGTGAATGTAAACAGATTGGTGTAATCATGTGACCTAGGTGGGCGGGAACTCCCTTTTTAAAACACAACCAGCAAACAGTGTTTGAAACAACCGTGATCAAGGTAGTGGGGAGCTAACGAAACGCGTTGGTTTTGTGCTGTAAATAATGCTGTAGAGGATTTAAGAATAAATTAGTTGTCTCACACAAATCGAGTGACTGGAGTGGCGGCTTCATTTGTTTTCCGGGGGATCGTATATTCGTTGGGAAACTCAGTTTGAATAGAAGCGGTTTGGTTCCACCGCATGAAGCCACGCACCTGCATGTAGCGCCAAACGCGGAAGGAGACTTGAACCAACCCAGGTTGAACATATATATATATATATATATATATATATATATATATATATATATATATATATATATATATATATATATATATATATATATATATTACCTACTGGCGGTCGCCAGTAGGTAGTTATAGTTAGGATTTTTTTCAATGCAAAATCTCAACATTCTATTGGGAATAACTTTGGCGCCGGTTGAGGAATCTGCCTGAAAATTTCCTCCAATTTGCCTTGCGGCGCTTCGGTCCTTTCCTGAAAGTTTGGGGGGGATTCGTCAAGCGGGGGCCAAGATAAAAGGGGGGTCCCAAAACGTGTTTTCCCCATGTTAATTTCCATAGGGCGGTCGACCTCCCTTTTAGCCCGAACGGCTAAATGGATTTCCACCAAACTTGGCAAAATTGTAGGGACTGGTAGCCCGATGTGCCTTTGCTATGTCTCAAGATATGTGCTCCAGTGGATTTTGAGTAATTTAGGTTAAAAAAAATATGTATATCTATGGCCGCGCCCTGGTACGCGCACTGGGGAGCACTCCGGGCGCGCTACGCGACTTGCGCGCGGAAAGCTGATTGGCTCTCGGGTGTCTGTAAACATTCGAAACAGTCTGGAACGGCCACCATCTTGTGTCTCGGTAAGATCGAGACACAAGAGGAGGCAAAAACAAAGAGGGAAATGACCATAAGGGGGCAGAGTAGACCCCCCCTGATCCCCTAGGTTTGATGTGGGGGCCATAAAAGGGCCCCGCGTACCATGTTAAAAACCCAGTGAAACAGTAAAATAATAATTTAAAGTGCTTAGAGTAGTGATGCATTGTTGGAGTGTGTCACAAAAGTGATGCAACTCCAGCAATGCATCCTTTCACATGGGGCCAGCCCCATGTGAAAGGGCCTGCGTCAGTCTTACACCTGCTGTGAGGCAGGCGCAAGATTTTGACGCAATGGTGTCCTAAAAGTAACACAGTGAAATCTCATAGATTTCACTGCGTCACTTCTACGACCCTTTCTTGCGTCAATACACCCCCTTTGCATACATTACACCTGGCGCAGGTATAATGTGAAAGGGCTTGCGTCAGTCTTTTCTTACCCTTTCACACCACCGTTCTTTTACTACATTTTCTTAACTTATCCACATTCCCCATGTTCACTCTACTTCTCCTCACTCTCGTTCCCCACACTCACCTTCTTTCAGTCCCCCTAATTCACTTCCCTTCCCCTCTCGTCCCTTTCTTTGCTTTCTCACTCATTTTCATTTCCTCTCCTCTCTCACTGCACTCCACTTCAGTTACTCATTTTGAATTTGATAAGAATATAGCTCTTTTTTGAGAACTGGAGGTAGTTCTAAAAAGAACTGTTTTTTTTCTTCTTTTTTATGTTTTTTTCAGAACAAAAACAAAAACAGGGAATGCAAAACTGCTCAACAGGAGCAAAAAAAGGGGACAAATTAGGGCTGGGGAAGGCAGCGGTGTTCTTGCCTCTTGCGTGCAATGAGCTTGATGCTCTGCTCACCATAGCAAAGCAGTTCATCGCATTGCTTGCACTTAATAGTAATGTCACTAAAAACAGGTTGAATGTTCGGAATCATCTCCAATTCCGCTGCACGTCCTCTCCCTGATGTTGTGGCTCCACCTGTAGATGTAGAGGCACCATCCTTGGGGGATTACGTGCCAGGTCTCGGACACTTTCCCGGGCATAGTTCTGGGGGTGCCTGCGTTGGACGTGGCGAATCATTGTCGAATTGCCAAAACTGTACTTCCTTTTTTGGTCTCCTCGGGAAAGCACAGTTTGGCAGATTTTGCATTCTAGTTTGGGAGCATTCACCTTTTTTAATCCTTCAGGTATTGAAAAAAAAATCCAAATAAAATGCTCCTTGATCTTGGGCTGAGGAGGCTCCTCCTGAATGTAGCCATCTGAGTCCTCACTACTGCTGCATGGTCTAGCTGCCATTCTTTCCACAAAATGGTAGGACAGAAAAAAACGGACGCGGCTACGCGATACGTCACAATGATGTTTTCGTTCGTGGCAATAGCGCTAACGGGACGCTCACCTGTGCGCGCTCCGGGGCGCGCCGGAAAAGTGCGCTTTCCGGTGCGCACACCGGGGCGCGCACCGGGAGCGCACCAGGGCAAAAAAATAAAAAAAAATAAAGTATTATATAAATGTACAATATAGGATTCATTATAAAAAAATATTACATTTCATAGGTTTGAGGCCCTATATATAGTTAGGAATTAGCATTTAAAAAACCTATGAAATTCACTGACAAAAACAGAGGTTTCACACCAGTTATAGTTAGCTGGAAATTTTACTGACATAAAACCATTGAAATTCCCACGTTATAGTTAGTTGGACTCACTATAACTTGCGTGCCTGCAATGCACTGCTGATGACGTCACATATTACATCACTCATGACATGGTCAGTGACTTCACTCATGACATCACTGATGACACCATCCTTGTGACAGAGTAACAGACCTCCTTTCAGTGTAATGTAACCCTTGAAACACATATTAAAAAAATAGAAACTAACATTTTCAAAAAAATGGAGATACCCATACCAGTTACAACAACCAATTCAGTAATACCACCATCTATATACACATCCACTCATTCAGCAACAGTTCTATACAGTCACTCATACATATACTAACTCATCATATGTAGTGATACACATATACATCCTGTTACACATTGACAGTCTTCCAAAAGGTACTCACACACATACTCACACATGCCAATAAACTATTGAACATCCATTTATTAGCATATACAACTATACACACACTACCACCTTACTTCTAAGGAAACTTACACATACTTATTCTCTTAAACAATCACTTATAGAAACACATACTTATTTAAACAGGAACTCTTACAATCTCTCACTCTCACATATACTCACTTATATACATCAATACTCACATATACTAGATTAAAACATATGTCGTTACTGATAAAGACACTAGTCATCAGCAGTGCATTGCAGGCGCGCAAGTTATAGTGAGTCCAACTAAATATAACGTGGGAATTTCAATGGTTTTATGTCAGTAAAATTTCCAGCTAACTATAACTGGTGTGAAACCTATGGTTTTTT
Source organism: Lissotriton vulgaris (assembly GCF_964263255.1). Lineage (NCBI taxonomy): Eukaryota > Metazoa > Chordata > Amphibia > Caudata > Salamandridae > Lissotriton > Lissotriton vulgaris. The sequence continues at coordinate 2,072,921,604 of NC_141687.1, forward strand.
CAGTGAATTTAATTGTTTTTTTAAATGCTAATTCCTAACTATAACTGGTGTGAAACCTCTGTTTTTTTCAGTGAATATATATATACATATATATATATATATATATATATATATATATATATATATATATATAGATCTGGCTAGACCACCTGTATCCTCTGCTGCGTAATTTAAGCTCTGGAGGAGTAGTGTCCATCTGAGGAGTTTAGGATGTCATCCTTTCTTTTAAAGTCTCAATTCAATGGTCTTTTGTCTAATTGAAATATAATCACATACTGAACAAGTAGTACCTAAACATATTAATGGACCATTCTTTAGTGTATGCCGATTCATATACAAAACACATCATATCCGTGCTCTCACAAAAGGACACAGAACATTCAAAATGTCCTAGCACTCATAATGTTGAAGGCAAGCACACATACTTTACTCTTATTGTACGTTTTTAACAGCATTTTCTATTCATTGCTCTCCTGCAGAGCAGCAACAAGGTCAAATTAAAGCAAATCAATTCAGTGCCAAGCCAGAAACATAAATCCTATATTGCTACAAGAAAATATTGTTAGAGAGAATGAACAGTAGCCAATGCATGCTCCAAGGCGTATGCAGCCTCTCCTGGGTTAAAACCAAAGGAAATAAATCTATGAATCCTGAACAAATTAGCTAAATTACATTATACAGAGATTTTTTTTATACTTAAATAACCTAAAATAACAGAAATAAAATGTAACTCATATATTCACAAAATGTTTAAATTATCCAGCAACATTTTAAATCAAACACTTTACAAACTTGAATTCACTATATAAAATACATGAAGACATTTGCAATACTTATAATTTGATCATGCAAGTAACGTTTATCTTACCAAAGAACAACACAGTTTAGTTTTTTACCCATTTGTATGTTGGATGGAGGACTAAAGAAATGTGGTATTTGAAATAAAATTAAAAGGTACAAGCACCTTTTTTTAATAAAAAATAATAAAACACAAAATTGACAATTATCTATCCAAAGAGCAGTAAAATGAACAGAGTGGCGACCACTTGTTTGTGTGTACAGCATCCTTAATATTTATTCTATTTATTGTAGTCGTACCGGTTAGCCCATTTTAGGGGTTTTAGTGATAACTAGTAAGGAGATGTTTTAAGTACATTACCCCTTAACTATGGTGCCATGTTAGGGATTGCTTCCCGAGTGCATTTAGCTCAAAAAGCATAGCTTTAGCTCAGCCTGTGCTCCCAAAAAAGAAAGCAACTTTGATGCCTTTGGAGTCATTTGCTTTGCCTACGAGAGGTTTACCTTTCCGAGGTTTGCCTCTGTGAAGCTGTTTTGGGAGATTTGCCTTTGTTGCATCAACTCAATGGCTACTCTTCTACTTTAGCCTGCCGGGTATTTTCCTACATACACATCTAACTAAGAGGGACTGAGCTGGCAAGAAGTCAAATTATGCCCTGCTCCAGTGCTTAATTTGTATAAAACAAAATGAAAAAGTGCCAGGGCCATGACACTGCTACAAGTGTTACGAGTCAGACTGTTCAAGGCCCACAAAGCTATAAGAATGGCTTGGACGGCAGTCATTGGTTGTTTTGAATATATATTGAAATAATAAACTATTGTTTTTCTGCCCATCTTTAAATTACACAAACAGCGCCACTGTTTGGCAGCTGTCAAATGGCCGGGATGCCCGCCACCCCCTCCCAACACTATCCCCAAGGATGGGAGAAGTTGGACACTGGTTTGAACTTTTGGAAGGCGGGAGGGAGTCACCCTCACGGCCGTATTTATTAAAATATGAAACAAAATTTAAAACATTAAATAAAAGTTTCATCATTATGTACAATTTTACATTTATTACATTTCGATGAAGACATGTACTTTGGCTAACCTTAACAGATCTCTAATACAAAGGTTTCCTAGCCGAGTCTAACATCCTGAAAATGCATACATTCTAAATTAAAATTGTACATCCTAGCATTAAGGGCCAACGGCAAGGTCTTAACCGGTGTCAGATCCCTACTACCAGAATCTCGCCCTCACGGTGTGAGTGGCGCATGCGCAGAGGACTCTACCCTCATTGCCAACTGTAACTTCCCTTGTCGTGGTGGGGGCCCCCTTTCCACTCTACGCCATCTTAAAGGTCGTCCGAGTTCCCATGTGAGGTATCTGTAGGAAGGACAGCGTGGACTCCCCCCCCCATCCCCACACTCTCTATCCGCCGTCGCGGATATCCGGCCCCCGGGAAATTAGTATGAGGGGCATCTAGCCGCCTCCCCCCATGGGAGGGGCCTATGGCCGTCTCCCCCTAGGCGACCCATCCTTAGTGGGTGCCGCCTCCCCGTGGAAGGGGCCAATGGCCGACTCCCCCCGGGCGCTCCCATCCATTCTGGGTAGCGCCCCCCTCTAGGGACCTTGAAATTACTGCTCACCGATCATGACCTTACCGCCACAGACCGGATAGTTGACTGACTATCCGGTCCCCCCTACTCCTCCTAAAGGTCATGCTTCCTCAAACCCCTTAGCCACGCTATGAAGTCTCCTATGAGTAAGTCATTCCCCTCCCTGGACAGGTGAACCCCATCGTTCAGGTACATGTGATCGCCCTGAATACACCCATGAGGAATGCTATGTAACTGCGAAGAGCGGAACAATTTACCAATTTTTTCTTATTAACCCTTTTCACTGAATGGTTCAGTGCTAACACCGAAAGGCCCCCCCGCCATACCTTCCTTGGAATCATGGGGGACCAGGCAATCGTGCACCCCGGGACTCTTTTAGCCAACCAGCTAACAGCCGACAAAATGTGTTCCAATAACACTCGTCTACCCAGTGTCACCAAGTCGTTGCCCCCCAGCTGTACTATGACTACAGATGGCGGTGACCTTTGCCGCCCTAAAAGACCCTCAAAAAATGATCCGAATTGGTCAAAACAGAGCCCGCCCTTCCCATGGAAGGCCACTCTGTACCCGAATTCCCCAGCTGCGTGAGTCGCGTCACCTGCCTTGAATACGTCCCCGGCGCGCCTCACGTATGAGTGGCCCACGACCCATACCACTCTCTCCCCAGTCGGTGATCCTTGACCGCTGGTCTCCTGGTGCTGGGTCGACTGCAAATTCCGCCCCGCGTGACAGGCTCGCGAAACTGTAATTCAAACAAAAGACAAGAAGCGTGAGTGCATGTCAATTGATCTCTACAACATGTGCAATCGCACATATCTTTTGAAGCAATTCGAGGACCAACGTCCCAACTGTTTTACTTCCTCCGCACTCTGACCCCTGGCTGCAGCCGTAGTGGCAGCCCCTATCCTAAAGGAATGGGTCCCAAAATCGCACGGGTCCATGCCCGCAGCAGCGATTGTCAGTGCTAGCACCCTCTGGAACTGAAATCTCGTCAGTGGGGTGCCATCCTTGTGCATCAGCAAACCCCCCCCCCTATGTAGCCGCCCTCAGTGCTAAGTATTCCTCTATACACTTTATTGGGCACGTGGGGGACCCTCGCGCGCGCTGCACAATAACACTATTTCCATAGCTCCCTGGTCAGTCTTGGACCTGGCTATCGAAACCACCATTGAATCACCCCTAATTTGGACGTGATCCCTGCTCAAGCCTCCCTCAACATCTTTCTTGTTCCTTGCGACAAGTTCGCTCACCCGCATAGCCCCATGGAATGCCAATGCAAAAGCTGCCCGGAACAGAACTGCTTCGAAATGGGAGGAGCACGTCTCATCCAGCTTTGCTAAAAGCAGAGACAATCTGTCCAAGCCAATCGGGCTCCTTGTATCTTGCTTGCGACCCTCGAGGCGCTGCCAGCCGCGTAGGGCTTTCTTAACCAAAAAGGAACCCGTCGGGTCTTTTATGCCATGCACCTGTGCCATGAATGAAATGGCCGCCCTATGCCTACTGGCCATTGCCGCTGATCGGCCTTCTCTGTGCAGCGCTACCAGGAACCCCAGGAAGGATTCCTCCTGACCCCAGCTCTGTCTCCCTGTTGGACCCAAAAATGTGCAGTAGGAACGAAACGCTCCTTCGTATGCCTTCCTCGTCCTGGGGGCTAAGCTTGCTGCCACGAGGTCTTGTAATCCGGGGCACCGATTAGCCATAGCGCTTCGGGGAACGGTGCCGCCACTAGGTCCGCTGTCGGTAGATAGCCCCTGAACGCCTGCATATGTGAACGAGAGAGTGCATCAGCTGCATGATTCAGTACGCCTGGCACATGTTTCGCCCTGAACTGTACATTCAATCTCATGCAAAATAGTACAATTTCTTTCAACAATCTCAAGATCCACTTGCAGCGGGCTGCCTGTTGGTTAATGCACTCGACCACAGTCATATTATCAGACCAAAACACCACTGAGCGGTCCCTGAAATCGTCTGGCCATGCCATCAGAGCAACCCAAATGGGGAATAACTCCAAGAACCCAATGTTACCTGTGAGACCGCTGGAGTGCCACCACGCCGGCCATGTTTGCGCAGACCATCGGTTACCAAAGATGGCGCCAAAACCCACGCTCCCAGCTGAGTCAGTCCATAGACCTAGTTCGTCTGAAGACGCTGGTGGCTTGTTCCACACAACTCGACCGTTGAAGTCCACCAGAAATGCCAACCAAATGCGCATATCCTGGCGAACCTCTGCCGACAGTCTCGTACGGTGGTGTCCCTCCTTGAGACCCACCATAGCTTGTGCAATAGAGCGTGAGAAGGGGCGGGCCATTGGTATCACCCTCAAGGCAAAGTTAAGCTGACCCACTGTTTGCTGTAACTGGTGCAGGGTCACCTTCTCCTTGCCCAGGCATTGCGTCAAGGAAGCCCTAAACTTGGCCACCTTTTCCATCGGTAAACGGAAACATCCCTCCACAGAATCGAGCTCAATTCCCAGAAACTCCAGTGAAGTAGATGGTCCAACCGTCTTACCTGGTGCCAATGGGACTCCGAACTCCCCCATGAGGATGCAGAAGTCCCGTAGCGCCTGCGCACATTTCGTATCACCGGGTGCTCCCAAGAATAGGAAGTCGTCCAGATAGTGCATAACATGCTCATGCCCTGTGGCCTCGGTGAATGCCCACTCTAAAAAACAGCTGAACATTTCAAAATAAGCACAAGAAATGGAGCAACCCATAGGCATGCATTTATCCATGTAATAACTCCCTTGAAATGCGAAACCTAGCAAGCGCTGATCCTGTGGGTGTACCGGGAGCAACCGGAATGCTGATTCGATCTCTGATTTCGCCATCAGCGCCCCGGGGCCCAGGCGATTTAACATGGCCACGGCATCATCGAACGATGCGTACCGCACGGAACAAACTTCTGGGTCAATGGCTTCATTCACCGAGGAACCCCTTGGAGCAGACAGGTTATGAATAAGTCTAAACTCCCCAGGGTCTTTCTTCGGGACAACCCCTAACGGGGAACATATGAACTCCGCCACCGGCGGGCGATGAAAAGGCCCCGCCACCCGCCCTAAGCTGACTTCTTTCGCAATTTTCTTCTCTGCCACACTTGGGTTGTGCTGTACCGATAGCTGGTTTATACAAAAGGAGTCCCCCCAAAAATTCCCCGCCGGGATGTGGAAGCCTTATAAGAATCCCTTCCTCAACACCCCAGCGGATACATGATCCGGGTATTTGTTCAACCAAGGAGTCAGAGCCATGATATCGACGGGTGTAGGCAATCGGTCACAACGTCCTACCTCACTCCTGCTTAGACCCTCCTTTACCTCGCTGTTTTTAGATCTACAGGTACTCTCCGGGTGTGAGGAATTCCCACAGCCCGCACACGCATGCTTGAACCTACATGTTCCCTGCGGTCTGTTACAGGTGCCTCGATTGAAGCCCCAACAAACCCCCCGCTTGCCGCCATTCCCGCCGGTCTTGGGCTGGGAATCCCCACCGGCACCCCCTCGAAAGGGCACAGCGGGCTTTTGGCGGACAAACCCTGACCCGCTCCCGCCTGGCGAGGACGTACCTGCCGCCCCTGGCAAGAGCTGTTTGTGCCATGACACCGAGTCCAGGCAATCCCAAGTCAAAGTAGCATCGAATTCTTTCGCTTTCCGGAATTTCATATCATAACCTTTCCATTCATCCCCCTCATACATTGAATAAAAATCCATAATACGATTTTATTAGCAAGTTAACTCAGTCATGAGCTCGGGTCTTCGTTCCCCCATGATTGCAGTAAATATAGAAAAGGCCTTAACCCAGTTCGTTACTGTCTCATCCACCCTGAACTCCGCCATCTTTGCGCGCCAGATGCTCGGGTGCCATAAATCCTTCTGCGTTTTAGCATATTCCATCTCGCGATGGGCAGTCAATAATGAAAACATGTTAATATATTTGTCTCCCCATATTAATTCTTTCGTGGCCATAGGGATGTGCTGTGCAACCTTCTCCCGCCTCGAGGGTAATGAACCCTCCCCCGCCATTGGCAATGCGAGCTTACCAGTTTCGGCCGTTGTTCCCGCCATCTTCTCGCTACCAACTGCAGGTCCTACCGGTGCCACCTGTGGGGAAACAAGAGGAACAATCGCCGTTGCGGCCTCTCTCGACTGCCGCAATTGCTCGATTATTAGTCTGGCCTCCTCGGCCGGGTCTCCCGGGGCCACTGCCCACCCTGCTTTTTTCTTGAGCCATGGCAACACCGCTGCCAACTGGATGGCCAATTCGGGAGGCATCTCCTCATCATTAGTGGGAGTAATCACAACCGGGATCGGCAGACCTATATCCGGGTTTGGTACAGGGTTATCTGCCGGCGTGATGGGGGCGACTGGGGGTACCACTGGAACCGGGACCTCCCCCGAAACCACCCTCTTCTTGACCCGTTTCCCTCTACCCTCGGGGACGACTCCCGGCAAGGCCGGGCCTATTACCTTTTTAGGGTGACCCGAGTCGCTCAGTGCCGCCAGCTGTTTTTTGACCTCCACCAAACCCCGCTCGATCGATTGGACCTTTCCGAGTTTTCGGTCCATGCAAGCCATCCGGTTCGACAATAGGCGTAATACTTTGTCCGTCTCGGAATCCTTTCCTGCTTTCTTGCCAGCCATGGTTTCGAGTATTCCGCTCCTAGTCGATCAACGAGGTCCTGGATCCTTCGTACTCCAGATAACTGAAAGAGAAACAACAAGTTTACAAGTTCTCAAAATTGCTGCTTGTTCCGTCGAGGGCTCACGAGCAACGAGTGGTGCAGCCTTCCGAGCACAGGAACAAGAGGACGCTTCTTCGTATTCCCGCTCCATTTATTCTTCTGCGGGAGGGCGTGTACCCTCCTCCTGTACGCCTACTGGGCGTGGTCTTCTGTGTAGGTGTCTAGGACAACCCCTCTTGGGCGGGAGAAGGCGCACCCCGGCTACGCCACTTCGGGCATACCAGCCGAGCCACGCCCCCCGCCCAAAATGGTTTCACCGGGGGATCGAGGCACCCAACCATACGTTCGGGGGGACCGAGTGGTCGCCCCTTTCCATAAGTGCTGGTGTTGACAATTAAGTGCTGGTGAGAGCACTGGACACTACCTGCTCAAATTAAGCACCGGGCTCCATTCTAAAGAACCACTGTGTGGTTTAAATATTACATTCTGAAACTATTGTAACACTGCAGTGCTTCTTCTAGCTCGAGCTTTGATTTCTAAATCGGTGTGAAGTTTCTATCACAGACTGATGTGCACTGTGGTTATGTGCTGTCAATAGTCAGCGTGTCTCTAATGGGTGAGTGCCTTAGCGACTTGTGGGTTTGAAGGGGGATCTCAGAGGGCTGTACCTGGTCGCTTACCTGTCTTATTCTTCGATGTGCACACCATCGTCTGCCTGATGTGTGTGTGCCTGGCAGCTAATGGAAGAATTTGATGTTAGGTCCCCCTATTACCAGTTAGTTTCTTATTTATGTACGTTGGATGTAAGTTATGTTTTTCCTTTAAACATATCGTACAATGTCGTGCTGAGGGGGATATATGCCTTGCCCAGATATCTGCTTGTTGTTTAAAGTAAGTCTTCATCACTTTGTATCTTCAAACAGTAATCCTCCATATACTTTTTCATTATCCGTGTCAAAGGTACTACTAGTCAAACTAGGTTAAAGTCATTTATAATGTACATTAATTTCTACCGTTTTTTGTAATTATCAGAATGATGTGTGCTCAAGACAGGGTCAATGTACAATAGAAAGAATGTTGAAATCAGGCCCCGCCCAGTTTAGCCTGAACAGTTTATGGCTATCACACTCTGAACATATTTTCGGTCACACAAAGAATGCCTGTCGATCTGACTTTCTAATGCAATCAGTTTCTGAGCGCAATCTTAGGCAAACATTGCTTTGTGAAAACAGTTAGGCCACTGCTTGTTGGCAAACACTCTCAGACAGGGTGGTGTTCTGCATGAACTGGCTGACCTGGAATCTGAAACAAAGGAGGGGAGCATGTTCAGGGATTAGTTGCCCCATCCTGGCCTGCCCCCATTTGCATACAAAGGTAAAGCGTACACAATCGTGAACATAGCAAACAGGCCTGAATGACTAAGCAAATGCGTGTCGTTTACCGGGTTTGGACTGTTTCCTATAGAAGGCGACTGAAAACCCTTCCGCTACGATTTGAGAACATTAGCGCCCACAGATGAATGCTGGCTCTGTGCGAGCAGCCTGGCACCGCTCCCCGCTGTGTCTAACAGTCATGGGTTTCGCTCCCTGGCACTGAGTAGGCTGAATTCTGAACCTGGCTGGGTTCCATCGCGAGACTGTGGCAGGGTCGCTTCCCAGGAGACTGAAAAGAGAAATCTAAATGGCCAATACATTTCTTAAGGGAGACGAGTCGGGGTCAGGCCACTGGAGTGAAAATGCTCTGCTCTGCTGCATTTTAGGTAATCTACTCTAACCCCAGACCAGACACAGTTGCTGCATATGCACCATTGCAGTCCATGTGATAGGGAATGCTGTGCAAAGTTGCACGCAGTCAAGTGGAATCTATGAAATCCAATCACAGGACTCGCATTTAGAACAATTAAATTCCTCATAAACTGAACATTAAATAAGCATAGGAAAAGCAAACAGGCCTTGTATTAGCTGCCTTGCGCAATAGCTTTGCCATTGATATTTTTCTTTTCTTTTGGATGGAGTCAAAGAAAACCGCTCAAAGATGGCAGCCCATACCTAACTATTTGTGTGCAGACCTGCACATGCATAAGCACCAATAATTGACAGTTTTTAATAAAGTTTAAGAAAACCAATTCAAAGATGGCAGCTCGTTCTTTCTCAGACATGCCCATGCTTTCATAGGCAAGAGCAGCCATATTGAAATGACTATTCAAGGCAATTGTCAAGATGGCTGCCAATGGCAGTGCCTGAGTATAATGAGGCACACTGCAAGCAGCATCAGGGACCGGGTAGCAGTGTCTGGAAGCTGCCCTCACAAAATTAAAAACAGTTTAACAAATTCAAAAAGAGGCATGGCTTGACATGCAAACAAGATGGCCACATAGCTCCGAGCACCTGGCGGCATGAACTCCCATCTTTCACCTGAAAACGGTCCCATCCAAGTTTAGAGGCAGGATTAGTGAAAGGTAAGATGCTCCCCGTTCCTATGGTGACCTTCAAAAGACAAAAAGACAATGAGGAGGATCCAGCGCTGCAACCCAATGGCAAAAGGCCTATTTTTCTATGCCTCATGGCCACATTTGGAGAAAGGATCATGCACCCACCCAGGAGAACAGTGATCTGTACCTGATCATAAAGGAGCCCAGGACCAAAACAGCCACAAAGGCTGCCTCCTTCCTTTGCAGAGGCCTCAGTGGAGGGAATACTCAGAAGAGCAGAAGAGGAAGGGCTCGAGAGCACTTCAACTAGCTCTCTCCCTTCTTGCTGGAGCACGATGAAAGAGCCCGCAAGCTACGGACACAAGCTTATCCCTGGAAAAGGCTTCACATACTGGAGGATTGACAAGCTAGGGAGTATTAGCTGGCTGGGGCAATGTATTAGACCTGCAACCATCTCATACACATCTCGGCTCGGCCAATAGACCCTACACAATACATTGATGTTGAAGGGAGAACCCTACCTGACTGCAACAGAGTGGGGCACAATTGGGTTAGACGGACACTGGGCAGGTGGACACACACCCTACAGGTTAAAGATGGTAACACCGCATATCAGGGAGAGCCAGGGGCAGCACTCCCTTGAACTTCCCAAAGGCAGCCACTTTCTGATAGCAGTGGGGAGCTCTTCCAACTATCCATACTACGCACCATGTGCTGTGACAGGGCCACAAGATCCCTCGGAAGTTACACAGATGGATCGCGGAAACAACAGGATCGGAGGGAATTGCCACTGGGTGATGGTCTTGCAGCAATCTGGGAGTCCAGGATAACGCTAGAACATGAGATTGACAACATGGCACTAGACATTACCCTCCTTAGGGCAGAGCTAATGAAAGTGCCTTGCAGAGCAGAGGTGGTTAACAAATTACAAAAGAACATGCTTCCGACAAAAACATGAAGGAGGTGGTAGCAAACAAAAGTCTCACAGTAAGAGTGACCACGCTAGTGGAAATTACATTGGGGGGCACTGGAGAAGGTGGCGGGCCCTCATTAGAATTATTGATGGAATCTTAAATTCTGAACAACCTTAGCCATGGGTGAGACCAAAGTTCTTCATCAAATCACTAGACTCAGGTGCCTCAGCCAAGGCCGGGGGTCCAACTTAGTGCAATAACAATCCACACCTTTTACTTGGGGGCAGAGATGCAATTCTTATAGGCGTGAGGCGCAAAGGCCCCCTATAGTCCAAAAACACACAGAACCTGGCATTTCCAGATTTCACCCAGGCAGTACAGCCACCATGCAGAGTGAAAAGGGAATAGAGGAAAAGAAATGGAAATACATGATGTTTCTTCTAGGCATGTTAAGGATGCAGGTACTTCCCATTCCCTGATGATGTCTGCTAATAATTGGAGAGATGGTGCATAATTAGATAATTAGTAGGTATGGAGACGCTCACTGAAACAAAAGAAAGTGTCAGTATAAGAGACTGTAGAATCTACCACAAAGGCTTTCAACAATGTGACGTCAAGTGTGGAGTCTGAAGAGGCAAAGGAGGGCCCACTCGAGGCTAGGTACCCCCAACATGCTTGATGATGCAGCAGAATAACTGATACAGTATGGTACGTGAGTGGCATATTTCGTCGAAAAGAACACATTATCTTTGGCCAATAAGTATGAACTGGCACAAAAACAATGCAAAACGTTTGAAGGAAATGGTTTCACCTCTAGGTAAAATCCCTGCTGAAAGGGAAGGACAATTATCTTAGCCAGAGCGGAGTCAGGAGCAAATTGGCAAAAATGATTTGAGTCTGTCCCTGAATCAGTCTCCGCGACTGTGCCCATTTTGTTCTTCTGCCTTGTTTGGTATTCCTGTATTGTTGTTTCTCTGCCTTATTTTTACCTTATCTATGCCTTATTTGTGCCAGTTTCCGTTCTTGTGCCTTGTTTGGTATTCCTGTATTGCTGTTTCTCTGCATTATTTTTACCTTATCTGTACCTTATTTTTGCCTGTAACTTCATGTTGCGCCCATTTTTGATGTTGAATTGTGTTCTCTGTGCCCACCCCACCTCCCAGCTGCACATCCCTCCCCCTTCCCTATTTAATGCACCCGCTGTGCTGCCGTGCAGCGGGCACAACAAAGGCAAGCCCATCTGCGATTGTCCGCAACCTGACCGCGATCAGTGCCAGGGACCCTGGATCTCTGACCCCACCACCCTTATAGCTCTGTCGCTCTCCTTGCACTCTACCCCAGAAAGAACAACAACTGCCAGCTGTCCACGCAGTACACCACCCATGGACAATCTCCTGCCGTTACTGCCGCCAGACCTTCACCACAGTTCGCACCCCCACGCCGAACGCCAATACCTTAGAAGCCCTGAGGTGCATCCTCCTCAATGTGCGCTCCCTGCACAGACATGGGGTAGAGATCTGGGATCTCTGCAATACCCTCTCTCCAGACATCGCCTTCTTCACAGAAACTTTGACCAACTCCACTTCTGCGCCCAATATCGCCACCACCATCCCCGACGGATACAAGATCCAGAGGAAGGTCCGCCCCAACCGCCCAGCAGGAGGACTTGCCATTGCACATAAAAGATCCCTCCGACTCACAACTTCCAGCTCGAGTGACAGCCCGCCCACCACCAAACACCTCAACTTCCAGATTGAGCCCAGCCCCAGAATGACCCGAAGAGGCACCCTCACCTACAGACCTCACGGACCTCAAACTGCGTTCACCACCTTCATCGCCGACCTCATTGCGCCCCATACCATCGCCTCCATGGATTACATACTCATCTGAGACCTCAACTTGCACCTCAACAACCTCAATGACCCTAACTCCACCTCATCCTGGACAACCTCGCCAACCTCGGACTGAAACAACTCATCACCAACGTCACCCACAAGGTAGGACACACCCTCAACCCCGTCTTCGCAGAAGGTAACAACATCCACTTCAGCCACACCACACAACCCCCATGGACTGACCACCACAGCATACACTTTCATGTCAACAAATCCACAACACCCAAACCTGCACCCCGCCTTCCAAAAAGAACTTGGAGCAAGATCACAGAGGAGCAGCTCAACTCCGCCCTGAACTGCAAGGCCCCTGCAACCTCAACCAATGGCAAAATCGCAGCCAAAGAACTCCACAGATGAATCTCCAACTGCGCAGACGAGCTAGCACCCCTACGTAACCAGGACAGACAGCATCTCAGGAAGGTACCTGGTCCACCACCAACCTCCAACAATCCAGGCGCACCTGCAGATGCAACCACAGCACCGAGACTGCCCTCATCGCCGCCACCGATGACATCAGGACCCTGCTGGACAATGGCGAGACCGCAGCACTCATCCTGCAAGACCTCTCTGCCGCCTTCGACACCGTCTGCCCCCGCACACTACACGCACGCCTCCACGCCGCAGGGATCCAAGACAAGGCTCTGGATTGGACCACTTCCTTCCTCTCTGGCAGAACCCAGAGCGTCAGCCTCCCCCTATTCCGTTCCAAAGCCTCCGAGATCATCTGTGGCGTACCCCAGTAATCCTCCCTCAGCCCGAAGCTGTTCAACATTTACATGTCCAAGCTCGCACACGTAGCCCGACAGCACGACCTCAACATAATCTCCTACGCCGACGACGCTCAGCTGATCCTCTCCCTCAACAAGGACCCCATCACCGCCAAAGCCAACCTCCACGAATGAAGGCCGTGGCCGACTGGATGAAGACCAGCCATCTGAAGCTGAACTCGGACAAGATAGAGGTCCTCATCCTCAGCTCCAACCCCTCAGCCTGGGACGACTCCTGGTGGCCGAAGGCACTGGGGGCAGCCCCGAAACCCACCGACCACGCAGGCAACCTGGGAATCATCCTCGACTCAACGCTCTCAATGACCAAGCAAGTCAACGCCGTCTCCACCTCCTGCTTCAACACCCTCCACATGCTCCACAAGATCTACAGATGGATCCCGACAGACACGAGAAAGACAGTCACCCAGGCCCTCGTCAGCAGCAGACTCGACTACAGAAACGCCCGACTGATCCTCGAGGTACCACGCCACGGCCACATCACCCCCACCTGCGAAAAGCCTGCACTGGCGCTCTGTCAACAAGAGGATATCCTTTAAGCACACCCATGCACACAAGGCACTCCACAAGACCGGCCCAGCCTACCTCAACAGACGGCTCTCCTTCTACATCCCCAACCACCAGCTACGCTCTGCCGACCTCTCACTCGGCACCGTGCCACGCATCCGAAGAACAACCACTGGTGGAAGATCCTTCTCCCACCTCGCCGCCAAGACATGGAACACCCTCCCACTGAGCCTACGACAGACCCAAGACCTGCTGACCTTCAGGAGGATACTCAAGACCTGGCTGTTCGATCAGTAGCCCCCCCCCCCCCCCAGTGCCTTGAGACCCTCGTGGGTGTGCAGTGCGCTTTAGAAATGATTGATTGATTGATTGATTGATGCATCAAGAAGAACTGGAGAAACAGCAAATCCTCGGAAGACCGGACCACCTACAAGAACGCCTTATACCACCAATGCATCAGATCCACCAAAAGGACCTTCATCCAGAACAAGATCATCACCAACTCCAGCAACTCCAAGGACCTCTTCAGCATCATCAAGGAATTCACCAAACCCCCCAGCGAAACCACAGATATCACCCCATCCCAGGACCTCTGCAACAAGGTCAGCTCCTACTTCCATCTGAAGATCAAGCACCCCTACGACAACTTCCACAACCAGACACCTCACTCCAAAACCACTCTATCTTCCAGCAACGCCAGCCCGCCCACCATCGCTGCCTGGACTTCAGTCACCGCCGTAGACACTGCATCAACCATGAAATGCATCCTCTCATGAGCCCCGACAGACCCCTGCCCCCCCCCCCACATCTTCCACAGAGCCACCACCGCCATCGCTCCAGAACTACAACGCACCATCAATGCCACCTTCAAAACTGGCATCTTTCCCGATGACTGGAAACGTGCAGAAGTCAGACCCCTACTCAAGAAGCCATCAGCAGATCCCACGGACCTCAAGAACTACCCACCCATCGTCCTCCTCCCCTTCATGGCAAAAGTCACTGAGAAGACCTTCAACATCCAACTAACAAAATTCATCGAAGAAAACGCCATCCTCGACCCTTCCCAGTCTGGATTCCACAGCAGCCACAGCACAGAGACCTGCCACCTTGCCGCCAAAGACAAAGGACAACAGACCAAGGACAAACCACAGCCCTTATCCTACTGGACCTCTCTGCAGCCTTCAACACCGTCTCCCACCGCACACTCACTGCCAGACTCCATGAAGCAGGCATCCAAGGAACCGCCCTCGACTGGCTCTGCTCCTTCCTCGCCAGCAGAACCCACAGAAATCAACTGTGGAGTACCCCAAGGATCGTCGCTCAGCCCCACGTGCTTCAAAGACTACATGGCCCGCATGCCGCCATCGTCAGACAGCACGGACTCAGAATAGTATCCTAAACAAATGACACTCAGCTCATCCTCTCCCCCACCAAGAACCATATCACTACCAGACTCAACTTCCAGGAAGGAATGAAAGACATCACATCCTGGAGGAGCAACAGCTGTCTGAAGCTCAACTCAGAAAAGACAGAGGTACTCACCCGCAGACCCTCTCGCGCCGCATGGGACAACTCCTGGTGGCCCACCACCCTCGGCAGCCCCGTCTCCCAAGAACCACGCCCGAAATCTCAGCATCATACTCGACTCCTCCCTCTTCATGACCCGACAGGTCAACGCCATCGGCTCCACCTGCTTAAGCACTCTCCGCATCCTCTGAAAGACCTTCAAATGGACCCCCCCTCCTGAGTCAAGGAAGACCGTCACACACACTGATAACAAGCAGACTGGACTACGGAAATGCTCTCTAGATCAACAAATCTCTGCTCAGCAAACTCCAGTCTATACAGGACACAGCAGCTAGACTTCTCCTCAGCATCCCCCGACACAAACACATCACCCAGCACCTGAATAACCTCCACTGGCTCCCTGTTGAGAAAAGAGTAACCGTCAAGATACTCACCCACGGCTACAAATGCCTCCACAATACTGGACCCCAATATCTCAACAACAGAATCTCCTTCCACGTACCCAAGAGGAACCTCGATCAGCCGACCTTGCCCTCTCTGAACTCACGCGCATGCACAGAGCAAGAACGGGTGAAAGAACCTTCTCCTACATCGCAACCAAGACTTGGAACGAGCTGCTGATCAACATCAGGCGCGCCCCCACCCTGCACATCTTCAGCAAGACCCTCAAGACCTGGCTCTTTGACTGACCAGAGCTGCTTCCCCTCTCCTCCCCCCAGCGCCTTGAGACCCTCACGGGTGAGTAGCACATTTATAATCCCCCTGATTGATTGCATTAGGACAGAGAGCAAAGAATAAAGCCTAATAGTGAAATGTTGGGGTGAAGGACACATAATGAATTGCGGCTGTGTGCAGGTTGAGCACTACAGCATGATGGATGGGGTGAGATTATTGAGATAGTTTACAGTTATGAGTTATCTATGAAAACAGTAAGTATATTAGCGTGTGAGATAAGGGCACAGTTAGGTTCTCTCCCCCTGCAAAGGACATGACCATAACTAGTAAATTGTCTCTTGAAATAGCATAATCATTGACGTGTATGACATGGAATGTCAACAGTCTCAGAAACAAGATAAAGATAGGGTTGGTATAAAGGACACAATGTAGCCAGAAAGCCAACATGGTGCATATCAAGGACCCACAATTGTAAGGTAACCAATGCTCAGTCAATAGTATATATTCCCCAACTACCTCTGGTCTCCGCTTAAATGTATCCATCATTGCTCCTCAATTCATGCTACCCTTCATGAGCACAATCTCAGTATAGTTTGTCTTATAGAGACCTGGTTAAAACACGTGTGACCACATTTTATGTGATTTATTGTCTGACATTTTCATCTACTTTTTGGCCAGATTTACTAAGAAATGGGGTGGAGGCTTAGCAGTGTTTGTCTAAAAGCCACTTTGTATTAACCTTATTGAGCCCACTCAAACTGACCCCATTAAAACTGTTGCAGTCAAAGTCAAACTCACAAGAATAAGACTTGGAATATCTTGTTTACAGCTCACATTTTGTTTCTAATACTTTTATTAAGCAACTTTCTAGTGCTTTTTCCAGTGTTATAATTATTCTTTCCTGTTCGTAGTTTCTATTTGTTGTGAATGCTAGTGGGGTTGTTTCAGTGTCTTACAATGCTTTCTGAAATTGTAATAATCAGTAGTTATAAGTGTTTACTCTTTTTAATGCATTACAAAATATCATGAACACAGCATTTCCTGTGCATTTAAAGAATGTGGCTTTCATTTTCTCCCTTCGCTCATTCCCACTGCCACTGATTACTTCTTTCTTTCCTTCTCCAAAGTCACTTCTCTGTACCTTTTCCTTGCATTTGCTTGTCCAATTAAACTTTTATTATTTCCTTTACCTCCCTCCCTGTCTCATTTCCCAGACTTCAAACTCCTATCTCTAGCAGTCTATATCCAACCTAGATCCAGGATGAGCCTGAATGCTGATGAATCAATTAATCAATCAATCAGGATTTATAAAGTGTTGCTAATCACGTTATAGGGTATCCAGGGCTAGCAGGTCCCGGAGGCTTATTGGAACAGACAAGTCTTGAGGGCCAATCAGAATTCTGGGAATGAGGTGATGGTCCGGAGTTCCGTGGGGAGGCTGTTCCTGGTCTTTGCTACAATGGGGAAGAAGAAGCGTCCTCCACTTCAGCGTCAGTAGATGCGTGGAGTATAGGCAAGAGAGAGGGAGGCAGAGCGTAGTCTTTTCGACAGTTGGTAGATGTTCAGGCAGT
Organism: Lissotriton vulgaris; assembly: GCF_964263255.1. NCBI lineage: Eukaryota > Metazoa > Chordata > Amphibia > Caudata > Salamandridae > Lissotriton > Lissotriton vulgaris. Next base: position 2,072,938,985 of record NC_141687.1, read on the forward strand.
GGTTAATGTAGGTGGGTCCTTGGTGTACAAAGCTTTGTGTGCATGGGTCAGTAGCCTGAATTGGCATATTTTCTGTACTGGGAGCCAGTGGAGTTGCCTGAGGTAGGGTGTGATGTTCGTTCGACAGGAAAGGCTGACAAGTAGTCTGGCTGCAAAATTTAGAATGGTCGGAAGTCTTTCTAGCAGTTGGTTGGTGATGAGGGTCTGTGTCACGGATGTGTCTGGTGTGTGGGGGTAGCCACTTGAAGATATTACGTAGCATACATAGAGTGAGGAAGCAGGCAGAGGAGAGGGTGCTGATCGGAGATTTCATGGTGAGCATGTTGTCAATGATGATTCTAAGGTTTCTGCCTTGGTCGAAGGGAGTGGGTGCTAGTCCTAAGTCTAATGGGCACCAGTAGGCATTCCATGTGTTGATACTGTTGCCCAAGATCAGTACTTCCATCTTGTCTGTGTTCAACTGCAGGCAGTTGTTCTTCATCCAGTTGGCAAAGCTTGTCATGCATCTATGGAAGTTGGAGGTTGTGGGTGGAAGGTAAGTGAGATGATGAGTTGAGTATAGTCTGAGGAGGAAATTATGATGAGAACGAGGAATCTGAGGATGTTGGCCAGTGGACTCATATATGCATTGTAGAGCTTGGGGCTGAGGAATGAGCCCTGGGGTACACCTCAGGTGATCTCCTTGTGTTCTCCGGTGAAAGATGGGAGTTGGATCATCTGACTTCTTCCAGTGAGGAAGGAGGTGATCCATCTGAGTGCATCCCCTTGGATGCCGATGTGGTGAAGTCTTTCAAACAGCGTGTGATGGAGGGCAGTGTAGAAGGCTGCCAAGAGGTCGAGGAGGATCATAGCTGCTGTTTCTCCTGGGTCAAGGAGAGTTTAGATGTCATCAGTGGCTCTGATCAGGGTGGATTTGGTGCTGTTACTGGTTTCCGAGATTGAAAATGTGGTGCAGGCATGGGTCTGTGGGACCTCCTGAGTGTATAGATTTCATGGTGGAGGTAGCGTCCTTAGTAGAGAGAAGGTTCACAGTGGTTAGTCTGTGGTTCGTGCTGGTTGTGGTGGTGGCGTATCTGTGAAAAATGTCTGTAGTTTTTGGTTGGTGTTTGAAGTTTTTGTATATGGTTGTGATCTTGTCGTGGGAGAAGTCAGCGAGGTTGTAGCACAGCTCCTGAGAGGTGTGATGTTGTTTTCGCTGGCAGTAGGGATGGAGAATTCGTTAACAATGTTGAAAAGTTCCTTGGTGGTTTTGATGCGTGCTAGGGTCATCTTCCTTGTTGTCCTCAGCAGATATGTTTGCATTTCATTAAGATTTGACTGCTGCAGATAAAAGGTAATGGTGAGCATTTAACACTCTTTCATGCTGCACTGTTTTTCAAAGATTGTCTGAATAAAGATTTTCTACTTGGTAAATGTGATAAATAATGTGGGGTGCTTGGTGCTCTGTAGTTGCAAGACAGTGTCCCACTGTCCTGTTCTTTTTTTTATCGATATTTGATATTAAGCAAGGGCTGTTTAATACATGTGGTAATCTCAATCACAAGAGAGAGGTAGAAGCGTGGTAGTGGATCCACCGAGCTTCCACTTATTTTATCATATCTAATCACAAAAGAGAGCGGCCGTCTTCAGCAAGGGCGCATTTTTTAATGTGTCCTATTTTCTAAGGGAAACCATAAGGTTTATTCAAAGTTTCCAGGTTTCAATTCTTCTTTATATGATTTTAGAAAAAAATCATAAAAGAAATACAATACATTGTCACCCCAGAACAAACTACAGCTAAATCAATCATGAAGTAAAAATATTAACAAAGGTTCTGTCTAAATCACAAAAACACACATTAAATTAATTACAGTTCACGCATATGTTGGTGTAGCTAAGCCAAAGGTGTGAACCCTAAAAACAGTTAAATCCAATACTATAATATACATGCAGAAATTAACCTGCAATGAAAGTAAATAAAATGATAAAACGTTCTTTAGCGTTGTGGAATAACAAAGATCCAGATTGCACATAGCGTGATCATGACATGTATTAGTGTACCCTTAGCTTAGCCTTTCATCGATTTTCTACTTCTTACTGACGTTTTAAGGTAGGAAAATACTCTGCAACATACATCACAGCTACCTACGAGCTGTATATAGAATAATGCATCTCTGCACTTTCGAAATTCTTTGGACTTTAAGATTGGTTCTAAGAAATAGATAAAAAAGGGTCTATAAAATCTACAAAAAAAATCATAAAGTTCATCAAAGATTATTTAGACAACCCTATCACAGGGACAAGAGAGCATGCTCACGCCCGAGTACCCGAGGGCCTCTGAGAAGCACAAAAGATGCCAACTGTGCCTGCCCTACAGCAGAAGAGAAGTGATCTCTCCCAGCATGAGAGTTTCTGAGAAAAATAATACACTGGCTCCACAGGAGCAAAAAATCTAAACCAACCTCTGAGGAAGCTTTATCTGAATTCCCGACTGAATCTTTAGGAAAAGCAAAATTCTTGGAAGCAAGACTTAACTTTAATTTTATCGGACTTGATTAAAGTGACCGGTGCAGAGAACATTTCAGGGAGATTTACTTTGTGAAAGAACTTGCAAAAATATTTCAACCAGGAAATTGAGAGACCCCTGTCTAATTTAAGACAGTCTAAAATGATCCCCCTATTAAAACTCGCCTCTGCATTGGCCCAAACATGTACCCAGAGCAGCAGTGGGACCTTGGGACCTGACTAGCTAAATGAGATATATAGGGTATACTTAGTTTGGAATGTAAAATAGAATAGGAGCTGGTGGGAGGAAGATAAAAGAGTTTTCTATATTTGCGATTTTCCTCTACCTGCAAAGTGAAGTGTTCTAGTACCCCCAAATAGAGCTGCAGGGACCCACTGCAAATGATATATTTATTTAAGAGAGATATGATCTCCTTACAGAGGTCTGAGGAAGCTTAAAAATAGCACCAGCTGCCCAGCTTAACTTTATACGCGAGGCGTTGACCCGAGGCTGCCAAGAACCTGCGGAGTCAAAGACAACACCAAGACAGCTACAGTTACTCACACTGCTCAAAGAATGGCCACTAATGGACATAGGGGAGATTTTATTCCTACCAGGACCACACACTATAATGTGAGATTTCCCAAAGTTAGAAGTCAGATCTAAACTACTCATAAAGGATACAAAGGACTGTATTACTGTATTCAAAGCACTTGGGGTCCTAGCCATTAAAACATCATTGTCGGCATGAAGTAAAGCCACGATAAACTAATAAGCGATTCTCAGCACGTCTCTGGTAGCAGTGGCCAGATAGGAACTCAGTTTACTGATGTAAATAATAAACAATAAAGGTGCCGAAATGCACACTTGACGCACCACTCTACTTAAAGGAAATGTAGCAGAAGTTTCTCCTGCCGAGCCATTGAGTACTTTAGTCATTAAATGCCTGTGGAGAATATAAGTAAAGTTCACAAAGGCATCTTCAGCCCTCAGATCCAACAATGTCTTCCATCAGCGTTGTCCTTTTTACACAATCTCATGCTGTATGTAGATAGAGCCATGAAGGTTAGGTACAGTGGGCAGTGACTGGCAATAGTATACTTGCCTACAGATTCAGGCACTGTTCCACTGTACCCAGCCCTGACCTGAAAACCATATTGGTGGGGGGACAGGGTGTTAGTTAGGCATGCCCTGGATCCTAGGTGATAAGAAATCCCCCTTCCTTGAATCTTAACAGTACTGTCAATAAGGGAGATAGGGCAGTAACATTTAGGAGACTAAACATCTTTCTTAAAAAGCAGTACTATAAAGGGAGAGCCTAGGAATGCGGGATACTGCTAAACAGGGAGGTATTACATGGTTTATTATAAACATTCTCACCCACTGGGATTTACTCCAGTGGCATGCTTCATCAGTGAGTCCTTGCTACAGATACAGGTATCGTATTTGGGCGTGCCCTACCTTGTTTATCCAAGGGATCTCATTGTGTGGTACTTGCCTTGGAGCACCCACAATCATAGTATTGTCTTTACACTCCCAGGGCCCCCTGACAAGGTTAAAAACATATTGCTGATGCAAGAGAGTTTCATTATGCAACGTGCATCAAAGAACTGGTCAACATGTTTCAGCATCCTGTGCCCAACTCGGGTCTTTTGGATTTTATCAGGATCAAACTACTCAGATCCCACACAGAGTAGTTATTTACTACATTCACTCTATTATTCATCCTAACATGCCACACACACAAAGCACTTCTAAGGTACTTCCCTGTCTGATTCCTGAGGATGAAAAGAGAGCACATCAATTATAGCAGTAAGTTTCCTGTACACTACAAGTGTACGAGCGGGGGTGAGGAACAAATACGGACAAACTATGTGGTAGACGGAGTGGAAGACACTGGAGATACTCATGGCAGAATTTCAATACTTTTCCCTCTCATTTCTACCAACCAACACCCTTTCCATCCCTCACAGTATCCTGAGTGGGTAACCCTAAAAGCAATTTTTCAAGAACATTTGCAATAAGCCAACAGATTCCCTTTTTAGGGAGAGGCAAAAGACAACAGAAAGGGAAAACGAAAAGGGGAAAAAAAGTACAGTGGGAGAAAGAACAACAGAGAGTACAGTCACAAAATACAAGCAAAGAAGCAACATCAGGGACGGGTATGTGCATTACCTAGTAGTCAACCAAACAAACAAGCATCTTTTCTCCAAGACCGCAGCTTCTATGTTGAGCAGGGTTTACATAGGTCTGAAGCTTTTGACCTAAAGCAAGGGGTCCCTCAGGGCTCCAGTCCTACCCTGTTCAATCTTTACGTCGCGCCGGTGGCCTCAATTACTGAGCAGTATGGGGTGGAGCTGGTGACGTATGTCGACGATACGCAGCTGGTTGTGGCTCTTACACAGCCAGCTGAGCACACAGCCAGCAGATTTACATGCTGCCTCCAAGATCTAACAAAAAGAACAATACAATGGCAAATACTGGACTTAATTCAAACCAATCTGGTACTAACCTTTATGAATGAAACATGACGGTTCGTTTTTGTATTACGTCACTAGTTAAATTTTTTTATTATTTTCTTCACTAGTTGAGCATCACAATTTTACACCATGTCAAAGACTATATATGCATGTACAAACAATTATAAGGTTGAGCATATCAAACCGGCAACTTTACACATATTTACAAATTATACACATCCTACCAACAACATTCATACTTCACTCAAACAGCTATACATAAAAACAACAACGTGGCCCTTTGTCAACAAAAATCTAAGTACTTACACCTATAGATGGTAATATTTCTATAAATTTATAGTTCAAATTATTTACAACTATATATATTGAACACAAGTTCTTGTTTTTAAGTCAAGAATAGATATTTAAAGTGTTTGGAATTGACAAAGAGTCCAGTCAGGTCAGGTCAGGTCGAAGCGTTTCAAACCCCTGATTGCGGGGTTCTCATCAGGACCAACATTTTCTACAACAAAAACCAAACAGAAGTTTAAATGATCAGCTAAGGCTAATTCAGATTAACTTGAACATGCCACCAGTCGGCAAAACCACCATACCTTGTTAATACGATCTAATATCAATGACCAAATTGATTCGTAGTAGACAACCATCAATTTCTGTAGTCACACTAGACAGAAAAAAACACAACATAACATAAAACTCGATGTAACAAAGTTTTTTGGAATGTGTCCGTTTGAGCATTTATAATTTCAAACAGCACTCACCTATATGGTTGAAAGAAGCGGGTTACCTGATAGAACATAAAGGTACAATGTGTAAAAACCTTCGTGCGGCCAAGGTTAAAATACAATCGAGGAATGCAACATTTGTGTTGGATGTCGGCTTACCGGGCTGTTTAGGCAGGTTCAAATTAATTGCCCGTAAAGTTTTCTGATTATGCAGTATTCGATTTCCACCTAAAGGGGAGGAATCGGACGGTAAATCACTCTAAAAGGCTGTGTCAATGTGGGGCGAGGTGCTCTTAAAAACTGTTTGCCCTTACCTTTGTCAGAATCGCCGGCCGCCTCCAAGATCTGGCAGGTAGGATGGCCAATAACTGTCTCAGACTGAATGGGGACAAAACGGAGGTGCTTATCGTTGGCAGGTCCCCCTCGGTCTGGACCTCTGCTTGGTGGCCTCAGGCACTGGGCCCGCAACCCACCCCAAAGGATCAAGGAAGAATCTAGGCATTTGGATTGATTCCAAAATGTCTTTTGACTTTCACACCCGGCGCGTTGCAGGGACATGCTTTGGTATTCTTCGCAGTCTGAGGAAGACACTCGACTTGCTCCCAGCCTCAGCTAAGAGGGCCATGGTCCATGCCCTGGTTACGTCCAGGCTGGACTATGGTAATGCCCTTTACTTGGGAGCAAACGCGAGGTGTCTTCAAAGACTGCAGCATATCCAGAATGCAGCTGCGCGCCTGGTGTTGTTGCTGCCCAGGAGAGCTCCTTCAAAAAGGGCCTTCGAGACATTGCATTGGCTCCCTATGAAGGAACGTATAGAGTTTAAAGCTCTCTGTGTCAGTCACAGGATCGTTCATGGGAAGGGCCCTGGCTTTCTGCGCAACCTGCTCCTACTGTACAAACCTACCCGGCTCCTGCGCTCTTGGGCTGCAGGTTTTGTCTCGGTTCCCAAGATTAGCAGGGCATGAAGGATCCTTCCGTTCCCTGGCTGCCCATAGATGGAACACTCTCCCCCTCAGACTCCGTGTGGAAACCTCGGAGGTGGTATTCCGGAGGGAGCTGAAAACTCTTTTGTTCCCAAAGCCTTAATTGTTGTCGGCTCTGGGCTTTTCTCTCTGCTCGGTGTGCTGCTCAGTCCATTGATAGCGCGGGGACATACTGGTAAGTGTAACCAGGCGCTTTACAAGCTCAGAATTATTTTGAGTGAGGTAAAACTACAGGTTCTGAACAAAGGCCTTGACTTTCTACAAACCCCCTCATTGGGCAGGTTCAAGGTGCATTACAAACTTGTGGAATTCTTCAGGACGATCAGACTTTGTGCTTTCTTCCATGATGTAGAGGACACTACTTATAGGGGTGATACATAGCTGAAGACAAATTCTTCTTTCAACCCTCCAACATCGGCATTCCTCTTGAAATCTTGTCCTTTGAATAGGCAGTCCTTAAGGAAGTAGACTCACTTGATCAGGACACCAAAAAAACTTTCAGAATATGCCTCACGAGGAGAAGAAAAGCACTAAGAGAACTGAGTGGTGATTACACTGGATAAAGGAGGGGCAGTGATCTCGCAGACAAGAGAGGATTACAGACCACAAACATGTGAACGTCAACCTCTCTCATACTGCATCACTTAGGACTATGTACCTCATGATCCAAATTTTGACAACCTCTGAGGGGACCAGTAGGCTCTGTGAATGAAGAAAAGATGGTTTCTTCTCAGGTGTGCAGGTTTAACTATTTTAAACAACATGGACATACATAGTTGCCATGGATTTTCCAGCGGTGCCTCCGGCACGCATCTTTCCCATAATTCCATTAGCAATATACAAGCTCCATCTTCGAGCTCCACCAATAGCCAGTAGATTGTTGCAAGCTCCTTCTTGAGTACTACCTCATGCAATAGTCTGTCTTCGAGCTCATTTTGACTTTCCTATTATCGTACCTGGATCTTGGAACCAACTCTGCATTTGCAGATCTTTAAACCTGAACAAATTGCTATCAGATAATAGTTTACATGTTTCCCAAGTTATCAAATGACCATCTCAAATTATGTGATCCCATCTTGTTAAACCTGCCTCTATCAAAGGTGCAACCAAAGAGTCTTTTGTCCACCCATTGAACCAGGAGAGTCCCAGATCGGAGCCATTAGACTACAGTAAGGCATTTTCAAAACTATTTTAAACTTACACCAAGTCTCGGCCAAGACCCTCAAGATCTTTTACCTGAATTTTTTTAAAGTACTTGGGGTCAGCATACTTGAACAAGAAGCCCAAATTGCCCCCTAACTCCTACCCCGCCATCACTCCCAGTAACCTACCTATCACAGATGAGGAGGTGTATTCAGCAGCATTTTGCCATTCTACAATAAAAAAGCACATGAATAAAGCAACAGGTACGGTAGTGCTAATCCTCCCTTCTCCACCCTCCTACTCAGTTTCTTCCAGGCTAATCTGGGTCCTTTGCTTGCCCAAATAAAACTGCTAATCTGGCTTTGCATCATTTTAATCCATTCCTTATCAAAAGGCAGGATAATTGCATCAAACAGAAAAGTACATTTTGAAAGGAGCATCATTTTTACCAGATTTACACGACCCAACAGAGTAAGCTGAAGGTGCGCCCAAATCTTTAGGAGTCCACTGACTTCTTCACCCTTTCAAAATTAACTTTAGTTATTTTAGTAATGTCCTGTGGTATCATTACTCTCAGATATCTCATTTCAGCTCTACTGCTGACATCTCTTACCTCCAAATTCCAAGAGATTACCTCTTTCTTATTCATATTAATCTCATAGCCCAAAATTCTTCCGAATTCTGAAGTCAAGGTAGTGTTACGACTCAGAGAATTTCCAGCCATACTGGAAGGATGTGAGTACAGCCTTGTCCGGTATGTTGAAGACCGATATTAAGGTAAGCGTCTTGGTTGTTATCTTTAGATGTGTAGACTCTCTGACAATGATTTCAAAAAACCAGGCAAGGTTGGTCTTTTACTCTATACTGTTAGCACAAAGGGAAATATGTAGACAGTGTGTAGCTACGCCCCCCCCCCATGTTCGATGACTGGGTACGCTCTGTTAAATATGTGCCCAGTATGGATACGATGGGGTCCAGAAAGCATGATTTTTGGCTTCCTTTCTTGAGTTGGTGTGAACATCAGACCAATGAAGTCCAATGATTAAGCCTTTCTGCCTCGACTCGATCTGTCCTCTTGTTTTTTCTTCCCTCTTTTTAACATGGTGGGGAAACGGAGTGATAGAAAGGTAATCTTGTAGAGGACGGAGTTTCAAACGAACGATGGCGGTAAAGGGTGAAGATCCCCCTCCGCTCTTCTTTCTCTTGAATTCCAGCACATAAGGGTACGGTACTCCATTCAATGGGGAAAGAGGAATGGTGTGGTTTGGAGGCAAATGAGGTAAAAAAAAAGTGTTTAAAAAAGAGAGGATTACAAACTGGCATGTACATGCCTCGTAGAAGATGAAAGGAACTATAAGAAGATCAACCCTGATCCACACCCAGGCTTACTCTAGAAATTGGCAACAGGGTATAGGAAGCCGAAACAGAGGGGCTGGATAATAGAAGGAGAGGGAGGTTTCCTGAGAAACAAAGACTCAGTTACACCATATTTTTACACCCGCACCTATGCTTCATAAGAATGGGCGACCACCCCCGGGCCAACCTATTGTGTTAGATATCAGGTCAATTTGAGCACCTTTTTCACAATTTTGTGACACATTCCTGAGACCTCTGGTACAAAGAACTCCAAGATAGCTAAAACAGATTTTACCCTGACAAAGAAAATGCTGGTAAGCTTGGTCATAGAGATTATGTGTGTGAGCCTTCCCCAGGAAAAGACACCGCAAGTTCTGTAACTCACATTGTCCCAGGAGTCTTGGACATACAGCACATCGTGCCACTTCATACTAGAATGTGCCAGAATGGCACTGATGGAAAACTTCTTAGAATTTGAAGGGACTCTCAATAAACAGATACCTGTACCTCAATGAGGAGTACCTTCACCCTTAGTGTGGCAGGACTGTACTTGTATAATTTTGGAAGGAAGTTTAATCTGACTGAAACTAATTCCTTTTGGGACAGGATTCTTGTTTGGAAGAGATACATCAACAATAACTTCTTGGTCTGGGAAGGTGACTTGGATTCAATTATACTTTTATTTCCCTGGCTCAATAACCAGGATCGATTTTTAAAATTTTACTAGCATTGTTAATAGATTTGAACTTATGTTTCTAGATGTAAACATCTTTTCAGGAGAAGGGGGACTGTGTACGACCACACATCACAAACCAACTGACAAGAACAACCTATCAATATATTACAGCTTCCACCCTAGATCAGTAAGGGAAAATCAAATGTATGGTCAAGGAGGGATTGCACAAAAGTAGAAGATTATAAAACACAATCCAAAGAACAAGTGAGGAAATTGCAGCTAAGAAACTATGCAGAACATATTATTAGAAAGATACAAAAAGGAGCAAGTCATGAGAACAGGGACAGTTTGTTGGATACAGCACGAAAAGAAAAGACTGAGGCAAGTCTTATCTGAAACACAACATACAACGCAAGGTTTAATCAGGAGACAAGAACCATCCAAAAACATTGGTGTCTCCTGAATGCAGGGTCTCTTAATTTTGAAAACCTCTCTTTTCACATAAAAGGATTAGCAACCCTAGGCATATTCTAGTTTTAACTCAGCATTGTCCTAAGCAGAAACATCAGATTCATACACAGACACACTGGGGGCTCGCCAAAATTACAGGACATTTCCCCTGTGACCAGTGCAGTGTGTGTGACCTAACAACACATACAACATCACTGGATCTTGATTTAGATAAATGTTGGGTTCTAAAATGACATACAATCTGTAACTCAACCTACGTCATCCATATGATAACCTACCCCTGAAAATTGAGGTATGTGGGGATGATTTTTATTTTTATTTTACCGAGTTTTATATAGCGTGAACTTGGCCTGAATCAGGTATCAGAGAGTTTTGCATAGCACCAGTTCCTTTACATGTGGACACATACATTTTTGTTAGGCACTGGGAGATTAAGTGATTTTCCCAGAATCACAGGATGCTCAACATCATTGCTGAGAATCAAACCCAGTTCCCCAGATTCAAGGTCGACTGCCCTAGCCATTAGGCCAACTCCTTTCCCCAACATGTAGGAAAGTCAAGTTAAGAATAGAGGAGCATAGAATTAATTTGATGCTGCAAAAAATGACCAATAACTATATTACCAAAGGCTATAAAGTAACAGACCTGAAGTGGATTGCACTGGAACAACTAGAGAAAGGTACAAGGAACCCTAGAAAATACTTTTTGAGAAAGAAAAATGCTGCCACCGAACCCACCTAGTAGGGACGAATGACAATTTCACCTGGGCACTGATGAACAAATTATCTTTTCAAGGGACCATGTTGACTAGGGATACAATTGTTATAATGTGTTTAAAACAGATTCAAGGCTCATGGTAAAACCATTCTAATGGGAGTATCTCATTAAAGGCTGAATGGAAACCCAAGAGTTCCATATGTAAGACAGGAAGGGGCACAGATGATACATTAGTCCCCAGTTGTAATAAATATTTGAATACATAATGGAACCATCCCATGAATCACCATTGAGAAGGGCATGGACTCCTGAGATTGCATGGGGCTCAAAACATTTTCCAGCATTTTCTTTGCACACAATGACATAGAATTAATACATATACATGTTTTATAAGGATAGGTTTAATTGCATGAAATGTGTTTTAAAATAAATGTAAACACACAATGGAGAGGGGGAGAAAAAGCGACTGTATGGCTTCCCCAGCCTATATACTTCAGCACAATAAGGTACGGTAGCTCATCCATGAAAGGGACGTCTCCTTTTCAAGTCAAGTCAAGTCAGAGCCCTATTTGGACATTACAGGAATTCTGTTAGACCACAGGTGAATACCAACCAATCTGGTCAAAGTTAGAAATACCTTGTTTTACCAAGTTGTATCATCTTTAATGATGGGGTATATCTAAAATCATCAATTGGGGTGGGCAGTGAGGACAATGGCTCAATCCATCTCCCTAAGCCAACATGTTTCTGCCCCTGTAGTTAGCCTATACAGGTCTTGGGCATTCTTCAGGGCCAAGGATCCCTAGTGGACCGGCCTATTCACCAAAAGCAAAATTTGGTGAACTCAAGAACTCAGGTTAATCCTACCAAGGGGCATATTTACAAGGAGATTGCGCCTTCGGAACGTCACTTTTTCTGACCTTCCGGTGGCACAATGCCCTCCTCCATACTTTCAAAGTGGTGTTAAGCCACTTTGTGTGGCTTAACGCCGCTGTGTAAATATCGTCCCCTTTCACACAGGTGCCTGAGTGAACGGGGGATGCAATGGGTGTTACTGTGATGGTTCCACCACAACGCCTATTGCTTTTTGATGCTGCCCCAGATTTTCAAGGATCTGTAAATCTGACGCAGTGACAAAAACTAAGGCCACTGAATAGCAGGTGTTAGATAGGTGCATCGAGAGGCAACTACTCTTATTTCTTCTTGTTTTTAGATCTCGGCCTTATCCAGCGCATGCGCCGACCTGGCAGAGACATTTAGTGGGTGCTCTAAGAAATGCTACTTTGCCGGCGATCAGCTTGCTAAAACGCGCACAAGAGCGTGCGCATCGTGCACAGCTGCAGCGGCTTCTTTCATTAAGCGCTCGTGAATGCTTTCCCCTACCCCCAGCTGGCATGCGGCTTCTTTAATCTTCATTTTTTTTTTTTTTACGAGCGCGACCGCTCACTTCTAGTTAAACACACAAGGCTTACTTACAATAATATGTTATCCAGATTCGGCCGAGAATTCTTTCAGTAGACAATAAAAGACACGCATTTATTATAATTGCCCATCTTGGTTTTTTTTAGGCACCGGGAGAATACGTTTTTGCCCAGAATCCCAAGATGTTTGAGCCTCCCGCCAGACTCAAACCTGGTTCCTCAGCTTCAAAGTGAGCCGCTAGCCGTTAAGCCACATCCTTTGAACCAGCTCGGTCTAAACAATAAAAGCGACAGCCCACAACCATTTGAGTATTAACAAATCGACCTCCATTAGCGCTAATCTCATCAGCCTCACTAATGTTCTCCTAAACGGAGCAACAATAGACCCGGAATACCCTTACTCGTAAACAACTCTATCAACAATGCCGCTTAGGGGACACTTTACCGCGGGGCAAACACTGACACTTGCCACCAGTTTCCACCACCTCACCCCACCCCCACCCTGCGGTGATTGACCTTTTTGCCCCCTCATTAACACTGCTCCTCGCCCCGCTAATTTCCTGTTACATCCAACCAGGACTCCGACTTGACTCTATAAAAAGGAGAAGAAGTCCCTTACTTGCTTGCGCTACAGTACCTTTTTGTGCTGGAGTTAAAAAAAAAAAATCCCAGTGGCAATAAAACAAAGACATCTATAAGACAAAGTTATTGTAAAAATTCAAAACATTAATGCCTAACAACATGGATAAAAGAATAGACACTGTCACGCATGTATGCGGATGACCTAACCGGGTCACGTCACCCGGTAACTTCTGAGCGTGAAGGTAAGAAGATGCTCGCTCATCTTCCCCAGAAAGATACAGGTGCTGGGGGGACGGGTTAGGTCAAAGAACCAGTCAGATCCTTTGACAAAGTTCTTAAAAGAGGATGTGCAAACAGCCTTGACCATGGGCCTGGATGTCAAAACTTTTCTTAGGGAGAAAGTGTAGTCATGTCTAGTAAATCCACATAGTACAACAGGTATGTCCCCACTTATGATGTTACGCAAAAGATTTCCAAGGGCTTCAGTTTGTCCTGACTGGTTGAGAGAGGTATGCAAAAGCCTTGCGGTCCACTGCATCCAGAGTTGAAGCAATGCAAAGTCAGATTAAAGAACCTTATGACAAACCTCACCATGTCAAAGAATCAACATTGATAGCAGTGGATTCGGTTTTGGTCAGAAATCACACTAAGGTCAAAGAAAGGTTTATCAAACTTTTAAAAACCAGTTTGTGTTAAAAGAGTGTCTAAAGGTTCAGTACTTATAAAGGTCAAAGGCTAGTGGAGTAAGAGAGATGTGGTACAGATTACCCAGGGGCAGGCAGGAAAAATTCAAGCTGTGCGAAGCTATGATGATAACAATTCTTCTCTTGAAAGCACTTGGTGGGAGACTACTCTTGAGCATTCAACTGGCAGTCAAGGGTCCTCTCAGATTACTAATGCAAATGGTTTGTTACTTACACAAAGGCAACCTGCTATAGGCAATATTCTTGAAAAATATAATGATTGCATTGCATGCCATAACACAGAGCTGTTTGCAATACTACTATACCTTCTACATTTAAGAATTACTATATTTGTTACAACAACAAACAATTGTAGTTGTAAATATTGTGTTGTTATTCTTATTTTAGATATTTTTATTTGTAATTTTTTTTCATACAAATTATTTAGCTTTTATTTTTTCAAAAAGGGGAAAGTGTTGTGTCATAAGACATTGCAGTAGTGTTTTGAGTTCGCTGTACGTTTAAGAATTTGCTATGAGAGAGCGAGCTCCTGCTTCAAGGAGCAAGCTCACTTGTCAAAAGTAAAAGCATTCCAGGTGCTATATTTCCTTTTAAGTTACTGCTTTATGGTCTGTACTGCTGTCCGCATGGCTGCTGAGTCTTTGTTGAACGTCTGATGCATGAGGACAGGCTTCGTGTGGGTTCCTTATTTATTGCTTTGTACATAACGGAATAAACACTACTTATCTCTGCTTGGCTCCCGAGGTCTCTATGTAATGGTGTACTAAAACCAATCATCACAAATGCCATATCCAGTGGTGTCATTCCTAGGCCTTTAAACCTCCCATTGCCGGATCCATTTGAAAGAAACCCACTGCAGACCTTGAAAATCAAGTGTACTACAGAACAATCTCTGGCGCCTTGAGACCCTACGGGTATGTAGCGCGCTCTATAAATGTCACTGATTGATTGGCCTCCCCTGTGTCACTAAAGGAATTTAAGCTGCTGTTTCTTGCCCGTTGACCACCCAACTGGAGGCAAATGATCTCTTTAGTGTCATCCAGTCATTCTTCACACTCGGTAGGGGGTACTGAGAATACCTCATAAATATGGGGAAGAGCTTCTTAAGTCCCATAATCAGGCCACCTCGGTTCACTTTTTCTACTCGATCTCTCTGGTGTCTTTGACACCGTTGACCACCAAGTGCTGATAGACACACCATCCAGTTCATCCAGCATTAGCAGCATAGCATTATGGTGGTTCTGCTCATTCCGGCAAAACTAGACTCGTCAGGTCAAGATTGGCAGATACCTGTTGAGTACAGCTGACATCAAATATGGCGCCCCGCCTCCTATTTATAACACTTTTTAATGCTTATAATGGCCTCCTTGCTTGACATCTTAGACATTTATAAAATAGGATTTCACATGTACGTGACGCACCCACTTCCACCTTTAGCCCAAACAAGACCCTGGCAGCCTCTTCGATACATTTCAAGTCCTCCCTAAGGTTCACCATAGATGCATATTTATTGTCTCTGCCTTAATGGCGATAAAGCTGAAACCCAGCTTTTAGAGCTATTAGTTCAGTATTTTTCCCTCTATATTAGCCGGAGGAATGTGGTACCTATGTGGTCTTGGTACTTTAACCCCTGGAATTTGTTTCTGAGCCTTGACAGTGATTCCCCAGAATAATGAGTTGTCCAAAACTGCATTCTATCATATTCAGATACTGACAGGAATTCTGCTGCTGTTACATTGTTCCCATTAAATTGCCCGAATAGTTGCTGTGGTCATGCCACGCTGGGATTATGGCAATTTCCAATATAACCAAGCAGAACTCTGTCAGTATGACTGTGCATATCCATGGACCTTTCCTGTTGTTTAGCCTGGAATGTAGCAATCACATCATCCCTGCCATTAGACCCCTTCATTACCGCCAGTAAAAGAAAGAACTTGCTGCAGAACACCTTGCTTTATCAACAAGGCGGTCAAGGGTTTCTTATCAGGTGCATACATTCTACATGAGAGTTCAGGTACAGGAGCTGGTGGGTGATCTCTCCACCCAGGGCACTTTCCAGTATTACTTGTCCCCCTGATCTGGGAATGGACAATACATATTTAAAGTCAGAAGATCCTTAAACACTCTAAAGACTCCTTCAAGATCCTTAAAGACTCAACTCGTTACCTTGGAGTTTTGTTATTTCACACCTTCTCCATGACAGCATCATCGATTGTTTCAAATTTCCTTCCTGGTGAAATGACTAACGCTGGCTGTGCCTCTTCAGCCAGGTTTTCAAAGCACCTTTTGGTTCAAGGGTGTATCACCTAGTGGAGCTCATACTCGATACCTGCATACTCAAGACATTGTCATAGTTGATGGTTGGTTGGCTGGTTCCAACTCCTGCCCTTGCAAATGGTATATATTGTTACCATGATACCCTCTCACGTGCCCCCTTCCCACAGTGCTCTGCGACTACCTCAAGGTGGTTAGTAGCAGTTTACAAATAAAAAAAAAACAATTATTAAAAAAATACCCGAAAATAACATTACAAAGAGGACAAAATAGCTAAAAGGAGAGGCCCTGTTCTCGAATAAGACGGTGCCCAGCGCATCTGCTCCAGCTTGTTGGAACAAAAGGCATATATTACTGAATTATTAGTTGCTCAAACTTTCTAAGTTTTATAACTGTTCTGGAATACGATGACTTATAAAAGTATAGTGAATGAGCTAAGTTGATTTATTTAATTCTAGATGTTGCACAGTCCTTGTATTGGATTCTTCTAACCTGTTCACTGAAACAACACTGAGGGCGTTAGGTAAGGCTACAGAAAGCCAGCACAGAAAGCCTGGGCAGTAGTTCATGTAACATAAATACTGTAGTTTAAAGTGGGCAGAAAAGAACGAAGTGCATCCGCTCGTGTGGAAGGCAAAGGGTGCACAGCTGAGCAATGGCTCGGGGTGAAAGAGCACATTATGACTCTAACACAGTGTGAGCTGACGTGCTTACTGTTTTTGCATATTTTATGGGAGACTGATAGCAGGAGGTGGGTTATTGTCGTTGATAACCACCTTTGAAGGTGATAAGCCTGCCAGTGACATCAAAGCCGAGCAGGTCACTTGCGTGCGTGTTTGCATTGGAATGTTATGGATTGCCAGAGCTCAGGGCGGGCAGGCATTGGGCGCTGGGTTGCCGCCCAGCTGTAGTTTTCCATCTTCTGATGTCCTTGAGGAGGGAGAGTAAATATGCTCTGGCATCTTCTGATTGTTACTATGTTTATGGGGCTATACAGGCTATCGGCTGATCTCTCCCTGGAGCCAGAGCATGTCTTTGACCCATCCTGAGAGGACACTTCCAGTGCACTGACAGTGAGTCCATGTCATCAGTCACCTTTCCTTTTGTGTTGCTTGTAGCAGAGATGTCATTCTTCAGTGAGTTTACTTTTTTATGGTGTAGGTCCCAATGGCAGGCAGGCGATCTGGGGTTCTTGGAGGCCATTGTGATGCGCTAATACTATTTATTTCTTTTTGATAGTTGGGACCATCCAAGTCGGATATTTTTCCTTTTTTGTTATTATATTTCTTTATTATTTTATGGTTTATCAGTAAACATACAAACGATGTAGTAATCATTATGCAACAGCCTTGTTCCCAGGCCGTGGGCAACAGAATCAGGCATCGCCAAAAGTGCCTAGAGCATACAATGCTAGAAAAGAAACGATGGAGCAATGTGAAAGTAAGAACACATAGCCCCATGCACATGGGCGGCTTTCAAGATATGCGCAGCTCTCAGCCAATCCCCAAGCTGGAAACGAAATACAACAGACCTCGATACCAACCTCTGTATCGCGGATCCCGTCTGGGATACGTGAACATGCAACCCAACAAAGCGAGAAATATACTAGCATGCACGCAACAAGCACAACCAGGGCAAGTATTATGGGGAGCATACCTAAGAGCTCTGAGGTACCAGAGTGTAAGATGTGTGCACAAGGCGGAAACTTTGGAATACTGTAACACTGAAATGGGGGAGAGGATGTGTTGTCAGCACCGGGTCCTTATCCTAGACCACTTCCCACGCCGTCCCCCTTACTGCCTATTTCCTCTCTCTTGATGGTGATGTAGTGAAGACCAAGGAATGGTGACTAAATATACTGGAAAATGTCCATATTTTCCTGCCGTTCGCATTTGAGGCGTTCGCAAGGGGCTGTTGTATGCATTTCTGATAGTCATTTGTTATATGTAGGCAGGTGCAGCGCTCGACAATGTCGCTATTTACATAATTTACCAGTAGTTATAGCCGGAGCCAATAGGAGTCAATTCAATTCAATTCAATTCAATATCAACTTTATTCGGTAGTTTTGAAAAAACACCATAAAAGTTCAGATAGAATAAAAACACAGTTACAATT
Source organism: Lissotriton vulgaris (assembly GCF_964263255.1). Lineage (NCBI taxonomy): Eukaryota > Metazoa > Chordata > Amphibia > Caudata > Salamandridae > Lissotriton > Lissotriton vulgaris. The sequence goes on from NC_141687.1 coordinate 2,072,957,117, forward strand.
GTATGAGAAAAGGGTTAAAAAGATTATTAAATGTACATTTTGTTTAAAAAAAAATACATGGAAGTAAGAAGTGCATCACAATTTCATTGGGGCAAATTTTTCCCACATGTGCAAAGACGTACAGTTTTTCTGTTATCTCAGTCCCTTCGTTAATATGTATAAGCGATGTTATTCGAGGTTATAAATTTGTGCGGTGGCGTATACAGAATTTAAGGTAAGATACAATCGCTTTCGCATAGTTTTCATTTTCCAGGAATTGTAGTGCCAAATACGCTGGGCGACATTGACGGAGACCCCAGAACTTCAAGATAGGGAGTATCCAGCGCTTCCGGGGCTCGCTATAGAATTTGCAGAATAGCATTGTGTGTATCGTTGATTGTGGCGATACCAAATCACAAGGGCACATAGAGGTAGTAGAAGTCCTGACATTTTGCTCAGGAAATGCAACTAGTAGATGGAACAAATCAAGCCTGAAGCGGGTAAGCAGCATTCTTTCAAACTGTGTTATTTTGAAATTTAGGTAAGGTTCAGCAGAGAACGCAGTCTGGACTAGCAGGGAATGTTGGACTGATGGCTTGTGGACCTCGGATAATAAGCGTAGCTGACGTAGATGAGTTAAACACTCCCTTTTTAAGGTCTTTTTAGGGATTTCCTCTATCAGCGATGGGTGGTCAAAGTATTTCCTATATCCAAGATCTGTCAATAACGCTTTGACGTACGACAGCCATTTGATTTTCTTAGCGTGGTCTAGCGTTAAAATATCTTGTATAATCGTCCTGGTCAAGTGGCATTGCTCGGTAACCCATATTCTGCGCCACAGCATTATTGGTTGTAGTTTTATGATGTCAGTGATGTAGTCAATGCCCAGCTCAGAGTGGCAGGCATAGGTGGAGCAGGTTTTGGGCACCGCCAGCAAATATCTAAGGAAGGAGTTCTCTATTGTTTGTATTGAGTCCACGTTTTTAAAACCCCAAATCCCCGCCCCGTATGTTGCAGTGCTTACACATTTTGCATTATATATTTGCACTAGTTCTTTAATTGGTCTCTGCCCCAATCTCTGCGAGAAGGTTTTTAGTGATGATGTCTCTCGGAGGAAAATCAATTTTCTTGTATTAATGGCTGGGGTCCATTTGAATTTTTCGTCAATGACAATCCCTAAGTAGGGGTAGGTTTTAGTCCTGTCCAGGTGTTCGCCCTGCGCCATTAGCTTCCTGTGTCTTACATTTCTTTTCTCCCCTGCGTGCATTGTGTACGTTTTTTTTGCGTTTAGTTTCAGGTTTAAACTTGCCATAAAATCACAGTATCTGTTCAGGGCCATTTGTAATTCGTTTGATGTTCTTGCTAGGATAACAGCATCGTCGGCATATAGAAGTGCTGGTATCTGCCGACGAGCTGTTGCCGGGAGGTCCTTGCTGCCTTGTAGCATGGCAGCCTCTAGGCCATTCGTGTAGAGGGTGAATAGGAAGGGGGCCAATACGCACCCCTGCCTGACCCCCTTTTCCACTCTGAAGAAGTTAGTGAGCTCGCCCTTTGTCCCAAATCTTACCCTGCCAGTGGTGCCTGTATATAGTTTGCGTAGGAAATCCACAATTGGCGTAGGAACGCCCATTTTCAAGATTGTATTCCACAGCATTGAGTGTGCCACGCAATCAAATGCTGCGGAAAGATCGACATAGGCCATGTGGAATGAGGACCCTTTGGCGTCCAGGTATTTGCTCGCCAGTAGGGACAGGTTTAGGGCCTGGTCAATTGTTCCTAGTCCCTCCCGGAAGCCATATTGTAGATCGGAAATAATTTTGTGATCTATGGCCCACTCCTGGAGGCGGTCAAGTAATATTCGTCCTGCCATTTTGCCTAGGGAGTCCAGGAGGGAGATCGGCCTGTAGCATGTTGAACTATTTCGATCTCCTTTCTTGAAGATAGGTACCAAGGTTGATGTTTTCCAGGATTCCAGGATACCTACTTCAGTGGTGGCGTTCAAGACGTTAGTTAATAGCGGGGTCCAAAGATCTGGGAGGTGTTTAAAAACGTCAACCGGAACGCCGTCCGGGCCTGGTGCTTTGGCTGTTTTTGAAGATTTTAAAGCTTTTTGGACCTCTTCATGGGAGAAGTGGAGATTTAACGGATAGACAATATGTGGCAGAGGTTCAGGCTGATCTGTGTCTTCGGTCGGGTCTTTGGCAAAGACTTTAGTAAAATGGTTCACCCATTCGTGTTGGCTTATAGCTACGTCAATTGATGGAAGGTTGGATTTCTCTGTTAGGAGTGGGGAACGAACTATCTGCCAGAACAGAGCACTATCGTTAAGTTCCGAGCTTTGGATCAGTTTTGACCATAGTTCAGCTTTTACTTCCTTTTTCCTGTTTTTTAGGGCGGCTGTATACTCTTTTCTGAGTCTGATGATTTCGACTCTGTCCTTATGTTTACTGTTCAGAGCTTCCTTTAGGCGTGTAGATGCTTTAGTACATGCTGTATCAAACCATCCTTTCTTCGGTTGGGGCCTTTGTTTGTGCTTTTTAGTCAATTCTTTTTGTATGGTTGTTGTAATTGATAGAAAGCTTACTATAGTTTCACTAGGGTGGGTGGTGGAGTCCAAGCAGTTAATAATATCCGTTTGGTTATTTGTGACAATTTTTTTTGTTGTGGCTTCTTTATCAATATTACCCCACTTCAGTGTAAAGCCATTCAAAGAGCCTAGTTCTAGATCGCTTTGATTTAGAGCGGTCAGAATGTCATATGGCTTATTCTTTGTTCTTTCAGCAAGGACCATGGTAATGGGGAAATGGTCACTTAAAGGGTTGTTAAAAACCTTAAAATCTTCTACGATGGATCCTATGGGTGATGAGATCAGTATGAAGTCAATTATGCTTGTTAAACCTCTTCCGTTGAATGTGGGCTGAAATTGAACAGGTGGGTTCTTTATTTCGTTAGCAAAGTTTAGTTCTAGTTCAGCCATGAGTTCATTCATTATTTCCCCCCCATTAGAGTGTGTAAAATGCGTGAGGTTTGTATCGGACTCATCACTAATACCACATTTATTGTTGTCACTATTACTGCATAGATGTAAGTTGAAATCTCCGCCCCAAATTGTTATGCATGCCTTTTTGATGTGAATAGTTCGTTGCTTTTGTATTATTGCGGAGATCTCTGGGAGTAGCGTGTTCATAGCAGAGTTGGAGAGGTTATTATAAAAGTTTATAATAAGGTAAAGTCTTTGTTTAGTGACCTTAACTGCTATGATCTGAAAATTTGTATCTAAACTTATGGGGATTATCTCATCCACGGAAAGGGTGTTTTTGATATCAGTAACTAAGCCTCCGCTATTTCTGCCAGAGGTTGATTTCGTCGCAGGTGACCAAAAAGTTTTAAAGCCTAGTATATGTATAGGCCTTATGGCCCACGTCTCCTGAAGACAGATACAACCGCTCAAATTGATCTGGCTTAGGAAGTCGGGGTCGATCTTCTTTGCGGAAAGACCTGCGATATTCCAGAAGGTAAAATGAAACTGCAAAATATCTAAGATAGAGTCAACTGGATTGCCTGTATTAGCCCTCCGTTCGATGATTTCCTGATTAGTTTGGGTCGGTGTTACAATTGTAATGACTTCATGATTGATTTTTGAGCACTCAGGTTTAATGAGAGGAAGAGGCAAATGCGTTGGAGTTATTGCAAGGGTGGGATATGAGTTAGATGATGAAGTTGGGTTCGTTTTGGGTGATTGTGAGAATTCCCCGATATTGTAAGGGTTGGAGAGTCAATCGTTAAAATCTAAACCAGAAAAGGCATTAAATCTGTTATATATTGGGATGTTAAAGGAAGTAGCTAGCGGGGGAACTGGTTGTCTCCATCGATTATCTCCATTCTCTTGATGGGGAGTATCAGAGAGATAAGGATGGGTAGGTGGGGGTATGGGCGTTTGGCTCTGATGCCACTGGACCGAGCCTGTTGGGTATAGAAACTTAGAGTTCTGGTGAGGGATGGAAGGGTAAGAGGTAGTAGGATAAGGTCTTTCTAAAAAAGGATTAATAGGGGCAGGCGGGATGTTGGTGGTTGTATTTAGTAAATGCCTGTAGAAATAACCTAATGGGAGAAGGGTTGTGTTGAATTCCCATGTAGAGGGTGGTGGTGCTTTGGCTAGTGTCTTTTCGGCCCACTGGGGGTTTCTGAAAGTAATAGCTACACAATCCCCCTCGAATTTTTTTCGTAAGGGGCCTATCCAACCTACTCTTTGCGTGTGGGAAATTTCCCCTACACATTCTATTGGGAAGTTACAATTCAGGCTTAACCAATGAAGTATCTTATTTTTCAGGGATGTTGTTGTTTCACTCTGTTCTTGCTTAAGTGTTGGAACGTTTACCAATACAAGGACGTAGGCTCCGCATTCAGGTGGAAGGGTAATGCGTGCCGGTATCTGTCTAGATTTATATGGTTGTTCGTATGGTATCTTTGGTTGCTGGGATTTTGCGTTAAGCTGATTTAGTTGTGTAGGTTTCTGCGCTGGTTTCTGTGAACCTTTCTGGGATGGTATAGAGGTGCTTACCGGTTGTAAGTTGGCTGTTTGAGTGTTTAAATTAGTGGTAAGTGGTGTTATATTGGGCGTGGGAGGTTTGCTTGCGGCAATTATACTGTTGCTGTGGGAATTTTGTTTCGGGAGGGTTATTGGCGTCGGTATGGGTTTCTTGACTGTGACTGTCTTAGAATGGGTGGAAGTCGTGGGAGCCAGAGGAGCTAAGGTGGTAATGGGTGGCATAAGGTGACTAGTGTTGCTGATTAATCTTGCTATCTGTTTTTCGATATTATTTAAGGTTCGCTCTATTGGTGTTAGTTGAGTTTTTATAAGGTCCTTAATTACATCTAGTACTTGTGAGTTAAGCTCAAGATAGTTCGAGTTGGTAGCGCCATGCCCCCTGTGATCGTCAGGCGGTACAGTTGCAACAGAGGGGTCGTCCGCGTTTCCCGATGATGAATAGCTTGTGTTATTCCGGTTATTATTGCGGGTCGTCTTTTTGGACCTCCGGCGCCTTGGTGTATTTTTTTGCTTAATCTTGTTCTTGACTACTGGTCTTGTACTATCTTCATTAGGAAAAGGACCCTCCCTTATCTCCTTATCAGTTGTTATTGGAGGAGCTACTATTAGAAGTGAGGACTGGGTTAAAGATTGTGGCCCGATCGCAGTTGGTAGTTGACTTTGGGTGATTTGGGTGGGGCTAATCATCAAAGTTGGTGTTTTTTCGAGATCATCCAAGGTATCTTCTTCAAGTGATAAGTGGGTGACAGATAGATCAACGCTTGTTGGTATGGTATGAAGTTCAGCACGGGTTTCGCGCAGTAATGGGACATTTATTTCCTGCTGGGTGGGTGTTTTAGCTAGGGCCAAAAGGCCCATTGAGGATCTACGTGCTGCTGCGAGGTCCTGGGAGACGCGTCTCTCTAGGAGGACTATCCCCTGATTGATCGCGTCATTAGCTTTACTGATGAATTGATCGATCGGCCCGATTATGGGACCCGCTCCTTGTGCTGTTTTATTCCTCATTGCCCTAGTTGTCATAGTGGCAGATGTAGTTATGGTTATTATAATCTTACCGGGGCCAAGCTGCAGGATGGATAAAGATGGATTAGTGGGGATGTCAATGGATTGGCCCAGACCAGACTTGCCCAGGCTTAAACGGGCCCGCCCTTGGCCCGGGCTTCGACCCGCGCGCGTCCCGCGATGCGCGTTGGCAGCCTTGCTTAAGACAGTAAGTGGTGAAAGGGGGCAGGGCACTGGGAGGGGGCGCGGCCCACGCGGGTAGAGGAAACAGCTGATGGTGCTTACGCTGTACCTCGCAGTCCCGGGGCCGCGCCTCGCGCCTCCTCTGTGGCCGCGCTGGTTGAACTCCTTCCTCCTTGGGCAGGTAAACAGATTTGTTGGTAGGCTACTCCTGTAGCGAGTTGTGGGCAAAGTCCTGAACAAATACACAGACCTCTATGCGAGCGGCTCCCGCGAAGCGGGGGCCGCGAGAGGTTATGAAGACCTTAGATGAGGACGGGGCACTGGGAGGGGGCGCGGCCCACGCGGGAAGAGGAAACAGCTGATGGTGCTTACGCTGTACCTCGCAGTCCCGGGGCCGCGCCTCGCGCCTCCTCTGCGGCCGCGCTGGTTGAACTCCTTCCTCCTTGGGCAGGTAAACAGATTTGTTGGTAGGCTACTCCTGTAGCGAGTTGTGGGCAAAGTCCTGAACAAATACACAGACCTCTATGCGAGCGGCACCCGCGAAGCGGGGGCCGCGAGAGGTTATGAAGACCTTAGATGAGGGCGGGGCACTGGGAGGGGGCGCGGCCCACGCGGGAAGAGGAAACAGCTGATGGTGCTTACGCTGTACCTCGCAGTCCCGGGGCCGCGCCTCGCGCCTCCTCTGCGGCCGCGCTGGTTGAACTCCTTCCTCCTTGGGCAGGTAAACAGATTTGTTGGTAGGCTACTCCTGTAGCGAGTTGTGGGCAAAGTCCTGAACAAATACACAGACCTCTATGCGAGGGCACTCAGGCTCCTGAGCTCCTACAACTCCTCAGATCGGGCAGGCCGCAGACACCGTTCGTTTGCAGTTCTGCCCTCTTTCGTTTGCCTCCTCAAAGGGCCTCTCAGCAAGAGCGTGAGCGGACGCAGCTAAGACAGAGAACGGCCCGGCTCGGTGAATCTCGGCTGCTCTAGGCTCTGGGCTGCCTCCGTGGCTCCATCTCTGCTCCACGGGGACGCTGCGCTGCCCACTTGCTCACCTGCACTTGAACCCGCTTGAACCCGCTGTCCTCCCTCCGTGATCCTCCGCTCCGCCGCCACAAACCCTCCGCGAGCTCCGCAGCTCAGCAGCTCAGCTCGTCTCCGGCACTGCACAGATGGAAAATGGCCAGGCAAGCAGGCAAAGAGGTCCAGCGGGGAGGGAGAGCTTCAGCGGCTCTCTGCGGGCTTCAGCGGGGCTTCCACGGCAAGGGTGGACACTACTAGGTCGGGCAGCGAGCCGGTAGTTCCGCAGCGGTTCACTCAGCCGTTCGGCCGTTCGAAATGGCGTTCTGGCGTTCTTCGCAGCTCTCTGGCACACTCTAGTGGTCAAAACAGCAATAGGAGTCACTTATCTATGACCTATCAAAGAGGGAAGATCTGCTCTATCTTACAACAAGACCAATTTCTTAGTCATAAGTTTGGGTGGTTCTAACGGGGCGTGGCTTGGACGCCGATGGTGGAGGCGGCGTGAGCGACTAGCTCCGTGCCCGGACCCGGCTAATCTCCTGAAGAACGACCTCGGGAGCAGCAGTAATCGCTGAACCAAGCACAGGACCGGTCAGGGGAGCGACCCGGCCCGCTGTAGTGGAATCAGCGGGTTCCGGAGTGCCTTGGTCAGGAGATCCAGCCGGAGCACTGTGGTGCTGGAAGCGACAAAATGGTGGCAATGACCAGCAGCGGAAGCCGGGCTGAGGCGACCTGACTGTGTGCGGCTGCGGAACTGGCCGGACCAGGCTGCCGATGTGAATGCCTGTAACAGGTGGCCGATGGTGAGGGGGTGCTACTCCTAAAGGCTGCGGCGGCTCCATAGCTCGGGAGCGGAGCACTGGTGCGCTGCCTGGATGCGACAACATGGCGCCCGGCGGGGGTGCCCGTCCGGAGGACCTCGCAGTGACGGAGGAGCGACGTGAAAATACCCCGGTGGCCTGGTAGCGGGCCGCCGCTCCATAGACACCGGAAGTCCTCGCTGGTAGAGGCGAATGCGGAGGCCCATATGATGTGCTAGCCAATGGACACGATCCGAGCGGACCGCACACGAAGGTGAGCCGGCCTGGGGATCCTGCAGCCCGTGCAAAGCTGCGTATGCAGAACGACACCTGGAGCGCGACGATTACACCTGTGGAGGTGCGACAGAAATAAGGTCCGTCCTGGGGCCCCTGGTAAATGGAGCAACACGGACCTGGGCCCAGCACTACGGAGGTGGGGGCAGGGGCAGACCCGTGGCGCTTTGCAGTAGGGGTCCGGATTTCGCTGAACAGCGAGGCACTGGGCAAGACGGCGTGGTAATGAGGCCTGCTGAGGCACTGTGACATACTGCGGGGACTTACCATCCTGGATCTCACCCAGGGGAGCAGGCGGCCGAGGGGCGCAGCGCCTGTATTGAGGAAGCTGACCAACTGATGAGGTGCAGTGCCCCAGGAGCGAGTGGCCTGTGAGATCTGAACAGGACCTTTGACTGGAGAGCGGGATGCCTTGTAAGGGGCCACTGAGAAGGTGACATCCAAGAGGGGGGCACGACCAGAGGAGTGTATTGTGCCAGGGAGGTAGCTTGGGCACGTGGATGCCGCGCATGAGGCGGGGGTGATTCGTGGTGGTGGTGGTTACTTAACATCTGGCTGTGGAGTGTAGTAGGCGGAGGGCCGATCCCTGAGACAGTAACTCGGACTCCTGTGGTGTAGTGGGCCTCTGGAGAGTGCGACCAAGGGCTTGAGGACCCATACTGCGAGTACCCTGTACGTCCGGGAGCCCAATTCAACACTGGCAGCGAAATAGGTGCACTGGTGGGTCACCTCCCGTAGCATAGTTACCCGCCTTATAGCCTAAGATGAAGCCAAAGAATAAAGCGGAGGACTCTACGGACTAGGACGGTGCCCGAGAAGGAGCTGAGGACACTGAGGGCTCGTTGTCCGAGAAGAGGCTGAATAAAAGACTAGATAAGATCCTGGAAGCTATTGTTGCGACTCGGGACTCCCTGCATCAGGACATAACACAAGTGGCAACGGGGCTGGGACTCCTGAGAGCGGACCACTCCAAATTGGCGGACAGAGTTAAGGAAAATGAGTCGGTCATCCAAGACTTGAAACCAGCAGTGGTGACGGTAGAACGTAAATTGGAAGATGCATTGCAACACCTGACGACGTTGGAGAAGAGAGCGGAGGATTCCGAAAGTCGCAATAGGCGCAACAATGTGCGGGTGGATGGTTTACCCGAGAAAACTGAAGGAACGGACATGGCAAGCTATCTGGAGAACCTTTGCCAGGGGAGTTTTGATCTGGTTGAAGGCGGGGATTCCTTTCCAGGCTACATATAGTGTTATTGACCCGGAGTGCAGGTATGTGGCGGTTGAAGGGAGATTGTATGGCAGGGACATGGTGTTGTTTAGTATTTATACCCCAAACACGGACCAGCCTCGTTTTTTGGATAAATTATCGGGGACGCTGGCGCATTATTTAGCAGGTCAGGTGATATTGGGGGGGGGGATTTTAATTTCATCACGCATATCACAATGGACAGGTCACACCCACCGCTGGCAGACTCACAGGTCCATAGGATAGCGAAGCAGAGAGCGGATTGGCAAGCTAGATGGGGGCTGACTGGCGTATGGAGGGGACACCATCCTGACTGCAGGGATTACTCTTTCTTTTCCGCGCTACATGACCTACAGGGCTACGTGCCCGACTTGGCGATTGCGTCCGGACATCCTGGAAGATCCAGTTTTTCGGTCTGTAATTCGAGAGGGTATTGAGAGCCATTTCTCCGTCAATAGAGAGTCAGCGTCCACTAGGGGAATTGAATGGGACGCATTTAAGGTAGTGGTGAGAGGGTTATGCATTAGCAAATATTCGGGCGAAAGGAAGGTGGTACTAGCTGATGTCAGGAAGGCGGAGGAGGCGCTGCGGGGGGTGGAGAAACAACGACCAGAACGGAGTGACTTGCAGGAGCAGCTTATGGTGGCCAAGGAACAGGTGGCGGCGGAAACGGAGAGATAGCGCTGCTATGACTTTTGACATTATCTGGAGAGAAAGTTTATGCGGAAGGAGATAAGGTGGGCACGCTTCTGGCGAGGTTAGCGACTCCAACAACGGGAGGGTGCATGGTGTTGAGTATACGGACAGAGACGGGAAATGTGGTTTACTCCCAGGCCGAGATCCTCTTGCGCTTTTTGCGATATTACGCAACACTTTACCAAAGTCATCTGGAGGCGGACACACTGGACATAATGGGCTATCTGGCAGGGATTCAACTGCCACAGCTGGCAGAGGAGGAAGCTGAGACTTTAGGTCAGGCTATCACCTTGGCCGAAGTTAGGGGAGCGATCAAGCAGATGGCACGCAACGAGACCCTGGGAGTGGATGGGCTCCCCATAGAGTTTTATGTGCAATATATTGATATCCTGGTGCCCCACTTGTTGGCGGTCTATAATGAAGCGATGGAGCAGGGTCACCTCGCTCAATCCATGAGGGAGGCGCTGATTGTCCCGCTACTGAAACCAGAGAGGGAGAACACTGATGTGACTTCTTATAGGCCACTGTCCATGCTCACGGTGGACTATAAGATATTGAGTTGCATATTGGCCACAAGGCTGCTGCCCCACATGACCACTCTGGTCCACGAAGAGCAAGCAGGGTTCATTCCTACTAGGAATACCTCGTCCAATATCCGCCGTCTTATACGAGTGTTAGGGAGCGAGCTAGAGGAGGGCATGATGCCTGCCGTGCTGTCAGTAGACATAGAAAAGGCGTTCGATAGCCTGGAGTGGGAACACCTAGATAGGGTGCTGGAGAAATTCGGGCTGGGCGAACAATTTCGACAATGGACGAAGGTCCTGTACTCGTTGGCGACTGCCAGGGTGCGGCAGGGTTCCACAATATCCTCAGAGTACCCCGTGCATAGAGGAACGAGGCAGGGGTGTTCCCTATCGCCCTTGCTGTTTGCACTGGCTATTGAACCACTGGCGGTCACGGCTAGGAGTGGGAGGGCGTATAGTGGTCTTCACTATGGAGGAACTCCGCACTACATCTCATTGTATGCGGATGATCTGCTGCTGTTTTTGGAGGACGCTTCAATGGCACTGCAAGGGGCGATGGGCATGCTATTGGAATTTAGGACGCTGTCGGGCCTTAGAGTTAATTGGACGAAGACTTGCATTTTCCCTCTCCGGGAAGATATGCCCCAACCGCAACTAGCCACTGATCTGATCTGGGAACGGTCGTGCTTCACATACCTGGGAGTTCGGATCTATCACGACGCTGATAGTATGTTGGAGGGAAATGTAGGGCGCTGTATAAGGGCTCTGAGAGGCTGTATGGCGTTTTGGGCGACTCTACCCCTATCGGTGGTGGGGAGAGTGGCGCTGCTTAAAATGGTGGCTCTGCCCCGCCTGCTTTATTACTTCCATACGCTTCCAGTGTGGATACCCCCACGTTTTTTCCGTGAATTGCGTACGCTTACCATCGGTTTTCTATGGGGTCACAGGAGGCGACATGAAGCATTAACCACGCTGCTGAGGCCGAAACAGAAAGGGGGAATGGCGTTCCCTAGCTTCGAGCTTTATTATCTTGCGGCGCAACTACAGATCCTTACTCAGAATGTCGCACGAGAATTTAGGGGCCCGGACGAGGTACGGGGGAAGGGGAAACAGAGACATGTTCTCTCGTACATCGTCTTGCAGCAGAGGCTTGAGATGCGGGACTTGACCATGGAGGAAAGGACCCTGCGGTTGTGCTGGAACAAAAGCTAGAGGAGGGCGGGAGTAGCGCACCCTTACGCACCCGAAATACCGCTGGGCATGCTGACAGTGCTACCACACGGGGGGACTGGTCCCCGCTCATGAAGTGGGAAGAGATGGGGCTCTAGATGATTGGTGATCTCTATGCTGATGGCGAGTTGTTACACTTTCGGGCGGTGCAAGACCGATTTGGTATCCCTGATGGGCATTTCCCTTTGCACATGGCGGTAGTCACTGCGATACAGAAGCATTGGAGGAGTGGGCGCTCCGAACCCACAACTACGATGGCGTGCCAGTATGGGGTGATACAGGCAGGCACATTTAAACCGGTCACCTGTCTACACTCGCGAATGCTACATGAGGGTCTGGAACCGCTAACAGTCCTCAAACAAAAATGGAAAGCGAGTGTGGGGAGGCGCATCCCAGACGCGGTGTGGGGTCATATTCTACGACGGCCATGGAAGGGGTGCAGAAATGCTAGATTTCAGCAAGTACACTTTTTTATAGTGCACTGGGCCTACCTTACTCCGGGGAGGATACAGAAGTATTTTCAGGTGCAGGATGTGGCATGCCCTCGATGCTAAGTAGAGTTAGATCATATGTTATGGGACTGTCCGAAAATAGGGCCCTATTGGACTGAAGTGGGGGGGCTACTACATGAAGTTACTGATCGGCAGATAGATTATGATATGGCGACTTGTCTGCTGCTCTGGTTTCCTCACACGAAAACCACCAAGATTACCAGTAAATTCATTGATTTAGGTCTCATACTAGCACAGAGGGTGATAACCTGGCATTGGAAACGGAAGGAGGGGCCATCTAGCAGGAGGTGGGCGAACGAGCTACTTAAATGGGCCCGTAGTGAAAGTGCTGTTAGATTTTGACAGGCAGCCCGCACAGCTAATGAGGAGAGTCTTGAGATTGCGAGAGCGTGGGAGGAACTAGTAAGAACACTTAGTAATATTCAAGCACAGGAACAGGAAAAGGATTGAGGAAGGATGGCTCTGAAAGTAGTTTCATGTGGTACGCAGATGGAAGAGTATGGATCCTACAGGTTCCCCTTTCTTTTAGTAGTTGTTTTTACAGTACCGAGCCCATGCCAGTAGCGATTCGGGGGAGGGTGTGGGTGGGATAGGAGGGGATCCTTTACAGGATTGGGTTTTGTTGGGATTGGGGGGGGGTAAGGTTGGTTTCCAAATAAAAAGCGGAAACTAGATCATCCTGCGGAGATGCTGTCCTTGTTTCATAGTTGAAGGTCTGCACCTAGCATTTTATAACTATTGCCGCCCGACCTCCGGGATGTGGGCTAAAAGGCTGTATGATGCTTACTTCATGACGTTTGTAGAATGTTTGTAACTGGCAAGGCAGCTGGTACACCTGTTTGTGTAGTTTCTAATGCTGCAATAAAAATACAGTTATAAAAAAAAATTAGTTTGGGTGGTTCTAGTGATTTCCTGAACATAGTCCCAATTTGCGACCAGAGGAGTAATATATCTGGGCAATCATGGAGGACATGTTGTGTCAAACCCCAACTGGCCACACCTCCAGTAATTTGAATGATGTAGTAGACCTGCTGTTGGTAGTCTCTGAGGTGTACCCTACAAGTCTTTAAGTGATTTGAAAAGGCAGAATTCTATTCGCGATGGGGGGGGGGGTTGGGGGGGGCGCTAGAGGGCGCCAAGCAACATGGCCACACTTGTATGAGGCTCTTGCTGCTTGGGATCCCATCCGGCAATTATCCTCCTCATCGCCAGCCTATTCCTGCTTTTAAAGGCACTACCTGTTCACCGCGTTCACGGAGCTTCCCGCTGCTGACCTGAACGCTTTAAGTTCGGGCTCCCGATCCCGCGTCCGGAAGGAATAAGATGGCGTCCATGGTGTCCCTGTGATCCGAGCAGAACGACATTGCTGTGGGCGGGGCAGACTCGCCGATCGCAACCACGCTACTGCTGTGCCTTGATTTTGGAGTAACTCCGGTGGTGCTAGGCTGGTAACTGCTTGCGGCGGTTCCATTCCTCGCCTTGGCGCTAGGCCCGAGCCCCTCGAACGATACGCTGCGGCCCAGCCGACCCAGCCATGCGCCCTGAGCGGGAGGAGACGCCGGCCTGCCGGGGCCCCTGCGACGCATACGCTGGATTGGGGCAGTGAGTGGCCTGCGCTGCGTCCCTGCCCCCCCCTGGTCCTACCTGAACCTTCTGACCTGCCGGTGTTGCGGCCTGTGCCCCGCAACCGCTATTCTTGCTGGGCCCGGGACGTGCTGCTGTCCTCGGGGGCCGGGTAGGGTTGGGCTGCACTCCGGGGCCCTGACGCTCCTGCAGCGCTACAGCATTTCACAGCTTGCCTACCTTACACCAAACACGATGGCGGCATGGCCCACCGTGGGGGGTGACCCAGTGCTCTTCATAGACATCAAACCCCCCGAGCTCTCTGAGACTGCGGCGCCGGGGGGAGAATCCTACGCGGACCCGGCCGCACATGCTGAAGACCCGCAGGAGGAGGTTGCCACGGCTCGTGCTACAGCCCATGCCCAACCGCCCCACGATGCTGCCTGCTGCCTGCTGCGGCCTGTGCTCATCAGTTGAAGCCTACGAAGCGCACCGAAGAGTGGGCGCGCCGCATCTATCTCTGAGTGCTCTGACCCAGTGCTATAACATGCTCCCCCGCCAGTGGGCTTGGCATGGGCTGTACTGGGATTCGCCGCTGCGACTCCACGGATCCACGCTGTTCCCCTGTCCAATCCAAGACTCGGAGAGTGTTGCCTATGACTCAGACCCACACCAACTGATTCAGAACTCCACAATCATTTCCTGGTAATCACTGAGAATGGTGCCGCATGGCGCAGAGGGCCAGCTGGCGATAACTTGCACCCCACCATCTGCTCACTGCACACTGGACTCTGAGATCCTCACCATAAGAACGGCTCTCCACAAGATTTGTTGCTTTAGAGATCCATACCCGCTATCATAAATTACTGGTTGGCATATCGCATGTTGTTCCACCGTGCCACGTTGAGGAACCAGAATTCGATTTAGGCCTAGCAGAATATGTAGTTACTTTTAGTTATTAGCGTGATGTACCTAGCAGGCTATTGTAGGTACGCATACACCAATATGCGCGCCATATGTAATAATATAGGGATTAGTATACACTGTGTTACACGTTTCCGCATTTAATTATAGTCTGTACTGTTTGGCTCGACCGGCGCCATTTTGCGGCCTGGTCCATTCAAGGGATTAGTGAAAACCTAACATTGCATTTAGCTCAAGCCGTTCTCCTGAGAAACAGTACCACTGTAGCAACCTGCTGCTTCTGCACGTTAGGCCTGTCAAGGTTGTAGGTGGGGGTAGGCTGGATAAGCACATTCCGAGGGGTGCTGTGCGGACTCTCTCGGAGTTAGCAGAAGGGAGTTACCCTCACGACCTTGCTATAATGAGATGAGCTAAACCAAGAGCGCTTTGTCTCCCATATATGGTCTTTCCCCTGCACCAACCTGTACCAGCTTGTATTTTCCCTTCTTAGATAACGGTTTCGAAATGTAACAGTATATATGTGATGGGTTGAAAATGTGCTAGGAGTCTTCTTGGCGGACCTCGTGGGGTTAGGTCGCAAGGAGCTCTTCTGGCAGAGTTTGTTTGTTATAATAAACGATTGGACCTTCTACACTGCCAACTGACTGATTATTGGTAATTGGTATTGGGCTATTTGTAAGTATGGCTCTATGTGGGTTGTAATTTATTTTTCGGTACTTCAGTTGGCGACTCCGCCGGGACTCCGCGTTGGGGTCGTCCCTCTGTAATCAGAAAGAAACGGGACATTGAAAAGGGCGATCTTGATCGGGGGGAAGGATCGACCGAAGAATTTGGGGCCTGCTCTGCTCTCCCGATCGAGAGAAGCTGCTAGTGAATTCACGCCGGAGTCCTTTGGGTGTAACCCGAGAACAGGCCACATTGGTCTAACAAGAATTGGCAGTGAAGAGCGCACAATCGGACCTGAGTGCACCAGGTGAGTGTCTTGTCTTGTCTTGTGTTGGATATCTTTTGGATTTTGGATTTGGGACTTGGAATTTGGTGGCTTCTGGTCACGGAGAACTCGAAAAGGGGGTCTGACGGGGCAGTACTGAGACTGCACGTGCAGATGCCCCTGTTTTGGATTTTGGAAACAACTAGAGATTAAGACCAGACGCCTTGGTGTAACTTGCGGAAGCAGTTTACATCCGGCCGGACTGCTCCCGGGAACGCCGGCGGCTGAGACTGGGTAGCACTCGGACAAATCTGGAGCGACGCTTGAAAAAGCGGGCTTAGCCAGAATAGTTTGGGAGGTGAACCATGAATGCCGTTGGATGGCCCGTAGGTCGGTCTGTGGTTCAGAGAAACCTGTGTGGCTATCTCTAGGCAGCCTAAGGACAAGACTGTTTAACTTTGTCTTTTTGGTTCTTTGAGGTTTCGGAAAGGGTTCTCCATAGGTGGGAATCGACGGGCTTCACCTCTCGTTTGAAATACATTCGTTTTGTTGTCTATCTCGATGTAAACTAAAGTTCGTTTTCGTACTGTAGTCACTTTATTTGTGTGAGATTGAATTTGAGTGCAGACATGGCCATGCGTATGAGAGCGCTGTATATAATAATTTTGTTCCTTTTCAGCTCAATTTTAGTAAGGGGGCAATGCCGTGCTTCAGTAAACTATGTTTTGGCTGTATTGATCGAGGAAGTACAAGGCTGGATGAAAGCCAACCAGCCCCTCCAGAGGGAACTCCCTGCCATGATATGTATTGTAAGCATGGTATTGGGCCCCTCCTCTTTAATACATTGTGGAATAATTACACTAAGGATAATGTAGAACTACAGTGGCCAAAGACAGGCTCTTTTGACGAGAAAAATATCCAGTATCTGCAAGAACGCCTGTTCGCTACACGCAGCAGACAGTCTATGTTCGATACTCTTAATAAGTGGCAGAAGGAGGCAAAGCGGAGACGCATACGGTCTGAAAAACGAATGAAGATACCGCAAGGGCAGACTGTAACTCAGAAAGCCATCGCTCATGTTAAAAATAAGACCGAGCAGAACATCGAGTATGCAGATAGACAGTTTAGGTTACAGGTAGATAAAAGCTATGTGACACGAAATGAAGCAGAAGATGAGATAGAGGACTTGTTGACTAAACGGCCTTCCCCACCGTATGCGCCTCAACGCATATATCCCGCTGTGCCTCTTCAGCCGGCTACCGTGCCCCTAGCCTCCGCACCAGAGGCAGACGTGCCTCTCATTTCCCTGGGTACTACACGTGCCCCACCTACCTCAATTAGAGACACGGCTACCCTCATCCCTGACCCGCGGCAACCCCAGGGAACTTCCCATATAGTGTTGGCAGCTCCAAGCCGTATATGGACCTCCCAATCAGCTAGTACGACCCCCGGAGATAAGGAGCGAACACCGTTAGGGGAACCGGGTGGTATGAATGCTAAACGATTATTCACAAGAGCCTCCTTAGGATATGGTGAGAAAGAGGCTGTAGCAGATCAGGCAGCTAAATGGATGTGGAACAATATATATACAGTAGCTGATGTATGGAGCACCATAAAAGATTTGGAACCAGTCATGCAGCAACATGCTCTATATCAAATGTCTTGCTACCTTATCGAGGCCTGGGAACTATGCTTCCAGGATGGGATGGCACCTCAAATACTGTATAACATCCGAGACTGGACCCATAAGTTTAACATGGATCCAGAGTAGGTATACAAAAACGTAGACATGTTAGTGAAATATCGAGGCAGAATGTTTATAAAAATCCCTAATTGGACTTCCCAGCATCCCAAGCGGGAATCGCACCCTATTTTTCACCCCGAAATTCCTGAAGCACGTGATAATGCTGACCAAGTTATAAGAGCTCGAGTAGAAGCCCGGTTTCAGGAGCAATGGGTGTACACTCCGTGGAGACAAAGTGAGGTTCTTGCCCTCAAATCGCAACTGCCTGATCCCTGCAAGAACCCCACCGCCTACTACAAAGAACTGACTGAAGCCGCAGCTTCGGCTGTAAGGACATTGGCAGATGTTGAGTTATTTTTTGGGTTATTGGTTCCGGTCGATATATGGCGACAGGTTCATGACACTGTTCATTCCACAGAGCTAGAAGGGACTTGGAACGAATTGAAGAACTGGGACCGAGACCGAAAACCCGGAGATAAGCCTAGAAATGAAATCACTACTTTACCAGCAAAAATAATAGCATACATGCATACCCTGATTCCTCCACGGAAAGTTGACTGGGACAAATTGACAGATTGTAGACAGAAGAAGAACAAGAGTGTTTCCGACTTCTTTACCAGGTTTGAAGGAGTTTTCATCGATTTTAGTGGACAGGATTTGGCCACAGAGGGTGGGGTACGGTTGTTTGTGAATAGATTTGTAACCAATTTGGCACCCGAAATTTCTGCACGTTACAGGCCGCTGAAAGCACCTGGACTACCTCTACCCCCTCCGTGATATTAAGCATGGCCCAATATTATGAGCATAGGGAGAATAAGAGCAAGGATAGAGTGGAGAAAAAGGCCAAGGATCTTAAAACACGAGTGTTGCTGCAGCAAGTCGTCCGAGGACAAGGAGGGGGGAGAGGAATTAGAGGGCCCGTATCCAGAGGGGCTGGAACAGGCAGAGGCGCAGGGGCGACCCAGTCGTTAGGGTTAAACCAGTGCGCCTATTATAAGCAGGAAAGACATTGGAATGCGCAGTGTCCGTTATTGCTAGCCCAAAACGGAGCAGTTCGAGGGCGAGGACGGGGACGAGGTGGCCCAGATCGGAGTGATATGCACAGAGAAGAGGCACAAGGCAAGTCTGAATGGAATCATTTTGATAACCCCAAAGGCAGACAATATTATAATGAGGATTACGCATTCGAAGATCAGGATGGGTATGTTCATCCATATGACAGCCGGGGACAGAGTAGGGGCCAAGTGTCGATCCCAGTCAATCAACAAGGACCTTATATGAGAGGGGAATTGATGGGAACTTCTGAGAATTTTCTGATTGACACAGGGGCAATGAATAGTTCAGTTGCTCGATCATTAGTTCCAGGGGCGGCTCTGTCCGGGCAAAATAATGTATCTGTTGGATTTTCAGGAGTTCCAGTGGTAAGCCCCGTCTCTAAACCTCTCTCCTTCACGATCGGTCCCGCTACTGTTGAATCACCTTTTCTGTTTACTTCGCATTGTGGTGAGAATCTATTGGGTTTGGATATGTTGAAAAAGTTGAATGCAAAAATATACTTCTCCCAGATGGGGTTTATTTAACGATACAACCTCACACCGACAACATGAAACAATGTTTTGCTAAAAATGAACCTCTTCCCCCGAGTTCGATAGCATTCCTGCTGCATTATGGGCAACAGGGGATGCGGACGTTGGGAACTTAGACATCCCACCCGTCCATATCACGTTGAAACCTGGTGCAAAGTTAACGCGCATACCAAAGTACAAAATTTCACCAGCTGGTAAGCGGGCTTTGCTCTCACTCATTCAGGACCTCATTGATAAAGGGGTAATTGAGGAGACAGATGCCAATATTTGTAACAGCCCGATTCTTCCGATTTTGAAGAAAAGTCCTGATTCTGGTCCACAAGGGAATATGGATGCCTAGCTTTTTGTGATTGACCTGCGGGCAGTTAATAAGGTTGTAGTACCGCAGTACCCTGTGGTGACCGACATCACCACTATACTCACGATGATCCCGCCTATTGCTCAATATTTTTCGGTCATTGATCTGAAGAATGCCTTCTTCAGTATCCCTATCCATCCTGATAGCAGGCAGATCTTCGGCTTCTCGTTATCTGGCTGAAGCTTCAGATTCTGTTGTGCACCTCAAGGCTATACCGAGAGTCCGAGCATCTATAGTCAGGCCCTTAAGCCTCTGTTGGATGATCTAGTCTTGCCCGAAGGCAACGTGCTCTTGCAGTACGTAGACGACTTGTTGATAGCGTCCGACACTGAAGAGGGCTGTAAGGATGCTACTGTTAAATTACTTCACCATCTGGCAGCGAAGGGTAATAAGGTGTCCCTGTCTAAGTTTCAATACTGTCGACAGGAGGTGACCTACTTAGGTCATCTACTGTCGAAGGAGGGTAGGCATTTGACTCCTGAGCGTATTACTACCATCTCTAACATGTCTGTCCCTCGCACCCAGCGTGAAGTTCGTGCTTTTCTTGGCATCGCCTCTTACTGTCGCCAATGGATACCTAATTTTTCTCTTCTTGCTAAACCTTTTATTGCATTTAACCACTAAAGATGTGCATGAACCCCTCCCTTGGAGCATTCTTTTGACTCTTTAAAATCTGCTCTTTGTTCTGCACCCGTCTTGGGCACTCCTGATTACCGTAAACCCTTTGTACTATACGTGCATGAGGTCGACGGTTGCTCGCTTTCAGTGTTAACGCAAGGATTTGGTGGTAAGCAAAGCCCTTGCGCTTATTTGTCGGCCACATTGGATAATGTCGCCAGAGCACTTCCTAGCTGTCTGAGGGGCACGGCAGCTGTTGCGGTGGCCATCCGGCAGTCAGAAGGACTCGTCCTAAATTCTAGTCTAACAGTGATGGTACCGCATGCTGTGGACGCATTGCTAAATACAACTAAGACAAAGAATCTTACGAGCGCACGCCTCACTGGATATGAATTGACACTATTTGCTCCACACATTACGATTACGTGATGTGCCACGTTAAACCCGGCCACATTGCTACCACTCCCTTTAAGTGAAACTGCAAATGATGTACATGATTGCATATTTCGAACTGAAGAAGAAACAAAGGGCAGGATTGACCTCACAGACATTCCTCTATCTGACCCTCAGGGGGAGTTATATGTGGATGGGTCCTGTTTCAAGTTAGCAGATGGAACAACAACAGCTGCATATGCAATCAAGACCTTGCAAACAGTAGTTGAAACATCTCGAGTTCCCCATCGATCAGCCCAGGCTGCTGAATTGGTGGCGTTGATACGAGTCTGTGAATTAAGTGATTGGCTCGAGGTTAACATCTACATAGACGGCCAATACGCCTTTGGCGTAGCCCTTAGCTTTGGGCGGCTGTGGAGGGAGCGGGGTTTCCTCACCTCCCATGGTCAGAAAATACAGAATGGTCCCCTGGTGTTACGATTATTGGATGCCCTAACTTTACACAAGAAGCTAGCCATAGTAAAATGTAGTGCCCATAAGGCAGAGGTGGGCGACATGGGCGAGGGGAATGCTTTTGCAGATCAGGTTGCCAAGCAAACGGCCCAGTCTACAATGTCGACTATGTTTGTAATGTCCTCTGCAAGATGGTGGAGGAATCTGATTTGTTTGATAATACCGTAGAAAGCGTGAGAGAACTGCAGAAGGAAGCGTCACCAGCCGAATTAGAGCGATGGGAGAAGGAAGTGGGGAGATTGGATGAGAATAACTGTTGGGTTGATTTGACAGAAAAGCAAAGATGGCTATTACCCAATGCATTGGTACAAGCCGTTGTAACTATGGCCCAAGGTTCGGCCCACGTTGGAGCTAAAGGAATTTGTGCCTTGTTAGACCCAGTATGGAATAACTCTAACATACAAAGGACGGCTGTCCGTTTGGTCCAATACTGTATGGTCTGTTTACAACACAATCCGGGGAAGGCAGAAAATGTTTTGAGTGGAAGCTTTGCACCCCCAAAAATACCGTTTGAAGTACTCCAGATGGATTATAATCACATGGAGTGCGTCAACAATTTGAAATACGTGCTAGTGGTAGTTTATGCCTTTAGTAAATGGGTTGAGGCCCACCCAACTAAAGAAAACACTGCTTTAGCTACAGCAAAGGCCCTTATCAAGGAGTTCATACCACGTTTTGGTTTTCCTCGTTTGATTTGGTCGGACAATGGGGGGCATTTCCATGGGGCCCTTGTTAGACACATCTGTAATGGATTGCAAATTAGACAGAAATTCCACGCAGCCCAACATCCCCAGTCAGCAGGGCTCGTGAAAAAATACAATGGGATCTGGCTAAAATTCAGGAGAGCACTGGTTTAAAATGGCCTGACACCCTGCCTTTGGCCCTCATGTCATTAGGAGTCACTCCTCATTCACGTTCTGGTCTCTCTCCCTATGAGATTACCTTCGGGCGACCAGCCAACATATGGGGGGTACCTAGGCCACGGTCCTTTTCTGATGTTGAATATCCTATGTTGATCGATTACCTGTATACATTGACTAAAGACCTCCGTTCTATTCATCAGCAGGTAACATCTGTACTGCAGCCTCCACCAGAGGGCCCCGGACATTGCTTGGAACCTGGCCAGTGGGTACTGGTCAAGAAGTTTGAACGGCTGTAAAGGTGGATGGGAGGAAGCATTGGATACATGCCTCCCATCTGAAATGGCTGCCACTCCCGCTTCCTTATGATCAGCGACAATCTGGTGGAATCTTGACCCAGGAAACCGAGAGAGCCACTGCATTTGTGCCTTTTTCCGACGTCTGCGAAATAGAGCCAGGGCAAGAAGAAGGAGTGACGGGATTGGGCGAACCGGTCTCAGCTGAACCTGTAATTGTCCTTAATCCTGACATTGATATCCCAGTAAGCAGAAGCTCTGATGAAGGAAAGGTACTTTCTTTGCTATTTTCTGACCAGGAAGCCCCGGGTCATGTGCGAAACAACCTACGGCCAAGAAAACATCACGGTACCTCAGACACCACTGCCAGGAGATAAGGAAAGACTTGATTGAATAGATAGGGTTTGCTAGATTTCGAGTCTGAGGTACTGAGCGAGACACTGGACTGAACCTGTTTAGATCTGGAACTTCTGTTGTTGTGCTCTGTTCAGAAAGAAACACTTGTGAACGGCCAGGTTGTACATCGGATTCCTTTGACAACGACGTTTTGTTTTCTTGAGATGAACGATAGGAGTCTGCTTGTGAGACTCTGACGGACACAGGGAGAAGAACCCTCTGGCAGGATGGACTGCTAGGCCGAGTTTAGTTTTGGACTTTTAGTTAGGAATGTACCCTTTTGGTCGTATTATACCTGAAGAAGAGTTTCCCATTGCACCACAATATTTGCCATTTTATGAGCCAATGTTTTCTATTTGGACCACGCGTGTAAAAGTAGCCTTTGGGTTTGTAATAGCATTTATATTGACTGTTTTTATGGGTATATTCATATATTTAGAGTATAAATATCCTATGCAAACTCTGATGCCCTCTACCATTGCTCTGCCTGAACACTTCATGTTCACTTTAGCACCCCACAAAGAAAGGCATCGCCAGACTTATGCAAAGAATGTATTTGTAGAAATGCTCCATCAAACCCATAGCGCTACTAATATAACTGATTGTTGGGTTTGTGGGCTCTTACCATCAGTTATGCATAAACATGACCTGTTCCTCTCACTGCCCTTGTCCTACTTAGGGAGCTGGGAAGCATGGTTTAAAATGTTCTCCGCTATGTATAACCACTACGTAGAAAATCCTAAACAATACACAGAAAAGGACTATGGGATGATTCTAGCTTACATTGAAACACATAAGGGATTCGACCCAGAGGGAAATAGGGGAAAGGTATCGTTGGACCCAGAAGCGTGTATTAAGTTGTATACAGATAATGAAAATAGTACTTGGTTAAAAGATTAACTTTATGATTTTTCTAATTTTAATGATTCGCAGTATTTCCAACACTTTGTTGCTAGAAACGTCACCAGTGAGCGCATTGTGCCCGTTCCCATTCTGAATACTACTTCTGATTTCTGTGTACAAGGAATGGGACATGTGCAAGTTGGAAACAGTGTCTACAATTATACTTATAGAATGAAAATATTCAGTAGCCCTCCTCTGTTGACACCACCAAATGTGTATTTCGTGTGCGGGGAAAACGCTTCCACTTGGTTACCTCGAGGCTGGGCAGGTCAGTGTTATCTATCTTTCTTGTACCCCCCTGTATACATAGCACCGTCAGACAACCACAGAACACACCAACTCGACCGCGCTAGAGCAGTTCCCAATAGGCAGCGGAGACAGCTCGAGATGACGGAGGTTGATCAGACTGACACCTCCCTGCAACGGTTTACAGACTTTAGTAAAGGATTGGTTCCTTTCTGGGGGCCTATATTCAATAGTAGGGAAATAAGACAATTGTCCAGGATAGTAGAGAACGTCATTAATATCACCACCAATATCATGACCATTATTACAGTAGAGCTTCAGGCCACGAGACTCGTTTCGCTCCAGAACCGGATGGTTCTTGATGTCATCCTGGCTGATCGAGGGAGATTCCGCCCCAACAGTTCATTTGGCTATCCAAAAGTTGCACCGCAACGCGGCTGATGTGCACATCGAAAATGGGTCCTGGTCACTCTCTAGTTGGTTCTGGGGGCTCTTGTCGACTTGGGGTTGGAAGTTATTGTTGATAGTAGCTGGAGCAGCAAGTATCATTTTTACCTGTTGCCTTTGTCTGCAATGCAGTTCAGTTTGTTGCTCTTATTGTGCCACCAAAGTGACACCCATGTGTCTCCCTTCCCCTGTCCCTACTAAGATTCAGATGCTCCAGCAGGAGATTCGTGAGTTGATGGCCATTAATGAGGAAGTCTTCCAGGATTAGTACTTCCATTTTAGTTAGCTACATCACGCTAAAAGGAGGGTTTGAGGAACCAGAATTGGATTTAGGCCTAGCAAAATATGTAGTTACTTTTAGTTATTAGCGTGATGTACCTAGCAGGCTATTGTAGGGACACATACACCAATATGCGCGCCATATGTAATAATATAGGGATTAGTATACACTGTGTTACACGTCTCTGCATTTAATTATAGTCTGTACTGTTCGGCTCGACCGGCTCCATTTTGCGGCCTGGTCCACTCAAGGGTTTAGTGAAAACCTAACATTGCATTTAGCTCAAGCCATTCTCCTGAGAATCAGTACCACTGTAGCAACCTGCTGCTTCTGCACGATAGGCCTGTCAAGGTTGTAGGTGGGTGTAGGCTGGATAAGCACATTCCGAGGGGTGCTGTGCGGACTCTCTCGGAGTTAGCAGAAGGGAGTTACCCTCACGACCTTGCTATAATGAAATGAGCTAAACCAAGAGCACTTTGTCTCCCATATATGGTCTTTCCCATGCACCAACCTGTACCATCTTGTATTTTTCCTTCTTAGGTAACGGTTTCGAAATGTAACAGTATATATGTGATGGGTTGAAAATGGGCCAGGAGTCTTCTTGGCGGACCTCGTGGGGTTAGGTCGCAAGGAGCTCCTCTGGCTGGGCTTGTTTGTTATAATAAACAATTGGACCTTCTACGCTGCCAACTGACTGATTATTGGTAATTGGTATTGGGCTATTTGTAAGTATGGCTCTATGTGGGTTGTAATCTATTTTTCGGTACTTCAACGTGGAACCTTCATTGCCGTTGATACACCAGAAAGCGGTGCCTGCTCTGACTGCGGTACACTCTCCGTTCCATCCCGATTTACTTGAGCCACAACGAGGCTTTGAGCCACTCGGCAACAACTCGTCTATTCACCTTCTGAAGTGAACTTCTGCATGCGCTGCTCGATCAAGACAGCGCCTGCCGCACATAGCTATGACTCTGGGGGGGTAGGAGCACCTCCCACTGACTAGAAGATATCCCTCCCGCTGTCTTGCATCCCACAGCCACCGATAAAACGGATGCAACTGTCACGACAACAAGACCGCCACTTTCTGACCACAACCGCTCCTTCGTATCTCCCACTCCATCACCATGGGGAAACCGGATGGACGCCAACTAAAACTCAATTTTGACCCCCTTAAGTCTGCCCGCTGTCAGTCCGATGAAGACCAGGCCTACTCCCCGACTACCTCTACCGCAGACCTGAAAGAACGTTTACTAGAAATGCAGTCCAGCCTAACACCCATTGAATTAAAAATGGACTCTATGAACGCTAGACTAGTTGGCCTTACTCATAGGGTTGAAAAACATGATGACCGACTAACGGAGAAGGAGCGATGCATCTCTGACCTGGAGGACACCTTCACCTCCACCGATAATCACACACTCGAGATGCAGAGGTTCCTAAAGGTTATAGCGGCCAAAATTGAGGATTTAGTATCCCGCTCAAGGCGCAACAACTTGCGCATCCTTGGCGTGCCGGAATCGGCGGCCACCGGCATGACGGAAGACTACGCCAAGTGCCTCCTCATAACATTGTTTGGCAGAAAAGCCTTCTCACCATCTCGCTGGCGTCCCGACCCGCTCCTGGGACCCCTCACAGCCAGATAATAGCTAGAATACTTAATTATCGGGACCAGTACACAGCCCTCCGCCTCTCCAGAGAACGTGGTCAGTTACGATACGAGAGGACAGAAATATCAATTTACCCTGACTTCACCATGGCCGTTCAAGAGCAAAGAGGGAAATTTCTCCAAGTGAAGAAAAAACTGCAACAACTCAACATGCCCTACGCTTTGCTGCTCCCGGCCCTTCTAAAGGTCACACATCAAGGAAAACAGCATTTCTTTAAAAACCCGCAACATGCCCAAGACTTCCTCAAGACCTTACCCAAAAAAACTGAATGTCGGTGCTATCCAACCAACCGACTTGAAGACAACAGTGGTGCTTCTGATATTCAATTCAATTCAATTCAATTAATTTATATAGCGCACTACATACCCAGAGGGTCTCAAGGCGCTTGAGGAAGGGTGGGGGATTACTTGTCGAATATCCACGTTTTAAGATGCTTTCTGAATGCTAGGTGGTTCTGAGTGAGGCGAAGGTGAGTGGGAAGTGAGTTCCAGGTTTTAGCCACTAGGTAGGAGAAGGATCTTCCTCCCATGGTGGTTTTGTTGATGCGAGGTACAGCCGCAAGGGCTTGATTGGAAGAGCGCAGCTGGCGGGGGGGGGTGTAGAAGGAGAGTCGTGTGTTGAGGCATTCAGGTCCAAGATCGTAAAGTGCTTTGTGTGCGTGGGTTAGGAGGCGGAATGTTATCCTCTTATTGACGGGGAGCCAGTGGAGGTTTTTCAGGTGACCAGAAATGTGGTCTTTACGTGGGATGTCTAGTATGAGTCTGGCTGATGCGTTCTGGATGCGTTGGAGTTTTTTCTGAAGTTTTGTGGTGGTACCGGCGTATAGGGTGTTTCAGTAGTCCAGGCGGCTTGTAACCAGTGCGTGGGTGACCGTTTTTCTAGTTTCGGTGGGGATCCAGCGAAATGTTTTTTTGAGCATGCGGAGGATGTTGAAGCAAGATGATGAGACGGCGTTGACTTGTCTGGTCATCGAGAGTGAGGAGTCCAGGATGACGCCCAGGTTCCGTGCGTGGTCCGTCGGAATGGGAGCTTTTCCAAGGGCCTCTGGCCACCAGGAGTCGTCCCAGGCGGAGGGGGAGGAACCTAAGATAAGGACTTCTGTTTTGTCTGAGTTCAGCTTCAGACGGCTGTGTTTCATCCACTCGGCTACTTCTTTCATTCCTTCATGTAGGTTGGTTTTGGCGGTGTTAGGGTCTTTGGTGAGTGAGAGGATCAGTTGAGTGTCATCAGCGTAGGAGATGATGTTGAGATTGTGTTGGCGTGCGATGGCCGCGAGGGGGCTCATGTATACGTTGAAGAGGGTGGGGCTGAGTGAAGATCCTTGTGGCACGCCGCAAATGACTTTAGTGGCCTCTGACTTGAATGGTGGGAGGCGGACTCTCTGAGTTCTTCCGGCAAGGAACGAGGTGATCCATTCCAGTGCTTTTCCTTGGATTCCGATGTTTCTGAGGCGTTGTAACAAGGTGCTATGACAGACTGTGTCGAAGGCTGCGGAGAGGTCAGGGAGGATGAGGGCGACTGTGTCTCCGTTGTCCAGTAGGGTACGGATGTCGTCTGTTGCTGCGATGAGTGCGGTCTCAGTGCTGTGTTTGGCACGGAAGCCGGACTGTGAGGGGTCGAGGGATTTGTTGGTTTCGAGGAAGGCGGCGAGCTGGGTGTTGACAGCTTTCTCGATGACTTTGGCCGGGAATGGAAGGAGCGAGATGGGGCGGTAGTTTTTGAGTTCGGTGGGGTCAGCTGTGGGTTTTTTCAGAAGGGCGCTGAGTTCGGCGTGTTTCCAACTTTCCGGGAAGGTGGCGGAGTTGAGGGAGCAGTTGATGACGTCTCGGAGGTGTGGTGCTATGATGGAATCAGCTTTGTTGAAGATGTGGTGAGGGCATGGGTCTGTGGGGGATCCTGAGTGGATGGAGTTCATCAGGCAGATGGTGTCCTCAGTGGAGATTGGGTTCCAGTCATTAAGGATGTTGAAGGGGGGTGAAGGTACGGCAGAAGGTTGGGTGGGTTGGTATCCGGGTTTGTTGTCGAAGCTGTTGTGGATGTCTGCGATTTTGTCGTGGAAGAACGAAGCTAGGGAGTCGCAAAGGGTTTGAGAGGGGGTGATGTCGTTGGAGTTGGCAGTGGGGTTGGTGAACTCTTTGACGATGTTGAAAAGTTCCTTGCTGTTGTGGGCGTTGTTGTCTAGTCGGTCTTTGAATGCGGCTTTCTTGGCCGTCCGGATCAGTTGGTGGTGTATGCGGGTGGCGTTTTTGAAGGCGTCCCTGGTGCTGGTGTTTGGGTCTTTTTTCCAGGTCTTCTCAAGGGAGCGACATAGTTTCTTGGATTTCTTAAGATCCTCGTTGAACTATAGTGTGAATCCACGCGATGCCATCTGTGCTCTGCACACCGTAGACCATAACACAATCCAGGCATGAATCTCTACAGAAAGTTTCAGGAGAATACAACAAACTATACATTACCATGGCAAGAAATAAGTACACTCATAACATACTGGGACATTACTAGTTCCCAACGGAGCCGCATGCTTCCTCAGTGAAGACCTCCTCCAAACATAGACTCTCGTGCAACCTTAACAAAACATTTATGCTTTGTGGACTGGAGATGAGAACTGGTCACCTCTTTGGAGGAACCCATCAAACTGATAGCCACAACAAACAATATGGCGAGATGAATATCTACAACGTTGCCAGATCACTCTCACTCTAGCGAAGTGACTCTGGTTTGCCCTCTAGATTCCACCTGACAGGAAAACCCTAAGAAACTGCAGGTTACAGTTATACTAATGTTTAGGCCACCTTCCCGAGTTGGGAATCTGGCACAAAGGTTGAATTGGGAAGGGAGGTGGGGAATGGGCCACGTCAGGATTGGGGTGCTATTGTGGGAGGGGGAACCCTGCACTGCTCTTTGAGAGGGACAGGTGATTGTTTTATGCCACTATCCACTGGATCGATTAGCACATGTATGCCCAAGCTGCAAGACTGAAGTAAACAGTGTCCACACTTTAGTACCACAACTCTGTATTACCACCATGGTAGACCGCCATAGACCTCCTGCATATAACTTCATAACCTGGAATGTACATGGCCTGGGCGACCCCCATAAACATCGGCACGTACTCGCCTACTTGGATCGCCATAATACCCATCGACACACTTTAGCCCCACTGCATCGACCACATTTGCGTCCCGATGGGCAAAGTATAGACACTTCTCCTCATACTTCTCCTACACCTGAGGCACGTCTATATTAGTGAAGAGCTCTCTCCCCTACACCCCCATAGGATCCCACGAAGACCTGCAGGGCCGCTACAGAATCCTTCGGGGTCATCTGGCAGCTCACTCCATAACTCTCGTCTCCTGCTTTGGGCCAAACACTGACAACCCTGAGAGACGGCAGCGCTCGTGATCCAAGATGGCCACCGCTCCGTGAACTCTGTTTCCTCACCTGCTGTCCCAATGATCTTTCTGCAGAAGGAGGCTTTGCCCAGGCTTTTATTTTACCCCAGCTGCTCCTTAAGCCCAGCGGAGGCGTTTGGTTGAGTTTACAGAGGTCTGCAACCTACGTGTGAAGTGCGGTAGGCATCTTGACTTTCTCCTCAGCCCTCCGCCGCATTCTCTGGCAGTCGTCCTACAGAGGAGGCGGGCTTAATCTATACGGTGCCGCCTCTCCTCAGAAACCTTCTTATGTTAAAGGGTTTGTCATACTGCCACTTGCTTGCCACAGCCTTTGTCTGAAATATTAAAGGGATTTTGCCTTTTTATTTTTTCAGTGCAACTTTATTACTACAATGTTTTAAGTCACTCTAGAACTGCTTCTTGTTGCCTATCTTTTATTATTTGGGCAGTATACCTTACTACATTACAGAACTTGTTACTAGTGGTGTAATTTACTTGTTTGGTTATTTGCTCGTCTCTGTTACCACTATGGAGCCAAAAATGCTGGCAAATAAACGCAAGCAGACTGTTTCACATCCTCCTGCCAAAGCCAAAGCTCTTGAGTCTCAAGATGAATCATTGGCAAAAATGTTGCAGGAAATTCAGGTGATCCATATTAATACTGACACAATTTCTTCGGATATCAAGACTATTCAGAGAGATATGACTTCCCTAGCAAGGAGAGCTACGGATAACAAGATCAAAATTCATGATAATGCTGCAGCCATCACAGCCATGTCTCCCCTCACTCCTCAGGTTGCGTGTCCCTACTTGATTTGGAAAATAGAAATAGACAATACAACCTTCGTATTTTCAATGCTCCAGAGTGAGTTGAGGGACAAAGCTGTCGCCTATTCTTGGAAAATCTTCTCCCTAGGTTATTGAATATCAAATTTCCAGAGTGTTTTGAAGTTGATAAAGCGCATAGAATTCCTTGAATTTATAAACCTCAGCAAACCAAACCGAGACAAAACTTTTTTAAAGTTTTGAGGCACCATCATCTCCTCCTTATTCAAAAGGCTGTCCGTGAAATACCTTCTCTTATAATTGGAGGTAAAAAAGTTTTATACATCAGGACTTTGCTAAGGAGACAGTTCAGATGCAACAACAGTTTTCAGAACTGAGGCCTCGTTTACGGGAAGCTGGTTACAAATATGGCCTTTTTGATCCCGCTGTAATGCGCATCTGGAAAAATGATGTCTCCAAGTCTTTCTCAGTTCCTGCAGACTTAATCAGCTTCTTGGATCAACATAATCCTATTGTCATGGATTCTCAGCCTTCTGGTTCTGCGGGCTAATTTTCTTCACCCCTTACTGTAGATTATTAGTTTCTTCTTGCAGGTGCATCTTATTGGTGGTGTTTCTAGCTTCGCACCTCCGTCTCCAATGTTCTATTGGTATGAGGTCTTGGTGACTGACCTCGTTTCATGTTGTGTGTGTGAGAAGTTGGCCTGATTTATCCCCACCTTTCTCTTGAGGCTTCTGGTCACTACCCTGATTTTTAGACCTAATCCTGCTTCTGACCCATTTGTCTGCCCTCTTACCCAATTCTTCTGGAGAGGTCAGATCTGAGTCCACCAGGTGCTGGTGTAGAAGCTGGTTTTGACAATTACTAAGGATCTGCTCCCTCATAATCAAATTACACAATCCTGTATAGTCATGTACTTTGCTGCCCAATAACCAGCCCTCCAGAGCCTTAGTAGCACAATCTACAAAATCAGTCCAGTCCTGAGTCTGTGTCTTCTGGGTATCCCTGAACAACAACCTATATTGCTCAGTGGTTAAGCCAAACCCATCAATTAGAGCACTCTTCAGGGCTGAGTAGTTTTTAGCATCCTCATCACTAACTGTGAGGAGCTTATCTCTACCTTTTTCTGAAAAGGAGAGCCACAAGATTGCTGCCATCTGACTTTGGGGTACCTGCTGTACTTTGCAGGCCCTCTCCAAAGCAGTTATCCATTTGTGGATATCATCCTCATCTTAGGGGAGCACAATCTTACTTAGGTTTCTATGATCATAGGACCTGTCTTTATCCTTAAGGATGTTGCTGCAACCAGTGGACTCTAATCCACTTAACTTCCTCTCTCTTGCAAGAGCAAGCTTCTCTTTGGCTAGGGCAAGTTCTTCTCTCTCAATTCTGAGATTGACTTCCCTCATCCTAGCCTGGTGTTCCCTTCTCTGAGGTGAAGTCATTTCCCTCTGAGAGCCCCCTTGAAGCATTGGAGTGGAGTGATTCCTCTGAGTGGGATCTGTCCCTCCTATACCTCTGGTTAAGTCTACTGATAGGTCTGTAGATGGATTGCCCATCTCCATCCCCATGTAGGCTTAGGTTAGCCTGGCTAAGTCTCCTAACTTGGACCTGGCTGTCTACCTCATCCCCAGAATCTTCCCTAACCTGATCCTCATCATCTATTACTGGAGGGTCAGTGGCATCATCTGCTGAGGGTAGGACCTCATCTACATTCCCTGTAGGGCCTGAACCAGAGGCTTTTAGAACTTCAGATTCTTTTAGGAGTTATATCAGTTGCTGAAGGGTAGGGTTAGAACCCTGTTTCAACTTCGTTGTGGTACACAAGTGTCTCAGCTCTCTGAAGCTGAGTATATCAAATCTGGAGGGTGCCCTTGGAGGGTCACCTCCCACAGGTAGAGACACACTAGGTTCACCTGTGGCAGACATGATCTAGTGAGGTGTGGTGTGTGCACCTACCTACACTGAGTGTTTCCTACTAAACCTCTATAAGAGTTGTAGTCAGGGTGTGCTAGGCTCTTTGGTCTACAACAACTAGGTTCAGTAGGACTTAAGCATTATAAGTCTTGTCATATGTACCTATAGGTACCTAATGTGATCTTTCAAATTATATCTCAAAGATTACAATTGGTAAAACAACATCAAGCTCTTATCCCAACCGCTGCACACCAATGTGAGAAGTTGGCCTGATATGTGATGTCCACTATTCTAGTGGGCACCCTGTATAAGTCCAAACAACCCTTATGGTGATGGTTGTAAAGTCAACCTTATAGACCAGCTATCCTAGTGGTAGCATGGCCAAAGCAGTCTTAGGCTAAACTCAAGAGGGCATGTGAAGCCAGCTGTTTTACCATATGTAACCCCTTTAATACCAAATGAAAGGACACCACACAGGTTATATATAAAACATATATATATTTATTTCTAACACAACCCCTCTGAACTCTTAATGAGGTCAGAGGCACAAGCACATAACAAGATACTTAATTATCATACAATAGGTTTCACAATATACAGTAGCACCATAGGGGCACGTCAAACCATATACTAAAATAGTGGTGTAAGTACCATGTCACGAACAAAGGATAGGCCTAGGGCCTAGGGAATCGCTGGGGCTACACTGTACTACCAAAGGATAGGAAGTAAGAGGCCCACGGGAGGTGTGTGCAGTGTCCTTACACACACACAAGTTACCATAGAGTTAGAATGGGAACGAAAGAATTGGAAACTAGTTCTTTTAGGTCACTTCCGGATGGACTAGGAGAAAGCTATTGAAAACTGGGATACTAGGATAGTTAATACCCACAGGAGCACCGGAGTACGCACGTTACCTCACCCACAGGAAGCGGGTGCATAGGTGTCAAAGTGTAAAACAATAGTTGATGGACAGAATGCAGAACAATGTCATACATTCACCCCAGTACAGACATCTAGGCCTAAATCCATCGTTGTTTTGCACTCCACACCACCCCAGTTCAGACATGGCTATGTGCAAATCAGCCCTGACCCTGTGCCTCATGGGAACAGTCCAGCCCAAACTGCCAAGCCATGTCTTTCCTGGACCGGAATCAAGCATCCTAGGACTGGTTTCTGGCTATCAGCTGTCTTCAGCCAGGATAGCTTGACTCCAGTGGTGTGGAGAGCATGGGACTCACGTCTGAGCATACCCATCCCACTCAGGGTGACAAATGCAAAACAACAGTTGATGGACAGAATGCAGAATAATGTCATACATTCACCCCAGTACAGAGGTCTGGGCCTAAATCCATAATTTTTTTGCACACCATACCACCCCAGTTCAGACATGTCCATATGCAAATCAGCCTTGACCCTGTGCCTCATGGCAACAGTCCAGCCCGAACTGCCAAGGCATGTATTTCCGGGGCCGGAATCAAGCATCCTAGGACCAGTTTCTGGCTATCAGCCGTCTTCAGCCAGGATAGCTAGACTTCAGTGGTGTGGAGAGCATGGGACTCACGGCTGAGCACACCCATCCCACTCGGGGTGACAAATGCAAAACAACAGTTGATGGACACAATGCAGAACAATGTCATATATTCACCTCAGTACAGAGAACTGGGCCTAAATCCATCGTTGTTTTGCACTCCACACCACCCCAGTTCGGACATGCCTATGTACAAATCAGCCCTGACCCTGTGCCTCATGGGAACAGTCCAGCCAGAACTGCCAAGCCATGTCTTTCCTGGACCCGAATCAAGCATCCTGGGACCGGTTTCTGGCTATCAGCCGTCTTCAGCCAGGATAGCTTGACTCCAGTGGTGTGGAGAGCATGGGACTCATGTCTGAGCATACACATCCCACTCGGGTGACAAATGCAAAATAACAGTTGATGGACAGAATGCAGAACAATGTCATACATTCACCCCAGTACAGAGATCTGGGCCTAAATCCATTCTTGTTTTGCACTCCACACCACCCCAGTTCAGTCATGGCCATATGCAAATCAGCCTTGACCCTGTACCTCATGGGAACAGTCCAGCCCGAACTGCCAAGCCATGTCTTTCTTGGACCGGAATCAAGCATCCTAGGACCGGTTTCTGGCTATCAGCCATCTTCAGCCAGGATAGCTTGACTACAGTGCTGTGGAGAGCATGGGACTCTCGTCGGAGCATACCCATCCCACTCGGGGTGACAAACGCAAAACAACAGTTGATGGACAGAATGAAGTACAATGTCATACATTCACCCCAGTACAGAGATCTGGGCCTAAATCCATCGTTTTTTTGCACTCCACACCAGCCCAAGTTCAGACATGGCCATATGCAAATCAGCCTTTACCCGGTGCCTCATGGGAACAGTTGTTATGTTATGTTATGTTATGTTACGCCATACTTTTAGAGCGCACGGCTACCCCAAGGGGTGTCCCGGCGCTTTGACAAAGAGGCCTGAAAACCAAAGAAGAACAAAGGCAGCAAATCGCTACGATCTCAGAGTTTATACAGCCCGAACTGCCAAGCCATGTCTTTCCTGGACAGGAATCAAGCAGCCTAGGACTGGTTTTCGGCTATCAGCCGTCTTCAGCCAGGAAAGTGTGACTCCAGTGTTGTAGAGAGCATGGGACTCACGTCTGGGCATACCCATCCCACTCGGGGTGACAAATGCAAAACAACAGTTGATGGATAGAATGCAGAACAATGTCATACATTCACCCCAGTACAGAGATCTGGGCCTAAATCTATCGTTTTTTTGCACTCCACACCACCCCAGTTCAGACATGGCCATATGCAAATCAGCCTTTACCCTGTGCCTCATGGGAACAGTCCAGCCCGAACTGCCAAGCCAGAATCAAGCGTCCTAGGACCGGTTTCTGGCTATCAGCCGTCTTCAGCCAGGATAGCTTGACTCTAGTGGTGTGGAGAGCATGAAACTGTCATGATTCCCTATGAAGCCTCCACTGGAAGCTATGCTTTCCTTTTGGCGCTATTCGCCTCAAAAGAACCCACCCCTTTCCCGTGCACCTGCACTCCTTGGTGTTGTATTGTGAGGGTGTATGCGTTTTGTGCTGCTTACAGTGCTCCTAAAGGTTCTGAATTGTACTGAGCTCTGATTGTATTTTCGATGAAGCACTGCAGTGATTTGTTCTATGTTTCATTTGATCACATAATACTAATAGACTTTGTCCTTTCAAGTTTGATTCAGGGTTGGGGCTCTTGCTGGGAGCACTTCTGGTTTTGGACTGATCAGAGTTTCCCTCGCGTGTGCCTCAGCCCGTTTTTGGCTGGGTGCACGCATACGTGGGGCGCGGCTGGGTGCGGTCAGGTATTTAAATCGTACCCAGCATTCTGGAAGGCGCTTTGCCTTCCGTCTGCACCGAGGAAGGTCCTGTGGAGATTCCCGGCGCTGAGAGAACGGCCACAAACCTGAGCAGAGATCCTGGAAACTAAGACTTCAAACCCGAAAACTACAACAGCTCTGCACTTTCTCATCTTCATTGAAAACCTACAAAGAAAAAAGAGATAAGTGTAATTTTGTTTATTTTAAGGCGCCCTTCGCAAGAAAGACATCACGAACAATTTTGGAGCAAAAGATCAAGAGACAATTTAAGAATCTCGGACTTGGTGATTTCTTTTAGGTGTTTAGGTTTGTGAACATTTGTAACGAAAAGGTCAAAAGGTGATTTCTGTATTTCAGAAAGAAGTTATTTCTGAACGTTTGATCTGTGATTCTTTCCTTGAGTTGTTTTGCTTATTTTAGTAGGAAAGTCACGGAAGTTTAAAGGCACAGATAAAATTCTGAGTAAGTAGGAAGTGAGGGAGAGAAAAGCTTTTGTATATTTAATGAAAGGATTCTTTCATGATCTGAGAACATTAGCATTTTATTAAGAAACCACAGTGGGACATTAGAATATGTTTTGAATCTATTGTTTAATTATTACAGTGACTCTCTTCACAAGACCACGCTACTAAAGAACAACCACGCAGGACACAGACGAATCACCCAACTCATCTGACAAGAAAGACATACTGGACGAAAGAATTACAACAGCTGAACGCAGGTAGGCTAAGGGAAGAACGTTTAGAAAGTGAACAATAGATAGAGAATTTTAGCTAAAACTAGGAAAGTGAGTTTTGAGTATACTTAAGATTCTTGTTCTTTCGCAGGTCGTCAGCAAGAACATTACGTCCAGTACCGGCCCTCCTCCCCATACTCTAGCTAAATATCTTGTAGTGAATTAAACTTTCTCAAGGTAAGGAGTTAGTCTTTAGGGAAGTTGGTTCCTTGCTTCCCTGCGAATCAACTACTCGTCTCAAGGAAGGCACATCAAGACCAGGTAAGAGACGACGTAGTGTTTGTCTTGACAGGGACTCACGTCTGAGCATAACCATCCCACTCGGGGTGACAAATGCAAAACAACAGTTGATGGACAGAATGCAGAACAATGTCATACATTCACCCCAGTACAGAGATCTGGGCCTAAATGCATCGTTTTTTTGCACTTCACACCACTCCAAGTTCAGACATGGCCATATGCAAATCAGCCTTGACCCTGTGCCTCATGGGAACAGTCCAGCCCGAACTGCCAAGCCATGTCTTTCCTGGACTGGAATCAAGCATCCTAGGACCGGTTTCTGGCTATCAGCCGTCTTCAGCCAGGATAGATTGAGTCCAGTGGTGTGGAGAGCATGGGACTCACGTCTGAGCATGCCCATCCCACTCGGGTTGACAAATGCAAAACAACAGTTGATGGACAGAATGCAGAACAATGTCATACATTCACCCCAGTACAGAGATCTGGGCCTAAATGCATCGTTTTTTTGCACTTCACACCACTCCAAGTTCAGAAATGGCCATATGCAAATCAGCCTT
Source organism: Lissotriton vulgaris (assembly GCF_964263255.1). Lineage (NCBI taxonomy): Eukaryota > Metazoa > Chordata > Amphibia > Caudata > Salamandridae > Lissotriton > Lissotriton vulgaris. The sequence goes on from NC_141687.1 coordinate 2,072,993,873, forward strand.
GACCCTGTGCCTCATGGGAACAGTCCAGCCCGAACTGCCAAGCCATGTCTTTCCTGGACTGGAATCAAGCATCCTAGGACCGGTTTCTGGCTATCAGCCGTCTTCAGCCAGGATAGATTGAGTCCAGTGGTGTGGAGAGCATGGGACTCACGTCTGAGCATACCCATCCCACTCGGGGTGACAAATGCAAAACAACAGTTGATGGACAGAATGCAGAACAATGTCATACATTCACCCCAGTACAGAGATCTGGGCCTAAATCCATCGTTTTTTTGCACTCCACACCACCCCAAATTCAGACATGGCCATATGCAACTCAGCCTTGACCCTGTGCCTCATGGGAACAGTCCAGCCCGAACTGTCAAGCCATGTCTTTCCTGGACCGGAATCAAGCATCCTAGGACCGGTTTCTGGCTATCAGCCGTCTTCAGCCAGGATAGCTTGACTCCAGTGGTGTGGAGAGCATGGGACTCACGTCTGAGCATGCCCATGCCACTCGGGGTGACAAATGCAAAACAACAGTTGATGGACAGGATGCAGAACAATGTCATACATTCACCCCAGTACAGAGATCTGGGCCTAAATCCATCGTTTTTTTGCACTCCACACCACCCTAGTTCAGACATGGCCATATGCAAATCAGCCTTTACCCTGTGCCTCATGGGAACAGTCCAACCCGAAATGCCAAGCCATGTCTTTCCTGGACCGGAATCAAGCATCCTAGGACCGGTTTCTGGCCTTCAGCCAGGATAGCTTGACTCCAGTGGTGTGGAGAGCATGGGACTCACGTTTGAACATACCCATCCCACTCGGGGTGACAAATCCAAACCAACAGTTGATGGACAGAATGCAGAACAATGTCATACATTCACCCCAGTACAGAGATCTGGGCCTAAATCCATCGTTTTTTTGCACTCCACACCACCCCAGCTCAGACATGGCCATATGCAAATCAGCCTTGACCCTGTGCCTCATGGGAACAGTCCAGCCCGAAATGCCAAGCCATGTCTTTCCTGGACCGGAATCAAGCATCCTAGGACCGGTTTCTGGCTATCAGCCGTCTTCAGCCAGGATAGCTTGAGTCCAGTGGTGTGGAGAGCATGGGACTCACGTCTGAGCATACCCATCCCACTCAGGGTGACAAATGCAAAACAACAGTTGATGGACAGAATGCAGAACAATGTCATACATTCACCCCAGCACAGAGATATGGGCCTATATCCATTGTTTTTTTGCACTCCACACCACCCCAAGTTCAGACATGGCTGTTATATATGCTTTTTGGGGGGGGGAGAAGGTCAATGACACCAGGGGCAAAGCTCGCAGTGGCAATTAATAACACTCGGACACTCGGACACTCGGCCGGAAGTGACGCCTCCGTGCAGGCACACCCCTTTTATTACTTCCCCGCAGGCCACGCCTGGCCTGCGGATGTATGGGTGCATGAGGGTGTAAACTAGACCGCTGACCATTACAATGGCCATATGCAAATCAGCCTTGACCCTGTGCCTCATGGGAACAGTCCAGACCGAACTGCCAAGCCATGTCTTTCCTGGACCGGAATCAAGCGTCCTAGGACCGGTTTCTGGCTATCAGCCGCCTTCAGCCAGGATAGCTTGAGTCCAGTGGTGTGGAGAGCATGGGACTCACGTCTGAGCATTCCCATCCCACTCGGGGTGACAAATGCAAAACAACAGTTGATGGACAGAATGCAGAACAATGTCATACATTCTCCCCAGTACAGAGATCTGGGCCTAAATCCATCGTTATTTTGCACTTCACACCACCCCAAGTTCAGACATGGCCATATACAAATCAGCCTTGACCCTGTGCCTCATGGGAACAGTCCAGCCCGAACTGCCAAGCCATGTCTTTCCTGGACCCGAATCAAGCATCCTAGGACCGGTTTCTGGCTATCAGCCGTCTTCAGCCAGGATAGCTTGACTCCAGTGGTGTGGAGAGCATGGGAATCATGTCTGAGCATACCCATCCCACTCAGGGTGACAAATGCAAAACAACAGTTGATGGACAGAATGCAGAACAATGTCATACATTCACCCCAGTACAGAGATCTGGGCCTAAATCCATTGTTTTTGTGTGAAAGTGTGTTGGGTTTCGTCGCTGAATCCTATTGAGCCTTGAAGAAAGATGCTGCAGGCGACCAGGAGAGAAGTGTCTGGTTGGATCCAAGGGCAGATCGAGGATGAAGAGTACCTGAAAGCAGAGGGGACAGAGTCTGGGTCACTAGCCAGTGAGCAGGAAAGAACCAGGAAGGAATCAGGCGATGTCGCGAAGCAATCAGGTGATGTCGTGAAGCTTGTCTGTGCAGCCACGTGGACCAGGAGGTGTCGACGACATCCAGGAGCTGGGCACGGACTGTCCCACAAAGGATCTCGCTGTCGGCGGTATCCGCCTCCGGATTGGAGTCAACAAGCCTTGGCTAAGGCAACCCACGCAGGAATCGAAGATGGCTTCTGGATCAGACCAGCACGGTCTGATGTGCTTCTCCTTTTCAGGGAAGCAAGGGCCAGCCTGGAGCCACCAGGCCAGCAGTGGAAATTCAAAGGTTCATCATCACAGAGGCCACTAGCCAACGGGCAATTGACCGGACAGACGCGACGAGCAGGAAAAAAGCAAAAGGGCCCCACGCGGCACTCGTGGAGTGTGGAGAGCTGGTCTTTGGTGGAGATGATGCTCGGGGCTGGGGCTTCTCAGTCCCCAATGCACAACTTCGAGGGTGCCTCAGAAGTTGCACGGAAAGCAATTTACTGGCTTTCCAAGATGGCCGGTCCCACCTTTTGCGTCGCCTCCAGGGGTCTCAGCTTTGCTGTGGCTGTGGATCGGGCTGAAAGAAGTCTGGAAGTCCGGGTCTTGTCAGGCTCTGTGTTCGGGCTCCGGCAGGAGCGACGACAGAGCAAACCATTGATCACTTGATGGTGCCTTCTTTGGCAGGGTGGTCACTCCTTGACCACAAGGGAGATTCTTCAGTCTTCTATCTTCAAGTAGAACGTCAAAGATCCAGAGTTTCGTTTCACGTTTCAGTCAGGATAAATCTAAAGTCTCTAGACTCAGCTCCTACCTATACACTAATCTAAGGGGCTGGATTACCTGCTAGGTCCCTCCTATGGGTGGGACCAGGGAAGGGGGTGGTTAGACCCCTTTCCCTTTGTCCAGTTTCATGCCATAGCTGGGGCTGGAGTGCCCAGCAACTGGTTTGAATCGGGCTATGCCTGGGACAGCTTTTGTGCCCCAGGCAGTGTCTCATTTCATTTAGCCCTCCCTGCCCCAATACACTATGGCCTGTCTGGGGTGGTGCTAGCACCTCCCAAGACAGGAAACCTATCGTCCAAGCCACCCTCGCTGGAAAGACTCCCAGCAGCAGGAGGTCAGACTTGTGTCTGTGGCAGCAGCATCCATTTTGTGATGCTGAGGCTCTGGTTAACTTTAACCGAGTTTAGTGGAAACAACATGTCTTCTCCCTCTAGAAGGGTGGAATGCTACCCACATCGCCAAAACTGGTGAGGGGGTAGTATTCCAAATCGTATACCACCTTACATGACCTGTTTTGATAAAGTCAAACCAAAGTTAGCATTCAATTGCGAGGATTATAATGCACTTAAGAGTATATGGTATGGCTATATCATAGAACAGCTGTAAGGACATGGTTCCAAAAGCTTCAGACAGGCTCAGCTCATGCTAGAGCCTCATCTCACATAAAACCAAGCACTCTGCCTCCAGGAATGTTAAGGCCTGCCACTGGATTGACTCATAGGTATATATGTGTCTATATGTAAAGGTAGGTATAGGGATACTACACCTAAGCAAGGGGTGATTACACGACCTTGCCCCAGCTGAGTGATCAGCCAGTTGTGTCAATGGGAATGGCCAGCCGGGGGTGGCATAATACATGCTGCAGCCCCTGGTAGGCCTTGGATGCACCTATGCCCTGGGTACCTAAGGTACACTCTACAGGGGTTCATAAGGTGACCCAATATTTAATTGGAGATGTACCTAAAGTACATGTAGTCCATTTTACATAGAGAGCTGATAGCCTGGGGCCCTGATCAGCAGGATCCCAGGCCAACTAAGTCAAAAACCAGCTAAACACTAGGCAAAAAATCTGGGGTAACCATAGTCAGGTATCCACCTTCCAACAGTGTGTCTTGTTTTGTCCTTTTTATATGGGCTATTATCTTTCTTTCTTGTTTCTGTCATCTGGGGCTACTATATTTCTCTCCTTTTCCTGTCATTTTATCTGTTCTTCTCTTCAGGAAAGTATGTCCAGGCCACAAAAGTTAACTGTTGCTTCGTTAAATGTAAAGGGTCTTAGGCATCCAGTAAAGAGACGTAAAATTTTAGAATATTTACACAAATCTAAAGTCGATATTTGTTTTGTTCAAGAAACTCATGTTAATGACAACATTTTGCATACTATGTCTAGAGGTTGGGTGGGCGCTTTAGTTTCATCTCCTGCTGAAAAACGTAAAAATGGAGTAGCTATCTTTTTCTCACACAAAACCTGTGCACAAATTCTGTCACATCACCATGACGCAGATGGTAGATTTGTTGCTGCTCAAGTTCTTATTGATAAACACTTTAAATTTGATTAATATGTATGCTCCTACCTCTGATGACCCTGCCTTTTGGTCCTATGTCTCTAATGAAGTACTCAAAATTGGCAATTCATCCCATATAAAGGGTGGTGATTTCAATCTCATCAGGGATCCTTTCTTGGACCGGTCTTCTGCTTTCAAATTCCGGCCTAATAAGGCTTTTTTTGCATTGAAATTCTTTCTTTCCGTCACAAAATTAGTTGATTTTTGGGGACTGGAGCACCCTACGGACAAAGATTTTACTTTTTTTCTAATGCTCACTCTTCTTTTTCTAGAATTGACTATTTACTATCCTCACGTAAATTATGTCACATGATTAGTGAATCAGTTATACACCCTATCACGATTTCAGACCATGCTTTGATTTCTTTTTCTTTATCTATTTCCGAGCCTCCAATTTATAATAAAAGATGGAGAATGAACTCGGAACTAGTTCTTAATCCCACCAATGCTAAAAAAATGGCTTCAGCTATTTCTGATTATTTTTCGAATAATAAGACCTGTGACACCTCTAAAATTATTCATTGGGATGCCTTCAAGGCATATATTCGTGGAGTTGCAAATTCTATTATGGCACACGAAAATAAATCTTTTTATTCCCACCTCAATGACTTGGAGACACAGATTGCAGCAGTGGAACGACTTTGTATTACTTCTAGAGACCCACAGTATAACATTCAACTTCAGAAATACCATTATGAATACAATGATATGCTCAGTAAAAGAGCAGGTTTACTTATCTCAAAGGAAAAGTCACATTTTTATTTTTATTCTAATAAATCGGGTCGTTTGTTAGCTCATTATTTATGCCTCAAACGTGAAAGGGTTCAAATTCCAGCCATTAAGACGAATAAGGATACATTGGTGACGGAGGTTGAAGACATACTGAAGGAGTTTCTTTCATTCTACTCTTCTTTATATCATTAACCTCTCACACCTAATAATACTATTATCAGTGAATTCCTTCATTCCTGCCGATTGCCTCAGATATCTGATAATGATAGAGCTACTTTAGAGAACCCTATTGATATCAAGGAAATTTGTACAGCAATAAATGCTTTGAATTCCCAAAAAACTCCTGGCCCGGATGGAATTCCGGCCGAATTCTATAAATGCTTCCAAGATCAACTATCCCCTTTTTTACTTTCCCTTTTTACAGAATTTCAGCATACTTCTAGGATGGGGGGACTTTTTAATGAAGCCACAATAATTGTTCTACCCAAACCTAATAAAGGTCATACTTTAGTCTCCAATGTTCGGCCCATATCTCTAATCAATCAAGACTGTAAGATATATGAAAAGGTTTCAGCAAATAGATTATCACCACTACTACCCACAATTATACAATCTGATCTAACTGGTTTTATGAAAGGTAGACTATCCGCTCATAATACACGTTTGCTCTGTCATACCTTGTCTCTCGCCAAAGAAGCTAATGGTCCTATTGCTGTAATGGCTTTAGATGCAGAAAAGGCATTTGATAAGGTTAATTGGCAATTTTTATTTAAAACTTTAGAAGCTTTTTGTTTTGGTCCTATTTTTATTAATATGACTAAGGCTTTGTACTCAGCCCCTTCAGCTTCTATTTTAGACAATGGCTTGTGTTCCACTACCTTTCGGTTGTTTAGAGGCACTCGGCAGGGATGTCCTCTCTCTCCTTTACTTTTTCTTATTGCAATAGAGCCCCTCTTATGTTCTCTTCGTAATAGTGACACTTATACAGGTATTGTTTTGAAAGATGCTACCATTAAACTCTCGGCATACGCCGATGATGTATTATTATATGTCTCTAACCCTTCACCTCTATACCTATCCTCCTTGATATTATTCATAAATATGCTGCAGTTTCTGGTTACTCCTTGAATGCTGATAAGAGAGAATTTTTTCCATTAAATGCCCTTTGTAATTCTACTATGTTAGAGAATACGAATATAATTTGGTCTCCAAAAAAACTTAAATATTTTGGGATAATTTTTACCGGTTCTGTTAAAGATACAGTTTATACTAATTGCTCTGTTATTTTAACAAATACCAAAGAGAAACTTGATATATGGTCTAATCTTCACTTAAACTGGTTTGGACGCATAGCAGCAATTAAAATGTCTATAACTCTACCAATTCTCTATTTATTGTCTATGTTGCCCTTCGCCATCCCGTCCACTTTTTATTCTAAATTATTTACTAAATTCCTGTGGAATAATAAACCTGCACGCATTAGTCTTAAGACGTTACAGTTGCCCAAATGTGAAGGTGGGTTTGGTCTTCCAGATTTAAAAAAATATCATTTTGCATTCCTTGTGGCTCAATGTTCTTTATGGTTTCATACTGTTTCCCTCTCTAATGCACCCAAATGACTTATCCTGGAAAAAAATATTTTGCCACCATACCCTTTAACTGCTTTTCTTACCATGTCCAATGGCTCTTTTGGTTAATGTTCTTCTATTCTCGCCCTCTCTAAATTTGCCCTTTTGTCATTTGATAGTAAATTTTCCATTGTTTTGTCTTCCACTAACAAAGTCTCTCTTTGGTTCAATCCTAAACTCCAATATCATAAACATATTTCTTTTTGAAAATCATGGATTGCTGCTGGTATTTTCTTTGTTGCTGATACTGCCAACATGATATGTTTTACACGTTTGACGTTATTCAAGCCACTTATAAACTGCCATTGTCTGAGTTGCCTAAATATACATTGTTATGTAATACTATTCTTAATGCCTACCCCCAACTGCTTTCTATGTCTCAGACTTCTGATGTTGAATTTTGTATTTCTGTGTTTAGCCGTTCCGGACATACAGCATCTAAAGTATATAAAAAACGTACTACTTCAAACTCCTCCTTTACACATTTGACTCAAAAATGTCCCCACACTTTAATCTTCATACACTTAACATATCTTGGAATGACATTTGGTATTCCAACACAGCTAATTATCTCCCGGCCACCCTTATACAATCTAATATTTATTTACATCATCAATGTTTTTGGACTCCTAACAAATTATTTAAAGCTAAACTCTTAGATACTCCAAACTGTTGGCACTGTCAATCTGTTATTGGTGAGCAACACCATTTATTTTTCCAATGTCCTTCATACATCAGTTTTTATTACAAATATGGCATTGTATTACACGGATTCTTAAAATCCAAACAGCTTTATCATTTCAGGTTTTAATTCTCAAATCCTCACTTTTTAAATCTATTTTATCCCCTATGGATTGTAAATTATTTGATTTCGTTATTTCCACTGCACTCAAATCAATCACCTGTAATAGGAATGATGCTACCTCACTTTCGGTTAATGCATGGTGGGAATGGATTTTTTGAGACTTGGGCAATGCTTTTATCCACATTCTCATAAGGGTTCTTCTCCTTCTAAATCTAGTAGGTGGTCTAGTTTGGACTCATACATTAGTACATGTTTTACAATTTAGGCTACTTAAATTAATTTATCTTTGATTGATATATCCTTTTTATGTTTGTTTCATTATTTATATTATGCTTATACTGTTTTATAATGTTGGTAATGCAATTGTTCTTTCTCTTAGATATTCTAGTATGTTTTTCCATTTTCTATAGTTCGGTATTATTTTCTGTATTGTGTTTCATATATGTTAAATAATTCTTCAATAATATATTTTGAACTGAAAAAAAAGACAAAAAAACAAAACAAACACTGACCACCCTGAATTTTTCCATATTCTCTGGGGAAAGATAGACATCGGGTCCACACATCTGCTGTGGGGTGGAGACTTTAACGCTACCCTTGATTCCACACTAGACCATTTGCAACCGCACCATTACTCCAGCGCACATTACACCCTCAAAAACATTGTCAAAGACTAGGATCTGATTGATGCCAGGCGTAACCTGCACCCGCAGCTTTGGGAGGGATCTTGCTACACCACTACCCGCTCCTCCTAGTCACGAATAGATGGGTAGCTCCTCACTAAAGGCCTTGCCCCTTGGTTGTCATATGCCTCCTACCTCTCCGGTATGTATTCTGACCCCTCCCAAGCGCTCATCACCCGCATGTTCCCGCACGATGACTCGCCCTTCCTATCCTGGCGCCTGGCCCCTCAAAACCTGCTAGACCCAGTGTTCAAACAAGAACTAGAACCGAAATAACTGACTTCTTCCCGCAAAACGAAGAGTCTGTCGCTCAATATTCCACGATATGGGAAACATTTAAGGTCACCATACGTGGACTTTGTATCGCAAAAAGTGGAGGAATCCTATGGGATATCCGGTCCACACTCTGGAGACCCGAACTAGAGCTCAAACAGACAGAAACTCTGATGCAGGCTGCCCCCACCCCTGAATTGTAGGCTTGGCTGAGAAGCTTGCTTACTGATTATCAGGAGACAGCCAAGAGTGAATGTAAGTTCAGGGGGAAATACCACCAAGCATGCCGATATGAAGAGGGCGACAGACCAGGGAGGGCACTCGCAACCCTTATTCGTCCCCCCCCGTTTCTCTTAACATGGTCCTCAAAATCGTGGATGAAGATGGTCAACTACATAGAAACACTCCAGAGATTGTGGGAGATTTCCGTAGCTTCTACAAAACCCTATATTAGACACATAGAACTCACCCTGTAGACTTCACCCCCTTCTTCGAGGATACTGCAATAGCCTGGCTGGGAGACGGTCAGAGGGAATTTCTCCTAGCATACCATGAAGACGAAGAGATCATATCTGCCATAATGCAATTACAATCCGCAAGGCCCTGGGACCAGACGGCCTCCCGGCCGAATTTCATAAAACATTCCGCCATTTACTCATCCCTGTGCTGGGACATGTCTTTGAATAGGCACGTGAAACAGGCATATTGCCCCCAATAATGCGAGAGGCACGCATCATCTCCCTGCCCAACCCAGGCAAGTCGACCTTGCAATGTGACTCATATAGGCCCCTCTGCTTGATCAATGTCGACATAAAAATATAAGCAACATTGATCACCAACTGCATCAGCCCCATCATGACAGCCCTAGTACTTCTAGACCAGTCAGGGTTTGTACCAAACAGAGGCATGTCTCAAAACCTGCGTACTCTATTTGCGGTCCTCCGTGATATTGATCCTGGTATGAGCGCTGCGACTGTATTTCTCGACGCCACCAAGGCGTTCCAATCACTAGAATGGGCCTACCTTGCCTTCGTCCTGCAACGCATGGGGTTTCCTGCTCCCTTCCTGGCCTGGATAAACGTGCTATACACTGGTCTACAGGCTAGAGTCATGGTTAACGATGTACAATCCTCCCCCTTCACCATAGCCAGAAGCACTTGCCAGGGGTGCCCTCTCTCGCCCCTGCTTTTTGCCATAGCAATGGAACGCCTGCCGGCCAAAGTCCGACAGCATTCCCGCGATCATCTATCCGGAGAGACAAATTCTAATTTCCTTATTTGCCGATGACCTTACTCTGTACCTGCGCAATCCAGAAGAAAGTCTCAATCCCATTTTCAGGCTACTCATCCTATTTGGTCACCTCTCTGGGGTCAACATTAACTGGGGGAAATCCCAGATATAGCCCCTTACGGAAACCACCACGTGATTCGAACCTGATTTCCCACTCACATGGTGTGAAGATACGCTCACCTATCTCGGAATAGTTATTTCTCGGAACCGGAATGACTTGATGTTGGCCAACTACGGACGTGCGTTTGATCTCCTAACTGAAAAATTCACCAGGTGGATAGCGCTACCCCTCTCCATGGCTGGGAGAGGTTCCCTGATAAAAATGGTACCTAAATTGCTCTACCTTTTCATGAATTTCCCCTATGCTCCTAGATGCCATTATTTTAAAGATATTAAAACCCAACTAATTTGCCTTGTTTGGGGCAGGAAACAAGCTAGACTGAGCTGGGACAACCTCACGCAACCCTTTGCTGCCGGAGGATTTGAGATACTAGATCTGGAACTTTTTTCAGCTGCACCCAGGCTCACTTTGCATCTACCTGGATAAATCCCCCCTTACATGCCCCATCTGGCGATAGAGGACAGATACATGACCCCCACACCATGCTCTGTATACCTGAGCACAACTGCGGTCCCGAGACGCCTGGCCTCCACCACTGTTCAATGCACTACTAGCATTTTGCATGACCTAGCTCGATGGATCCACTGCCCCCTACTTTACTCACCCTTACTACCCCTCCAGGGGAGACACAACCTCCCGGTCACACAAGAAGGGGGTTGTCACCGTCTTCTCTGTGAGCTGTCCATCCTGACATGGGGAAAATTCTACGTAAAAGGCAAATTCTGCACGCGCAAGGAATTCTTCGGAAACTCCCCACCACCCCTCTTGAACGGTTTTACTATATTAGGCTTAGACAGGATCTGCAAACCCTCACCACATGCTTCCCACAGGAACCTCCCATTCTGCCCCCCTTCATGCCCTTCTGCAGGAAACTACTCCTACACATGTAGTGGCCCCCCTATATCACACCACCCAAACAGATCGCACGTGTGATCTACCCCCAGCTAAGTGTAGGTAGGAGGAAGAATTGGGGTCTCCCCTCACTGAAGATCAATGGTCCTTCTGTTGTCGCCAAACTGGGGAGGTCTACGCCATCAGTAGACTGCACATCATACACTAAAAATACATTCACCGCTTTTATTACACACCTGCACGATCGCTGCGATCGCTGTCGGGATGAAGTAACCGACTTCAAGCATTTGGCTTGGGACTGCCTGCCTGTCCGACAGTACTGGGGGGAAGTTATGCTCACTTTGAAACAAATGACTGGGTTACATGTTTCGGAAGACCCCCTCACAGCAGTCCTGGGGTACACTGAGCCATTGCCCACTAAGGTACGACGATATGTTTCCTTATTCGCCTATTGGTGGGGCAGAGGAAGAGCTCCTAATTTAAAGATTGGCTACACGATTTTATATATTGTAAAGAACAATTCAATAACTATGCTGAACACTTACCACCTTCCACTCGCCCCCGCGATATATGGGCTCCTCTCCAGACTTACCTCCTGGAGAATGCCACAGACACAATCACAGACTCCCGCACCTACGGGGATGGTGCACACGGCGGGGATGGGACCCGATGCATGTGGGGGATCACGCGGGTCGGAATGTGACAACTAAATGTGGCAACAGAGTATAGGATACAACCTGCTGGGTGACTGCCGCGATGGCTGGGGTGCTGGCTGCTCTTCTTCACACTATGGCGGCCCTCGACCAGAGAGCACAGTGTAGCACAGCACTGCGGGGGCTGGGGTGCTACCTGCCTTCCCCGCGCTGACCTGATGCCAAATCCATGAAATCTGGCTTGCCGCCGAGTGACTCCCTCCATCTCAGCGAGCCTGGGACTGATCCCGACACCTCTTGCGAGCCCGTAACCACGACTGCCTGTCGCCGCAGACCGGAGAGCACAGCGTGGCACAGCACCGCGGGGGCTGGTGTGCTGCATGCCCTTGTTGCTCAGCCCAGTCGCCGGAGCTCTAAATACCTGCAACCTCGGCCGCCGGCCCGGGGAACCTCCCTGCGACTTTGAGGAGAGGCCGACGAGGAGGCGATCTCCTGGATGGGGCAGCGGCTGTGCGCTTCCGATGGACCCCCCCTGCCCTATAAATCCCTAACTAATAAAATCCTAACTAAGGTGGGTGACTCCAAGTTTTTAAATCTCTGTAAACCGATTGCTACTGGGGCTGCCTGGACTCAAAATGGTGGTGCCCCGCCATCTTGTGAATCCCTAAATCTCCAAACCCTGCCTGGAGCCCAGTGGGGCATATCTAGGTGGCCTCCCCCCCCTGCTAGGGCTTCTCCCCTGCCAGCGCTCTCCACAGATCGGCTATTTAGGGGTTTATGGTTACACTAAAACAAGTGTCTGATTGCTGATGGCTGCCTGGACCTAAAATAGCGGCACCTCACCAGACATCTGCCCTCCCGCATTACTGCTGTTGCACACTGGACTGGCGCACTGTCTAATCCAAGGCCTATGTGATTATGACTCACACCCCAGACTAATCAAACGATCCTAACAACCGGCTTGCTGCCTGACCCTAAGATGGCGACGATATGTGGACGTTGCAATGGCCTCCCTATGCCTGACCTTAAAATTGCGTAATCCACACACTGCTAAAACACCAACAGCTTCCCAAGCCCAGCCAATTGCTGAAACTACAACCTGACCCCAAAGCCCCATAAACCCGCCTCCCCATTGCCCATCCTGCACTACTCTGGAACAGGATCCCAGCACCCCCTGTGGTCCGGAGAGTTCCGACATCTACTATCCCCTGTCCGCATTATCACCACCCAGGACCAAGGCCTGCGACTCGACCAACCACTCAGCTCTCCACTGCAGTCCTACCCCACACATGGCCTCTTCTGAGCACTGTTAGCACATGTGGACATCTACCCTTACAATCAGGCAACGAGCAACTGCTAAACTGACCGTTTCGCTCCTATAGTTCCCACACTAGCCAACATGGCTGGGCCCAGCCTAAATGATACTGGGAATTTCCCTCTCACTCTGGTCTATCCTCCCAAACTCTCCAAAGCTGCCACAAAGACCTTCAAGCACTCCACCCTGAAGAGTCGCCCCGAGACATTAATCTCTGACCTACGTTACAGCACAGAAAATGGCACAGTCATCAATGACCTTATCTTCTACTCCAGAAGAACCCCTTACTGGCGCAATACCTTTATGCACCCTCCGCAACCCTACGAGCTGACCTCACAATCACCCTCTAAAAAAGAGGCATTGTCCTGATCCAAGCCTCATCCAGGAACCTTAATAAATTTGCAAGCTTTTTCTCAAACTTCAGCAACCATGTGAGCGAGTCTAACAGAGTATCTACCACTTACCCCTTCGACTCTATGACCAACAGGAGTAGCGCCCCTAGATACCCTCCAACCAGTCACCCTTTGTCTCCCAACACATATCATCCCATCCCCCCATGCATGGCTCCTGGCCGTACCAAAAGAATAGTCATCCCTGCACCTGACGACCATCTGACCAGCCCGACTAGCGCCTCCAGACAATCCCAATCAGCCACCCTTGGGCTCTCAACACAGATCATCCCATCTCCCCTCGCACGGCTCTTGACCGTACCTGGAGAACCATCATCCCTGCACCTCTGATCTCCTCCCCTTCAGCTCCCCACTCCAACTGCGAGCCTGATACACCTTCACCCGCCTGCGACATAGATCGAACCTGCCCACCCAGCCCACAAACCACCTCTCTAAGAGTCTCTACCACCACTCCGCCCAACATCGCTAACTCATCTCCTAGCCCCTTCAATAGACCTCTCTCCAGACTCTTGGTCCACTTCCTGCCAGTCCAACACGATAACCATGAGACAGGTCAGACTCCGGAAACTAAGACTCTAGATCTACCACCCTCCCGCCCCCTAAAGCCCCCCTTTACCGTGAGTCTGATAGTACCATCCCAGAACCACTGCCTCCTTACCCACTAACGTCTCCCTCCTATAGGGATCTCGAAACACTGCACTCCAGAGCGGGCAAACTAACTCAGAGCATCCACACCTCTATACTAGATCTCATGAACCTCCTTCTCCTTGCTGAACTCTCCCTCGCCAACATCAAAACCCAGTAGAACTCCACCCCCAGCACACCACAGGGTTACCCAAGCACCCTCTACCACTACCCTTAAGACACCTTTGCCCGTACAAGCACACCCGTGGTCCACTTGACCTTACTAAAGAGGAAATCCTTGCCATCCTTAGAGACTACAACCCGGACCGGATGTATGTCGTTACAACGCCTACCTTTACATCGCATTTTTACACCACAACATCCATTACAACGCATTCCATTACAACGCATGCCATTACAACGAAATCTTTGAAACTACCTTTACAATGCATTCCACTACAACGCATACTACTTTTACAACGCATACCATTACAATGCATACCATTACATTGCATGTATGGTAAGTATTGGATAGTGTAGGGGTAAAAATTACTATTCTAACTCCAGGGGGTGCAACAGTAGGGTAAGTGTTGGATAGTGTAGGGGTTAAAATTACTATTCTAACTCTAGAGGGTGCAACAGTAGGGTAAGTATTGGATAGTGTAGGGGTAAAAATTACTATTCTAACTCCAGGGGGTGCAACAGTAGGGTAAGTGTTGGATAGTGTAGGTATGTGTTGTAATGGTATGCGTTGTAATGACTGCGTTGTAAAGGTATGCGTTTTAGTGGTATACGTTGTAGTGACATGCGTTGTAATGGTTGCGTTGTAATGGCATGCGTTGTAATGGATGTTGCATTGTAAAAGTTTTGTTGTAAAGGTAGTACGTTGTAAAAGTTGCGTTGTAAGTGTTGTTTCCCACCCGGACCCAACCACCCTTTGCCCGCTAGGCATGAGAGCCGAACATGCCATCCGCACAGTCTCTATCAACACCAATAGATCGGCTTCTTTCCGCAACAGACATGTGGTCAAGAGTAACCTTGCGCCTGTTCACTTATCTGCCCTGACTCCCAACACCCCTGCAGACTCCTCTCTGCCTGGCCTCTTAATTAACTGCTGATCAGTGTTTAAGTGCGCCGTTGACATTGCTGCACTCATCCTAAACAAAAACTTCGACCTAGCTATTCTAACAGAATCATGGCTCAATGATTCCTCATCTTCTTGCCTGGACCTCTTAGTCCCTCCCGGCTACAACAATGCCTGGCTGGACAGACAATCTAGCAAGAAAGGAGGGGGCATCGCCTGCATCTACCTTTCTAACCTCAGGGTCTCTGAACGTCTGGCTGATTCCTCTGACCTTTCCGAATACCTCGCACTCTTCATTTGCAGCAACTCCTGTGCAACCTACACATCATCTATCATCCCCCTGGCACAAATGACTCCTTCACTGACCACCTCATGGAACTTATTACTGCTAAGTTCTCCTCCAATACCAAAGATATCCTCCTGGGCGATTTCAACCTGCATTGGAATGACCCCAAGGACCCTCATGTCAACGCCATCAAAGACCTCCTGTCCGATCAAGCCCTGACCCAAGCCTGCTCTCTCCCAACACATTCAAAAGGGGCCTCCCTTGACTGGATCATTTCCAAGGAATCAACGGTCAAGCTTATCTCCATAGACCCATGTGACTGGTCTGACCACCATGCCATCGCATTCCGGTTACAGGGCACCCACAAGATAAGGGCCCGCAACCAGTGATTCCCAAACGCTGGATTAGAGATACTAGAAACCTGGACCACAATGAACTAGAGGCTCGATGCAAATCTGACCTTCCCCCACATTGCTCAACGGTCAATGACCTCAATAACCACTACTCCGCAATTATCAGGAACATTATGGATGACCTAGCCCCACTAAAGCTAAAAAGAACCCAATCTAAAGATAGGAACCCCTGGTTCACTGGACCACTCAACAATGAGAGGAGATGCCTCCGGCAAACCGAAAGAATCTGGAAACAGGACCCCTCCGTCCCTCATCCAAAACTTCTACGCCAGGCCAGAAATGCCTACAACAAGAACGTCCTGAAATCAAAGAAAGAATTTTTCAGATCCAAACTTGAGAACAGCAAGAACAGACCTCGTAAGCTCTTTGATCTGGTCAAACACCAATCCAAAAAAATGGTCAAAACCTCGAAAGAAGCCCCCAAGGCTTTAATATCATCTGAGGAATTCTCCTCCTTCTTCGCGGACAAAGTCGCAACCTTAGAAGATGAACTTAGTGCTGCCATATACTCCCTATCCCTTCCTGGCCTGCCCCCCCCCCCCCTTCTACGATGCCCCCACAATCTTTACCTGAAAATCAAGCACTCTGGACTGACTTCAATCTTTATGAAGAAGACTCCGTTTCTAAAATCCTATTGTCCCTAAACCTGAATAACCCTTTCAACGACCCGCTCCCCTCCAACTGCCTAGTGGCTATCGCCCAATCCATTATCCCTAGCTGGACAGCAATAATTAACGCCTCGCTCCGGCAGGGTTCCATTCCTGACTCCCTGAAAGCCGGCCAAGTCCTCCCCATTTTGAAAAAAACATTGCTTGATCCAGCCATCCCCAAAAACTTCAGACCTATCTCCGACATCCCCTTCCTAGTCAAAGTGTTGGAGAAATGTGTACAACACCAACTAAGTCAGCACATCAACAACTTCTACCTTCTCGATGATTTCCAATCCGGTTTCTGACCTGGGCAAAGCACTGAAACGACCTTCCTCCACATTGTTGACGATGCCCTCCAAGCCCTGGACCAAGGGGAAACATGCCTGTTAATCCTCCTAGATCTATCCTCGGCCTTCGACACGGTCAACCATGAAAAATTAATCGAATGCCTCAAACTGAGGATGGGTTTGGACGGCTCTGTCATAGAATGGTTTAAATCATTCCTCCAAAACCAATCACAGCGATACCTAATTAACGGCAAACTATCTGCTCCCTTGCGGGGCAAGGTCGGAGTCCCTTAAGGATCAACCCTATCCCCTACCCTCTTCAACCTTTATCTTGAACCACTCACCGAAGTTCTACGCACAGCAAATATCTCCTACCATATGTATGCTGATGACACTAAGCTCTACATCAAAGCCTCCTCTCTTGAGGACATTCTCTCCCTGAACGAGGCCCTGAAATCAACCGTCCACTGGCTCATCTCCAATCAACTTAAACTTAACGCCAAGAAAACAGAGTTCCTCCTAATCTCCCCTCCAAAAACGAATCCCAAGATGCAATTATCGGTCAAGGCTATCACAGCCTTAGATTGCCCACCGACCATTGTGGACTCAGCTAAATCTTTGGGAATAACTCTGGACTGTAATTTGAACATGCAAGACCACGTTAACTCGATGGCCAAATCAGCCAGATTCCACCTGAGCTACCTCTTGAAACTGAAACCCTTCTTTGACGCTACCGACCTAAAAAGCGCAGTACAAGCACTAGCAATCTCTAGACTGGAATACGGTTGTTCCACTCTCTCAAGCTTACCCAAAATCTCCCTGGCACCCCTAAAAGCCTGCCTTAATGCTGCCACCAGACTTCTTACAAGCTCAAATGTTTTTTATCATATCTCTCCACACCTGAAAGCTTTGAACTGGCTCCCGCTCGAGGCCAGAATCCAACTCAAACTGGCTTGCATCACACACAAAGCTTTAAACTCCAACTCCCCTGCCTACCTTGCACAGAAACTTGTAGTATCCGGCCGAAGCAGAAACTCCCGTTCCGACAGAGACCTTTTACTCCAACCCACACGGTTAAAAAAAAAAACAACTTGTAACCGGGCTTTCTCTGGAACCGCTCCAAGAATATGGAACTGCTCGTGTGAAGAAGCTAGAGTGTAGGGGGGATAAATTCAGAATAGATCAATTTAAATCATTCAATAAACAAAGTCTAATTAGACTTTTAGTTGGTGAGGCATGCCCCTGACGTTAGTTAGAACCTAATTGTTGAGTGATTGAATTTTAAAGTTTATAGTGAAATAGTGCCAAGAAGCAAAAAGTACTATTGGGGATAACAGGCTGCGCCGGACCGGGACAAAGTCACAAGTTCAGGCGGATCACGATGCAGCGCAGAGCGGCTATAGGAACCCAGTTAGGCATGCTGAACAAAATACTTAAATACAGGTTGCAGAACATTGCGTGGATTCGCGTCGAAGATGTGTTGCACAGCAGAGGTTCCAAAATGCGAAGAGGTTGCGGTGCTAGGTCCTGATGCATCGAGGATCCTGTCAAGAGAGCTTACGATGTGGAGTATGGTGTTCAGGATGCAAGGTGCAGCAGAGGCGATGCGTTGATTCTGAGCAGCGGTGAAGCTGCGATGCAGAGTTCTCAAATTGTCGTCATGGCTGCTGTCCACGAGGGAGGAGAGGAGCTTGCGCTGGGAAAAACAGCATGCATCGGTGGGTCCAAAAGTGATATTTCGGTCCCAGATGCGGAAGGCTGCAGTGATAAGAGCCTTTTGCAAGGATCCTATCCACGCAACAGCGGCGGTGCATTGGTTCTGCTCGAGGATGTACCTCTTAACTACGGAGATGTGTCGGTTCTGCTCAGTGTTATGATGCTCAGCAGAGAAGATGCAGTGGTTCCGCTGGAAAGTACCTAAAGCCCACTTACAAGGGTACAGGATTAAGGTGGCACTACGTGGCAGGGTAAACTCACAGATGGCAGAGTCCAGGTGTAAATGTTAGAACTCTTTTAAGCCCCTTAGATTTCAGACAAGGATGCCAGGAAGCTGGTCTTGAGAGTCACTCTGGGGTCAAGTGATGCTGGTCCAGTCCTTCCTACCAGGCAGGAGGACAGCAAGCCAGGAAGTCAGAACAGCAAAACAAGGGTCCAACTTAGCAGCAGTCCAGTAGTGTGGCAGTCCTTCAGCAGCACATCAGTCCTTCTTTCTGACAGAGTATCCAAAGGTCTAGAAGTGTACTTAAGTGTGGTATTTGAGGTCCAGCATTAATACCCAGTGGTGCCATTGATGTGGGGGGACTTCAAAGATAGGACTTTTAAGTGCACAGATGCCCTGCCCTGTCTCCAGCCCCACAACAGGGGGCTATGCAGCTCTTTGTGACAGGACCCAGCAGATTCAGGTGTAAGTGAGGCTGGGTCCAGCTCCTCCCTCCCATCCTGTCAGGATGACTCATCAAATCACACCTAAGCTCTTATTGTGTGTAGCTGTCTAGGAGGAATACACAAAGCTCAGCTGTTACCCACTCCAGACATGATAAGAGACAGGTGGCAGGTAACAAATGGCTAAAGTGGAATTTTCTGAAATGCAATTTAAAATCAAATGTAACCATAATTTTGGATTTAAATTGTGATTCTAGAGACACCAAACGTGACTCACTCATATCTTCCTATTTGGGAATTACTCTTATTATGTAATAAGGTGATCCCAATGTTATCCAATTGGAGATATAGGCCTTGCGGTCGTGAAAAATGTCTTTGAGAGTTTCTCACTACCAGGACATGTATAACTTAAATGTACATGTACTGCTTTTTAAATACATTGCATCCTCCCTCTGGGTTGTGCATGGCCCCCACTAGGGGTGACGTATATGTATAAAAAGGTACCGCTTGGGCCCAGCAGAAGCTTAATTTTCCAGGTCGACATGGCAATCGACATGTAAACTGCAGACATGAGCTCTGCAATGGCCAGCCTGACACACTGTTAAAGGCCTACTTAAGTGGGTGGCACAAGCAGTGCTGCAGGCCCACAAGTAGCATTTCATTTAAAAGCCCTCGGCACATTTACTGCATTTTAATAGGTACTTATGGACATGATGCCCGAGCACTAGTGTGCGGAGGACTCGCACGCTGCAACGCTACTCTGCAGGCTGCACTAGTCGCTTTTTAAAAACTGCCCGTTTTTGTATTTCTGTTTAATTTACTTTTTAATCCCTGATTTTACTAGGGTATTCCTGCCCCTCACCTGCACCATAATTTGTTGAAGCACTGCTGATTAGCGGGTCCGGGTCTGTGGGCTCTCAGCTTGTTTGGTTGCGCCGCCATCTTGGGTGTGATTGTGCCGTTCTGGAGGCGCCTTACCGAGCGCTCTAGTGGTGCGGCTGCTTTCCGCCCGCCCTACTTAAGTCCAGTCCTCTAGGGGGTCAGCCAGGACATGATGCCCGAGCACTAGTGTGCTGAGGACTCGCACGCTGCAACGCTACTCTGCAGGCTGCGCTAGTCGCTTTTTAAAAACTGCCCGTTTTTGTATTTCTGTTTAATTTACTTTTTAATCCCTGATTTTACTAGGGTCTTCCTGCCCCTCACCTGCACCATAATTTTTTGAAGCACCGCTGCTTAGCGGGTCCGGGTCTGTGGGCTCTCAGCTTGTTTGGTTGCGCCGCCATCTTGGGTGTGGTTGTGCCGTTCTGGAGGCGCCTTACCGAGCGCTCTAGTGGTGCGGCTGTTTCCCGCCCGCCCTACTTAAACCTCTCCTCTAGCGCGCAGCGGTGACGCACAGCGGTCGCGCCCTCACTGCGCCTGAGTCGTGCCAGAGTCCTGCCCGTCTGTGCTCGTCAGCGCTAAGGAAGTGCTAGGGCAGGGCTCTATAGCTTTGTCTCTTCTGTGTCATATTCCACTCATGTCTGTAAGAATGTATTCTAGAGCCGAGCTGCTCCGTTTACGCTACATTCCGCTGCCCTGCTCCGATACTCCTTTACATCCTCTCTGTGGCCCTTATCAGTGCCCCGGGTGCGCTTTTCATCTTACATCCCCGGCCCCTACACTCGCCCATAGAATAGCTCCCTTAGGAGCTCCAGATACTACTGGTTCTCCCCAGGTGAAATCTCAGGGCCTTTATGACTTCAAGGTGTGCCATCTCAATGTGAGATCACTGGTTAAGCACCATCTGGACATCTATAATTTACTAACGGAGGAGAATCCTGACATCCTTTTCATGTCAGAAACATGGTTACACGAGGAAGCTTTGGCGGCAGTTAATCTGGCACTCCCTTCTGAGTACTCGATATTCACCCTCAATCGTAACTCTAGAGGCGGTGGCATTGCGGCTGCTGTTAAATCTTGCTACCCATGTGTATGGAAGGCTATGGACATAGTTGGTTGCGAAAGCGCCCATTTCTGTGTCTCTGTTAGCCACCATTTCACCTTCTCTGGCTTGCTTATCTACCGGCCTCCAGGTCCGGACGCTGCCTTTAGGGCAGCTCTTCCTGATGCTGTCAGCTCATTGGCTTTAAGAGCTGCCAATTTTAGTATTGTGGGTGATCTAAATCTCCACTTTGATTCCCCCCGCTCCTCTGCGGCTAGTAGTACTCTCTTGGAGGCTCTCCAGCTATACCAGCTAGTTAATCACCACACCCATGTTGGTGGTCATATTCTAGACCCTATTTTTACAAACCGAACTATGGCTAAGGTGTTGCCCCCGAGGCCCATGGCCTGGACTGATCACCATTTAATAGAGCTACACCTTATGCTTAATGATTCACCCCTTAAAGCCCCTATTCCTGTCACTCTCAGACGTCCGTGGAAAAAACTGAAATTGGCCGACTTCCATCAGCTTCTTAGTCTTCATCCTCTGGGCGCTTTTACTGATGCGGAGTCTGGTTACGATCTCTTTTGTAATTGGCTGACTAAAGCCCTAGGCAGGTTGATTCCAATTGCTGAGAGTAAGCATCGGCGCTCCGAATCCAGCCCCTGGTACGATGACTCGCTTCGGCTCCTAAAAAAATCTTGTGAACAACGAGCCTGGCGTAAGTCATATCAGCCTGAAAGGAAAACTCAGTACCTTGCTAGGATTAAGAATTACCGTAGAGCGATCTGTAAGGCACGTGCTGCCTACTTCTCTTTTGAACTTAGTACCAGCACTAACCCGACTAAATTAATATTCAAGGTGCTTAAGGATCTCACAGCCAGTAGAGCCCCAGTTGCTGAGATCTGCTCTTCCTCCCATTGTGAGGATCTGGCCGCTTTTTTTGTTGAAAAGGTGGAGGCCATTTACCGCTCCTTTCCCGGTTCTACCGGGCCATTGGAGAAACAGGAATCTGCTTCGAAAACAACCATGTCTTTGACTTATCTTCCAGAGCTTTCGATGGAGGAATTTTACAAACTTGTAGTGAAAGTTAAATCAGGTTCCCCAATGGATCCTTTATGACCTGCCCAATTCAGAGAATCTGCCCCTTTCTGCCTCCCTCCTTTACGTGACCTTATCAATTTATTGTTTCCTCAGGCTCTGTCCCGGGTACCTGGAAACAGGCCCAGGTGATTCCCATTTAAAAAAAACCTGCCCTGGACCCACTGAAATTGGAGAACTACCGTCCCATCTCCCTTCTCCCGTGGGTAGCTAAACTGACCGAGGCCCATGTCAATACCATCTTATCTAATCATCTTCATTCTGCCAATATATTAGATCCTTCGCAGAACGGGTTTCGGCCCAGCCACAGTACCGAGACTGTGTTACTCTCTATGGTGGAACACCTACGTACATTGGTAGATTATGGTCATACTGCGGCACTGGTGATTCTGGATCTCAGTGCCGCGTTCGACACGGTCTCCCACGCTATTTTATTACAGCGTTTGGTTGAGGCAGGTGTTGACAACGTGGCACTTGAATGGTTTCAATTTTTTCTATCTGGTCGTACTTTCAAGGTTGCCACTCCACCTTTTGAATCTAAACCGTATCCTATTGCCCAGGGAGTTCCGCAAGGATCGGCTCTTAGCCCCACTTTATTTTACCTCTATGTGCAGCCGCTGGCTGCTGTCGCCAAGCGTTGGAACCTGACTATGGTATCCTACGCTGACGACACGCAGCTGGCGGTTGCAATAAGTGGGGCATTCGACCTTGAGGCAGCTAAGTTCCGTGAGGGATTCATCTCAGTGGCCCGCTGGATGACAGACAACTACCTTCAATTAAACGCCCAAAAAAACGAGGTGCTCATTGTTGAAAAGCAGAGTCATCTCTGGGGTGACAATTGGTGGCCATCTGAGCTCGGTCCGATCCCCATCCCTGCTACTGAGGTTGAAAATCTAGGGGTCTGGTTTGATTCTAAACTTAGTTTTGTCACCCATACTAAAAAAGTTGCCGCTACGTGTTTCGGGATTCTTCGCAAGCTCAGATCCATTTTTAAATTCTTGGATGCTCCTACCAGACAGCTTATAGTACAAGCTACGATTTTGTCTAGGTTGGATTACGCTAGTTCTCTTTTGCTTGGAGCTAATCAGGCTGAACTTTCTAGACTTCAACGCGTTCAGAATGCTGCCACCAGGGCTCTGGTAGGCTTACCAAGATTCTGCTCGGCCAAAAAAACTATTCATAAGCTCCATTGGCTCCCTGTTGCTCAGAGAATTAAGTTTAAGTCTCTTTGCCTCTCGTTTAAAATCTTGAAATACTCTTCTCCTCAGATTCTGGAGCATCCCATCTCTCCATATGCCCCTACGCGGTCTCTGAGGTCCTCAGGATTATACCTGGCTACAGTTCCGCGCTTCAAGAGGTCTAGGACCGGCGGCCGCTCCTTTAGAGTGCTTGCTGATAGGCTATGGAACTCTCTTCCCGTCCATATCCGTGCGATTGACGGACTCTTGGCTTTCAGGAAGGCTGTTAAAACCTTTCTCTTTCCTTTGGATTCCTAGTGTTGTTGTGTTTATGTCCCTGGTATTCCTTTTGTCTTGTTTAATGTCCTGTTAGCGCCAGGACCCCCCTTTGCTGGGGCATCTGTGCACTCTACAAATCCGGATAACATAACATAACATAACATAACATAACATAACATAACATAACATAACATAACATAACTTATAAGTAAATTGAACATGTCAATTGGGTATAAGCCAATGTAGCCATGTTTAGAGGAGAGAGCACATGCACTTTAGCATTAGTTAGTAGAGGTAAAGGGCTCAGAGTCCTAAGGCCCAAAAAAACTATTTCAGCAAAAAGTTGAAGGAGGACGGCAAAAGATTTAGGGGTGACCCTGCAAATAGGGCCATTTCCAACACTACCTGCTTCCAAGAAAAAGTTATCAATTAAATATAATAAGGTAACCCAATGTAACCCTATAGGAGAAGAAAAGGGCTTGCAGTAGTGGAAAAACAAATATGTGAGTTTATCACTACCAGGATATGTAAAACTTAAAAGTACATGTCCACATTTTTTAATACCATGCACCCTGCCCTATGAGCTGTTAGGGGCCTACCCTAGGGGAGATTTATATGTCTTAAAAAGGGAGTTTGAGGCCTGGGATTGGGTATATTTATTGGCAGTTTAAAACTGCTCAAAGGCTGCAATGGCAGGTATAGGATATGTCTGAAGGGGCTACTTAATTGAGTGGCACAATACGTGCTGCAGGACCACTAGTGGCATTTAATTTACCTGGTATATGGTATATGGTATACCACTTTACGATGTTCTTATTTGTAAACCAACTATGCGAATCAGGTATAAGCCCGTGAATTTTGGAATTCTGAATATTATCTGTGAAATACCATTTGTGATTTGTATGCACGATATTTGATATTTGACAATTTTATTAGTATACTTTTATGATTCCTTTTGAATCGAATAAAGTTATTTGAACTGAACTGAACTGAGCTGTATAGGTTGACACCCCATAGCATAACGGGGAAGACTCCATTTGAACTGTTTAGAGGGAGGCATCCTATTATCTTGATCGAGCCTTCTTGGGTGCGGAATTTTAAATTTTGAATAAAGGGAGGGGGTGCCGTACAGACCTGTGGTGATAAGGAAGAGAAAAAAGTGTAGGAAAGAAAATTAAATTTTGTTAGGAGAAAAGCTGTAAAGTAAACTGTGGTTGCTGTGGGTGATTTTGTAATGATCAAACGTCGTGGGAGGGTTGGTGAAAAAGCAAAATATTCGCAACCAATCAAAGTCATCAAAGTTTTCGAGAATGCTGTGAAGACACAAAATCGTTACATTAGTGTACAATGATACTCTTATTTCCTCTTCACGCAAAGGGTACTCTGAAATTACCTTGCCAAAAGGAGAGCATGTTATTGACTCTCAAGAGAAAGTGTGGCCAAGAAAGTCTTGTAGAGAAGTGAGGAAACCTTTGTTTTCTTTGGCCTCATTGTCTTCAATAATCTAATATCTACTTACTTGTTGCTTAAGCTTTCATTATTTTCTGTGTATAGCTTGTTTGTTTAGGTGTTAAATTAGGGAGGTATGTGCTATCTGAGTCATGGATGGTGATGCCATGCCTAGGGAGACCTTGGAATCAGTCGCAGACAGCATGACTCATGGTGGGATGTGGGGAGTTGCACTGGGAGCGAGTCACAGGTAATTTTAAATACATTTTAAAAAATGTAACTTACCTTTGTGCCCCATTCCGGTCCCACGTTGTCCTGCGTGTCTCTGCTCCACACAAGAAACAGGCAGCCTCCCTCCCCTTCCCTAAACCAATCACAATGCTGAAATGGCAGCGTTGTGATTGGCTGGGATGCGGACCACACTGTCGTCCACAGGGAGACAGTTTTCCCCATGCAGGCTGCATGCAGCCTACATGGAGAAAAGGGCAGAGTTTGTATGACTGGTTTGTTCGGCCCTGGGGCTGACCAAACAGTCAGCTCTCACAACAGTGGGTAAGCCACTCCTGCCCTAGAACAGGACCGGCCACCCACCCGCCCCCAACCAAACCCTTCTACTTTCTTGTAGTGCAAGAAGCAGAAACATAAAATGGTATTGATAATGCCATTTTATGTTTCTGCTTCTCACACTGCGAGAAAGCAGTGCGGCGATGCTCCTCCGCCCACGTGGAGGAGCATTGGAATGATTGGACCTGATTGGAATGATGTCTGTGTCCGACTAAAATCTTGTGGGGTGGAGAGGAGCAGTTGGGCAGAGAAGCTGTAGGGGGTTTGCTGGATATTCCAACATTTATGCTGTGAACTATTTCATTTCATTTCTGCCTGAGGAGATTCCTACACTTGTCAACACCAGCACTTTAACACATGTAAATTTACAACGCCAACAGCTCTAATTCTAAAAAAATGCAAGACTGATCGCATTGCAAATGCTTGTGTTTTAACTTGACACATCTGGAAAAATGTAACATAATTTTTATACATTATTTGTATAATTCCAAATATAAGAATGTATTTTAGCACACATGGGGAAAAGTTACAGATTCTGTTTCTTGCATATGTAGATCAGAACACCAAGGATTGGTGGAGTGGTGTGGCTCACTGGTTAGAGGCGGCAGACCCGGAAGCAGAGAACAGCCCAGGAGCAGGGTTCAATTCCGACGTGGCGGGGTCGTGGACCAGGGTCAGCGGACTCAATAATTCTCACCTCGGTACCTACTCTCACACTGCACACTGCATAAGCTTCCCTCATCTCTACAACAGCCCCCCACATTCGCTGGGGATGCCTGGTTTCACCTTGGAGATACCCAGTTTGGACCATCTCACAGGGGTAGCCAGGACGGGTTCCCCAGCGGTCTACAGCGCCACGATGCCTCAGGGCAGCAGTGCGCTTTGCAAGACACATACACAAGGATGAGACGGGCGCGCTTAGGGAAATTATCTTTATTTTTTGTATGTGAATGCAAATCATGACCCTGTCTATGCTATTTTCGCTTGATCCGCTTTTATCTACAGTGGACTACAGATGGTGGCGAACTGCGGGTGGTAATTCATTGGCCGCCCACGAGGCACTGTGAAATTACCGGAGCACATGGTCCTCGGGAGGTTGGTCTGGGCGGCTTGAAATCAGATTGGTCCTAAAGCATAGTAATACTACGATTGGTTGAAATCGTCCCTAGGTTAGTGCTGTTCTTATTGATTGTAAGCAGCCAATCAAAATGCCTTTAGGCAGACCAGATCCCTGTGGACCGTATTGTCTGTGTTTGGGTTAGAAATCCTCGTATCTTTTCTAAATGGTCTGTGGAGTAAATTTGGCCTTTTTGAATTTCACTCCACAGACGAAATAAAAAAAAAATGCGGTGGTTTTCACCTTGTTTACTTTTTTCATCGAACCCTACTTGGCAGCACACAGAGGACTGTAGAAAGAACTGAACTTCAGTTACAGTGAAAGGGGCTTCATTCTGTAGAACTTGTACAGCTGCCCAAGTATCAGAATTATACTAAGTGCCTGTCCAGCAGCATGCGTGGTTTGAAAAGTCTCACCACCGACCCACTCAACAAAGATGCAAGGAGTCCTCAGTGGGACAGAGAGAGAGAGAATGCAGGATAATTGTGTGTGCTGCTTGAATACAACACTGGGAATAAACATTGTTTAGCCATCTAAAGGAGACATTGCTTGGGCGTTCAGAAGACGTCATAGTGAGCGCCATAATAATACGTACAGAGGTGTGGTGAGTAGCACCGAAAGGTACTTGCATTATCATCTGGCCAATCTGCACGACATCTGCAACAAGAGTTTGAGTTTCTCGTGCGTCAGCTGCGTGCGTCCACGAGCGCCTGAAGTGTTTACATCTAAATATTTCCGCTGAAATACGGATGTGTGCTGCGCGCGAGACCAGGCAGGGTGGATCTGTGGCTTGGGGCAATGAACGGATTAGCCACCAGAGTGCCAGTAAGCACGCAAGGGATCAGAGAGGCCGTGCTCGGCTGGCAAATACTATGAGATCTCCGTATAGCAACTTCTATTCACTCCTGGCGAGGTTGGGCAAGCTTGGGGGTGAGACAGATATCTCTTTTATAATCCAGAAGGTGGATACCACGCCCAGAATGAGGATGGGAACCAAGGACCAAGGAGTGGAATCTCGTTTGGTGCAAACTACTTATTATGGCCAGACCACAAGCAGGCGGGATGAAGTGCAGAGTGCACAAGAGCTGCCTTTCTCTTGATTGTGATCAGGAGCCAGGACAAGAATGGGTTGCCTGAACATTCCGGAAATGTGGCATGGCAGGAGGCCGAGCAGTGATTGCTACATGCATTCTCAAGGGCAGAGGGAGAGGTAAATGCATGCATGCATCTATAAGAGGACCTTCTGTACATTTAGGCTTGCAGTGCACTTAGCACAACATGAAGAGTTGGGACCATCACATCTTAACTGGAGGTCTGTGTAGGTAGGTCGCCTACAACAACAAACTTCCAGAGCCTAACATTTTCCACTGTCGCTTAGTGAACAACTTTAGAATAAATAAGTGGCATCACAAGGATGTTATGGCCCTAATGCAAGCAAGTGAAATGGCCTGCAAACTTGCTGGGTGGGTTATGTAAAACAGTCATAACTGGGGAGCAATGGGCACTGCAACCCCACCAGGTTGTCTTGCCACACCCTGCAAACCACCGCCCTCATGAATGGAAGTTGTAGTTTGAAACGTTCATTGCAGCCATGGATGATGTGGATTCTTATCACTCAAGACACTGAAAAACAAGCAATGGCATTGCCAATAGGTCTCGCCTTTGGGGCCTTGTAAGTATTTAACCAGAGCTATTGGCTTTGCCAATGTCTTTAAGCTATGTTGTTGAGCATTGTGGCTGCTGTACACATTGTTTAAAAGTTATAATAAAAAAGTGTTAGAAAAGCAGTCACAGAGCATTACAAAAAGTGAGAGAGCAAGAGTTACAGGAAACTGGTCACAGGAAGTTAAAGAGAGAGTAAAAGAGACATGCTAGATGGAGGAAGGAGGCATGCACAGGGCTGAGAGCCTTGAACAGTATTGGAGCTGGGTCTGCAAGGCATAGTCGGAATACTTGGTTCTGTGGGGAAGAATATTTCTTCTACAAAACATTAATTAGTAGTAAACATTCTTCAAGAAAACATTAATTAGTGATGGAGCAAATCAATTGCGCTCCAATGGGGACAAAATAATGCTATAAGACACCAAAAAGAGACTATGTAAGTGAGATATATTATCAATTATATATCAAGAAGTAATGCAAAGAGTTATAACAAGTCACAGAAAACACTCAGGACTGTTTTGGAACATATACAATAATGAAAAATACAAAAATTAACAAAGAATAAGGACCAAGACACAATAAACAAACAATGATAAAAAAGGCTACATAATCAATCAATCAATCAATCAAAGACATTTATAGAGCACACTACCTACCCGTAGGGTCTCGAGGCGCTTGGAGGGAGGGGGGTGCCGCTACTGCTCGAACAGCCAGGTCTTGAGCTTCTTCCTGAAGGAGAGGTGGTCTTGGGTCAGGCGCAGGTCGGCCGGGAGGGAGTTCCAGGTCTTGGCGGCCAGGTAGGAGAAGGACCTTCCTCCTGTGGTGGCTCTGCGGATGCGTGGGATGGCGGCGAGGGCGTGGCTGGCAGATCGGAGGTGGCGTTTGAGTGCGTAGAAGTTGATGCGGTTGTTGAGTTAGCTCGGGCCTTGATCGTGGAGAGCTTTGTGTGCGTGGGTAAGGAGGCGGAAGGTGATTCTCTTGTTGACCGGGAGCCAGTGTAGGTCTCTAAGGTGTCCGGAGATGTGGCTGTGTCGTGGGATGTCGAGGATGAGTCTGGCTGAGGCGTTCTGGATGCGCTGGAGTCTCTTCTGGATTTTGGCGGTGGTTCCGGGGTAGAGTGCGTTGCCGTAGTCCAGTCGGCTGGTGACGAGGGCCTGGGTGACGGTCTTCCTGGTCTCAGTGGGGATCCACCAGAAGATCTTCCGCAGCATGCGCAGGATGTTGAAGCACGACGAGGAGACGGCGTTGACTTGCCTGGTCATGGAGAGGGAGGAGTCCAGGATGAACCCCAGGTTGCGTGCGTGGTCCGTCGGTTTGGGTGCGGTGCCCAGGGCGGGGGGCAACCAGGAGTCGTCCCAGGCGGAGGGCGAGGAGCCCAGGATGAGGACCTCCGTCTTATCTGAGTTCAGTTTCAGGCGGCTCGTCGTCATCCACTCGGCTACCTCTTTCATCCCTTCGTGCAGGTTGGCTCTGGCGGCGGCGGGGCCGTTGGTCAGGGAGAGGATCAGCTGGGTGTTGTCGGCATAGGAGATTATGTTGAGGTTGTGTTGGCGTGCGATGGCCACGAGGGGGCTCATGTAGACGTTGAAGAGAGTAGGGCTCAGGGAGGATCCTTGAGGGACGCCGCAGATGACTTCGGTGGCCTCTGACTTGTACGGTGGTAGGCGGACTCTTTGTGTTCTTCCGTCGAGGAAGGAGACGATCCATTCTAGTGCCTTTTCCTGGATTCCGACGTTGCTGAGGCGCTGCACTAGGGTGCGGTGGCAGACCGTGTCGAAAGCCGCGGAGAGGTCTAGGAGGATGAGGGCCGCTGTTTCTCCGTTGTCCATCAGGGCTCGGATGTCGTCAGTGGCGGCGATGAGGGCTGTCTCGGTGCTGTGGTTGGCACGGAATCCGGACTGTGATGGGTCGAGGGATCCTTTCGTCTCGCGGAAGGCGGCCAGTAATTAGGGTGTCCCAAGGAAATAGATGACTGCATAGGCAAGTGTCCTTTTAAGTCTCGCCTAGCGTTGCAGCGTGAATGCGCTACCATTGCTTTGCGAGGCATACAGTATACACTATAGTGTGAAAGCTTTGTGGAAGCTCCTCCCACTCTCCGGCCCATCTTCTTCATTGGCTTAGGTTATAAATGCTGCCTTCTGGTTTTAAGCTTGTTAGTTCCTCCCCATGACAGCCATGACAGACATTTGTATCCTTCTATGGTCTCGGGCCCCTCTACTGCACAGACTATTTTATTCTCATCCCTTCCCGTATTTGGTTACATCCGACCTGTAGGGAAAAAGATATCAACAGCTTAGAATGAAGAGGCACCTAGCACGAGCGCATCCCTCCCTCTATTTCCATACTTACCCAGGTGAAAGCAATAAACGGGGCTACTTAAACACGACCGGCGGGCCTCCGCTTTTAATTTCGGGCACCGCAGAAGGACGACAGGTCCAAGGAGGATCTAGACCGGCAATTCCATGAGTAAATCCAGCACACGACTGCAACAACTGGGGTAAGCTGTTGATATCTTTTTCCCTACAGGTCGGATGTAACCAAATACTCTCACAACCTTCTTTCGGGGTCTCTTTCTCTGCCAGGTGACCCAAGAAAGATTTTTACAGCAAACAGCCTGTGTGAAGATAATGTACTTTACTTACCTGTACCTCACCATGCCAATATCCGCTGTTTAGCTTACCACCACTACAATCGGTTATAAGATAAAACCCACGCAGGTAATGTCTCTGACATGACCACACACTAGCCGAATATAGGTAGAGCACCCACCTTATAAGTCGGCAAATGATGTGGAAATCATCATATCATACTAATATGACTCTACCATGTACGTCTGTCTACGTCTTGAATGTATGTGTAGTAAAGCAAGAGGGAATCCCCCTCTAACATATAACGCACCTTAGGGAGTGCGACACAAAGCAAAATAACACAATCACTATAATTTAGTAATTTTATTTATCTGCACTTTTTTCACATACTCACTTGGTCCTGAGGAAAGCCAGTTTTAAATTAAAAAAGGGCTGGCTGAAACATGTAGACCACACAGGACGCAGGAGGTCATAATTTGCACTCCAACAAGTCCTTTTGCCTTTTTAAGTAAGTAACAGGGGCCAAGTAATTAAAGTTTATCTATTTACCCTCGGGTACTGGGACCCACTGTATAGCTTTTTAACCTTCACTTTCTCACTCACTACACTGCACACTCAGCGAACATACCAGCTCTGCAGTAAACTGGCGTCAAAACACACCCGGGACACACTCGGTGTCACTGTGGTGGGCCCGATGATGAAGCATGCCACCAACTAGGTTGGTGGGTGAGGGCTTCATGAACAAACCAATGGGTTTGCCGGCACACGTACTTCATTGAGTCCCCCCCTCCCCCTAATATAGCTAGTACTTTTTGATTTTGATACATAATCCTGGGGATTCGGACTAGCTTATCTAGTCCTCACTCTCTCCTTTGATTTGGTGATTACTCTTTGCATCACTTCACAATATATGATTGATACTATATCTCACTTACAAATTCTCCTTTTGGTGTCCTATAGTATTACTTTGTTTGCAGAATAAAACAAAAATCCTCTTTGGAGGCTAAAGACCACTCTGTGGTCAGATTGTTAACACATGCTGAGTCAGGGAGAATCCAAGGGTAAATAAAGATGAGACAACATGTACCCAAAAGTCCTTAAAGGAAACCGGAACTGAATGGAAAGAATACCAGAATCCTGTCTTCTAACACATTAATATTAACATAAAAGAGGGATTACAATTTGAATTGAAGTACTAGATCAGTTGTCCTTAGTTGGCAGCTTCACGGGAAGGTGAACCTTTTTACTAGCAGTTTAGGAAAAATCAGAGGGAAGGTGAGGCCTGAGGAGAATGTGTTGAACAATGGATTGGATTGGATTGGATTGGATTGGATTGGATTGGGTTTTTATAAAGAGCGATAGCTACCCGCAGGCGTCCTAGCGCTGATGATTAACAGCTGTGTATGAAGAAGGAGACTGTGTTTATCTGCTGAACAGAAGAATTTTCAATTTTTTCCGGAAAGGGAGAAGATTGGGCTCCGAGCGGAGGGAGAGGGGAAGGGAGTTCCATAGTCTAGCCGAGTTCACAGAGAAAGTTCGGCATCCGCACCTCGCTCTTTGAATCCTGCGGTTACTTGCTCGGAAGGCGTGCGCTGACCTAAGCTGTCTGATAGAATTGTATGGGTTGATCAGGGTGTGATTAAGAATTACTCCTTTCCTCCAGAAAGCACGGTGGGCAATGCACATGCTTTTGAACTCGATTATTTCCCTAATAGGTAGCCAGTGGAGATCTTTCAGTTCAGATTTCATGGGTTGGCGACGAGGGATGCGCAGGAGGGTGTGGGCGGCGCAGTTTTGAATTACCTGGAGTTTTTTAAGAGTTGATTGGGGTGCTCCCAGGTAGAGGGCGTTCCCAAAATCCAGCCGGGAGAGAATTAAGCCCTGGATCATAATCTGTTTTACCTTGAAAGGGAGGAGCGGAAGGATCTTACAGATAAGCCTGAGGATATCCAGGCAGGTGGCAGATAGTTTTACTGCCTGGTAATTGAATGTAAGTGTCTTATCCATCCAGATTCCCAGGCTTTTAATGGTGTCTTTGGGTTCAGGGGCAGAGCCCAATGAGGATGGCCATATGGAGTTGATGGATTTTAGCGGGGAGTTACCTAATATCATTAGCTCCGTCTTGCCTCCATTTAGCTTTAAATATGACTGGGTCATCCAGGCGCAGACTGCTTCCATGCTGCCTCTTAGATCTCTCTGCTGGGTTGAAGGGTGATTCAGCGTCACCACCAACTGGGTGTCATCAGCATATGATATAATTTGAACACCAAAAGGACGGATGATCTCGGCAAGGGGGCGCATGTATATGTTAAACAGTGTGGGGCTCAGGGAGGAGCCCTGTGGAACCCCACAACTGAATGGTTTGCTGGGTGACGTGATGTTACCCTCACAGACTCGGAAGGAGCGATCTGACAGGAAGGATTTAATCCAGTCCTTTGCTCTGGAGGTAATTCCTAGACCTGAGATCCTGTTTTTGAGGATGTCATGTTTTACGGTGTCGAAGGCAGCGCTGAGGTCCAGTAAAATAATGGCCGCAGTGCCGCCTTGGTTCGTAATCATTCTAGCTCCTTCTGTCACAGCCAGAAGCGCGGTTTCTGTCCCGTGCATGGGACGAACCATAGTCTGTGATACGTCCAGTAAGTTATTAGTTTCCAAGGATTCTGTAAGGGTATTGTTTACGTGTTTCTCCGCGATTTTACTTATCCAGGGCAACAAAGAGATCGGGCGATAGTTCCCTGGATTCTTCTGGTCTAGATTGACTTTTTTCAGAAGGGCCCTCACCGTTGCCTGTTTCCAGCTTGGTGGTACAGTGCCTGAGGATAGGGAGGTGTTAATCAGGTCTGAGATGGTGGGCAGAATGGAGGGGATGACTGTCCGCAGGGACTGAGCTGGGGCTGGGTCACTGGGAGATCCAGACTTCACCTGGAGCATGATGGTTTCGAGGGTGGTAGGTTCCAATATAGCAATGCTAAACTATCCTAAAGTCTTTGGGTTAAGCAAATTGCCATCACGTTTTTCAACTATAGGTTTAAGTGATGGCAACATGCCGGATACTTGTGAACGGGTCCCCCATAGTACATAAAGTTAATCTGCTGGGTCGTCATTTACACTTTAACAATTCTCTACCCAGCAATATCATTTCCCTTTCAGTACCAAAATGGCCGCTAGCTATGGCCGAGGATAGCAAGGGGCAAGGCAGCCACTCCATGCCCTTCTATGGTAGAAAGACAGATAACGGTATTAGTCTGATAGATCATCACAAAGAAAAAATAGAATCTGAAAGGGTAATAAATATGCACTGCTTGTATACTTGTTAATTAAACAATTTCAACATAAATCTTATGTTTTTATGGCTTTTTCCTGCGTAAAAGCTGTTGTAATAATGCAACATCGCCATTGCTGAATAAGCTATGTAAAGAAAACATTCTGCTGTTTTGTATTTGTGCATAGCGGGTCTCTCAGTGATCACTAGGGGCATTTAAAAGATGTAATCTTATCTTAAACGTTAAAGTGTTTGGTAAATAGCAAAAGGGGTGCTTCTGCTTAGGAAGGGCATGCAATATGAAACATTCCTGACGTAGTTGTGAAACATTTTGTTATGCCACTACATTATCAGACATGTGGCCATTTAGGTACCAGATTGTCTATAACTGTTGAGGGCCATGTTAAAGTAGCTCTGGCTTGATATCGGAATATTTGTGAAGCCAAAAATCTCAAACCAAATGTAGAAAATTTGAGTAAATCTTAATACATCTATTCGGTAGAACCGGCATATTCAATTTCAAAGTTTTAAGTGAAAATAGCATCTCATAAGCACAAAGCGACACTCATGGTCATCTGGTTACCTGGTTCCACTAGAACGGGGGAAAGTCACAAGTTCAGGTCGACTTTGATGGAGCACTGATACAGAGACCAGATTAGTCCCTCTGAAACCTTCTAACTGTTACCTTCTAAGTCTGGTGCAAAGAGTTTCATTTGCATTGGAGGAGAACGTGAGGAGTAGGCAGAGCACTGCAGACAATTAATACTGTAGCGTAAAGAGGAGGTCAGGTGTCACGGAAGGTCAGCACTGTAGCAAGAAGAGGAGGTTGTGTCACAGATGGTCATTGTCACCATGAAGAGCAGGTTTCATCAGAGCTTCATGCTGACGTTGTTGTAGGAGACAGAATTTTGGCATGAAGAGGCCTGTTCACATTTGCGAGGAGCTCAAACTTCTGGATTTTCACATTTTCTCCTTTGGAGAAGCTCTTACTCATGAGTCCTGCAGCATGGCTCATGTAGGTCCAGGTAGGTCCATTTGCAGCAGGCCAGCTGGGCAGTTGCAGGGAGGCCTCGGAAACGTTTTATGTCTCTGTAGCTGACACAGGATGTTGGCCACTGACCTCTGGAGACACTCTGGGTAGCCTGGGATGAAAGCAAGCAGGTCAAGTCTTCCTTCCTTCTGACAGCAACGCAGTTGTTCTAGCAGTAGGGCAGTCCTTCTTTTGTAACTTCTACAGGTTCAAGAGTGCTCTGATGAGTAGCTCTGGAGGTCCAATATTTATATGTGGTGTCAGCCTTTGTGTATGCTGGGGAGGGGGGACTCCTCCCCTGCCATACCCCTAAAACCGGATTTTTTCCTTCCCCTGAGAAGGCTCTAAACTGTCTGAGGGTAACAAAAGTCAGGGCTAGCCTAGTGTCAGGTTGCCTTGTATGTGCAGGCGGCAAAGCCATTTTAAGTGTAAGTGGCCCTGCCAGGATGGCTCATCCTGTCCACACCGAAGCCCCTTTTGTGTTACTGCCTGGAAGCAATACACAAACCCCAACAGCGAAGCTATTCACGCTACACTAGTAGAGGGCAGAAATGGTTGGGGTAAGAAAATGCCAACTTTCTAAAAGTGGAATTTTCAGAATTGTGACTTAAAATCCAACTTCACCATTAAAGGGAATTTTAAATTACAATACATTTTAGTTTAAACAGCAGATGTCTACCTGCTCCCAATATACAGTTAGCACTCATTAAATGCAAAAAGGTAATGCAGTGTTAGTCAATAGGAGAGATAGGCCTTATCACAGTGAAACATAACTTTGGAGATTTTATTACTGCCAGGACATGTAAAATATAAATGCACATCCCCTGGCAATCATGCCAGAGGATTTGTGGAAAGTAATGCACCCAGGCAAACACATAAACACTGGCACAGTTCAGGTGAACACAATTTACTAGAACATTTGAGCCTGTGGTTTGATAAAATACCATGGTATACTGCATTACATCAGTTCATTCTATTTATCGTAAAGAGAAATATTAGCAAAGCATAGTTAATTCATTCTATTTATTGCAGAAAAAGATTTTAATAAAACATAGTCCAGATAAGCCAGACAGTTGACATTTCGTTGTATGGAAACTGTAAATTGTATTAACTATTGTACACTGCCTAGCACAGAGGCATACTTTTAAAATATTGTTTATCTATTTTTAGTAACAAGATGGTAGTGTCCTGAGGAAGACACATTCAACGTGTCGAAACGCGTAGACGGAAACCATCTCCCTACTGTATCATCTTATTATATAAACAAATAATGTATATCTGTTAGAAATTTTTCTATTGTTTTTTAATTAATATGTCAATGAATTATTTCATGACACTTTTTATCAAATTTATTAAATTGTACTTTCTGTGCTAATCCAGTGTCTTATCATTAATTATTATTTTTTTGTTACCTGAACTGTGCCAGTGTTTATGTGTTTGCCTGGGTGTATTACTTTCCACAAATTATTTGCCTTGACCCAGGAACCTTATCTGTATCAGGGGGTCCTTGTTTTTCGCATATTGATCATGCCAGAGGATACATTTTAACACAATATATTTTTTTAGAAACCTGGTATCTTTCATAATTGAGCGAGTGAATATAGTCACTACGTTTGTGGATCCGAGGCGGCTTCAACTTTTTGTAAGTGATAAGTTTGAGAAATCCAGAAAGATGTGAGCATATAGCTGGTAACACATAGATCTTATTTTATAGCGGTCGAGCTCGCATTGAATTACCGGTTCCCAAGACTATAGTATCGTTGTTATCTTCTGGGCACAAGTATACTTATCACATAGGGACACTTGAAGGTGTACTCGGCATTTTCTCACATATGTTTTCGGCATACGAGAATTCATAGATACTTTCACCTTATGGGTTATTGAGATGCAAGGATTTCTTTAAATTGACAGTTGAGCAGAGGAAATGTTTTACAGCATGCATGGTTGCACAAGCGTACAATAGATTTGGGTTTGGACTGGAGATCATCTTAAATGTGGCTATTTTTGGGCCACTGGGAATTTGGACATAGACTTCCCCTATTTGTGTTCTTTAAATAATGTTCCTGACGGGTACAATTTAGATCTTTCATTTAAATGTTTTCTGTACAGTTCTCCTTATGAAGGGTTATGGAAACCCGTAATGCATTGGAAAAAGAAGAAACTTTCTTTCAAAAAACTTGTATTGTACATTAGCAATGAGATGTAACATTGTTAGAGAGACAATAGTACTTATTCATGTGTAAATTTCATAGCGTCACATGATTGCATATGTTTTTACAATTATTAAATTAAAAGTGTAACTATAGAAAAAAATAAGTGATCTCAAGAAGTGGATGAATTACTTTTACCTTGGTTAAGCACGCTTATCCCTGTCTGAACCTCGAAGGTCTACGAGTAGTACGCCTTGTGTGCAGTGTACATTTTTTGTACTCCAATGAGTAGCATATCCATGTGTGGCATGCCTACAACCCACTGCCCTGTCATAGACCAGCCACCCCTGTAGCTGGGTGGACTGTACCAGTGGTGAGTGTAGAGGTGCATGAGCCCTGTACCCTTACAGTGTCTAAGCCAATTCTTTGACATTGTAAGTGCAGTAATGCTATTAAGAGTATATGGTACTAGGAGTGTGTCATTATGAACTCCACAGCACCATAATGGCTTTCCTGAAAACTGGGAAGTGTGGTATTAAACTTCTCAGTACATTAAACCCACACTGATACCAGTGTGTTATTTAATGGAAAATGCACTCAGAGGGTATCTTAGGGATGCCCTCTGAAAAACGACCTAAAACTAGTGCCGTTGGCTGAGTGGCTGCTTGCCAGCTGCAACCGCCAGACATGTCTCTGGACCCCTGGGTCGAGAGCCTGCAGCTCTCGGGGGTCTGAAGCAATGCACATCCTGGAATGAGGTGCCAAGCCTCTTCCCCCAGGATGGGCAGGGTCCACGAAGGAGAAGCTTCAAAGGCTTGCCGCCTTTGTGAGCTACCCCAGCCCTTTGCTGCTTTCGGTAACTGGCTGTCACTGTTTCTGACCCTCACTTTAGGCAGGAAAATCAGCAGGAAACCCAAGTGAGGAATGGAGGTGTCCCCACCTTTATCAACCCTACCCCTCAGGTGGGGGAGGTGAGGGGAATCACAACTTTCAGTCCCCACCAACCTGCCTCGACTCTCCAATGCCTGCAGTTTCTCTCTAGAGGACGCCCAAAACCGCAACCAGAGCTGGTAAGAAAACCTGACGCCTTAATACACCCTTCCACCCGAAGTCCCATAGGCTTGGGGGCCCAACCTACGGTGTCCCAGAATCCCCAGTCATCCCAACTTACCTCTTTAATCGGAGGTCACCTCTAGAATATCGTTGTCCCTGAGCCTGCAGTCTTTGTTGCAACCGGAGAATCCACATTGAAAACAACAGGGGACCCGACGCCAAAACAGCACCCTGCACCCAGCCACCCCTGCGCCGCTGTGGGTGTAATTTGGGTGCTAACTCAGATCCCCTGAGCCTAACACCAGGAGCTTTGCTCCCACAACCCTGTGGCGTGCTCGTGAGCAGCCACCAACCTGTGGCCACCTATCCCCCATTGGATAACATTTGGCCTCAGCACTCTGCACCTGGCTGCCCCAGTGCCGCTGAGGGTGTACTTAGAGCACACCCTTGACCCTGGGGGAACGCTGGTTCTAACCCCAGAATACCAACTCTCACAAATAAGTACTTACCTACAAACCGCTAACTTCATTTTCCTCCATAGGAAAACATTGACTGTTTTTCCTTGAAAATTGTTCTAAGTGTGAAGTTGGTTTGTATGGAACATTGAAAAACGTATGTGCTGAAAGTGAATTACTTACCTTTCGTCTAGGAAATGTCTCCGTGTGATATCTAGGCACTTCACACTGATTAGTAAAAGTAATCTGAAAAGTAATCTATAAAGTAAAGTTCATGGTAATCTGTAAAGTAACTGAAAAGTAATTTTGAACTGCTGAGTGACCTGTAATTCAACCAACTGCATTTGAACCTCCATTTAACTGTAAATCATTGCATAAGATTTTGCAAAGTATTATTTCACTTACCTGCACCACGCTTGGCTTGGTTCTAAGAAATAAAATAATGAAAAAATATTTTAAAACAAATGCTTAACACTATCCTCTGATAAAGCCTTACTGTTCACCGACACTACCACACATAGAGAGTAAGGTGCTATCTACTTTTACCTCTGCCTATCTTTGGGGCTCAAAATATACTTCATTTTGGTATAGTATATACAGAGCCAGCTTCCTACATCAGTGCGAAGCACCAGTTAGTCCGGATAAACTGATAAGAATGGAGGCTAGGAAGATAAAGCCTGCAGCTCACTCACCCTCTTGGCTGATGTAATTGCCACAAGAAAGCCTGTCTTTATGGTGAGCAGCCTGAGGGGACAATTGTGAAGAGGCTCTAAAGGAGCACACATCAAGAATGTGAGGACCAGATTAAGGTCCCACTGAGGCGAAGTAAAGGAGAAGGGGGACATATGGTCTTTGGTAACGCTGGCTGATCACTATTTTCACTCCAGTACCGTGTAACTTATGTATGTATCTGTGCCTCTGCACACTCTGATATCTGGGATGCTGACTGATCACTAGTACCACTTTGTTAATGTGTAGCGTACTTTACGTACTTGTTTTCCTGTACATGTATACCATTATATTGCAGTCTCCCACACACACCTAAACCACCGCCCCATCATGGATCCTATCGGCAAGCACACATATAAAATCAACTACCCACCGACACTCACCAAAAAAGCCGCTAAACGCTTTAAACACAACTTCCTTAGGTCACACCATGAAACACCCTTTGCTGACACCTACTTCTCACCGGTCAATGGATCCCTGAACACTGATATCATCTTCCACACCACACGCAGAGCTCAATGGCAAAAGGCGTTCCACACCCTACTCACCGTCTCTTCCACCAAGAAATCCTCTCACAGCCTAACTCTTTCCATCACGCCATCCCAACTCTTTCCAGGCAGAGCCACCATCACCATCTACAATAACGGGATTGTCCTATCTCAATCCACAGACAGGAACCTGGAACTACTAGACAACTTGTTCCCGACTCTCAAAGAGCACCTCTCCAACTCGCGGAACAACATCTCAATTAGGGACACACCTATTACCCCGGACCCCCCATCTCCTACCCGCATCTCTTCTATCCCAGTTCAGCACCGGGCAGGTGACTCAAGCGCATCAAACACTGACACAGATTGCTCCCCCTCATACACCACCCACACCCCCACCCCTTCTACCAACTCACGGGCATCCACACTCTTCATCAACACTACTCACACACCTACAGATGGCCTTAACACCCCGCTCACCCCAGACGGCACAGCTCCTTCCCACAGCACACCTAACCTAGTTCAACACCAGAACAACACCCCTATTTATAAATCCCCCTCTCTATCCCCCCTATACTCAGCCCCCATTACCCTCGAACTAACCACGCAGAACACACATCCTCCCTCAATCTAACTCCCCCTCCCCACAACAGGGCCACCTCCAATCTCATCTCCCCTCCTACTCTCAGCCCCCACTACCCGACCGGTTCCCCCACCACCACTATCAGTCTCCCAGACTACACCTTGATCCGCCCGCCTACCATCAATGCCCTCACCCAGACCGCCAACGTCCTACCTACCTCATCCACTCCTCTCCCGCCCAAAACTTCTCTCCCCCCTAACATCACCCAGTACACTAACACAACGCAACCCCGTTCGAACACCAGCCCTCCCTCCCATCAGCACGCAAATTCCCTGGTCAGTCATTCACCTTTGACTACCACCCCCAACCCCACCCCCTCCCCCTCCACCTACCTCACGATGGACAACACCCCCTCCACCTACCCCAGGATGGACAACATCATGGCCACTCTCTTCCAGATCAAAGAAGACATACACATCATCAAAGAACTACTCTCCATACACCCCACACACCCCTTACCCACCCCCATGCCCCCCCCAAACTGGCCACTCCCCCCCCAGCAGACACCCTCACACACCCGCCCAAATTGGCCACTTCCCCTACGGCCGGCACCCACACCCTACACCGGGCGTCAATACCTGTTCATAGTCGCAACTTCTGCCCTCGGCCCCCTCGCCGTCCCTGCAACCCCGCACACAACTTCACCTCCCAACCCATCTTGTCCTCCGCCCTCCCAATTAACTCTCCCACTCAACTCTCCCCCAACCGGACCTCAATGCCAGCTTGCAATCGCAACAACCGCCCTCGTCGTACCCATAACCCTATTTCTGATCTCGACACACTCACCTTTCTCCGCTCCTATGACCCAGCATCCCAAAATGACACAACCACCCCACACCTCACCATTCCCTCGATACACTCAAATCCCCTTAGACCCCCCACACTAAACAACAGATCCTCCATCCCCAATAACCTCAGAAGAGTCCCCCTCGCTCTTGAACCACCCACCACCCCCAGCACACCCCGTCTCAAATGCACCCTCCTCAATTGTAGATCGGCCTCGAAACATGCCGCCGCTATTGCAGAGCTCCTCTTATCGTGGGACCTCGACATAATCATACTGACTGAAACCTGGCTAACTGAATCTTCTACACCTATAATGGACATTCTAGTCCCCCCTAACTACCACATTATCAGGCTCGACAGATCAGGCCAACTGGGTGGTGAAATCGCATGCATTTACAGGAACAACATCTCTGTTCGGAGAGCCAACTCCACCTCACTACCATCTCCAAATTCCTGTGAATACATCTGCCTCGACATTATCAGTGAGGGCAAACCGATATGCTCTCTTCACAGCATTTACCACCCTCCCAGGGACAACTTTACCTTTTCCCAACAAATCATGGATATGATCTCAACCAGTTCCGGGCGGCAGCTCACCCAAATATACCTTGGGGACTTTAACCTCCACTGGAACGATCGTAATGACGCGGTGGTAAATAGTCTTAAAAATTTCCTCGACGCCCTTAACCACACCCAAATATGCAACAGCCCGACCCACGAGAAAGGCTCTATCCTTGACCTGATCATCTCCAAAGAGGACACTATTCTACTCGAGTCCATCCAACCCTGTGACTGGTCAGATCACCATATTATCACATTCTTCATCAATGAAAAAGTTAAAGTCAACCCGACTCAATTCCCCAAACCGAAAGTTTGGAAAAGAGACATGAAAAAACTCAACCCAGGCTCTTTACCCCCCAACAGGCGCAATCTCCTTCTTCCACCGACAGACGATACGGACGTTCAAACCCTGAATGACCACTATCTCAATGCCATGACCACAATAATTAATGAGGCTGCACCTATGCAGCTGAAAAGAGTCACTACTAAAATCTCCAACCCATGGTACGACGGGAGTCTCAATGAGGATAGACGAGACATGCGAATGGCTGAACGTACCTGGAGAGCAGCTCCCTCTGCAATGCACCTAAAAGACCTGAAGAAAAAGAGAAACGCCTACTTCAGGAAAATAAAACGTACAAAATCAGACTTCTTCAGCCGCCAGCTCGACCAGGCAAAAAACAGACCGAGAAAACTATTTGAGCTTATCAGATCACAATCCAAGGAACAACCCCAACCACTTAACACTGCGAGTAAAGCTCC
Organism: Lissotriton vulgaris; assembly: GCF_964263255.1. Lineage (NCBI taxonomy): Eukaryota > Metazoa > Chordata > Amphibia > Caudata > Salamandridae > Lissotriton > Lissotriton vulgaris. The sequence continues at coordinate 2,073,036,755 of NC_141687.1, forward strand.
CTCCTGTGAAGACTTCGCTGCTTTCTTTATCCAAAAAACTGACAACATAAAAAGCGATCTCCTTATTGATGCAAGCCTCCATTCCAAACCCCAGTGCCCAGCAACCGCTGAACCAAAAAACAATGCTACATGGTCAACCTTTGGCACATACTCGGAAGTAGAAATTGGTAAACTGCTCAACACCCTGAAACCATCCAATCACCTCACGGACCCCTTGCCTGCTTCCGCAGTAAAAGACTTTACCCCTCTGCTTCTCCCTCTCTGGACTAAAATTGTCAACAGCTCTCTCCAACAAGGAAGCATCCCTGACTCCCTCAAAGTTGGTCAAGTCACACCTCTACTAAAAAAGCCCACAGCCGACCCCTCTGACCTCAACAACTACCGACCCATCACCAATATTCCCACCCTCGCCAAACTACTAGAAAAAATGCGCACAACTACAATTGACTAAGCACATTGAGCAATTTGATCTCCTCAACCCGCACCAGTCAGGCTTCCGAGCGGGACACAGTACTGAAACGGCCATGACGCACATAATTGACGACGCACTTCAAATGCTAGACCAAAACGACACCTGCCTCTTCATCCTTCTTGATCTCTCTTCAGCATTCGACACCGTTAAACATGAGAATCTGCTAGAACTCCTAAACACAAGAATGGGCTTATCTGGAACTGTTCTCAAGTGGTTCACTTCCTTTCTTCACAACAGGACGCAGAAATTCAAGAGCAACAACCTGATGTCCTCGCCAATACCTGTAACGCTAGGAGTCCCCCAGGGATCCTCTTTATCCCCAACTCTGTTCAACCTAGTCATGTGACCACTCACCACCTTGCTACAAGCATCCAATGTACACTTTCACATGTACGCCGATGACACCCAACTTTATCTCAAATTAAATCTCCCAATGACATCCTGCTCCTGAACGCAACAAACAGATGCACCCAATCCTGGCTTGCCGATAATCACCTCAAACTCAATGCCCTGAAAACAGAGTTCCTTCTGATCTCACCTCCAGCTAAGAGCTCCACTGCTCAAACCTGGCTTAAACACCTAACTGCACTCAATGTCCAACCCACCATCGTGGACTCAGCAAAATCTTTAGGCATTACACTTGACACCAATCTCAACATGCAGCAACACATCAGCAAGGCAACTAAGGGCGCGAACTTTCAGATCAATACTCTGAGAAAACTTAAACCCTTCCTCCCAGCCAAAGACTTCCAAACCGCAGTACAAGCTATAGTCATCCCCCGAATTGAATACGGCAGCACCGCACTAGTCGGACTCCCCCTAACCACAACCGCACCACTAAGAGCCTCCCTAAACGCTGCAGAGAGACTCATCACTGGGTCAAAAAAGCACTCGCACATTACCCCTGACCTGAGAGCCCTGAATTGGCTGCCATTTGAAGCCAGAATACACCTGAAAATCGCCTGCATGACACACAAGGCGGTTCACCTTAAATCACCCGGTTACCTCGCCCAGAAATTGACAATATCTGGCGGAACCAGAAACACTAGAGGCACAAATAATCTTCTGCTGAAACCGCGAAGATTCCGGAAGGAAAAAACATATAAGCGCTCCTTCTCTGGAATGGCACCTAGGATCTGGAACTCTCTCCCTCCAGAAACCAGGCTTATCCCATCTACTACACTCTTTAAAAAAGAAGTAAAAGCTATCCTCATGGCTAAATACACTTGAACTAGTATCTAGAACTCTGTTAACACTGTACTACATGCTTCTACCTGCTTGACCCCTTTGCCTACTTGTATGAGTAGTCTCCCTCACATACCCCGTATGTAACCTAGTTGTACTGTTCGATTTATTGATTTATTTGTATGATTACGCCCCCATAATGTACCCCTCTATGTAACCTATTTGTACTGTTTTGATTTGATTTATTGGTATGAGTACGCCCCATCATGTATCCATCTATGTAAAGCGCTCTGATATCTGCAAAGATCTTGTCTGCGCTATATAAAACTTTTAAAATAAATAAATATGTACAAGGCCCTTGTATGTATGTAACTGAGCTTATAAAGCGCCTGGTTACACTGACCAGTGTGTCCCCGCGCTAAAGTATCAGCCCCCACAGCCTCCCCTTCAAACATCTATTTACAATGTGGTACTTAAAAAAGGAGGGTTAGTCAGGCAGCCACATTAAGGCAGACAGAGCAGAAAGATAAGACTCCAGGGTGCCCAAAGTAGATCCTACTGGGCAAAATTCAGAAAAAAAAGCAAAATATCAGAGAGGGAGTAAAAAGAAAGTCAATGGTCTTTTCTGTACAATATGATACAAATTGCTTCCAACGACAGTCATATACCGTCCTGGTGGAGGGATGCCTAGCTGTCAGAATAACATTGCAGACTTCAGGAATAAGGTTAAAAGCTATCAACTGCTGCCGCTCAATCTCCACGCAAGAAGGTGAAGAGTTGACAGGTTCGGGCGGAGGACCCTCCCCTGCTGCGACAGAAGATCCTTCCTAAGGGGCAGCCTAATCGGAGGATCGACACTCATGTTCAGAAGCTTGGGATACCAGACTCTCCTTGCCCAATCCGAACTCGCGTGCTGATGACTTTGAAGCATGCCTGCAAGGCTGCGGAGAGGGCTTGGCGTTTTGGCGGCTACCACCTCTCTGATAAAAACATCCTCAGAGCCAAACAAAAACTTTATTATGTGGCAATAGGAGAGGCCAAAGGACAGTATTATGCCGCTCGTATTTAGCGGGCAAATAACAATTCTAAAGAAATCTTTGCTATTGTGCAGAGCTTCCTGTCCCCCAGTGCCCAGGTGGCGGCTGCTCCTGCCACGGTGTCCTAGTGTAACACCCAGGCGTCATTCTTCAGGGATAAAATAATCAGCATCCAGGAGACTTTTCTGTCCTCTCCCATACTTCCGTCCTTGCCGCTACATCCGCCCGGGCAGAACAGGCCCCCCTCTCTCGAAATGTTATCCTATTGACCTTGCTGGTTCTCTCCGAATCCTTAAAGTCCTTAAGTCCATCTCTCCCAACGACCCCTGTGTGGCACGCTTACTATCGGATGTGGCTGACACCATTAATTTGGAGGTGAATTTTTTGGTCAACAAATCGCTGCGGGAAGCTTGTGTGCCGACAGCCTGGCAACATGCCCAGATCCTTCCCTTACTCAAAAAAACGTCACTCGATCCACTGGTCCCAGAAAACTATCATGCTATCTCACTTCTGCCTAGTTTGGCTAAAGTTTGTGAGAAAGCGGTCACTTTCCAACTTACCAAATTTGTTGAGGGGGCTGGCTTGCTTCATCCGGCACAGTCGGGCTTCTGTGCCTCTTATAGCATGGAATCCGCCCTTCTGGAGGTCACAGAATCGATTTGGGAGTGTCTGGATGCCGGCGGGAGAGCAGCATTGGTTATGCTTGATCTCTCGGCGGCGTTCGACGCTGTGCCTCACGCCATGCTCCTTGATCGCCTATCTGAAATAGTAATCGCTGGGTCGGCTTTGCAATGGATCAATTCTTTTTTGCAAGGAAGATCGCAGCAGGTTTGGCTCCCACCGTGTGCCTCTGTGCCCATGAGGGTTTCAACTTGGGTTCCGCAAGGGTCATCATTTAGCCCGCTGTTATTTAACATCTACGTGACTCCGCTGATTTCTTTGGCGGAGCCTCTGGGGGCTAAGGTGTTGGCCTATGCCAAAGATACCCAGCTGTTGTTTACCTGGAACAAGGAGGAGGACTCGGTTAAGGGACCCCATCAGTGCTTGTCAACGGTCTTTCATTGGCTGGCCAATGCACAGCTTAAATGTAATGAGGGAAAGCCTAAAGTACTTTTGTTCGGCTTTTTTGCTTTGGATTTTATAGGGAGATTCTGACCTCCTGGTTTTCCTTGCCCGCCTGAGAATAAGGGTGCCGCCAAAAACCTCGGCGTCTGGTTCGATGATTCGATGAGCATCTGAATTTTGTGACGCATTTAAAAAAATTGGCTGGCACCTGCTTTGGTGTCTTGAAAAGTTTGAGAAAGTTTCTGCCCTTTTTGCCGAGTTCAGCCAGAGAGACAGTCGTTCAGGCACTGATTCTTTCTCGCTTGGATTATGCCAGCGCCCGCCTAGTCGGCAGCCCAGGTTTCCTTGTGAAGAAACTACAAGTGGTCCAAAACTCGGCTGCTAGACTCCTAGGAGGGTTGTCATCCAAGCACAGCCCTGGGCTCTCCTTAGGTCTTTACACTGGCTTCCTGTCGAAACCCGCCTGAAATTTAAAATGCTCTCAATTGTGCAACGGGCTCTCTATGGTCTCTTCCCGAGCTATTTGCAGAAGAGATTGGCTTTTTATACACCAGTGAGACAGCTGCGTTCATCCTCTCAGCTGCTGATGCAGACTCCGAAGTTTAAGCGCCAGCGACTGGGGGGGAACTGCTTTGTGCGCAAAGCCTATCTGGCTTGGAATGTGCTGCCCTTGGCCTTGAGAGCCACTCAGGATCCCCTTGTTTAGGAAAGCTCTAAAAACCCTTCTGTTTTAATTGGTATATTTTACATCTTCTGCCTTGTTTTCTGTAAGCGCAGGGACACTTCAGAGTAGCTGTGCGCTGTATAAATTAAAATAACATAACATAACATAACATAACATGACTTGGCCCAGTCTTGATCACTCTGGGTATGGTTAATATGGGCAGAAAAGTGTACAAGAGGCCTTAGCTCCACTCAAGAGGAAAAGTGTCTCCTAGCAAGAGCTGCCTTTGAAACTCCAATGTGCAAAACTGCTGACATTGCGCATTCTCGGCGGAGGTGAAAAAGATCTAACCAAGTCTCTCCCCACTGCTGAAAGAAACCTGGTGCCACCTTTGGGTGGAGATGCCTTTTGTGATCTGCTAGGCATCAATGGCTGAGTTTGTCCGCTCTGGCATTCAGAGAATCTGCCAGGTGTTGAACCACCAGGTATATGCCCTGCTGTTCTAGCCATGTCCAGAAACGCAGGGTCTCTTAACAGAGGGTCCACAACCCTACCCCGCCCTGTTTCTTGTAGTACCACATGGCGGTTGTATTGTCGATGAACACCTGCACTTTATGGAGGGTAGAAATTCTCTCAATGCCAGTCAGATTGCACTGAGCTCCAGCATGTTGATGTGAACTTTGGATTCCGCCAGAGTACAGAGTCTTCTGATCTCCACCTCTCCCAGGTGGCCACCCCAACCCAGGAGTGATGCATCTTTCACTACTGTGAGATCTGGTTGGGGAAGGGAGAGGGGTCAATCACGGTTTGTTAGCAACTAGTGCAGTTCCCTTGCAGTACCCTCTGAGATCTGAACCATGTCAGAGAGATTGCCCTGATGCTGCACCCATTGAAATTTCAGGTCCCACTGCAGAGCCCACATATGTCATCTGGCATGCATTACCAAAAGGATGCCGGTTGTCATGAGGCCCAGCAGCCTCAGAGCCAGTCTCACCAAAACCCAGGATAGAGGCTGAAACAATGGCACCATAGTCTGAATATCCTGGACTCGCTCCTCGAGAGGAGTCCAAAACTGCACTGTGTCCAGAACAGCTCAGATGAAAGGGAGTCAGGTGTGACTTTGTCATATTTATAGTGAAGCCCAGAGAGTGCAGAAGGTTCACTGTAGTCTGGAGGTGGGAAATGACAGACTGGGGCTAGCCTGCCTCCAAAAGCCAGTTGTCAAGATAGGGGAATATTGACATCCCTGATCTTCGCAGATGAGCTGCAAGCACTGCCGTAACCTTGGTGAACACCTCAGGGGCACTTGTAAGGCCAAAAGGGAGCAAGGTAAACTGAAAATGCACATGACCTACCGTAAACTCCAGGTTGCGCCGATGGGCAAGTAAGACGGGAAAGTGGAAATAGGCATCTTGCATGTCCAACGCTATCATCCAGACTGTTGGGTCCAGGGAACACAAGACCTGAGCCAATGTTAGCATCTTGAACATCTCCATTTTGAGTACGTAGTTGAGGGTTTGGAGATCAAGTATAGGAAGATGTCCCTTGTCCTTTTTAGGGACCAGAGAGTAGTGGGAATAGCAACTGCAGCCTACTTCCAATGCCAGAACCCTCTCTATGGCTCCCTTGGCCAAAACAGCCATGATTTACTCGTAAAGCAGGGATAAATGATCCTCCATTGGCCAGTCAAAAGATGGCGGCTTGGTGGGAGAGTTGTGATGAAGGGGAGGGAGTTGCCCCTTCAGATGATTTGCAGAACCCACCTGTCAAATGTTATGGTCTGCCAGTGGTGATGGTGATGGTGGATCCTGTCACCAACTAGACACCTATGATCTAAAAGGGCAAGATTAGGAAGGTTTTGAGGCTGCAGTTCCCGGAGTTGGTGGCTGCAGCACCTGGGGGGTGGCGGCTGACCAGACAATTGACTACTGTGCCCACAAGGCCAGTAGGAACTGTGCCCTTGTCCACACAGAGGCTCGGTGGCTCGGATAGGGTTGACATGGTAGAAATCCCCTTCCATGGCCATCAATGGAGCGAAAGGAAACAGGGGACCTGGGGCAACCAAGAGGTTCAAGGACATTGCTGTAGCCTGCAAGTTCTTAAAGCACTCCAGTGCAGAGTCTGTCTTGTCTCCAAAGAGACGGTGCCATCAAAGTACTTGTCCATGAGGGAAACCTGGACATCCTCCCAAAAGCCAGATGTTCTAAACCAGGCGAAACCGCTATGCCAAGCTAATTGGTTGTATCCAAGTCACATTGTATAGTGAACTTCGCTGCATTTTTCCCGTCTGTAACTGATAGGGAGAGAATGGCCAGGGCCTCCTCCGTAACCTGTGGCAGCACTTGCGCAACCGTTTTTCACAGCTAGTGGGAATAGTGGCCCATTAAACATGCAGTATTCACTGACCACAATTCAAGGCTGGTGGTAGTAAACATTTTCTTTCCCAAGCTGTCCAGCCTCTTGGATTCCCTGTCCAGGGGAGAGGCAGGGTATTCATTGAAAAGTGGAGGCTTGAACTTCACAGGAGCCCCTGTGCTGGGTTTAAGCCAGATCCCCAAAAGGACGTCAGTGTGGGCTCAGTTAAACTGACGTAGGGGTTCAGAGGAGGAGACCTATGGTTGCAGCACCTCCATCAAGGGCAACTGAAGATTGAGGATCTCAACTACCCTTCGCACCACCATTGCAAACGTAGCTCCTTCCACTGTAGCCAAAATAGGAGGAGAAAGCCTGCCGGTATGTGAAGATGTATTCAGACCACTGTCATCACCCAGTGCCTCATGCCAGTCCATATCCTGCTCATAAGGCTGGTATTCTAACGGGTCCAGTGACCCCTACCATTACTTCCCGAGGCCTGGCCCTTCAGAATAGGGCCCAAGATCCGACCTAGGACACTGAGGTCCTTTTGGCACTGATATCGACATCTGTCAATGTGACCCCATTTTGGCTCCTGATTCGGGGATCACAATGAGGCTGGTGGCATCGGTGGGTATCGTGGTGCCTAGAGCATCAGAGTCACAGAGGCATGACCGGCGCCCAGTCTGGATTAATTACCAGATTCATGGGGGCCTATCAAAGTTGGGGCTGGAGCCGCCGGCGTGGAAGCAGATGGGGCCCCCTCTAATCTCATAGGGCCCAATGGCGTGCTGGAGGGGTCAGGACGCTCAAAAATGAGACTAGTGTCCTCATAAAACTCTTTAATTTGAGCATGGTTTGCTTCAGCTCCAGGAGAACTGGGGAGGCACAGACTCATCTCAGGCGCAGGCTCCGAGGAACCAGGCCTTGAATGCCGATGGTCCTTCATCACGTTAGCTGGCGGATGAGGAGAAGTCAAAACCCTCTACAACTTCTTGTTTTTTTGGTGCCTCTTACCTGAGTGCCCCGATGATTTTGAATGGGACGAAGAGGACTTCGGACTGAAATGGTCCCAACACTTTCCTGTAGAGCAGGAGCAGGACTTGCATGCAATCGCATTCTGGGCCTCTTGCAGCTTCAGGGAATGCTCCCTCAAAGACTATGGCATCATGGCCCTGAACTTGGAGCCGTGGTTGTGCCCCAGACAACTCTAACATACGAGGTGGGGGTCCATCATTGATATGGTGCGGTCACAGGTTCTGTAGGGTTTAAAACCTGTATACCTCCATGACATCATCGACACAAAAGAAGGAAAAACCTCAAAAAAGGTTGAAAAAACGATGCAAAAATCCTGTCAAGACTGACCGAGGGGTAGCTGTTCTCTTAGATCAGCGCTGTCTGGCCTGGAAAGAAAAGATCTGAAGTTCAGTGTGCTGAGGTGGCTCCTATATCACAGATATCAGTTCTAGTGCCAGACGCCGCCAAATAAGACATGCAGAGCTGATCGATTCCCACCTGCTGGTGTGCAGGGGTACTGATCATGAAAATATTTAGAGATCCAGTTTGACACCTAGGGAAATTCAGAGGCAAGAAATCTGCAGCTTGGAATCTCTATCAGATGATAGGGTGCTTAAAAGGATGAGATGACACATTAAGAATAAAATGTATATTAGTGATAGAGTAAGTAGTGTTGCCAACAAGAAGAGTAGAACAATTGTCTTGTTGGTGAGAATTAAATATCAGAATATCCTTACGCAGGCATAGAATGTGAGCTTAAGTCTGGGTCTAAAGATATTATATAACTGCAAAGTCAAACAGTGTAGAAATATGAGAAGGCAAAGTAGGTGTTAGATCTGGGGGTCTCTAGTTGGCAGAGGTAGGTACCAATGTCCAAATAGGGACCCTTGCTTCTAGTCAGGGTAAGGGGGAAACACTCTACGGATAACCCCTGCTCACCCCCTTGGTAGCTTGGCACAAGCAGATAGGCTTATTATAGGCAATGTGTAAAGTATTTGTACCAACACTCACAGTAACACAGTGAAAACACCTCAAATGGAATCCACACCAGTTTAGAAAAATATAGTATCTTTATCTAAACTACACAAGACCAAAAGGACAAAAATCCAACATACACAGTTCAAGAATATGATTTTAAAAGAGTTCTAGGGTTTGCGTCAAAATAATCCACAGTTGAATCACATTTAGCCCCAAAGTACCTGTAGATACGATAAAAGTACCAAATGGAAGCTGCAGCATTGAAAAAGAAGCAATGGTTCACTCCTGAGACCCTAGGGAGGCGATGTGACACCCCGCTGGACGCAGCGGACGTGTTGCGACGAATCCGGTATGTATGGGGAGGTATGTGATACCTTGTATGGATTCCGTTGCGCAGGTTCAGTAGGAAGCGCCTCACACATGCACGATGCGGCGATCTCTGGTACGGCACGATATCAGGTGCGGCGGTGATGCGCAACACAGCGTCGATCTCCTCCTCTCGTGGCCCCTCTATACAATGGCTCTGTGACGATGTTCGCAGCGACGTGATGCGGTCCGCAAGCAGGCAGTGCGGCGATCTCACCCAGCGGCGACAGGCGCTGCGACAAACTTGATCTTCGCGGCGCCAGGAATTTCCTCACACTGTCGGGGATGCGCTCCGCAAGCGAGCGATTTGTGAAAATTGCAGATTGTCTTTGTTTCTCCCTGTCCAGCTCCCCAAACAGCAGGCACAACTTCCAGAGGTCCCACAATTGGATCAAGCACTCTAGAAAGGGCAGAATTCACTCAGCAGAGTTCAGGAGGGAAGCTGGGGGTGAAGTCCTTTTGTTCCTGGGACTTCTTAACAGGAGCCAGCTCTCCTCAGGCTCTTGGAGATCTCTTAAAGCAAGGGGACACAGCACACAGCAAAGTCCTTCCCCTCTCCTTGGCAGCAAAGCAACTGCAGGTCAATCCACAAGCACACAGCAGGAGAGTCCTTCTTCTCCAGTCTTCCAGCTTTCTCCTTGGCAGAGGTTCCTTCCTGATTCCAGGATGATTTAATTTTCTGTAGTCTGGGTAGCCCTTTCTTTTTATACCAGTCTTTCCTTTGTTCTCTAGAGGCAGAGAGGCCTTGGCTTGATTTAAACAGTTCAGGTCAGCTCCTAAGCACTTTGTTTTTCTGTCTTCTCCTTTCCTTTCAGAGAGAGGAGCAGGGTCGTCAGCCGCCCAGCAGGAGGTGGAGCCAGCATTGTGGAAGGCAGGCACAGCCCTATTCAGGCCCAGGTGCTATCCCCTCCCACCACTCTAGATGCAGATGCAGTCATTCAGCCTAGGGCTGACTCATCCTACCTCCTGGGGGCTCCCCAGCCCTTGTCACTCACAAACCAGATTGTCAATTCACAAACAGGCCAAGGCACACCGAAAGGTCAGACAAGAGAACAGCCACTTTCTAAAAGTTCTGTTCTCAAACACAGGATTTAAAAACCATCTGTCCTAAAAGATGTATTATTAAATTCTGAGTTCAGGATACCAGATTTTAATTTTCTATCTTGCTCCTATCTTGCTCCTATGGTAAGGTATGCAGGTAAACATTATGCACAGCATTCCCCATTATAGCCTATGGGTAAGATAGCCCTCTCAGTAGTGAAAAACGAAAATGGCTGTAATTCACTACCAGAGCATGTCACACACACTAGTACATGCTCTACCTTTCATATATACTGCACCCTGCCCAGAGGGGTACCTAGGGCTTTCTATAGGGGTGCCCAATGTGTACAGAAAGGGAAGGATTAGGCCTGGCCATTGTGGACACCGGCCAGGGCAGCATGACAGTTAGCAACTACACCCAGGCACCGCGGCGGCAGGCCTGAGACACCATTTTAGGGCTACTCATGTGGGTGGCACAATCAGTGCTGCAGGCCCACTAGTAGCATTTGAATCATCAGCCCTGGCGCACTCAGTGCACTTTACTAGGGACTTCTTGGTAATACAAATATGCCCATCATACAATAACAATTTACACAGAGAGCATATGCACTTTAGCACTGATCAGCAGTGGTAAAGTGCCCAGAGTCCTATTGCCAACAACCACGGGTCAGGAAAAATAAAGGAGGAAGAAGCAAAAAGTTTGGGGATGACCCTGCAAAAAGGGCCATTTCCAACAGTAGGCAATAGAGAATCATAGCTAAAAGCTATGGACAGTAGTAGGAAAATGAATTGGATTGGGTAAATAATATAAAAGGGAAGATTGAAAATATTGGATAAGGCAGTGGGAACACATCTGTTTCCGTAGGGTCACGTTTCAAAGAATGAATGGGATGGCACCCAGGGATTGACACAAGAGAGTCAGTTGAAAGAGTGTACTAGAGGGATGTGATGGGACCACGGCACCGTCAGCGCGGATATCACGTCGCCCCTCCCGGTCACAACCACCATTCCCTGTTGCCCGGACAACGACAACAACCAGGACTCCACCCCTTTCTCTTTCCCTGCAGGAACCAGTACCAACGCGGAACACAGCGGAAGTGCATCCCCGCGACCCCGGAAGTCCCTCCCCCTTTCCGGAGAAGGACCACAGAAAAGCCGGAAGACCCAACAACACAGCGTTCAAGCAGGAAGACTCGTGGCAGGAGACGGCGTGCGAAGAACCCCTGGAGAAGAGAGACGATCCCGAACCAGGAGACGAGGTCTGGACGGAGGGCTGGTGGAGTCCAGAGGAGGACGCTGGAGAGCGGCCGCAACTCAAGGACGGAGTTGCGGCGGGCCAAGTGAGTACCAGTTCCTCGTGTGTGTAGATAGTAGGCGGTACGAGTGTCTGTAAATAAGTAGTCTGTAAATACCACCCTTGTACAATAGAGTTCCCCCTTCACGTTTCACCGCGCACTGTGAATAGAGTATATACGTGTGAGAGTGGCACAATCACGACTGTAGATAAAAACATCCCACACGTCCTGGCACCAAAACACGCTACCCCCTGTCCGAGCTGTCTCTTCTCCTCTCTTACCTTCCCCTCCCTTTCCTCACATTCATTCTAGCCCCAACACTCCGGTGAAGGAACCAGGATCTTACCTTCGGGTTAACCGACGGATCTAACGGCCCCTATTTTCTCTCTCCTTTCCCCCCCTCCGAGGAACCACCGTCCGGGAGCTGAGCCGGTTGCTACCTCAAGGACCAGCCCCGACTACAGTCAAGACCAACAGCTGTCCCTGGACGTTCAGCACAGGAAGACTCCACACCTCAGACCCGGACCCTGCAATCCTTTGGAACTCTCTTTTCCCTTGTACCCTACCCTTGAAACACTGTACTGTAATAAACCCCGGCTATGAGATAGCCCACTACATACGGCCTCCACGCTTGTTATTCCGGTCCGCTCCCCCCACCCGCCCACAAGGGAACACTTAGAAGAACAAATTGCTTTCTGCTCAACCCATAGATGTGTTGTTTATTTGCCTCATTGTGTCCTTAAAATAACCGAGTAGTGACCAATCTATGCTCCTTTATCATTCCACATCAATCAGTAGGATTTGACTTAGCAAGACAAGCGTGGTTCAGCTCTTTTTAAAGGCTGGCGTGACAGTGCAGCTGACAGCAGACATTATGTGATCAACCTAAAAAAGTGCTTTAAGAAGCACTACCAGGAGAGAGGCTTTGGCTCCCCTCACTTGTCGGTATTTAGGAGTATATGTTTTGTTTAGGCAGAAATGTGTTTCCACACATAAAAAGTGCTTGCCATTTATGTAGGTGTGATCAATTTGTTTATTTATCCAGCTGCATGAGCTTAAACTTTCAGTGGCACACGCATGACATTGTAATGATATTAAAGGGTCTAAGATAACTAAATGATTTGTAGAGCTTTTTCTCTGGCGGCATCCCACATGGGAGGATGGCAGTCATTAACTTTAGACTTCCGAGTCTAATTTTGCGTTTAGGAGCCCCAGGCTACTCTAATCTACTTGGATATTTAGGTCTGCCTTGACAGTGCAACTATTCTCTGACCTTATGTGATCAAGCTCAAAGAAAGCTTTTATAGTCCTACTGATTGAGGAGTTTAGGCTCCGCCCACATATTGCTTCCCCTGAGCATAGGGTTTAATTGGGAAGAAATTGTGTGGTACCACTAAAAAGACTATTTGTATTGCACTTTTTGACTTGTTGCAAAGTTTAAACTCAATAGAGCAGGACTGAGTTGGTTATGGTGGTAAGCCAATAATCATGGCTATAGAGGCCTGATCTGTTTATTTTAATATATAATGATAAAGGTGCTAGTCCTGACGTATTTATTGTGAAAAGCATTTGCCACTTGGATTGTTACTACTCTATATTAAAGAGTGCAGATAGGTATTTTGTTACATGGAATTTCACAGATTACTGTATAAGGCAACTTGGTGTTGGTCACACAGTGTCACAAATAGTGCACATAGAAGGTTTGATCTGTGAAAATCCTGTTAGGCAATCTTAGGGGAGATAATATTTTGCTTAGATAATTAAAACTTTGTACACCTTTCAAATTTTTTGACTTTGTATCTTATGGTTGCCGTATAGAAAACCTTACTCTCTCTTCTTAGCGGTCTACCAAGATATTGTAATAAAAAAAATTATTGAATAATACATATATATATATATATATATATATATATATATATATATATATATATATATATATATATATACAACTTCCACCTGATGCTGCAATCCGCAGTTCCCTGCCTTTGGCGTTGGTGCCTGCAGCCGCTTGCATTTTTTACAAAACGTCCCAATCGGCAAAAACATAAGAGGCGGCACAGCAGGAGAAGGCACAATCATTTATTGTGCACTACATGAAGAACGACGTGTTTCGGCGTTAGCCTTTCTTTGTCAAGTGTTTTCCCTCACATCAAATTCCTCTAGAAATACATCCAGTAGTGTGTAAACATAGAAGAGTTATCTCATACGTTTTCAAGCTTTTCTAAGCAACAGTAAGAATGAACATAATTATACAGTGATACATATCTAGTCCTGTCACATCTATGATTAAAGTGCATAGTTAATATCATATGAGTAAAGCTTATGAATTCATATAGATAACGTTCATACGGGAACAACACAATGTCGATAAAGTTTTTCAATTTCAATTCCTAGTCGGGAGACATGCGCAAAGCTGCCTTAAAAATGAGCTACTGTTCAATGCCCCCCCCCAAAAAAAAATCTATGGCCATCCACAGACAGGCAAAGAAATACCCAGGATGATAACTAATTTTAGTAGGAGGGCATGGGCCTTGAAGAAAGCTGTGAGATCGCACTGGAACCTTCTCGCAGTAGATCCCATAATAGGGAAACATGTAAGAGGCGGCCCACAGATAACCTATACACGTGATATATATATAATAAGTGAAATATGGTCCTTACAAAAAGAAACTATTGGAAGTCAAGAAGGAGAATCTAATTTGAATGTCAATGCAGCTGCTGGTTTAACTCCCTTTAAACCCAGGTCCACGTTTCAACCAATAATGCTCCATGATAACATTGACGTATACCATGACCTGGTGGTGAAAGAACTGAAACAACTGTATATTGCCACTAATAGTCGACGTCGACATATGAGAAAACAAAATTGGAGTTACACACAATTGGTTAAAAAACTAAATGCTGACGATAATATCTTGGTGTGCCAGGCGACAAAGGAGGTAATGTTGTGTTGTGGCCCCGTAAATTATATCTAGAGGAGGCGGAGAAACAATTAAATGACACAACATGCTATAAAAAGAGCAACTGGCCCACCCTGAGGGCGACATGGGGTGATCAAACAGCGAAACTCCAGGCATGGAGGAGTGGAGGTATCATAACAGAGGATGAATTTCGATTTATGAGTAAAGAACATCCAGTGGTACCAACTTTTTATCTGATCCCCAAGGTCCACAAAAACCACACAACACCACCAGGTCGCCCCATAATATCTGCTATTGACAGTTCCCTTGAAAATGTATCTAGGTACATAGACTTCTTTCTACAGGACTGGGTAAATGGACTAGGATCGTATGTAAAAGACTCAACGGATTTCATTCAGAAAACGGAGAATTTGGAATGGGGCCCAGACTTTTTTCTAATGACCCTCGATATATCGTCATTATATACCTCCATAGGACACCGAGATGGACTAAAGGCGATTGAACATTTTCTGAACAAACGTCCTATATATTATGGGGTACACAATAGAATGTTGTTATCCATGATTCAAATGTGTTTGGAGCAGAACTTCTTGTTATTTAATAACCAAATTTACCAGCAAATAAGAGGTGTCGCCATGGGGGCCTGTTTCTCTCCCAGCTACGCATGTCTGCACATGGGGCTGTGGGAGGAACAGGTACTGGCGGGGGATCTGCGCACAATCATGGAGCAACATGTAGTCACCTACCTCAGGTACATAGATGATTTATTTTTCATTTGGAGGGGGACGGAGGAGACAGCCACACAGTTTATCAGCAGCTTGAATGTTAACAGCTTAAACTTACAATTTACATCATGCATCAGCGCAACTTCTGTTAGTTTTTTAGACATGGAGGTCTATATTGAGAATAACCGCATGCAAACTAAATTATTCAGAAAGCCCACGGCAGACAATACCATCCTGCATGCAACAAGCCACCACCCTCGCCACCTGATACGGAGTATTCCCTACGGGGAGTTGCTGCGTATCAGGCGGATTTGCAGCAGTGATGATGAATGCGAGTTAGCTCAGGAAGCCAGTATAAGTAGATTTCTGGCCAGGGGGCACTCTAGGAGCTTACTTGAGGCGGCCCAGAAAAGAACAAAACTTGTATCCCGAGAAATTGCGCTGTTACCCAAGATCAGAGTGGTAGATACATCCCCGGCTGGGGAGATAATCAAGCCTTGCATGATTGTCACATATAGCCGACAGCATTCTGCAATCAGAAAAATATTCAGTCAGAACTGGAACCTGATACTAGGTGATCCAGTCACTGGCAACAAAGTGTTGAATAAACCACTCCTCACATTCAGAAAATCGGTATCCATTGTCAGATCTCTGGTCAAAAATACTTTGGAACCCCAGATGTCTACTACTTGGAAGGCCCTAGGTAGAGGTTTCAAGAAATGCTCATAATGTAAGGCATGCAGACATGGGATTAACAGGACTAAATACACTGTCCCATTCTCAGAAACCCCTAGAGAGATTACCAAACGCCTCAACTGCAAAACAGATTATGCAGTTTATGTGCTTGAGTGCACTTGTGGGCTCCGGTACGTTGGCAGTACCCGACTGCCGGTCCACAAACGTGTGCTACAGCACATTAGAGCCATAAATAATAAAGATCAGGCCTACCCGGTGGCAAGGCATTTTGAGCAAGAACATGGTTCCAATCCTGTTCATTTGTCATATTTTGCAATAGATACAGTCTGGCCCATGAAGAGAGGGGGTAATCGAGATACGAGGCTTCGTCTACTCGAAACGAGGTACATCCTGGAATTAAACAGTAAGCAACCATATGGGTTGAACGCAACGGAAGATCTGTATACCTGTTTGTAATACATCTTAACACACACTGGTCCCCCGCGAAACATACAAAATTAGATGGCGGGGTTTGCTTAAAGAAAGTGTCAGTGCATAAGGTTATATTAATAACCTGGATAGACACAGATCTAGTCAACCCATTAGCGTATTCCCCTTAGAGGTGATCAACATCGAATTACTGTTAGCAGGCAGCAGGGACTCATATTTGCTATATGTATATATTTTTTTTGTCTGTGGTATTGCAATTGAAAGAATTATGTGATTCAGAAATATATGCCGCACTTTCCTCGTATTATGTGTATTTAGAGAGCTTCACTAATTTAATGAGGGCAACCCTGGATGGCTATCCAGGGGATTTACCATCAATTCCAACTTTGAGTCATTGATTGTTTTTAACAAGCACTTGCACTAGCACTTTAGTAATATTGAAAAAAAGAAATTATGCACTCACTATATTATGTGCCGAGAATATGACGAACAGCTAGAATGTTGTCATTTTTTTCGTGGGGTTTTAGCCCACTTGGGCTCTATTTGTTACAAGATATGTTGTGCATATCGTATTGGAGATATAGCAGGGTGTCCTGCAATTGAATGAATTAGGTGGAGGGCTGTATATATTCCCACTTAATAACATCACTGTATTTATACAGATACAATGTTAAACAAAAAGAATTTTGTTTTAAAAAAAATATTTAAATACATATTTATTTATATATTTTATGCATTGGTCGTATGCACATCGAACTTTGTACTGTGATGTTACACATTGATTTAACGCATGTGAATGGAGTATTTTTTCAATGTTGTTTACCCGATTCGAAAAAATGGCGCGCGCACTGGCACTTTAAATCTCGGCATTTGCTCTCAGCAACTCGCCATGTGATCAAGCTTTGTAAGAGGCGAAACGCGTAATGGAGGCTTGCTGGAGAAGAATAAACACCTCAATTAAGTACTAAATCTGGGTCTGTTCTTTCGTCATTTAATTTGAGAGCTGAGGCGGCTGCTCCAGCGGATGTGGCGAATTTACAAACATATATATATATATATATCCCTCTAGCTACATAGAGGGTCTTTGGGTCAGCCCCGTTCTGCCACTGATCTGAGTGTCATTCACACTCTACTCCCATGCATGACTGAGAATGCATGGTGTAATAACGGTTCAGTCCGCATCAGTCATTGACTCTGTTGCCCAATGAATGATGGCATTTTATGCTCATATGTGAACATTGTCTTGAAAAGGAGTGTGCTTCAGTGTCAAGGCTGGGTGGCCAGTTGTTTAGATGCAATTTTCTTTTTTTATAGCCACAGCGAATGTATCATGGAGCCTTGGTTGATTGGAGTTCAGATATAACTACTCTAGGATCTTGTCCATCGCAGTGATTTCTGGACTGGTGATACCCATTTATTCGTGCCGCATGGTTGCCCAGAGGCAGCTGTTACCATGTCGACCCCCTACCTACCTAGCTTCTTTCTCTGATGTTTCAATCTGACACAAGTGAAGTTTTCTCAGAGGAAATAGTTCAGTGGCTCTTTGTGGTACATGACCCGAGATGGCAGAAGTTCTGAACTGAAATAATTTAGAGGCGGAAGCTTCTTAGGTGTGAAAATAAACAATCGCACACGATGGACAGCCCTTCTGGTCCCAATTCAGACTCCAGTGTGCTTTAAAAACAAACAATTGATTGAAACTGAAAATATTACAAATAATGTAAAAAATCTTGTATTTTTTATTGCCTTGATGTATGAAATCGAATGCCTTTAACCATAAATATTGAAAGGAAAAACTGGGCAGCCTTTTGCATTAGGCAATATCTTATGGGGAACCTTGTAAGAAGTGTGTTATGAAACCAAACACGTAGCCAAAGTTCAAAGGCAGTCTTGGTTTATGGATTTGCCGTTTGTGAGCCTATGGATGGTTTGCATAGCGCTACAATCTCCTCCCCTTCCATTAAAGATGAATCTGATGAATTATTACTGAAGTAACAGCTGTAGTCAGGGCTCATGTCACAGGGACAGGGCCTGTCTTCACATCGGATCACTTCTATTTCTGACGAGCAGCCTCCGTGGCCTTTCCGCGCCCTGTGCTGCACTCTACCTCTCAAGTACCGGCTCAACCCGAAGGGACTTTGAGGGGAAATCAACACTGGTGAAACTGGAGCAATCACAATGTGAAACATGGTAAGCGCTGCGAGGCTATGCTGCAGTGAACCCAACGCGCTTTAGTGTGAATGCAGGCAAGCAATTGATGTGTTAGGGGTTTTAAAACTAGAGGACGCGTGCAGTGAGCTGTTTATTGTGCAATTAATGCCAGGCATCACTATTGCTTTCAGATAAACCAGTCTTATTTTATTTGCTAAAGGAAAAATAGGTCTGTACTGTTTTCAGAAAATGTCTGAACTTCTCATAGCACGGGGATTGAACATTAAACCAAACAATCCTGCAACACGAGGCCATACATGACTGCGATTCAATACCGATCTGATGTGGTCACGACGCAAGCTTATTTTATTTTTGAAACATTTTTTTTAGCCTTTACCCTTTTTAATTACTTTCTACTGGCCCTGACTTCCCCCCAAAGTCACAGCGGTGCAGTATGACACAGGTCAGCTGTTCTTCCACTCTGTCACCCTGGGAAAAAACAAGGTGGCAATGACTTTTCCTTGTGGGGCAGGATTGCAATCACTGCCACCAAGGGCTCATATGGCTGAGATACCCGCCACCCCCTCTCAACACAATCCCCAAGAATGGGAAACCGGAAACGGTTCTGAACTTTTGGAAGACGGGAGGGAGTGACCCTCCCGGCCGTATTTATTAAAATATGAAACAAAATTAAAACATTAAAATAACAGTTTCATATTAATGTACAATTTCATTTCCACATTGCGATGTTTGGCTAACCTTAACATATTCTCTAATACAAAGGTTCTCCTAGCCGAACTAACATCCTATAAAACGTTTAACTTGAAATTGTACATCCTAACGTTTAAGGGCCAACGGCAAGGTCGTAACCGGTGTCAAGATCCCTAAACCAGACATATCCCCCTCACTTGTGAGGGGCGACCGCACAGAGGTGTACCTCAAGTGCATTTACCAATTTCCCTTGACTTGACGGGGGCCCCAATAAACTTGACGCCATTTAAAGGTCGTCCGAGGACTCGTGTGAGGTATCTAGAAGGTAGCGTAGACCCCCTCCCAAACCCCACACAACTTACCACATCTGCCGTCGCAGATGTCCAGGCCCCGGGAAATTCCCCAGGAGGGGGCTGTAGCCCCTCCTACCCAGGAAGGGGCCTTGACCGCCTTTCCTTTCCTTTCGGCGGCCCATCCTTAGAAGGGACCGCCTCCCCGTTGAGGGGCCAATGGCCACCTCCCTCGAGCGCTCCCATCCGTAATGGGTGACGCCCACCCATAGGGATCTTCCAATTACTGCTCACCGATCATGACCTTACCGCCCGACCAAAATAAATACGACAATTCTAACTAAATTACTAAATGACTAAATTACTAAAAGACAGTAACAATTTTACAACTTTATTAAAAGGCATGATTACTGATCACCACTAGTGCATAATTACTTTATTTGCAAAACATATTATAATTCGACCATTCTTTATTGCATATTCAAAGTCATCACGATAGTCATCACAACCTGCAAAAAATTAGTGTTACCACATCAAACTTTATTCAAAACCACTTGCTGTCCTCAGGGGCTGGTGGGTGGGTCAAAATTGGCTCTTCGTTCCGTCTCGAGCTCACGTGTAGCGAGGAGGTGCAGCTTCAGAGCACAGGAACAAGAGGATGCTTTCTTGGCTTGTTGCTCCTTTTATCCGTCTTCAGGGCGGGCGTCAACCCGCCCCTGCCTGCCTCAAAGGGCGTGGCCGGCCACGTCAGTGTCTAGGCCAGCCCACTCCAGGGCGGGAAAAAGCGCGCCCCGGCTACGCCGCTTCGGGCATACCAGCCGAGACTCGCTTCCCGCCCAAGATGGCTTCCCGGGGGGATCGTGGTACTCCGCCATACGTTCGGGTGGACCGAATGGTCGCCCCTTTCCATATGGCTGAGATACCCGCCACCCCCTCTCAACACAATCCCCAAGAATGGGAAACCGGAAACGGTTCTGAACTTTTGGAAGACGGGAGGGAGTGACCCTCCCGGCCGTATTTATTAAAATATGAAACAAAATTAAAACATTAAAATAACAGTTTCATATTAATGTTCAATTTCATTTCCACATTGCGATGTTTGGCTAACCTTAACATATTCTCTAATACAAAGGTTCTCCTAGCCGAACTAACATCCTATAAAACGTTTAACTTGAAATTGTACATCCTAACGTTTAAGGGCCAACGGCAAGGTCGTAACCGGTGTCAAGATCCCTAAACCAGACATATCCCCCTCACTTGTGAGGGGCGACCGCACAGAGGTGTACCTCAAGTGCATTTACCAATTTCCCTTGACTTGACGGGGGCCCCAATAAACTCGACGCCATTTAAAGGTCGTCCGAGGACTCGTGTGAGGTATCTAGAAGGTAGCGTAGACCCCCTCCCAAACCCCACACAACTTGCCACATCTGCCGTCGCAGATGTCCAGGCCCCGGGAAATTCCCCAGGAGGGGGCTGTAGCCCCTCCTACCCAGGAAGGGGCCTTGACCGCCTTTCCTTTCCTTTCGGCGGCCCATCCTTAGAAGGGACCGCCTCCCCGTTGAGGGGCCAATGGCCACCTCCCTCGAGCGCTCCCATCCGTAATGGGTGACGCCCACCCATAGGGATCTTCCAATTACTGCTCACCGATCATGACCTTACCGCCACAGGCCGGATAGTTGACCGGCTATCCGGACCCCCCACAACACTCCTGCCTAAAGGTTATGTCATAAAGTCTTCAGCCAAGCTATCAGGTCTCCTATGAGCAATTCGTTCCCCACCCGGGACAAATGAACACCATCCCCCAAATACATACTGTCCCCTGTAATACAACCATGCGAAATAGAATGCAGTGTACTTGAACGGAACAATCTACTCATTTTATTATTAATTTTCCTTACTGAATGATTCAGAGCAGGAACCGAAATAGCCCCCCTCCACACTTTCCGTGGGATCATATGGGACCATGCAATTGTGCACCCTGGAACTCTTCTCGCCAACCAACTTACCGTGGAAAGCATTGCCTCAAGAAGAAGTCGTCTACCAGTGGTCACCAAATCATTGCCCCCAAGGTGTACTATGACTACAGACGGCGGTGACCTCGTCCGCCCTAACAAACCCTCAAAAAATGATCGAAACTGGTCAATACAGAGCCCGCCTTTCCGTAGAAGGACACACCGTACCCGTATTCCCCAGCCACGTGAATCATGTCACCTGCTTTGAATACGTCAGCGGCACGCCTCACGTATGAGTGGCCCACGACCCACACCTCCTTTTTCACAGTCGGTGATGTCTGACCGCTGGCCCCCCGGTGTCGGGTCGACTGCACAGTCCGCCCCGCCTCGTAGGCTTGCGCAACTGAAAACCAAACAAAAAACAAGAAGCGTGAGTACATCATTACAGCTTCACAACATGTGCAACCGCACATACCTCTTATAACAGTTCGAGGACCAACGCCCCACACGTTTTACTTGTTCAACATTCAGACCCCTGGCTGTAGCCTCTGTAGCAGCCCCTATCCGAAAGGAATGGGTCCCAAACTCGCCGGGGTTCAAGCCCGCGGCCGAAATTGACATCGCAAGCACCCGCTGAAACTGAAACCTCATCAGTGGGGTGGCGTCAGCGTGTCTCAACAAGGTCCCCCCCCATGATGCCACCCTTTGTCCAAATATTCCTCCACGCACACCACAGGGCACATGGGAGACCCGGGAATCCTTCGTATGATTATGCAGTCCCCAATCGCACCCTGATCGGTCTTGGACCTGATAAACGAGACAGTCATTGTCTCCCCCCTGACCTGAACGTGCTCTCGGCACAGTCCCCCCATGGTATCCTGCTTGTTCCTTGCTACTAGTTCGCTTACTCGCATAGCCCCATGGAATGCTAGCACAAAAGCGGCTCGGAATAACACTGATTCATACTGGGATGAACACGTTGTAGGAAGTACCGATAACAACAGAGCCAACCTATCCAAACCTATCGGGCGCCTTTCGTCTACTCTGCGACCCTCAAGGCGTTGCCACCCACGTAGCGCTTTTTGTACCACGAAAGATGCAGTCGGGTCTTGGATCCCATGAGCCCTTGCCATGAAGGAGATGGCGGCTCGATGCCTCTGGGCCGTAGCCACTGATTTGCCTGCCTGATGTAAGGACAGCAGAAATTTTACCACTAGCTCTTCCTGACCCCAAAGCTCTCCCCTAGCAGTCCCCAAAAAGGCCCAATAGGATCGGAACGCCCCTTCATATGCCTTCCTCGTCCTGGGTGCTAAACTCTCTCCCACGAGGTTCTGTAGTTCGGGGCACCGAGAGACCAGAGAGCTTCTGGAAAGGGTGCCGCCACCGGGTCCGCTGTGGGCAGAAAACCCCAGAAGGCCTGCATACGAAAACGAGAAAGCGCATCAGCCGCTTGGTTCATCACCCCCGGCACATGTCTTGCCCTAAATAGCACGTTCAATTGCATACACAATAACACAATTTCTTTGAGCAATCTCAGAATCCATTTGCATCGTGCTGCCTGGCTATTGATACACTCAACCACGGTCATGTTATCAGACCAAAAAACCACAGAGTGATCTCTGAGTCCCTCAGGCCAAGTTTTCAGGGCCACCAGAATGGGAAAAAGTTCAAGAAAGGCAATGTTACTTGTCAGCCCACACTCATGCCACCATAACGGCCATTTCTGGGCCGACCATTGTGTGCCGAATATGGCACCAAAACCAATGCTCCCAGCCGAATCTGTCCACAGCCCCAGCTCTTCGGAGGACACTGCCGGTTTATTCCAGACAATTCGACCATTGAACTCCGCCAGAAATGCCAACCAAATGCGCATGTCCTGGCGAACCTCTGCCGATAGTCTCGTGCGATGATGACCCTCCTTCAGGCCGACCATGGCCTGAGCGATCGAGCGGGAAAAAGGGCGGGCCATCGGCATTACTCTCAGGGCAAAATTCAGCTGGCCCACTAATTGTTGTAATTGATGCAGCCTGACTTTAGACTCACTAATACACTTTTTCAGGGTAGCCCTGAATCTTAACACCTTTTCACTAGGTAATCGAAAACAACCTTCCTCTGAATCGAGCTCGATCCCCAGGAACTCGAGGCAAGTCGAGGGACCCACAGTCTTACCTGGTGCCAGTGGCACACCAAAATGCTTCATTAAGACACAAAATTCATTCAAAGCCTGTCCACATTCTAGATCCCCAGCCGCCCCCAGAAACAAAAAGTCATCGAGATAATGCATGACATGCTGGAAACCCGTCCTCTTTGTGAAGACCCATTGCAGAAAACAACTGAACTTTTCAAAATAGGCACAAGATATAGAGCATCCCATCGGCATACATCTATCCATGTAATAGTGACCCTGAAACATGAAACCAAGGAGACGCTGATCGTCTGGGTGTACCGGGAGCAACCGGAACGCTGACTCAATATCTGATTTTGCCATCAGCGCCCCGGGCCCTAGGCGATTCAACATGGCGACGGCCTCATCGAAGGATGCGTACCGCACCGAACACACATCCGGGTCTATCGCATCATTCACGGAAAGACCACGTGGGGCTGATAAATTATGTATCAACCTAAACTCGCCCGGGTCCTTCTTAGGGACCACCCCCAAAGGGGAACAAACAAAGTTAGCACAGGGTGGCTCATCAAATGGACCGGCGACTCGACCTCGAGTAACCTCCTTCCCAATCTTCTCCTGTACCACGGTTGTATGTTGCAAGACCGACAGTTGGTTTTTACATTTTGCTAAACCCTGAAAATCCCCCACTGGGATGCGGAAACCATATGAAAACCCGTTCCGCAACACCCCAGCGGAAACATGATCCGGGTACTCGCTGAGCCAAGGAATCATTGCCATGGTATCAATCGGAGTAGGTAAAGGCGCCCCTCGGACTATTTCAGACCTGCTTGGCGCCTCCCCTACCACCGTTATCACCTGTTTTGGCTCTGCACATGGACTCAGGATGGGATGGCTGCCCACACCCTCCGCATTCATGTCTAAACTTGCATGACCCCTGGGGCCTCGTACATTTACCCCTGTTAAAGTTCCAACAAATCCCCCTTTTACCTGCGTTGCCGTTCGGCTTCGAGTGGTAGTCATTACCTGTACTCGATCGAAAGGGTGTCCCAGCATATTGGCGGGAGGATTCACCCCCGCTACTCCCTACCAATGGTAATTTCAACATACCAGTACTCTCCATTTTCGACCATGAAACAGAATCGTAACAATCCCAAGTCAAGTTCTTGTCGTGTTCTTTTGCTTTTCTAAAAATATTATCGTAACAAAACCACTGATTGCCCCCATACGATACAGAATATTCCATGATCCGTGACTGATAAATAGGCAATTCGGACAGCAACTCGGGCCTACGTTCACCCATGATGGCGGTAAAAATTCCCCATGCCCTGCCCCAATTGCCAATGTTTTCGTCAACCTTAAAGGCGGCCATCTTTGCGCGCCAAACACTCGGATGCATGAGCTCCTTTTGGCTTTTAACATGCTCCATCTCATAATGATCAGTAAGCAACGAGAACATGTTTACATACTCATCTGCCCACATCTTTTCTTTAATAGCCGAAGGAACATGCTGACCCAATTTTTCCCTTCGTGAGGGTGCAGACTCATCCCTCGCAATCGGCAATGGCCGCTTACCTGAACCGGAAGCTGCGTCTGCCGCTGGACCTGCTCCTGTCGATTTTCCACCCGCCGGAGACGGCGTGATAACTGGCGGTGGTGCTTTCACCGCCTCCCTATTTTCACGCAGTTGCTTCATCAACACCCGTGCGTCGTCAGCCGTGGCGCCCTCGCCATCTTTCCCCAACCACGCTGCCAATTGTGCTGCCAACTCGGGCGGCATATCCTCCCCGGACACGGGGGTGACCACCACGGGAATCGGATTCCCCTCTGTCGGCACCGGAGTCGGCCTTTCGAGTGGGGTATCGGGAACCGGGGTGTCTCCCCCCGCTGCCCCCCGTCTGGGCCTCTTGCCCTTCCCTCCCGGAGCGGCTCCTGCCAACGGTCGTTTCGGTCCCCCTTCCCCGTCTCTAGCCGCCATCTGCCTCTTTAGATCGGTTACCTCCTTCATGAGCATACGGAGCATCTGGTCGGTAGTAACTCGCTTTCCAACTTTCTTGGGCATTCTCAGACAGAGTATCTGCAAGACAAAAAGAAAGATTACCACGTTCAAAATTGGCTCTTCGTTCCGTCTCGAGCTCACGTGTAGCGAGGAGGTGCAGCTTCAGAGCACAGGAACAAGAGGATGCTTTCTTGGCTTGTTGCTCCTTTTATCCGTCTTCAGGGCGGGCGTCAACCCGCCCCTGCCTGCCTCAAAGGGCGTGGCCGGCCGCGTCAGTGTCTAGGCCAGCCCACTCCAGGGCGGGAAAAAGCGCGCCCCGGCTACGCCGCTTCGGGCATACCAGCCGAGACTCGCTTCCCGCCCAAGATGGCTTCCCGGGGGGATCGTGGTACTCCGCCATACGTTCGGGGGGACCGAATGGTCGCCCCTTTCCAATTCACACCTAAGCTGAACATCAGTGTCGGAAAATGCCATCTTTGGTAGGAGATGCCAGGATCCCGTTTCGTTAAATTTTTGGAGATTTACGCCCGCAGGATACACTTAGGGACTGCATTTTTTACGACACTAATTTTAAAGGTTGGGGCGGGAAGGAGGATTTGCAGGGGTTGCAGTAATGCAAAAAGCATGGTACAACCACAGACTCTTGGGTTTGATGATTTCCACATATTTTTTGTTTGGCCTTTTCTACCCTGAAAAACATGTAAAAATCCTCTTTAAAAGCTCAAGAATACAAGTGTTTCCACGGTAGTGATGAGACACCCCAAATAGCATGGAGGTCTAGGATAATAGACTCCCCCACATTGGAAATCCATAAACATGCAAATGCACATTTCCACCACTAGTAGCAAAGTAGATTGTCCACTATGCAGATAATCCGCTCGACAAATCAGGGAAAAACTGGAAAACAACTGGACACACACAAAAGGGCAATGTCTATGTAATGTGGGCGTGCTGAGGTTTGACTTCCATGCCACCCTCTTTATACCACAGACTCCTTCACATGAAAGCTTTTGATGTATTTATTTATTTATTTATTTTGGAAGTTTTATAGAGCGGGAACCAGATCCTTGCGGATATCAGAGCGCTTTACAGGCAGTGATGAAAAAAGAAAAATGTATACAACACAATACCAAATACAAATATACGTGTACAAAGTGTGCACACATAAAACAAACGAGATCAAATCTGCACCCTACGTTGTGCAAAATAAAATAAAGAGAAAGGTGCGGGCCGAGAGAGCATCAGTGCCATGTAGGTTGTCTGTTAGCACCTATTTAAGTCGTGGTATCCTTAGGTGATGATCCTGTGAATTTTTCCATGAGAATCGCCTTTACTTCCTTTTTGAACAATGCAGTAGATGTGATAAGTCTGGTTTCTGGGGGTAGTGCGTTCCAGATCCTAGGAGCCATCCCTGAGAAGGAGCGTTTATAGGTTTTCGTCTTATTAAATCTGTGTGGCTTCAGTAATAGGCTTTCTGTACTTCTTGTGGATCTCTTACCCCCAGAGATAGACAGTTTCTGAGAGAGATAGCTGGGTGTTTTATGGTGAATGGCTTTGTGGGTCATGCAGGCTATTTTTAGGTGAATCCTGGCTTCCCATGGTAGCCAATTCCAGGCTTTTAAGTTAGGGGAAATGTGGGACCTTTTTTGAGACCGTGATGAGTCTAGCTGCCGCGTTGATGGTGGCTCTTAGTGGTGCTGTTGTAGCTTTGGGGAGGCCGCAAAGAGAGACACTTCTGTACTCGATCCTGGGGATAACTAGAGCTTGAACTTCCGTCTTGAAGTCGTTTTTTGGTAGGAAGGGTTTAAGCTTCCTTAGAATATTAATCTGGAAATTTGCTCCTTTTGTTGCGTTGCCAATATGTTTATGCATGGTGTGGTTGTAATCAAGAGTTATACCCAGAGATTTTGCGGAGTCAATGATTGTTGGTTGAACGTTAAATGCCGTGAGGTGTTTGAACCAATCCTGGAGGAGGGGTATTTTGGAGGGTGGAGCTATAAGTAGGAATTCAGTTTTGAGTGCGTTAAGCTTGAGATGGTTCTCAGCTAGCCATGATTGGGTGTTCAACAGCGTTTTGTTGAGTAGTTTGATATCTTCAGAAGTATGAATCTTCAGGTAGAGTTGTGTATCATCTGCGTACATGTGAAATTGGACGTTGGATAATTGCAGCAAGACAGTAAGAGGTTCCATAAATAGATTGAATAGTGTCGGGGATAGTACAGACCCTTGTGGGACTCCCAGATTCACTGGTACAGGTTTGGACAAGGAGTTATTGACCTTTTGAATTTTTGTGTCCGGTTTTGATGAAAGGAGGTAAACCAGTTGAGCACTGAGCCGGATAGGCCCATTCTGAGATTCAGCAGGTCAATCAGGTTCTCGTGTTTGACTGTATCGAAGGCAGAGGAGAGGTCTAATAAGATGAGTAGGCATGATCCATTCTGGTGGAGTATTTGTAACACGTCGTTGATAATGTGAGTCATGGCTGATTCGGTGCTATGCCCTGCTCTAAAGTCAGATTGGTGATTGTCAAGGAGGTCGAAGTGGTCAATGTGTTTATTCAGTTGTTGGAGAATGCATTTTTCCAAGAGTTTGGCTAGGGTAGGGCTGTTAGAAATAGGGTGATAGTTGTTAAGGTCCATTGGGTCAGCTGTGGGTTTTTTAGGATGGGTGCCACTTGACCAATTTTAAGGATGTCAGGGATGCAGCCTTGATGCAGAGAGCTGTTGATGATCCTGGTCCAGAGTGACAGGATCAGAGGGGTTAGATCTTTAACTGCGTTAGCGGGGAGAGGATCGGCGGTATGATTGGCCGGCTTGAGGGTGCTAAGAATCTTGCCTACTGCTTCTTCAGTGTAGGTGTCAAAGGAGGACCAGGCTGCCTTGTTTTTTAGTTTAAGTTTTGGGGATGTTTGTTGTGGCAGAGTTGGAAGAGAGGGAGGGATTGTGGTGTGAGGGCAAGACTGTAAGACTGTAAGGTCATTGAGGAGATCCCTCTCGATATTTTCGGTTTTTAGATTAAAGAAAGCAGAAAATTTGTCACATGTGGGTTGGGTGCGCGAGCTATCTTGTAGTTGTTTAGGTTAATCCTTAGATTGTGATTTGATTCATTCAAAAAGTTTTTGGGAACGATTTCTTGCTTGATCTAATTGGTGGGAGAAAAATTGGCTTTAGTGCGTTTGATCTTTCTGTAATAATCCTTTCTCTTACTCCTTTGAATTTTAAGGTGCTTGGAAGATGGGACTGATCTCCAAATGAGTTCCAAGGTTCTAAGAGCATGTCTGTCATCGTTCAGCAGGTCATTGAACCAGGGTTTGGAGTTTTTTGAGGGAACTTTCTTTAGTTGCAGTGAAGCAGCTTCATTGATAACCGTAGACATTGCCTTAAGGTAATGGTTGGTGAGATCATTTACAGAGGAGATGCCATCTGGAGGCTGGAGTAATTTATGGGAGTGGATGGGCAAAGTGTTGGGCTTGAGTTTTTTCAAGTCTCTTTTCCATATCTTTGGTTTAGTGGATTGGGCTGCGTTAATTTTCACTGTTTCCCTGA
Source organism: Lissotriton vulgaris (assembly GCF_964263255.1). Taxonomy (NCBI): domain Eukaryota; kingdom Metazoa; phylum Chordata; class Amphibia; order Caudata; family Salamandridae; genus Lissotriton; species Lissotriton vulgaris. Next base: position 2,073,065,771 of record NC_141687.1, read on the forward strand.
TGAAGAAAGTAATAATGTGGTGGTCTGACCAATCACAGGGAAGGATTGAGTCAAGCAGAATGGAGTTGTTTTTGGAAATTATTAAGTCCAGGATTGCACCATTTTTGTGTGTGGGGCTGTTGCAGATTTGGGAGAGGTCAAGCGCGCCAATCAAGTTTTTGAGACTGTTGACCGTTGAATCATTGATGTCATTCCAATGGAGATTGAAGTCACCTAGGAATATTTGAGTGTTTTAACGTCCAATGGTCATTGTGACCATGTCCATGAAGTGTTCAGTGAAGCTAAGGTTATCACGAGGTCGATGATATATGATGTGTAGGGAGCATACTGGCGTACCATTACTGGTGATGTTGATGCACATGTATTCTCAAGAGGAGAATGTGGGGGATAGGGCTATATTTACTGAGATGGTGCTCCTGTGTATGCATGCTATTCCTCCCCCAGTTTTTTCGCTTCTATCAAGTCTGACGATGTCATAGTTAGGTGGTACCAGAATGTCCAAGAGGGGTGAGGAGGATTCAGTTAGCCATGTCTCTGTTAGCACAATCAAGTCAAGCTCATGAGAGATGATGAGGTCGGCGACATCTACTGCGTGTCTAGCGGCTGAGCTACAGTTCAGGAGCGTGCATTTAAGAAGGGGCGTCGTGAGAGAAGGGGTGGAATCAAGTGTGAGTGTGATTCTTCTAAGATTATTATCAATGATTCCTCTATTGTTGTGAGTGGCGGATCTGTGTAGGTTAGGGGTAATAGCCTGGATGGTCGTGTGTGTCGTGGCACTAGGGGTGATGAGAGGGGGATTGTAGGAGAGTAGGAGGGAGCGAATAACATTCTCAGAGAGTGGGTTAGTGCTTCGGATAGGGCGGGAAGGGAGATTCGGGGGTGGGATGGCGTTCCAGGAGAGACGATTATGCTTGGGCGTGTGTGAAAGGGGAGTAGGGGGGTAACTTGATCTAGACGTGTACGCAGGTCTGAAGTGCATTGGTTGTCTAGCAATCATCTTTTTAACAATGTGGAGTTCATCTTTGATTTGTAGGAGTGAAAACATAATCCTATCGAAACTGATATTTTCTATTGTGAGTGGGGTAAAAGTATGTGGTGGTTCATCCATCCTGGTATCAGGGGCGGATGTGAGTGGAATGTGGGTTGGATAGAGTGGGAATGTTGGGTTGAAGTAAGGGGATTAGATACATGATTTTTAATGACGGGGAAGATCTTCTCTAGTAAATTTTGATTATGATTTGTGGATTGCATGAGGATATTGCCATTATTGTAGATGGTAATTGTTGCTGTAGCTTGGAAGAGCTGTGATGGTGCAATAGTGATTGCTAGACCATGTGGAGATTTTCTAGTGGAGGAGATCGGGAGTAGTGTTAGGAATGCTTATCGTACTATGCTTTGAAGAACAAAGGTTAGGAAGGCAGCAGGAATAGTAATGTATGAGCGTATTTTGTCTATATGCACCCATAGTTAATCAAACAGGGAGTCCAGGAGCTATTGAAGGTCCGGCCACTCGTGCTCTTAACTCTAAATATTCAAACAAATGTAGGGAGGCTGTTCCTGAAGAGGGAAATGTCAGGGAAAGGAAGGTTGGAAAATAAATTGATTTGGAAGATAAAGTCCTAACACACCCAAATGGGTGTCATGCTTCATCATTGGGCTTTTGCTCCTCATGGGGCTGGCGCTGCAATGCCCCATGGGCCTCGCACACAGGGCCCTTTGGCAGAAATCTTCACTTTTTGCTGTTTTGATGAGTGCAAGAATGAGAAAGTCGGGTAGGGTGTGAAATAGTGAGTTAAAACTACCCAAGATGTGCTCTTCTTCTGGTAGCACCCTTGGTAGGAATAAAAACAGTGGTGTGAGTAATATCTGTTAGGTAACTTATAACCCATGCTAGTCCCACAATATTTGATACTGGGGTTTCTTTAAATTTAGGTTGACATGACTCTGGCATGACACCCATTCGGTGTGTGAGGGCTTTATCGTCCAAAGAGGAAGCCTCCCTGGAATCAATTTATTTTCCAACCTTCCTTTTTGTGACATTTCCCTCTTCAGGAACAGCCTCCCTACACTTGCTTGAATACATTCACCCAATACACAAGTGGGCACGACAGGTAGGTCAGTGCCAAGCTCTCCAGCACTAAGAGGCATATCTTCTTTAAGGAACTGGTAATAGATAGCCAGCCTGGCAGTGGATCAAGGCTGTAGTCTTTTATTAGGCCCCTGCCTGCGTCACTGCTAGACTCGAGCCGGTGTCAAAGTGTGGACTCCTTATCGTGTCTCTGAGGGAGTTTTGCATTGTCAGGCCTGCCTGCTCCTGCAGCTTCTCTGGTAGTACTTGTTGCCCGAGGTGAAGCCAACCAGATGAACCCCTTGGGTAACCTTGAGGCTTCCCCAGAGCTGCAGCGAGGAATATGAACCCCACCTGCAGTCATTGGTGCATTCAGTTATACATAAAAGTTATCGTTTGGAATTGTGGTCTTTTTAACACCTGAGTGTATTTTCTGAATAAACTATATTTAAAGTTATATAAAACTGCTGAGGGGAGTGGAAAGCACGGCGTGTGGAATTTCTGACGAAATAAACACCTGTGCTTGATGGTAAACATTACACGTTAGTTCCTGGGAGAAGATGGGACAGAGTTTCCGAGTTCATGTTACACATAACGTTTGCAGTGTGCAAGATTAGCACATCAAAGCCTCAAATGGGACTATAAGGAACAGAAACAAGCGAAAGTTCAGTTTTTACATATTTTGCTTCGATTACTCATATATCTTTAAAAGGCCTACATAACATATTTGGTATACATAAAGTGTGTTAGTTCAATTTTGCAGCAACATTTCTCAAGTCCATAGTTGCAGTGGTGCTGCTGCAATTTTGCTTAACATTTGGATTGCTTTTGCACTTGTTTGTCGATGAAAATGTAATTTTCTTTCTCATCAGGTGACCCAAATCCAGGAGCAAAATTGTGCCTGCACCGTTGCAATGTATGTAAACTGAAAATTGACTTGCAATCGTTTTCTGCAAGGTAACGTGGTCATTGAGTCCAACGCAACACTCTGATTGGTTTAATTCTTGGAAATACAGGATCATTTAATGAGAGTTTGCCATTTAAATCTCGTAGCCCGCTAGTTTGCTGACCACAATGTTTAAAAAGAGACATTGGCAAAGACACTCAGTTTTGCTTTGCCAATGCTGAGCAAGCAGTGTGATTGGCTTTGCCATTGCATGACTAGAATACAAAATAGCTTTTTATACGCCCAAGAAAGCCAATGCATTACATGATGCAGCACTTGTTGTGTCTCCTCGTCACTTCACTCCAGGGAACAGCCATCTTGAAAATCTAGATGACTATTGTGTTGCATGATACGACGTAACGACACAATGAACGTCACACAACACAGCACAGCAGCCCCTTCGAAAGTACAAAAAACATTGCTGTCTGTGGTGCTGTGTGGCTGCTACGTTGCGTGGTGAAAACTGAGGACATCACGCTGAACATTTTGAAAACAATGCTTTGTTTTCTGAACTTTTGACATGGCTGCTTGCCACTAATGGCTTTACCAATGCTGATGGATTTTAATCAGAGCCGGCCTTGGTGCTGGAGGGACCCAATGCGACAATCGTTTTTGCGCGTCCAGGCCCCATGACCTCCTCCACAGATTCCTTCGCCACCACCTTCCAAAAGTGCCCCTCTTCTCTCCATAGCTTGTCACATGAATTACAACTGTTTTATAGCTCTACTTACACCAGAGCAGGGTGTCAGAGCACTTTACATCACACATATTATAGAGAGACAGTGAATCAGAGGTGTGTAGGTCAGCCTATAGGAAACGCTATATAAGACAATGAGGATCGCATGACATCCATGTTAGTAGGCAGTATATTTTAAGAGTTTGGCCTTGAGAATTACAAACTCAGGATTTACAATGTACCACAGTGGCTGGGGTTGGCTTTATTGTGTATTTCTATCCAAACAAACCGGTTTTAGCAACATTAGGAAAAAAATGAAAGACTGGGAAAAAAAAGAAAGTTCTAACCTATGCCTTACAGTTTGCATGCAGGTCTTTTATGACAGCTCATAGGTCAAAGTGCGATATTATGATTGAAACTTATGAACTGTAAGTAAAAAGAGGATCTCTGTAACAAAAGTAGTAACCCACTGAGCTATCCACATAAAATACAGGTATGTGAGCTGCACTGTACAGGTTGTTTGCAGCAGGCATATTAACCCTTTGTGCTGCTATATGATGAGTTGTAAATGGCCACTAGACAAGACTCCAACAGAAACATTAACTAGCAAAGTCATCTTGAAAATGTTTACTGTTTTCTCCAAAACTGCTGGACACACAAGGAAATATACAGGAGGTGCTGTTAAACCCATGCATCATTTCTAAACACAGCACCCGTGTAGCTCAGCACCAGGTGCAACTGCACTGGTTGCACAATCCTAACGCCGTGCCTGATTTTAATAGTCCCCTACCCCGGTACTGGCAAAGTCAATAGCTGCAACCACCATGACATAAGAGAGGAGCAGCAGGGGAAGGAGAGCAAACTTTAAAAAAATAGATCAAAAAGTCAAATTACATCAGCAGTGGAAGGATACACAAGACACCCAATCAAAATGCATAGTGAGAATGCTATGCTGCAGAGGCAGGGCAAAAAAAAGCACAGGTAGGAAAGCAGCCACTTCTGGGCCAGATGTACAACGGATTTTTGCATGCTCAAATGGGTTTTAGGCCCGTTTGCGCATTCAAAAAACCCTTGGGCCATGTACTAACCCTATTTTGCTAGTCGCTAATTAAATAGCCACTTGCAAAATAGGGTTAGCGACTCGCTATTAGGAAATGGCGTCCCTTCCTAATATTGAGCCTGAACCCTATTTAAGAATGTTTTGCGACCGCAATTGCGATCACAAAACACTCAGTTTACCAAACCATTCGCAAACAGGGATGTGTCCCCAGGGGACCCCTTCCCCTTTGTGAATGGGTGCACAAAGATTTTTTCAGAGCAGGCAGTGGTCCCAGGGACCACTACCTGCCCTTAAAAAGTGAAACAAAAATGTTTCTTTTTTTTTTGTAAAAGCATCCCATTTTCCTTCAAGGAAATCGGGCTGCATAAAAAAAAAATGGAAATGCTTCATTTAAAAGCAGTCCCAAACATTGAGGTCCGTTGACCCGTGCAGGCCACCATCCCTGGGAGTGCCAGCCATTCCCAATGGGGCTGTAAATTGCATCAGCCTAATTAATATGCATGAGGCATCCAATTTGCGACCTCATTGGGAATCGCAAACAGTGTCACAGACACAGTTGTACATTGGCAATTGCGACTCGCAAATTGCATCTCACAATTGCCAATGGTCGTACATCTGGCCCCTAATCATGACATTAAAACAGCCAATAGAGCCATCCAATTGACGAGGCAATTGTTTTAACAAGGTATGGAATACAATGCTCCCATTCAACGAACAGCAAAAGCAGCACGTAGAGAGATCACAATAAAGGCCTTTTGTTGAATGACTCTGTACTTCCATTAATTGCAAGGGTTGGGGAATGAAGTGGTGGTTAAGGGACACTGGTGAAAAACACATAGGATTGTTAACTCTTTGCCTCATTTGGTGAGTATTTTTTTTTATTTGGCCAATGGTCACTGGAGTTTTGTCAGGTTTTTTCAGGTTTTAATGTCTTTATTTCGATAATAAAATCATAAAAGACAGTTTTGACAAACATTTAAAACACAATTACATTTCTCTACATAATAAATATAGTCTTATAAAATGGATATGGCTATATATAAACAACAGACTAAGCGCAATATGGAATCCAAAGTTAAAAAGTTATTAAACCATTGAATAGCAGGAAACAAGACATTACTTTTAACAAGACCTAAAAATATATGTGGCAGTTGCTAAAAGATACTATGCACTTTACACACTTTACACACTTAGTTTAATCATGTGATGATTGGATTCCTTCTTACCCTGATAGCCCATGCCCAGCCCAGGTATTTAGCCAAGCATATCACAATAAACTCAGTTGTGTTTGTTTTTAAGGCCCATATGGCTTCGGAGGATTTTTTACATTTTATTCGTTTAAAAATGGGTTTTAGCCATTTTGAACGGGGTACACTATATTGGGGACAGGCGAACAGAAAGTGCCCCTCTGTTTCCTTACATCCGGAGCAACTGCTACAAAGATTGGTATTGTTGTTGCTCCAGGATGAGGTAAAGGAATTAAGGGGTAATGTACCCACTCGAAATTGATGGAACAGTTTCCTGTCCAGTGGCCTAGAAATGGAATCCCAATATGCCTCACGTGCTGGGTCCAGTTTGAATCTTAGGAAACGCCCCGTCAGGTTTTCAGAGCTGGATGCATGTGCCATAGAGGAGCGGGTTGAGGCCCAGAATAAACTCTTAAATTCCTTTTTTGAGGGGAAGTTATTTAAGTTTGGCGAAACCCACAGGTGACTAAGACCCATGTCACCCAGGCTCTTTTTCACCGACTGGAGCCAGGGGATTCGCTCAGAGCCCCCAATTGCCTTCACCTCATTTAACTCTTTGGCATAGAGAGTCAACTCTTCCGTGGTCCACAACCGCCTCCAAGTAGACACTACTCTATACCTTGCCATGTCTGTAATTGGGAGGCAACCCATGTCGTGGCAAAGAGGAATTAAAGGGGTTGATTGGGGAAGTCCCACCAAGTTGCGAAGGAACCTACACTGGATTTTGTACAGGCTTGAGAGGTCCATAAAGCCCCATAGCTCTGCCCCATAGAGCGTTGCAGCATTAATTTTAACATCATAGATTTGTAATGCGGGGGCTACTCTTTTGGTGATAGATTTCTTTTGCTCTCGCAAAAGGCAACCAGTCAGTTGGGCTAGTTTTAATTGCTGGGTCTCTATTTGGGGTAACCAGGACAGACGGCAATCCAGATTGACCCCCAGATACGTCATCGTGTCAACTTGTTCCAGGTTTACCCCGTTAAGTTGAACACTACTACGTACAGGTTTTTTTCTGGAGAAAACCATGAATTTGGTTTTCCCCACATTTATCTGGAGGTCGTTTTGGTTGCAGTATTCCTCAAAGTGATTTAGTGCCCTCTGCAGACCCCCCCTCGTCTTGGATAAGAGGAGGGTATCGTCCGCGAAGATCAACATTGGGAATTTAGTCCCCGCCAAGGACGGTGCATCCGTGTTAATAGTCCCGAAGAATTTAACGACCTGATCTATAAAAAGTAAAAATAGGGTGGGTGCAAGGACGCACCCCTGGCGGACTCCTCGAGACACTGGGAATGTGTCCGTAGTTTGTCCTTGTGCCCCCCATCTGACCCTGGCGAAATTATCTTCATGTAATCTGACTATAATTTCCACTAATTCCCCCGGCATTCCTAGGTCCTGTAATACCCCCCATAGTTTTTCCCTCGGCACCAAATCAAAAGCTGATTTTAAATCAATGAAAGCAGCGAAAATTGAACCCCCACCGAGTATAACAAACTTCCAGAAAATCATGCAGAACCTCAGGACCTGGTCAATGGTACTTGTACCAGATCTAAAACCCGCCTGTAGTGGGGACAGTATTCCTTCGAGCTCCATCCACCCATGAACCCTCACCAAAATCATACGAGCAAACACTTTCTGAAAGCAGTCAATAAGGCTAATTGGGCGGTAGTTCCCTGGGTTAGATCTGTCTCCCTTCTTGTATATGGGGAGAATCTCTGCCCCTTTCCATGTCTGGGGGATAGGGGCACCTCTCGCTATAATGTTAGATATACTAGTTAAGTAGGGTACCCATAGGCCTGTATTTCCTTTAAAAAGGTCTGCCGGGATTTGATCCAACCCAGGTGCCTTACCCCTCTTTGTTAATCCTAATGCATACTCTACATCTGATTCAGAAAAAGACAGGGTCGTAGTGCTGGGAGTTGTTACCGTTAACATGGACGGTCTGGACCGGGAGTCAAAGGATACTGTACAAAATTGGGAAGAGTAATGTTTAATCCAATCTTCCGGGCATACATGGTTAGATGGGGTACGAAACTCACCATCCTTCCCGCATTTAACAATGTCCCAGAATTTGGTCTGGTCGTTTGATTTACTGGCGTCCAGGAGGTCCGCCCAAAAATCGTCTTCCCATTCCTTTTTAGCCACCCATTGCACTTTTCTGTATTTTTTCCTGGCCTCTTTGACTGCAACAGAATCTCTGGATTTAACTTGCTCTATGAGGTAGCTATGGGCCTCTCTGCATTCTCTGTTATACCATTTTGCTCTCGATGGTTTCTGGTGCCCAGTGTTTGACTTACATGGCTTGGAGAGAATAGTTTTAAGTTCTGAAAAACAAGTGTCATGTATGTCCATCATCTTATGTAATTCGCCCTGGACCTGCTCAACAACAACTGACCTCATATGGTTTAAAGCATTTAACACCACTTTTTCAATATTGGCCAAAATCGTTACATCATTTGAGATTAGAGCCCACTTCACTCTCCTCCGATCATTTGATATGGTTACAGCCCCTTGCCCCCTGGGATCGGGATCCCCTAACCTTATCTGATCAAGCACTTTAAAAGTCAGGGACAGGGGATTATGATCACTTTCTGGGCGTGTTATGATTTCCATATCATCAATTACACTCCAATGTTCCATTTTTATGAAGATGTAATCGATCCGACTTTTCCTCGCACCATTATCAAAAGTGGGTTTAGCTTCAATGTCTGATTTGGTGCGGCCGTTCACAGCCCTTAAGCCCCATGTGAGGCAAAAAGCTGTCCAGTTCAGAGCGGCCTCCGTCGCTTTGACAGGGACTTTATTAGAGAGTTCGGGGATTTTCCACGTAGCATCTTCTTCAAACCCCCAGTTGTCCTCTGGCAGATACAGTGGCTCAATCGTACAGTTGATATCCCCAGCCAAAATGATAAATGAGGATTTATTCCAGCCCAATAATAGAGTATCTAGGGCAGCTATCAACTTGGGGCATCGACCACCAGGGAGGCCTCTAGCATATATGTTGATGATAAGCAGGTCCTGCCCCCCTGCTTTACTCACGCTTATGGCCAAGATATCCGGATTATCTATATACAACTCAGCTGCTGAGAAACAACAGGCCTGTTTTACCCATGTGGTTAGTCCCCCAGACGCTCTCCCCTTTATACTTTTTGTTGCAGGTTTAAAAAAGTTTAAATAACCAGCTTTATAAAACGGAGCTGTAGCCCACGTTTCCTGCAATAATACAACCTCATAATTATCTATGAAACCCTGCCAGTCCTCAGATACCAGACGTGACTTGGCTCCAGCAACATTCCAGGACACCATGTATGAGGTTGGCACAACAGTCTCTACATGGTTGTTACTGGGTAAGAGTGTAGGATGAGGACTCGAGAAGCAGTTGTTAATTGGACCAGTTTCCTCTATGTTAGGGATGATAACATTAATCCCCTCTAGCCCCCTCTGCTTCCTGGTTTTATATGGCATGGGCAGTTGCTGCATTGCTAATTTTAAGGAGAGAGTGTGTGGGGTATGCACTCCTTCAGTTTCCACTGGAACTAGATTAGGTGACTGGATCGGAGCCCATAGTCAGTCAACCCATTCGAGGTCTGACAATGCTTCGAAATGATTATAGAGGGGAGGATAATATTGGGGGTAGTGTATTACAGGCTCTCGAGGTCTTCCCCCTTTAATTTTCCATGGATTATAGTTCGTGGGGTTAGTTTGGTGTGTTTGGGGGTAGAAGTAGCCAAGATGTAAGGTCTGGACATCGCCCAAACGGGCGAATCTGGCTTTCCTCTGGATTCTATCCACTACCCAGGGGTCTCTAAATGAAACTAGGATACAATCCCCTTCTAAATCTTTTGCACCCTTTCCTACCCATTCTACTCTCCTTACGTAGAGGATTTCGGTAGGGGATGACGGGGGAAGTGGGCGGTGTTTATTCAGCCAAAAAGTAACCTTGTTCCGCAGGTCCACTTGGGATTCTTTAGTACCCTCTCTAAGGGGGGCCACGCCTGTTAATACAATTGTGAATTGACACGCTTCTGGGGGGAGGTTAACCCTCAGTGGATTTCTTATGGTTCTATTATTAGTCTTTTTGTTCCTATCAGTATGTGGAGTTTTATTATCCCTTCCCGAAGCTGATGTGTGTGCCGGGGTATTTTTTTGTTGATTTGATACACCATTCACTTGGTGCTTTTTCCCCTGCGAGATGTTAGCAGCTAAAGGGTTTTTAGCCTTAATTGATTCTTTAGTTGGGGCTCTGTTAGCAGATGGTGTAGTTGTCCCCGTTTGTAGTTTCTTATTTAAGTTAGTAGATGATGTCACAACGGGATTAGTTAGAGTTATCCCCAAATTAGAGGTTGTACCCCCTGTTGGGTTTGGGCCCCTCAGCTTTAAGCTAGTGGCTGTTAGGTTTTGTAAGAGGTCCATGTTGATGTTAATGGCTGCTTCTAAAACGTCTAATTTAGCAGACATTATCCTGGCACTCTCTAAGACCGGAAGCAATAAGGTTTTGACCATTGCTTCCATCTTAGCCAACAGGACGTCATCACTGCTCAAACAAGTTGGACAGGGGTTTGAAGACTCAAGATGAGCCAATGATGGACAGAACGCTAATCGGGGGGCTTGAGTGGACTGGGAGTAAGAAGAGCTATTCTCTTGATCTAATTTGGGTAGTTTCTGTGTCAGATCTCCCTGTGGGCTTGAAGCATGTTTTCTTTTTCTTGAAACCTTATTAGTAGTTGCTAGTGGCGGGGCGGGGGAACTGGGTAAAATAGGGACTTCTGATTGCGGAGTTCCTAGCGAACTACGCTTGTCAGCGTTCTCTATAAGTAAGCTGTCCCCAACTGCACTAGAAACGTTATTTTCTGAGTTATGGTCCATATTTTCTTGTGGTCTAGGTGTTGTGGCCTCAACCGCATCCTCGTGGACTATTATGTCCGCAACTGAAGTGGAAATACAGTTAAACGCTGCATTGGTTAGTGGGCTTTTTACTCGAGCCAGGGCACCTATAGAAGAGCGTTTCCCGGTAACTAAGTCCAGGGACAGTCTGTGCTCTACCAGTTCGATTTCTTTTTCTAAGATTCCAGTGGCTCTGGTAATAAAGGCGTCTAGGGGGCCTGAGACAACACCCTTTGAGGTTTGAATATGCACTAATCGTTGTTTACCAGATCTCAAGGCCATATTTGAGATCAGGTATTTAGAGGCTCAATGTACAGTTCAACGGAGTTTCTAAATATAGGGTGGGGCCTGGAGTATGGGCCCAACCCAACCTCGTCCGACCCCGGACGGCCACAGACGGTCCCGCCCTTGTCCCGGTCTTCTCCCGGCGCCCTCCCGCGCGCTCCCGCGCAGCGGGGATGATGCTTCCCTTTTATTGCAGTGTCATTGGTCGCTAGGGGCGGAGCCGGCAGGGAGAGCAGCCCAGGTGGACACGGGCGCGCGGGGACTCCTGGAGCTTGGAGTCCACCGCTTCACGCTCGCAGCCCTGCCGGTCGCAGAAGGAAAACCCCTCCCAAAGTACAGATGGCCGCTACTAGCCGCGAAGCGGGACCCGCGAAGCGGGTCCGGCGAGGCGTAGCGGCAGAAGCAGGCAGGCAACAACAGGCTCCCTCAGCACCCTCCTCGGTGCTCTGATCCGCTGGTCCGTCGATATGAGGCAAATGCAGGAATCCACTGGTGGTAGGGCAGGACGCCGCTTTAGCCTTCCTGGTGGGGGCGGAGCCGGCAGGGAGAGCAGCCCAGGTGGACACGGGCGCGCGGGGACTCCTGGAGCTTGGAGTCCACCGCTTCACGCTCGCAGCCCTGCCGGTCGCAGAAGGAAAACCCCTCCCAAAGTACAGATGGCCGCTACTAGCCGCGAAGCGGGACCCGCGAAGCGGGTCCGGCGAGGCGTAGCGGCAGAAGCAGGCGGGCAACAACAGGCTCCCTCAGCACCCTCCTCGGTGCTCTGATCCGCTGGTCCGTCGATATGAGGCAAATGCAGGAATCCACTGGTGGTAGGGCAGGACGCCGCTTTAGCCTTCCTGGTGGGGGCGGAGCCGGCAGGGAGAGCAGCCCAGGTGGACACGGGCGCGCGGGGACTCCTGGAGCTTGGAGTCCACCGCTTCACGCTCGCAGCCCTGCCGGTCGCAGAAGGAAAACCCCTCCCAAAGTACAGATGGCCGCTACTAGCCGCGAAGCGGGACCCGCGAAGCGGGTCCGGCGAGGCGTAGCGGCAGAAGCAGGCAGGCAACAACAGGCTCCCTCAGCACCCTCCTCGGTGCTCTGATCCGCTGGTCCGTCGATATGAGGCAAATGCAGGAATCCACTGGTGGTAGGGCAGGACGCCGCTTTAGCCTTCCTGGTGGGGGCGGAGCCGGCAGGGAGAGCAGCCCAGGTGGACACGGGCGCGCGGGGACTCCTGGAGCTTGGAGTCCACCGCTTCACGCTCGCAGCCCTGCCGGTCGCAGAAGGAAAACCCCTCCCAAAGTACAGATGGCCGCTACTAGCCGCGAAGCGGGACCCGCGAAGCGGGTCCGGCGAGGCGTAGCGGCAGAAGCAGGCGGGCAACAACAGGCTCCCTCAGCACCCTCCTCGGTGCTCTGATCCGCTGGTCCGTCGATATGAGGCAAATGCAGGAATCTGTCAGTTGCATAATGTGTAGTTAATGATTTCCACAATGACTTCTAAGGAAGTAAAGATACCGATTCTATTCTTCGTATTGCGTCACTCTCACAACAAAAATGTTAGAGAATGTCCTTTATCTTAGAGCAAATTAAATAAGGAAGAGATCATTTGTTTAATCTGTGTTAAATTAAACATGGGAGGGACTCGGTATTTTACCAGGTCACACACTACCTAGGTATGTTTTTCAGGGAAGTGGAATTTCGTAAATCCATCTATATCTGTGTAACAGACAACTGTGTAACAGAGGGAGAGTGTGGGCTTTAATACAACCAAGAACAAACAAGATATGGACAATCTGAAGCCAGGGAGGGAGCACAGGTGCACGGTGGGAATGCAGCATGAGAGGTTGATGCCCTAGCAATGTGAGCCCACTCAAAACCTTCGCTTGGGATCAGGGGGTCCTGCTGAGGCGGGAGCAGTCACGTGAATGGGGACCCAAAGGGTTCCTCGGACCCTTGATACATTTAAAAAAACTTCTCTGACAAGAGAGAGATTTGTAGACCGACCCTGAGGTGGTTAGAGATCGTGCCATTGGACCCTACCTGGGAAGCAACTGCTTTTTGTGCCCGACAATGCCAGGGGTGCAAACATCAGGTACAAAGGTGCAACTCTTAATCAGCATTAGCATAGGTGCACTAATTAGCGGGTGCACAATATGCACCTGATTAGGGTTTGCACACTGGGGAATAAAAAATCACTCACCATTTGTGCATGATACCTTATCATCCACTACCTGGTGCCCAAACAGAGCAAACGGACTCTTTGCCCCACGCTTTGCCGCAGGTTTTATCTGCTGAGAATCTCAGGGGCAAACACCTGCAATTTGTGCCTCCATTGTAATCCTGTTTCAGCAGAAACACTAAGGGCACAATCGTGATCGGGCACTGTGTGTCATACAAACATGCGCTGGAATATGGCGACAAATCTCATTTGCATTTGGTTCCACCCTGTATAAATACTCTCTGTCAAGAGCCATAACCCGCCTTAACTTTCAAATAATGTGTGGTGCTTAGCACCTGGCCTACTGTGGGACAGGACAGGCCGGAAATGACTGCAATGGACAAGGGAGGCTGAAAGACTTGGAACCCCTATTGATTGACTTCAAATCATTACACCTCCCCTAAACATGGCCTCCTCTTCAGTCCACTGCTTGCGAACACAGTACTTTAGTACTTCAATGCAGCACTAGGTTATTTTCTACTCGCTGAGTTGTAGTGTGAAGCGGCAAGAAGAGGAATGCTGGACACTCAATGGTCCTTCCATAAAGATTGTTCTTCATCTTTGCAAAGTTATGTGAGCAGCTTCCTTCTGGGGTTGCCTGAGGTCTCCTTGCCAGCCCCTGTACAACACCATGATGTTTTTGATTGGTTTGACTTCCATGACATGAAGCCCCGGTTCACTTAAATGATTCTAATCAGTTCCTGTACAGTACAATAATAGTTTGTTGCCTTGACACCAATGACGTTATGGTCCAACTAATGGCATAATTCTGCTCCTAGTATTGTGGGGACAATATATGGCTCAATGGTGGTCACTCTTGATAGCATGTGGGCATCCATGGTGTACAGAAAGGCCTTTCATGCAAGATTGCACACAAGTTATTGGACTGATGCTGCTGGTTTTTCGACTTTGAAGGTGCACTGAGACCTACTAACCAGACCTCAGTGATAGTGCTCTGACCCTTAAAAGATATACGTCTGATTTAATTTACCAACAATCGGCATAGTTTAACTTACTTGTAAGTCCCTAGTATATTGCACAAGGGGGACTCAGGGCCTGCAAGTTAAAATGTCTCTCATGGACTGCAGCACTCATTGTGCCATCATGCTTGTGACAAAGCATAGTGTGCCTCCCAGCCCGCCATTGCTGGCTGGCAGAGCAGTTTTCAACTGCTAACTTGACTTTGCGATTTAAAGTAATGGCAAAGGCAAAACTTTCCTTTTTAAGATTTATAAGTCACCCCCTAAGGCGGGCCCACTGAGCTCTAAGGAGATGGTGCACTATATTAATAGGTTGGACATGTGGTTCTTAACTTTATATGAAAGGATGCAAAAAGTGATGGATGGAAAGCTTGAATTAATCACAGCATCTGACAATTACTCAAGTCGTATCCCAACCTATCATTATTTGAACACTAAGTCACCTCAGTTTGTACCCATGTATATGTAAATCAGTCTTGACCCTGCTACATTCAGAACAGTCCCGCACAAACTACCAAGACAGGTCCTCCCTGAATTGGAACACAAGCAACCCAGGACCAGTTTTGCCCTAGTTATGTTCTCATCAGCCAGGCACAGCTTGATTCCAGTGACAGAGTGACAGGGGACATTTTAAAATATTACATTAGAACCCTGAGAGCTGCAGCAACCTCTCTGAAAGCGCAAATTAAAACAATCTTCGAGCAAGGTGGATCTTCATGGTAGGTGCAGTTGGCAGCAGCCAATAAACTGTTAGAAATGGACGTTCAAAACATGCGTAACTTAAACATTTTTGTTGCTGTATGGAAAAGATCAGTGAATACACAGGTCAAGAAAGTATCCCATGAAAGAGACCAGGAAAACTTAGACCATCAATCCAATCTTTCATCAATGGACACCTCTTACATAGTGGGAAAACCGCAGCCTTATTTCAAGCAAGAGCTGACAGTCCTGGCCCGGAAAAAAATCACCTATATGAGACTTCTTGCATTGCCCATCGTGGATTTTAACCAAGCCTGGGCCCGGCAGGACAATTTAGCCGCATGTCGACTTTATAATTACCATCGTGAATCCTGGCTCCATCTGCTGTGCTGTTGCCCAAAGTTAGCGAGCGAGAGGCACCGACTGGTTCTTCCTATCTGCAGATCTCATGGTCTTGTACGCTGCAGAGAAGTCTCAGACTTGTGTTTCTCTGCTAAAACAACTCAAACAGTCGTGAGCTGGGTTAATTTACAGAATCAATCCGGGCTGCACTGACACAGAAAATTGAGTCACAAAAAGAAAACTGTTGGCTAGCAAGCAAGAAAGACTTTGACAAAACTCCCCTCTAAGTCTAATGCATTTGCACTTTACAGCCAGTTTTGATCAGTTTTTAAGGTTTTACGCCCTACCAGTTTGTAGCAATATGCGTGGGATTTTAACTCTTTTCCTTTTAATAATGATAGTATATTGTAACGATTTTCAGTAATTGAACAATAAAGCTTAATACAGATACATTCAGTGACAGAGTGTGGACAGGTCCTACCCTGGGCATACCCGTCCCACTTACTGCAAAACACTAAAGTATACAAAAAAGTGAATGATTGACTGTTTGAATTAATCTCAGCCCCTGGTAATTACTTGGGCCGCATCCCACCAACTCATAGGTATTTTGCACACCATGCAAACCCAAATCTGGACCCAGCTATATGCAAATCTGTCTTTACCCTGCTCCAATCTTAACCCAGGACCGGTCTCAAGAATTCCACCCATCACCTTGTTGTTTGTGTCTTAACCATTATATGTCCTGACATTAAAATCCTTGCATTGTAATTCTTACTGTGAAAAGGCTAGTAGACCCACTGGTGAGTACAGGACTACATGCTGACAAATCAGCAATGTTAATATCTGAATGGGACAACTAAATATGATACCTGAATATATCAAAAGAATTGTTGCTTTAAACCCAACTTTATGGCCAAGTCAAATGTAATATAACTTTTGCACTAGTGGCATCTTTAGTAAGTAGCCACTTTGTCGCCACAAGTTTTTCTATGACCTTTTAAAGTTGCTGGCTAAAAGACAGTCTTCTGACCTCCTGGGGGAAGGTGTGAATGACTCTCTGGAAGGGACACAATGGGCCTTCCATTGGAAGAAGTGTGTCATCTCCTGAAGGAAAGTGATTTATTAGTAGGTGGAAGTAAGTACCTTCAGCTAGTTTTAATACCACAATAACTAATAAGGTCCAGTCAAGTCTCAATAAATTAATCCTTGCTCTACCCTTGGTAGCTTGGCACACGAGCAGTCAGACTTAACTTAGGAGACAGCTGTGTAAAGCATGTAATATCACCAAAACAACAAATAAGTAAAATACACAACACAAAAGAAATCCAACACCAATTTACAAAAATAAACACTAGTTTAACTTTAAAATGACACCAAAATTACTTAAATCCAATGTATCTAACTAGAGATATGAATTTTTAAAGATTAAATTAAACAAATTGCATCCAGTGCCAAAAAGCTTAACACCTTCGGTGCTCATGACGAGCTCAGCTCGTCATGAGGCACAGTGGCGCTGTGCTCATGATGAGCTGAGCTCGTCATGACCGCCGTGGCGCTCCCATGCGGGGTTAATTCCCCTGCTGTGCTGAGCATTCTAAGAAATGGGCGTGGTCATGACGAGCTGAGCTCGTCATGAGCATAGCACCACCGTGCAGCGCGACGAGCTGAGCTTGTCACGAGCACCGCGGTGCCGGGCGTTGCCCACCTTCCCCCCCGCACCGCGGGGGAATTAGTCCCACGGCAAAGGAGTTAAAGTGCCACTCGCTTTAAGCTTTTTGGCACTAAATTCTATCTGGTCGGGGTGGACTCGGTACAAACTGAAAGCTTTAGGCCAACTGAGATGGAGCGCGAGTTGGATAGATTGAGTGCAATGAGGTCTGCGAAATATGGTGAGAGAGTTGTCTGTAGTATTCTCAATATCCATTCCTTCCAGCCAACCTTCACCCAGACTCATGGAAATATAACAAAGCATCTTTAACTGGCAGAAAGGATGTAGGGATGGCACTCCACAACCAAACACATGGAAGGGTAAATCGCAAGTAAGAGGCACCGCTGCACTTGTAGAGCTGCAACTTTGGGGATACAAGGAAGCTTACAAGAACCCTCATAGCTAAGGCACAATGAATGGATATGAGTGGATATTCTACCCATTGATTTCTCTTCGAGCTCAAACTAAACAGTTTAGAATCGTAGATAGAAAATTCATGACCCCAGAGCAACGTAACTTCAAACCTTGGAGTGTGAAGCAGGGGGAGAGACAACATATGAGATGAAGTGTATCCACCCACCGTTGAGAATGCCACAGCAAACAGATGGTCTGCAAACAGACATAAGGAGAACCAGCACTATTTATCAATGTACAGCACATGCCACTATGTACACCTGTGAGTGCTGAAGTATGGAAAATTTACATCGCAGAAATCTGCAGAGAAAGGTTTGAGAGCCTCATGGAAACATTTAAATTGAAGAAATTGTACCAGCTTTTCTTATATTTCCTCACTTGTCACTTACCACATTTGCACATCACAAGGCCTCTGCCTCAGCACAGTCACAAGGGGTTGCACACTAGTCTTTTGTGCTCCCATACACGCGGAAGCCAGGGCAGAGAGGAAGGACATTCCTCACTCCTCTGTAAGGGAAGGGTTCTAAAAACTTCTACCCACTTCAAGGAAGGCACCAGGTATACATATTGGACCCTCAGACCCAACTCTGTAGTACACTTTTGGACATCGGGAAGACTCAGAAGAAAGACTGCTATGCTGCCACAATAAGGACTACCCTGGTGCCCTGCTGCCTGCGTGAGGGGGACTGGACCTGCATCTTGAATTCAAGACCACCAGAGTGACTACAAGGGCTAGTTGTCTGGCCTCCTAATCACAGCCTAGGTATAGAAAAGGCTGTAACCAACTTGAATCCTACTCTGTACTCAGCCTGCTATGTGTCCTAACCCACAAAAGGGTGCCCATTCAGTGATGGACCCTTGGAAGTGGGGCTAAAGGTCCTCTGCCAGCCCAGCTTTGTTCTCGACAGAACTGATGCAGCGTGATACAAACCCTGCGGTGCTCCCCGCAACGCATCATCGGAAATGACGTAGTGTCATGCAGCCTTGTTGCAAGACCGCATCGCACAGCTCATTGGATACGCTAGTACGCTAGAGTACATCACATCCTCGACACAGACTTCGCAGCCTCTCATCAGAACCGACGCAGTATAAAGCAGCCTTGGCGCAACTCATTGGAGACGCCTCTGCACAATGCAACATTCCATCCACAACTTGGATTGAAGATACATTTCTCAGCGGGACTAACTTGGTTGCTAAATACTGCCTGTGCTCCATCGCAGTTAGTCTGAACTTGTAACTTTGCTCCAGTGCGCCACAACCAGATAACCACAGATGGTGCGTTGTGCTTTTAAGCACTATTTGTACCTATACCTTTAAAATTGCATATCTCTAGTTGTAGCGGTTGGATTTTTGTTGTTTTGGTGTCAAATCATTCAATACAATATACTCTATTTTTCTAAATTGGTTTGGGATTTTTCTTATGTTATGTTTTCACTTAATTGCTGTCTGTGTGCTGCATAATACTTTACACATTGCCTCTGTTAAGCCTGACTGCTTTGGTGCCAAGCTACCAGAGGGTTAAACACAGATTAATTTACTGACTTTTGTGGTTCACACTGAAAGAGATTGTGGTTGCTGCTTGAGAAGGACTCACTCACCCCCCTCAACCAATAATCCAATTCCTCGCATGGACCTAACCAAAAATAAGGAAGTTCAAATAAGCAATCAATTCAGTAACAGCAGAAAAAGGCAAGAGAATAAAGTATTTTTGAAAACAAAATCTATCTTTAGAGGACTGAGAGTCCTCTACAAGGAACTAAGCACAGTCTGCAAGTGATGTTTTAAATGTAAAAGTGGCTGCTGCCGAATGAGACTCTGCATTGCTTGTTAAAGTTCGAACAGATTTCCCAACCAAGGTATTTCAGGGAATCAGGAAGACCCCTCGGTGAAAAACATCAGCGAAATAACTAACCCGTAGGCAGGTGGAGGGCCATAAACTGAACAGAAGGGAGGAGGAAACGCAGAAGCATTTTTCCAGAGTAGGTTAACATTTGGAGTCCACCTGATTATGAATGACCGAGGAGGATATAATAACTATGCAAAGGTTAAATGCTTTCCTAACAATTATCACATCATCCAGTAGTGAACGACCTGGTGAAATTGTTCGAGTTGTAACATGATGGAAACACCCTTGTCTGAACGGTTCGTACTTTAGATGTACCTCACTGGGCTGTTTGGCACTCCTGTGATTTTTTCTTACCAAAATTCAACTATGTTGTATGAAGAATAAGAACTGGATTAGCCTTTGCTACAATTGGGTGCTGTTTTATGTGTCTTTTGCAAATGCTTGTTGCTAACTTTCAATAAAAGCTGTTTTAAAAAAATCACACTAGCCCTTCACTGGGATCAAAGGTCACGTGGCGTCACTCACTATGATGTGGGGGTAGAATATCGTGGCCTGTCTCTTTCCTGCTAGATGCACGCTGACGTTTCAGAATCTGAAAGCAGAGCGCTGATTCCTGGAACGGCAGATTATGAGGAAGACAGACTCATGAATGAAGGGACATCATGACCTGAAGCCAAGACGTTTCTGCTCCCCAAACCTAATTCTTAAATCATCCCTTTCCGCGCACAGACAAACAATTCCTAGTGCTGCAGTAGCAGAAAGAACAAACTGTGCGCTCTTCCAGGACGCCTAATCGTAAACAGCACGAACAAAACAAAAGCTACTATTTTTGAGAAACGAAATGAAAGCACCGTTCGAGTTTAGCTCTAGATTCTAATTGGAAAGCAGCCTTCATAAATAAACATGATGAGCTCCTTCGACTGGCATGCGCTCAGCAAGAGTTATTATCGGTGGGATCCTATCAGGTGCATCCATCTAATCTCTTTCTCTGAAAAGCACTAATAGCTCCGTTCCCGGTGCTGTCAGACACATCTTGTGCTCCTGGGCGCACATTTCTGGCTTCATTCTGCAGCATCCATCCCAGCGCCTCCATGACGACTCCCCTGCCAGGAAACAACAGAGCCTTTCAACTGCTCTTGAGATTTTACAATGTGAATGAGTTAGAGCTCATCGGAGAAGGTGAAGAAATGAGTTAGTATTGGAAACGAAAAGAATCGGTGAGGACATCAATGACCATATATTACAATCCTGGCAGCATACTAACATCAACAGCTCCCAAAATGCTGCTACCTTGGACACAGGTCCACCGCCTCTTGGCTAGGTTCGCCCTATAAAAATACCACATATATACATATAGACACACTTACATACAGTGACGTGCCTTGTGCACTCATTAGACTGAGTAGGTAAATTGTGCAGGGGGGGTTAGAAATATAATGGTCCCGTAGACCTTTCACTAACCAATACCATCAGTCAGCTAGACAAAGAGTTCAACTTGGTGTTCAAGACAAGTTCTTAGAAGGACTAGGGAGTGTATACACGTGGAGCAGGAAATGCCACATGTACAACAGTTCATGGACAAAAGAGCCCAGTGAGGCACCAGGACGAGAGGTGGCTCACCGGCAACTTTTAGAATTGACGGAAAGGTACATGACTGATGCGTGTATCGACTGCAGAGCTTTCAAAGATCTCCACATACAAAACACATTTAAAGAAAAAAAGCACAATGGCAACAGGAAAAATTTCCACAATGGGGAAAAACAAATTAAGAACCATGCATACACTGGCTATGGATTTAGGCCCAGATCTCTGTACTGGGGGGAATGTATGACATTGTTCTGCATTCTGTCCATCAACTGTTGTTTTGCATTTGTCACCCCGAGTGGGATGGGTATGCTCAGACGTGAGTCCCATGCTCTCCACACCACTGGAGTCAAGCTATCCTGGCTGAAGACAGCTGATAGCCAGAAACCGGTCCTAAGATGCTTGATTCCGGTCCAGGAAAGACATGGCTTGGCAGTTCGGGCTGGACTGTTACCATGAGGCACAGGGTCAAGGCTGATTTGCATATGGCCATGTCTGAACTGGGGTGGTGTGGAGTGCAAGAAAACGATGGATTTAGGCCCAGATCTCTGTACTGGGGTGAATGTATGACATTGTTCTGCATTCTGTCCATCGACTGTTGTTTTGCATTCAAGGATGGCACGTCACGTCTTGTCTACGGATCAGTTATTTCTTCTGGGCACAAATAGGGGCCTTAATTTTAGTTTTGGCTTATGCACCTTCTCTGTCCAAGGTAAGTTAACTGCCCATCACCATGTGATATGATTCCTGGCAGCTAGAGATCGCGGTTTACGAGACAGCTGGGCCCTAAAATGGCAGTGGCCTTCTGCCATACTGACGCATAGTTACACTAGGCTGCCTGGGCAAACTTTTTTTAAGATGTTTTTATTATTTTAAAGAACACGTCAATCACATACATATCAGCATATATTACATCACATCACAAAGTACATAATAGTACAAGGTAAACAAACAGATTTTTCCTGCTAAGCCACCTATATTTGATCATTCCATCGTCTCTTCTTCAGATCCAAATCACTCATAAGGGAGGTACACAGCTCAACTCGGTACGGGTTCCATTTGCCCCATTTTTTATCCCATTTCTTGGGTCACCCTCTAGATTTGAAAACTAATTTTTCCGCAATCATGGATTAATCTAGTTCCTTTGCCCAACCCCGTGAGGACGACACCTCAGCTGCTTCCCAGTGCATCGCTATTGTGCGTTTCACCGGTGTATAGCCCATGGTGACCCATTGTTGTTCCACCCCTGTGAGGTCTGTTGTCTTCCATATGTTGAGGAGCACCAGATGCGGTGTCACCTTGATTTCTTTCCCAATGGCTCTATGCATACGTTGTGTGGCCCCTTCCCATGAAGCTAGCATGCGGGGGCATCCCCATATAATGTGATAAAAGGTGGCCTCTTCGTCACACTGGCAGAAATACAGTGCATTTTTCCTGCGCCCTATCTTTGTAAGGGTAACCCCAGTGAGATAGGTTCTGCGCAGTATTTTTAGTTGGATAAGGCAAAGCTTGAGAGGGATGGATGCCTCCCGTGGGGACATCAGTGCAGTTTGCTAATCGTCGTTCTCGATTAGTCCGATATCATCTTGCCATTTGTCTCGGAGGGTCTGAAGTGGATCGGGTAGGTTATTACACAACATCAATATGTTAATGATACAGCTGTTTTCATGAGGGGTTCAGAGAGTAGCTTGTCTACCAGGGGGGATGATTCTGGTATATCTCCAGTGTCTGGAAGTTCAGCTTTAAGAGCATGATGGATTTGTAGATATCGGAAGACCTCCCCCTGAGCATGATCACACTATTTTCTCAGTTCTACGTATTGTATTATTTTCTCTCTTTTTAGTAATTGGCCCACGGTAGAGATACCTATAGTGTCCCATCTATCGAACCCACGTTGATTGCATAGTGTAGCTAGTTTTTGAGCTGACCAAAATGGGGCGGCCTGAGTCAGGACATCTAGCCAACCAAGTCTCCTATTGGCTTGACGTCAGATTTCAAAAGTATAGGCCATGGGGCCAAAATAGCTGCTTCTCCTGACTTTAGAATTAAGGGCCCCCAGGTAACCATCCCTTCCCATCTGATATCTATCTAGAAGACAGGATGAGTCTAACAGGGAACGATATATCCAGTGATTTACCACCATCAGCTGTGACCACCAGTAATAGAGCCGTACATCTGGGAGTGCAATACCCCTGTCATCCCGCCCTCTGGTTATTTTATGTAATGCGATGTGAGGTGCCTTCCCATCCCACAACAGAGTCTTTACCTCAATTTCGATGTTCTTAAAGCAAGATTCCAGGACCTTGTTCGGACAGTTTTGGAGGATATATAAAAACCAAGGGAGTGCCAGCATCTTTGGGGAAAAGAGAAGGGCAAAGTTCTCCAATGTTTGACATCATTTCTTAACCTGTCCAATGATACAGCTAGATTTTTTATATGAAAGATATTGGGATCAGGGGTTATGTAGATTCCAAGATATCGGAATCCATCCTTCTCGACCGCCACCTCACACCATGCTAGGAGTTTTGGAATCGGGCCATGTATAGAAAAGATCATTGATTTGGATCAGTTAATCGAGTATCCCAAATATTTACCGAAATTTGTGAAAATATTTAAAATTCTATGCACTGAGTTTATCCACGGCGCAAGATAAAGCAAAATATCATCCGCATAGAGGGAGATCCTGCCTTCCTGACCCTCAGCCCATTTCAACGCTCTCAGTAGTGGATCCACCCTGGCCCATGTTGGCAGTGGCTCGAGCATCAATAAAAAGATCAGTGGAGACAGAGGGCAACCCTGTCTGGTACCCCCCTTTCTAATGCAAATATCCTGCATGTGCAGCTGTTGACTATAACCTGGCCTTTAAGATCTGTGTAGAGGAACCTGATACATGCCGTGAATTTCGGGCCAACCCTAGGCGCCGAAGGACCTCAAATAGGTAAGGTCACTGAATCAAATCAAACGCTATTTTGAAGTCCAGGGATAGCACTACCGCATCCTCTTCTATGACTTTTTTTTATGACCCAGTACATTATGGAGGTGGCATATATTTAGAGCCATATTTCGGCCGGGCATGAAGCCTGATTGATGTACACGTATCAGCAAGGTGATAATAGGGGATAGGTGGGAAGCCAATATTTTCAGAAGGATTTGAGCTACAGCGTTGATTAATGAGATCGGTCTATAGGACCCACACCTGTCAACAGGGTTCCCCGGTTTACGGATGGCAACTATCGAGGCCAATCTTTGATCCTCTGGCAGGATCTCTTTCTCATAGCTTTCAATTTACATTTCTCTGAAATAGGGTGAGATCTGCAAGGCAGTTGATTTTAGGAATTCCATGGGGATCCCATTGGGCCCCATTGCCTTTCCCGACTGTTTATTACTTATTGCAGTACGGATTTCATCATCAGTGATAACCTACTCCAAAGAGTCCCTGTCACTAGCGGACAAGGTCGGCAGAAGTATGTCTGCCAATAGTTGCAGAGAAATCAGGTGGCGCAGCTTGAATGTGAGCTCCAACTGCTTGAGGCAGAATATACAAGATCACCCAGTGAGGCTATTAGGTGTCAATTGGGCATGAAGCAACTCGAATATCAATCCTTAGCTTGAGAGCAGGACAGAGCCAGACTACTGGCCACGCGCCATTGGCTCTATGAGTTGGGGGATAGGACGGGTAAACTACTTGGATGGTTGAAAAGGAGGGTACAAGCAGAACACTGGGTCTCTCAATTAAGTGTCAACAGTGCACAGACTCTTTCAGACCCGCAAGAGATTGCAGGCGCCTTCGCTGATTACCTCAAGCAAATTTATACACCTGCCGTCTCCACCACAGCAGAGGATTCTCTGCAACTATTGGCAGACATTCTTCTGCAGAAACTTGTCCGCTAGCGATGCGTTGAAGCTCAGGGAAGATGCATTGAGGAAAGAAGGGGCTAGTAGCAAGATGCAGGTGAAGTCTTTGATATCACTGAGACTTCATACGCAGGAAGCAAGCCCAAACAAGCCCTTGGAGAACCTTTATAGATGCATGATGTAAAGAGTCAAGCCAGTCTTCACACTCACAGGAAAGAAGCACCGGGCAGCAGGCAAACACAGCAAAGCAACAGCTGTTCTTCCTGGTAGAATGTCCACAGTTCCAGAAGTGTTCTCCGTTAATGGTGTCAGAGGCCCAATACTTATACCCATTTTTCATCCTTTGAAGTAGGGAGACTTCAAAGAAAGGTCTTTGTAGAGCACTTGACCCTGCCTTTTCCTACCCTGGCTCCGGACTCTCTACAGGGAGGCATGCAACCCTTTCAGGGAGAACAGGCACAGCCTTATTCAGGTGTGTCAGCTCCTCCCTCTCACTCTAGCTCAGGAAGATCCATCAACCTGAGGATGGGTCAGCAGGATGTCAGTGGCACACCGCAGCTCCCTTTGTGTGCGACTGTCTAGAGGGAATGTACAAAGTCCAGCTATCACCCAACCCAGACGTGTTTTCCAGAGACAGGCAGAGGACACAGAATTGTTAAAGTAACAAAAACTAACTTTCTAAAAGTGTCATTTTCATACCTGCAATTTAAAAACCAACCTCACTAAAAGATGTGTTTTTCAATTGTGAGTACAGAGACATCAAACTTACATCACCCATCTTTTCCCAATTGAAAGTTACACTTTTAAAATGTTAAAGGCAGCTGTAAGGTTAACCAATGGGAGAGAGAGGCCTTGCAGTAGTGGAAAATGAATATAAGAATATTTCACTACCAGGACATGTAGAACTTAAAAAGTACATTTCCTAACTTTTAAGTACAATACACCCTGCCCATGAGATGTCAAGGGCCTATTCTACGGGTGAACTATGTATACTACAAAGAAAGGTTGAGGCCTGAGAAGTATGTTATTTTGTCAGGTTGAAATAGCAGTTTAAAGCTGCACACACAGGATCTGCAGTGGCAAGTCTGAGACATGTTTGAAGGGCTACTTATATGGGCAGGACAATCAGTGGTGCAGGCCAACTAGTACCATTTCATTTACAGGCCCTGGGCACATTTAGTGAATTGTATTATGGACTTAATAGTAAATCCAATCAATCATGGAAAAGCCAAATGCCATTACATTTTAGACACAGAACACATGCACTTTAGCACTGGTCAGCAGGGAAAATGTGCACAAAGTTCTGAACACAGCAAAACCGAAGTTCAGCATACAGTCAAAAACTGAAGATTAGAAGGCACAACCAAAAGTTGCCAAGTCTAACAGCCATACTTGAGCCGTCCTTCTTTATTGACCTGAATTTCATCCTCCTGGTCTGATAAACAGCAATGGAAAGAGGAGCGTAGGCCTAGACAAACTCCAGCTGAGACTAGTGGAACGTTGACTGCGAGCTTCTGAAAAGAAGTTATATTATCTTGCTGCTCAGCTCCAGCTGGTTGTGTGGTTCCTGAGAATAATATATCAGAGAAGAGACATCAGCCTAATTGCATGTGGCCCACAACCTTACCAATTGATTGCTGGATGATATGGACCCCATTCATCTCCTACGAGACTGGTAGTAAAGAGGGATGCCTGATAACAGAGGCTTCTTCTGCCTACAAATGCAGGATCCCCCTTTGAGTGTGGCACAGTTTGCTGAAATGGAGGTAGAGTGTGGTCTCTTGAACACAAAGGACGCGCACTTTCAACTTATACCTAATAGGTTTTTCTTCAGATTCAACTGTTATGGTTACATGTTCCAAAGGAAAAGTTTCCACAAGTTTTTGTGAGCATAGCTATTATTTTTATTCATAAAGCATTACTTTAGAAATTGTCATCATTTCCAATTGAAAGTTCATTTGCGATCAATAGTGATTTGCGACGTTACATTATGCCCAATGCATTTCGGGTTGTCAAGGAAACCCTTCGTCAGGGGCCTGTGGCAAACGAAAAACATACAAGACCTTAGCATTCAAAAAGAAAATCATGGAGTTCAAACAAAAGTTCCAATTCATTAATTACATCTTGATCATGCTCAATACATGTACTATGTTATGTCACATTGCATCAATAATCAGTCCGATACTTTGGAATGAATAAGCGTATTTCACAAAAAAGACTCTGTGTAACGAAAGGGAAAAGGAGAAGGGTGGCAGGATTTTAACAAATCGGTGCAAAGATAAACCGGATGCTGATCAGAGGATTAGCGAGCTACGCGGTAACTTACGGTTTGAGAACAGTAGCAGGACTCTCGGTCAACGATTCCAAACGCGGAAGCGAACGGATGCTAGATTAGCCTATCAGATGGAGTTTTGTAGTATAGTGGCAGGGTCACGTGCTCATGAGCTTACGGAAGTAAACACAGCGTTCGAAAAGTGTGTCAAAAACATATCCTGGGCTGGTTGGGGAAAAACGTTCTGAAATCGAACGTAGTATAAAGCATGCATTAGGTGAAACGTGTTTAATACGAAGACACGAGGTCTGAGGATGATAGCGAGAGAAAAGTTCCGATCACGTGATCAGGTTTACGGGGATGTGATAGGTCAGTGTTAACGAACCCTTGGCAAGGGAAAGGCGGTGTTTGGCGCTTCATGTAATAGACGTGAGTTCGCATAGAAAATGTGGAGGAAAGACTATCTTCGTGTTTAAATAAAGACTGTATAACAAATGATGGGAAACAATAAAAATAAAATAATACATACCAAAAATTATCGATATAATAAACAACATTAGCCATGGAAAGGTCCAGATAATTATTTGTGACGTGGAATAAAAAATTGCGTGTTAGTGCTGAGGAAATAGGATCAGCGTTGTAAGTCAGCTTCAAGGCGATTCTGAGTCCTCTGGGGATTCTTTTATTTTTGTGGTAATGAATAAGTGTAGTTGCATGAAGTTTTTGGTTAATTTCTTGTTTACTTAAAATTCAAATTGTCGGATTAATTGAGCAGTGGTTGAGACGTTAGGACTTTATGCTCTGGTCTCTTGTATGAGTCCGTATATTTCTTCAGCTGCCTCCGGTGAGAAGGCTAGTAGTTCTGCTTGTTTCGAAGTGATTTGAGCTATGTCGTCAAGTTGCATTTTTGTAGCTTCTTCTGGGTGCACTAGAAGATAGTTAAGACTGGGATTCAAATGTTATAGTTGGCTAGTATCTTCGGGCGCCACTTACTTAAGAGACAGTAGTAATTATTTTGTGTTGGCGCAGTCCTTGTTGCACTATGTCTGTCAGTGCCTTAATAATATGGAGGTAGAGTGTGGTCTCTTGAACACAAAGGATGCGCACTTTCAACTTATACCTAATAGGTTTTTCTTCAGATTCAACTGTTATGGTTACATGTTCCAAAGGAAAAGTTTCCACAAGTTTTTGTGAGCATAGCTATTATTTTTATTCATAAAGCATTACTTTAGAAATTGTCATCATTTCCAATTGAAAGTTCATTTGCGATCAATAGTGATTTGCGACGTTACATTATGCCCAATGCATTTCGGGTTGTCAAGGAAGCCCTTCGTCAGGGGCCTGTGGCAAACGAAAAACATACAAGACCTTAGCATTCAAAAAGAAAATCATGGAGTTCCACCAAAAGTTACAATTCATTAATTACATCTTGATCATGCTCAATACATGTACTATGTTATGTCACATTGCATCAATAATCAGTCCGATTCTTTGGAATGAATAAGCGTATTTCACAAAATAGACTCTGTGTAACGAAAGGGAAAAGGAGAAGGGTGGCAGGATTTTAACGATTCTCTGCAAAGATAAACCGGATGCTGATCAGAGGATTAGCGAGCTACGCGGTAACTTACGGTTTGAGAACAGTCGCGGGACTCTCGGTCAACGATTCCAAACGCGGAAGCGAACGGATGCTAGATTAGCCTATCAGATGGAGTTTTGTAGTATAGTGGCGGGGTCACGTGCTCATGAGCTTACGGAAGTAAACACAGCGTTCGAAAAGTGTGTCAAAAACATATCCTGGGCTGGTTGGGGAAAAACGTTCTGAAATCGAACGTAGTATAAAGCATGCATTAGGTGAAACGTGTTTAATACGAAGACACGAGGTCTGAGGATGATAGCGAGAGAAAAGTTCCGATCATGTGATCAGGTTTACGGGGGTGTGATAGGTCAGTGTTAACGAACCCTTGGCAAGGGAAAGGCGGTGTTTGGCGCTTCATGTAATAGACGTGAGTTCGCATACCCTGCCTCTCTCGTCCTTCACAAAGAACGTCCATCCTTTGCTTTTCTGCCATTGGCCACAGATACTGCTCAGTGCATGCTTTTGCAGTGTTAACATTGCCTAATCGCTCCTACAGTACCCAGAGCCACAGTTCCTGTAGTGTGCCATAAGTGGTCAGCTTCAGTGGGCCATAGCCCCTTGTTTGACGGGACATTGGGGCCATGTGTCCATAAATCAGGAACTGACCACAGGCACATTAAATTCCTCAGTGGCTTTGGTGAAGAAGCTATGAAATAAGTAACCATAGAGGTTTCAAAAACCCATATCTGTTAACATGAGTGTGATGATTCCCTGTGCCATTTCAGCACACTGTAGTTGGCTAGTATCTTCGTGCGCCCCTTACTTAAGAGACAGTAGTAATTATTTTGTGTTGGCGCAGTCCTTGTTGCACTGTGTCTGTCAGTGCCTTTATAATATGGAGGTAGAGTGTGGTCTCTTGAACACAAAGGACGCGCACTTTCAACTTATACCTAATAGGTTTTTCTTCCGATTCAACTGTTATGGTTACGTGTTCCAAAGGAAAAGTTTCCACAAGTTTTTGTGAGCATAGCTATTATTTTTATTCATAAAGCATTACTTTAGAAATTGTCATCATTTCCAATTGAAAGTTCATTTGCGATCAATAGTGATTTGCGACGTTACATTATGCCCAATGCATTTCGGGTTGTCAAGGAAACCCTTCGTCAGGGGCCTGTGGCAAACGAAAAACATACAAGACCTTAGCATTCAAAAAGAAAATCATGGAGTTCAAACAAAAGTTACAATTCATTAATTACATCTTGATCATGCTCAATACATGTACTATTTTATGTCACATTGCATCAATAATCAGTCAGATACTTTGGAATGAATAAGCGTATTTCACAAAATAGACTCTGTGTAACGAAAGGGAAAAGGAGAAGGGTGGCAGGATTTTAACGAATCGGTGCAAAGATAAACGGGATGCTGATCAGAGGATTAGCGAGCTACGGGGTAATTTACGGTTTGAGAACAGTCGCGGGACTCTCGGTGAACGATTCCAAACGCGGAAGCGAACGGATGCTAGGGGGATTCCTTGGGGCCTACAAATTAAAAACGTTCCAGTCATTTTCACTGACGACCCCGTCTACAAGAAGGGATTCAGTTGCATTAGCACAAAGTGCAGCAGGGATCTCATGGTCCATACAGTGGAAACAGCACACAGAATCTGTCAAAAGGAAATTGAAGAGATAGAAGAACAACTAAAAATCATCAAGGATAATCACACGGAAACAGAGGCCAAGCTTCTCCTTGAAAAAATTGAGAAAGAACTAACAACATTCAAGGACAACACCATTAACTTCAAAACCTCCAAGTTCGAAAAAGATAAAAAATCATTCAACTTAGAAACGGTGTATCCGTACTTGAAAGAGGACTTCTATACTCGTTCTGAATCCACCAGATACTTAAACACCTACCAGGGAAGATCCAAGAGAAGATTCGTCACATTCTCCGAGACTTCTTCAGACGCTTCAGTGGAATCAGACTCAGGAGAAGGACCATCTAATAAAAACCAACAAAAGAGGCCTTTTTTAGCGCAGGGCCAACCACAACAGAGGACCAAATTCAAACCACAATGGGAAATGAGCACTCGCAAACGCAACTACAAGTCATAAAGGATTCCTCAATTATTAACATCTCTGATAAAAACTTGACCAAAGCTGAGGAAGAACTGTTACAGTTGGGCCTGTCTTTTGTTCCTGATACTCGCATGGACTTCACCAAAGTAAAACTTGAGATCATAGAATTTTTTAGAAAAATCCGTCTAAAATGGTTCTTCAGGGACTCAACAAATCTACAGCCACTGGAAGTTTCGGGCCTCAGGAATAAATCTTCCTTCTGCCCTCCTAGTAATGACATGGCAAAAAACATCATCACTTTCGAGCAAAAGGTTCTGTCCTCATTGAATGTTCTGGAGAAAAAGAAACGATTCACACCAGCGAACCTCTCGAAAGACCAAAGAAAAGCAATCATAACCCTAAAAAACCAACAAGATGTGGTCATCAGACCAGCCGACAAGGGAGGGGCAGTGGTCCTGTGGTCGAAGGAACTTTACAAAGCAGAAGGTAGAAGTCATGTCTACAATCTGAACTGGTATCGCCGCATCACACAGGATCCCACAGCAGAAATAACTTTCGAAATAACACGACTAGTCAAGGAAGCAAAAGAACAAGGTATTCTTGGTCCTAAAGAAGCTGAATTTTTGGTGAAACGCTATCCCAGAACTCCACACCTGTACTTCCTACCGAAAGTACATAAAGACCCTAAGACCCCACCTGGCCGACCGATAGTTTCGGGATGCGATTCAGTGCTCGAGCCGATTTCCAAATTTGTGGACGTGTTCCTAAAAGAATTCATCACGAGCGTTCCGTCATATCTCCGTGATACTACGGACTTTATCAACAAAGTAGAAGGCATGGATTTTGACCCAAATACCCAACTTCTGGTCACGATGGACGTTTCGTCCTTATATACCCAGATACCACAACAAGACGGCGTAGACGTGATTGAAATGTACTTAGAGACTAGACCACGTCCCCACAGAGTGCCCACGGAGCTTATTGTCAATTTTGCGGCCCTTGCTCTAAAGAAAAAATTTTTTATGTTTGAAGAAGAAATGTTTCTACAGATTAAAGGATCAGCAATGGGGTGCCCCTTTGCACCCGAGATGGCAATATTGTACATGGCCCAGTACGAGGAGAGGTTCGTTTATAACAACAACCCATACAAAGCCCAGATTGGGCAATGGATGAGGTATATCGACGACGTGTGGTGTATCTGGAATGGTACACCACAAACCCTGGAAGAGTTCCATAACTGGCTGAACAGCAGAAGTCCAGATATAAAATTCAGCCTGACGTATAACTGCCAAATGATGCCATTTCTGGATGTCGAGATTAAAGCTACACCTAATGGACTCCAGTCGACGCTATACCAAAAGAAAACGGATAAGAACAATTCGCTTCACTACAGAAGCTACCACCCGAAGACCTTGAAAAACAACCTCCCCTATGGACAGTTCCTTAGGGTGAGAAGGAATTGTTCCAAAACTGAAGATTTCAATATCCATGGCGAAGCCCTCATGAACAAACTGAGAGACAGAGGGTATCCGGAGAAACTTGTCAAACACTCCATGAAGAGGGCGAGGTGGACACCTCGAGAACACCTACTCGAGAAAAGGGTGAAACCACAGACTGATCGGATGGTATGCGTGTCTACATTTGGACCACACACGAACCCAGTCCAGAAAATCATTCGCAACAACTGGCACCTGGTGGAAGAAATTATCCCAGATATAGGCAAACCCCTGTTTGCATTGAAAAGAAACCGAAGTATTGGACAGCAAATCTCATCAACCAGGGGTGCAAGTAAGAAAGTGACACAAAGTACACTGTTCAATATGGGCCCAGTGAAGGGACACCATAAATGTGGAACTTGTTCAGTTTGTGGCTTGACCATTGAAGGTGATCATTTCTCCGATGGAACCAAACACTGGCGCCATATAGATTTTACAAATTGCAAAACGAAATATGCAGTGTACGCTATAACCTGTCCATGTGGGAAAATCTACATAGGGAAGACGACACAAGAAGTACGACAGCGGATAATCCAACACAAATCCCGTATCAACAACAAAGTACTCACTGCACCACTTGTTTCGCATTTCCTGAAAAAAGGTCACACTGCGAATGATCTCAAATGGACCATTTTGGCATGCATAAAGAATGTTCCGGGTTCCGGAGGGGACCCTGATGTAAGACTGGCACAGAAAGAGGCGTACCTCATACTGAAATTTAACACTGCAGTGTCAGGTCTGAACGATTTGAACGAACTTGGCAATCTTTGAATCCGTTGTCTGCCCGATCTGTAAGTCTGCCCAAGCCTCCGCTTCTAAAGTGACCGTTCTGTACCATAGCTGTGAACCTGCGTGATTTACTAACCTCTCATTGAATTTTTATGTGCTCAATACCGTTGTGACATATTCCCCCCAAAAAAAACTTCACATCCCACAATGCATTGTGATTAAAGGCCGTTTATAAACTAGAAGAGACACGCCCCCTCTCAACAAACAAACAGTCTTTTGGAAGTTACTGTGTGCCGGACCGTCACAGCCAGCAGCCAGCGCTGTCAAGTAAGTTACCCGCCGGTAACGCGTATCACTTCGTGGAACGCCTGTCCATTCTCGAATTCTAAATGCGCGCATCTCCCTCCTTTTTTTACAGCACACCAGCCCGTGTGGGGGCCGCCGCCTCCCACGCGCCTAATTCGATCTATCTGCTACACTCTAAGGTAGGATCACTCTCTAACCAATGCGTTGTAAATACAGTAATGTGATTAAAACAACACTAAGTCTATACTCTCCTCGGTCATCAGATTAACACGGAGATAATCAACTCAAGGCCGGCACCACGTTCTTGCATAGCGGCGAATTCGTCCACTATCAAGGTACGCTTTGATCTTTTGCCACAACGTATTTAGAGCACATTATAAACATAGGGAGAGTGTACCTAATGTAAATCCAATTTTTATTCTTCCTGCAGGGAAAGGTTCCCCGTTTCACAAATAAGGTACTTTTTTTGAATTTAAAGTGGTAGAGTCCACACGATGAGCCTATTCTTTTAAAACTCCTTACTTATACATTGTCTTAATTAATTCACAGTGACAACGACCCCCCAGTCCCTGTCCTGAGGAGAACCCGTGAATGATATTGGGTTCGAAACGCGTCGACGTTTTCACCTCCGAGACACAAAATCATCAGGGCTTGCTAGGATTTAACTAAAAAACTTACTTTGGAATTGTTTTACTGTTCCTATGTTTCTCCTAGCTTGAGCACCAAATGTGGTATTTTTTCTATCTGTCTCGTGAGGGTTGCAACAAGGAGGTTTATTTCTAAGATTTTCTTCCCCTTGTCCATTAGAAATTCAGGATTGGAAGCCTCTGTAAAGCGATTAATTTGAGGCCTTTTCACAGTTGTCTTTGTTAATAATGATGACAATTTTCTTTGTTTCTTGTAATGTCTTGATCTTGTGTTTAGTTCACAGAATGTGTTGTTTGTAAATTAATGTAATGTTGTGATGTAACTTTTGATGCCAAAAATATTTCTGCAAAAACATTTTATAAAAAAATAAGTCAATCAATACAAATGGTTGTTCAACCTAGTGATTCATTACATTAGGGTTGTGTACTTTGTCACTAAATGAATACTGTCCGGTCATTGTTTTGTTATCCAGTGGCAGAGGCAGGTGTTTGTGCCAAGACGTGCAAATGGCTCCGCAAGGCGCACCATATTCAATTATGGCTGTTGATTTTAAATGGGTCTATTGCAACTATATTGGGGGATGGTGGTTGACAGAAAGGGCAGTTGTGAACAGTTATGGCTGGTGAAGTCTAACATTGGTGGGGTTAAACCTCTGTTACAAATTGCACATAGTGAACAAAGCCTAATTGATCGAAGGGTTCCCGGAAGGTTCTCACCAAAGAAAATGGGTCCAATAGGGCATTTTAGAGCCTAATTTGGACCCTAGTTGGGGGTGGAGAGAGGTTACGCCCCTCATGGGGCACAGTAGCCAGCTGTGCTGTTAACCTTCAAAATGGAGTGATGTCATAAAGGACAAACATGACCAGGAGCTGCTGGTAAAGTCTAACAGAGGTGTTGTTAATACCCAGTATGAATAGCACAAAGTGAGCAGAGCAAGGAAGCCGCGATTGCTCAAAGGGATTCTTTAGCTGAGAAACTTAGTCCAGAGATGTATGTTAGGAACACAGCTTTATTCTTCAGATAGGATCCAAGTTATGCCTCATACTATGCTTAATACACTGCCCCACCAGGAGTAACCTCCTTGCCGCTCAGCCCTTCCACACCAACTGATTCCTTCTTCCACTCAAACACTCTCAACATTCTGATGACATCACATAGACTGAGCAGCAAGGTAAAGGGCAACAATAGAGAGGATGCATTAATCACTTGCTAGATTATAATAGAAATTTCTGTTCTAGGCTTAGTGGTATCTCATTAACACTATCTACAGCATGAACTTTCCCACCCGACTTACAGACCCTAGCATAATGACCTTTAATGCCACATTTTAAACAGGTGGTATTTTTAGCATAACAATTAGGAAAGTTAGAAGAATGATTAAAATTGCCATATCGATAACATTTCATTTTGCCTTGTTCACCATGTGTTTTTCCTTTAGAAGTTTGAACCACTTTATAAATATTGTCTACTGTATTTTGTTGAGTTTTTGTAACTGAAACTTCATGTATATTGCTGGGTGTAAGAGTATTTTCAGCTGCTGCTGAGAAACGTTTGCAAAACGGGGCCAAGTGGTGCGTTACTTGTACCAAAAGCATCTAAAATGTCCTAGGATCTGAAGGGAGTGTGAATAAGTAGCTCAATACTTTAAATTGTGCGCTAAGCAACCCTTACCATCCTCAAAGATTCTCACTCCCAAAAATCGGTTAAAAAAAACTGTGGCAGAACTGTGCATTTTGAAGTTCAATTAACTAAAATTGCACACAAAAAAACATGAATTGGAAGTAGTTAAAAAAATCCAGGAAAGCAATTTCTCATGGCCTATTCATTTTACATTATACATAACACATCATTTTTCCTCCCTTTCCACATGGATTGTCAGGCATCATTCTACGGGACTGAAAGCCTAACTGAAAGTACAGAGAGGAAAACTTAAAAAATTTACAGACCTCAAAATGTCCGTCTGCAGGCAGCCACGGTAAAGGCTCATGCAGCAGAGCTACAACCACAAATCGTGTAATAAATGCTTATTCATTTAATAAATGAAATGGCTCCACCAGTCATGAAATGAAGGCTTTTGCAGGAAGCACCATCAGGCACCAAGATCACAGTCAAGTAATGGCAGGGGTAACCCAACTCCAAGAGGGTATTCCAGAGACAATCTGGGGTGCATTATTATCTGCACACACCTCACTGTATCACAAGCACCATGACTGGTCACTACTGTTTAAACAAAGGGTATCACCTCCTGGTGGAGGTGGCATAACCCCTAAACCCTATGATTATGCAGACACATGTGAGGGAAAGCGGAGAACAAAGATATACCGCTCAACGTTACCATCAACCAACACGTGCATGAGGGTTTTTTATTGGGACTTGATAGAATCACTCCCGCATACCCAATGTTATGCAGGACAAGTGATCCTTCTCTTTTGATTAGTTGAGGGGTAACCCAACTCCAAGCGGGTATTCCAGAGACAATCTGGGGTGCATTATTATCTGTACATACTTGGAAACACAACACAAAATTGATGCGAAAGCTCAATTAATGATCCTTATGAAAAGTAGTCACAAACCAAACCACAGGATTCCATCAGTGCACCCCAATCATACAGATTGTTTGTGTTATGACATGAAGGGATCATAGGTAAAGTGAAAGGACAGATTTTCACAATGGGTACCCCCAATGTAAGTAGTAAGTGGGGATATGTGCTTCTCAAGGCTCAGTTCACCAATGTCTTGTTGAGGCATGAAAAGGACTATCTATTGTTCAGCCACTTGCAGGACGTCAGCCTTTACGTCCACGCATATTTCTTCAAGGGTAATCACCAGGAATGTCAAATTATTATAAGATATTACACTATGGACAGTGACGATTGGCTGCATTCAGAACTAGAGTGATATCCTGGGGCTCCCCTGTTTCCTGATTTGTGCACCAAGCAGAGGGCTTTCAAGGCAGGCATTGGTAAATAGGGAGCCAGTGCAGAGGCATCACAGTTGGTAGGATGTGGTCAGAAAATCTTGAACTAGAAGTAAAGCAGACAACATAATTCTGGGTTTTACGTAAGTTCAGGAGTATCGCTGTAGGTGTGGCTTCAATGCAGGCAGGATACTTGTCTGCAACATACAGGGATTCAACAGATCATAGGTAGGTGGTAGAATACACTCCTCGGCATATCGTCCGCTTCATTCTCCAATGATAAGTTAGAGTCAAACATCATTCTTTACTTTTCTGTTGGGAAGGGGGGGCTGGCACAAGGTTGATGTCCTAGTGCAGGGCCAGCAGAATCTCAGTCGTTTCCACATTTAGACATAACTAGTTTTGAATAATAAGTTTGTGTATGTGTCATTCATGATGCAAGCGCAAGAGACCAGCTGCATCCTCCTAATATTGAGGCAGACCACTTTCTCATCTTGGGACATTTGGAAACCCAATTAGTAATTCCATTTGCTGTCGACCAGAAGCGATGTGTGTACACCGGCCAGGAACAAAAAGGGCGGTCTCTGTGGTGCCATGCTGGTGACATAGGAGCATTTCTAGAGATAAGTTGGCAATTGTGCCTGGTAGCAGAAGCTGGTTTTGTACCCACCTTTCAAAGGGAAACTGGACCAGGACCTCACAGGCGACCCTATTGAAAGTAGCAGAGGGGTCAGAAAAATGAGTGCCATAGTCTGACCATAATCCTTGGTTCCTCTTAGATCTAATTATGGGTAAACCCTTTTACCTTGCCTGCTGGAAAACAGAGTGGTAGGTAACGAAGAGATAAGAAACTCACCATTATTACAATTTCTAGCACCTCAGCCACACAGCCTGACACAAGCGTACAGCTCACAGGTCACCAAGATCTCTTGGCCAGGTATTGATAGCCAGGGTAAGACACTGATGACACAGTTGGTCTTTTGTGGGACATCTCCTGCTCAGAAGGGTGCATTAACGAGAAGAATTACATATATGAGAATACAAAAGAACGGTGACACTGCTCATTCTCTCGTTTTAAAAACTTACATTATGAAAAGCAATTGGCTAGCCTTTGTTGATATTTCGGTCGGTGGTTAGTTCTACTAAAGA
This sequence comes from Lissotriton vulgaris, assembly GCF_964263255.1. Classification (NCBI taxonomy): domain Eukaryota; kingdom Metazoa; phylum Chordata; class Amphibia; order Caudata; family Salamandridae; genus Lissotriton; species Lissotriton vulgaris. The sequence goes on from NC_141687.1 coordinate 2,073,103,738, forward strand.
ATGTTCTTGACTCCCTATATTAATAGAGACATTTAAATATTTTGAATTCTGAACACGTATTCAGTTGATTTAGTTTCCTGAGTAATCAGTCAAATGATCAAATACCACATTAGCTAAACTATTTATTTGAGTAGATCTGCATTATTGTCAGCAATGTATTTCAGTTGTATGATATTTACAGAGTGAAAGAATGCGTGACTACATGGGTTACTAATTCGTATGTGCCACAGCACTACCTGCTAAGGGGCATCTCCCTGACATATTATTAGGGCCTAGATGTAAGGAGGGCCAGGAAATCACAGTGGCCTTTCAACAAAATTCTTAGAAGGCACTGACGCCCACAGTATATGTGGTTTGATCTACCCCACAGTCTCTTGATAATAAATGATTCCTAATAAGACCAGCACCAATAAGACTGCCATGAAAATGAAGGCCCCACTCTGAACATGAATGCGGGCATGCAAACAAAGCTGAAACATTCAATTCCAACAACACTGTTTATTAACTAGAGATGGTTATTATGAACCAGTTACTACCACTGAGAAGTGTAATACTTGTAATACATGGATACGCTTAGATACCTCGGGGTGATATAGCGCTTTATAAATGAATAATAACATAACATAACATAACATAACATAACATAACATACTCACAAACATTTTGCCAGGGGCCAAAAAGGTCTGTGGCCTAACCAACAGCCGCATTGATGCTGACAGGGTGTGGGTCGGGGTAGTGTAAGTTGGGTATATTGGAAGCAAAGCATGAACATGGTGTGGACAGTGAGTCGTGGAGTTATTTTGAGGGTCAAATCATATCCTTCCTATGCCTGTCTTCTTAACTGCCATAATGTGATAGAAGAGGGTGAGCTAGAGATGTTTCGGGCCAAGCTCGAGCCAGATGCCTGACTCTGGCTCAGCTTGAATTTCTCCTGGACCCTCAAGCATTCATGTGGCTTCTGTCTGACACCCTTGCTCTAACATCATGCACCAGGAATTAAAGACAAAGCCTTCATTTTTTTATGGGAAACGTGGGAGGGAAGAGATTCCCATCTAGTGGCTGAATTACACACTGTGAAACCAGAAAATCTGGGATTCATCCGGCTTCCCCACTTTACCAAATTGTGTGATTCTATACAACTGTTTTATTTCAATTTGCATCCGTTTTCTACATTATCACATACAAGAGCCCCTTGAAATAGATGAGTTCAGTATGTGCTCAGTACAATACCTTCTCTTGTGTTTGATTTAATAAACTATAATGCTGCTCCTAGTATAATAACAACCAAGGCCACCCAGATGGTGCACATGACAAAAGGCTTTCTTTTGGTTCACTAATGGCCTTGTTGGCTGGAAGGCATGCATGTTTCTAACTTCATGTTTGAAAACTATTGCTTGCAATAAATGCCTCTCAATGCAGTATTATAATCTGATCACTAAAGTCAACCACTTCTGCTCGATAATGAAATACACTTATTTTAATTTTATAGAGAGCTTATCATATTTTTACTTTTATTGCACAATGTCTTTAAAAATGGGTGCATTCCTAAACATAAATGGTGTAGGACCCCTTGTATGCTTCTTTGCTTTTACTTTAGTTAGCGTTTAAGTAAATGCTTGCCTGTTTTACAGCTTTCTAGGTCAGTTCTAAGTCATGTAAACAGAAGTCAGAAGCTGTGTTCCACAGGGGACCCATGTGAAAGTCAGGAGGGCTGCACTTTGAGGATCACTGTTCTAATGCATTCAACTTCTTGAGATACGCAATACACTTATCAGCGACAGAAGCAGATCAACTAAATCAGACTTGATTTTAAAGGATGGTAGTGCCCTCTGCGAGCTGAAGTTATTTTCTATGACATCTTTCATCTGTAACAACACAAACACTGTTAAGATAACAAAAGACTAATAGGTATGCAAATCCAATTGAAATATTCTCATCGGCACAGTAACAACAGTCTGGAAATTAATTAAAGAGTGACTACTGGCAGATAACTAAAAGATACAATCCTGAAATAATTGTGTTGAGTGTTAGCATAGAATATTCTAAGGTTGTTTACTGTGAGGCAGTAAAGAGCTTTAAAATTACCTTTGGAAAGCCTTTACACTGTTTCATGATAGGAGGTCGGAATGATAGAAAGAACCGTACCCCGTTAGTAAAACATTTTTTAAATCGGAGGGGAAAAAACATAATTTTTATTCAGTGAAAAAAGTTGTTGGAATCAGATGTTTAGCGAGAGAATAAAGATGTAAATGGTTTACAAATTCTTGCATGATGAAGACATTCCTTACCTCTTAAAGATGGTTGTTGTCATGCCGGGTGTTTGAAACGTGCCAACAGGAGTTCTCAATGGTATCACTAGAGTAATAGCAGATTGCCTTTCTCAGTTTGATATGGCTATGATATGCCCAAAGGTGATTCTAAAATAAAATGTCTTTTAGTGCTTGTGTTTATAACAATTCCTGACTGGCCTGGAAAAGGTCCAGGGAAATTATGCTATGTTGTATATTTGGCAATTTCAGTACTCCATAGATTACTGCGAATTTAGACAACAAATTATTTAGAATGTACAACCCATTTTAAGAAAGTCCCTGGCAAAAAGGAGATGTAAGAGAAGGTAAAAGCATAATATGCAATACCCGACCAACAACAACATCCAAAAATAGGTTCTTCACTGACTGAGGTGTAGGTGTCCTCCATGTTTACCATTCTCAGTTTTAGATTTAGCTGAGCCTACAATTATAACTTTGCAGAAAGGGATGTGGGTACAAGATACAATAATTCAAATCAAAATAAGCACATGTAATCCAATCTGTCTCACATTAGTGAAAGTTAGAGATATTGGCGTTGTAAATGGCAATGTTTGTTAGCTATGCTTTTTTGTCAAAAATATCCCAGCCGTAGCATACGCAATAAAAGAAAACTCACGAAGCAAGGAACGGGTGCAGTACCACATGCTTTTACTAGATGTCCCTCCAGAGTTCTAAAGTGACCTCTATTAGCCACATAAGGTACAGCACCCTTAATGAAGCATTCACTTCTAAAGCTAAAGGATTCCAGGCCGCGGACACTGACTGCTGGCGGAAGTGCTCTCGGAGTGAGTGAGTGAGCGCGAGACACAGGTGGGCGAGTGTTAGACCTGGGGTTACCAGTCCACATAGGGTAGCCTGGCACAGAGTAGGAACAGCTAATCTCCAAAGGCAATTGTGTTGTGCTTACATCACTCACTCACAGTAACCCAGCGCTCCACCACTGAAAATAATGACACTACACCAGTTTAGAAAAATACGGGCTGTTTTATAAAATTCTCTTCGTGGTTTCTCTTGGTTTCTTAGCAGTGTTTAGATTTCGTTCATAAAATAACTCTGCATTTGATTGTTAGCACATTCACAGTTACAGCGGACGAGCGCAGCGGGCGCGACGAAGGCGCGCCGGAGTTGCGCCAGAGTTAAGCACGTCTGCGCCCGTCCGCGGCTGGCAGGGGCTAGGGGCACCCCACTCTGCCCGTTTGATTACTTATTCCTCATGTCAACTTTGCTCTTATTGGACCCCTGGCACCATCTCTTCTTCTGTAGCAACCTATGTGTCCGCCCTTGGCTTGTCTACTTCCCCTCCCCGCTCCCCTCCCGTGATTGTGTCACAGATGATACCCTCGCATGTCTCATCACCCCCGACCCTTGACCATCCCTTCACTCCCCAAGCTCCGGCTTTTAACATCTCGGCCACATTACTCAATACCAGGTCAGCGGTCAGTCACCAGCACGAGCTATTTGACTACATCGACACGCATGCACCCGACCTTCTGTTTTTTGACAGAGACTTGGTTCAAGGCGGACTCCCTACCCAATATTCTAGCTACATTGCCCCCCTCATACTCTGCCATCCGAGCGGATCGGCCGGAGGGCAAGAGGGGTGGAGGAGTGGCCTTGATAGCTCGCACTGACCTCCACTTTCAGATCATTCCCTCCCCCCCAATTCCGGAAGTGGACTACCTGGTAGCACGCTCGACCTCTTATCAAACACCCCTGAATTGTGTCCTCATCTATCGCCCCCCCCCCCCCCCCCCTAACCTACCCCATCCTTTAATTCCAGCTTTCAAGATCTTCTAGCCACTTTGGCGATAAACAACTCTTCAGTTGACCTCAACTTCTGGCCAAACGACCCAGCCGAAAGTCCCCACTCCAAGGACTTTACTGACCTCATGAACAGTGTCAATTTTACATCATACATCCACTGTCCCACTCATATTCACGGTCATATGCTGGACCAGATCTAGGCTCTAAATGTCCCCACATCACCTCCTATTGTTTCCCCTTGCCTCTGGTCAGATCACTCTATTATCTCTTTCTCCCTTGCCCTAGCCCCTGAGGCTAAGCCTCCACTCCGTAAGAATATCTGGGTCAGGAAATGGGGCAAAGCTGACATGCCTTCCTTCTGCTCGTCTTGGCTGAGACCTGCCCGGACCTCTCAGGCCTTACTGCCCCAGCTCAGCTGGCAACTATCAACAACTGGTTGATTCAATCAGGCAATGAATTCGCTCCCCTGAGACGGATTACGGTTAAAAGGGCTCACACAGCTAACAGATGGTTCAACTCAGACCTCAAGGCAAAAAAGCTAGATGCGCGGAGAGCTAAGCGAGCCTGGAGGAGAGCTTATTGCCCTACACTGAAAATCGCATACCTCTCCGTCTTCCAAACCTATAAAAAAGCCATTCTCGAGGCCAAGACAGTTTTTTATTCTAACAGGATACTAGCGGCCGAGTCCCAGTCCAAAGAAATTTTTGCCACGGTACACGAATTAGCCTTATCGAACAGAGCCACGGCCACGATCCCCCCTTCCCAATATCTATGCAACTCGCTCAATGATTTCTTCCTTGAGAAGGTTGCAAAAATTAAAATTAACATACCCCCTCCCTCACCTACATTTGTCAACCCCTCTCCCCCTCCCACTGCCTCTAAACTGACCATCATTCCTCCACTGACCATGGACTCCCTTCCCCCGTTGCTCCAACGGGTAAAATCGGGCTCTCCTCTGGACTTCGGCCCTGCTCACGTCTTTAGAGAGATCTACCTAACCTGTCCTGTCCCTCCCCTCACACTCCTTAATGACTCGCTCAGCAACGGTGTTGTCCCCAACTTTCACAAAGCAGCGGTCGTTATTCCAATCCTGAAAAAACCTGGTGTTGACCCCTCATTCCCTTCCAATTACCGCCCCGTTTCCTTGCTGCCCTATTTGGGAAAGGTTTTGGAAACTCATGTCACCACCACCCTGAGCGCTCACGTGGAAGCAAATCACTGTCTCTCCCCCGCCAAGTGGGCTTCCGACCGCTACACTCCACGGAGAAGGTAGTGATTTCGGTAATGGATGGACTTCGCGCGGGCATTGACACCAATCTCTCGCAGGCCCTTATCCTCCTGGACCTGTCCGCCACCTTTGACACGGTGGACCATTCCATCCTCCTCACCCGTGTCAAGGCGGCGGGCATAGAGGGCTTAGCCCTCTCATGGCTTGAGTCCTTCCTATGTGACAGGGCTCAGGCGGTCCACCTTGCTGGCTTCACTGCCGCCTCCCGTAAGGTGGAGTGTGGCGTCCCCCAGGGCTCATCACTTTCCCCCCTTTTGTTTAATTTATACATTTACCCCCTCATCTTTATGTTGCAGCAGCTGGAGGTCACGGTGTTCAACTACGCCGACGACCTCCAGCTAATCTTCAATCTTTCCCATTCCCCCTTGTCCGCCCAGAATGTTCAAACTGTTATGCTATTCATCCAGGACTGGATGAACTGCAACCACCTCAAGCTCAATCCAGACAAGACTGAGTTAGTCTTGACTGAAGGTGGTTGCAGTCCATGGTCCCCGTTATTTTGTCCCCCTTCACTTGGTGCTCCCCCACTCCCGGTCCCTAAAGTCAAGACCCTTGGGATTTTGCACAACTCTCTGTGCACTCCCAAGTTAGTTCGGTGGTATCCTCCTGCTTCTTTTCTCTGAGGACAATTAGGAAAATCTCTCGCTTTTTCTCCTTCCAGGCGTTAAAGGTCATCGTAATGGCCATGGTGCTTTCGCGCCTTGATTATGGAAACATAATCTACAACGGCGCGCCGGCCTACGCCATACATCGCCTGCAGTTAGTGCAGAATCAGGCTGCCCGCCTGATTCATGGATTGCCCAAATACCATCGAGCCACTCCATTGCTAAAGGCTCTGCACTGGCTGCCCGTGAGAGAGCGATCCTTATTCAAACTAGGCTGCCTCACTTTCCAGGCCAGGATGGGCACTGCCCCCGAGTTCATATGTTCAGCCATCAGTCCCTACTTACCGGGCAGAGAACTCCGTTCAACCCACATGGCACTTCTGACCATACCCCGCTTCAAGAAAAAGAAAGCCGGTGGGGCGAAATTTGCGGCCCTCGCACCAGTGTTCTGGAACTCCCTCCCCTTGGCGCTTCGTACTTCATCCTCCTATTTAGAGTTCCGGAAAAATCTTAAAACTTTTCTCTTTTCTAGCGCCTTTGCCACTTAGTATGCCCTTTCCTGCTGTTGTCTGCTGGTCGTAATCCTCAAAGCGCCATGAAACCGCTGGGTATAAGTGCGCTCAACAAATGTTTTTAAATTCAAATTCAAATTTAAATTTAAATTCAAAATACAATTAGCATTAATGACACATTCCTTCCCAGATGAAAGGAGCTCAGTGGTAATTCTTGGCCCTTATATACGCATTGAATATTCCACAGTTTTAATTGAAGCAAATAACAAATAGACAGGTTCTTAGCTTGGTAAAAATTCCCAGCATAAACTTCAAATAAGGAAAGACAATTCTTTTTCACTTGACTTAACACCTCATCAAGCAATGTTCAGTAACCAGGTCAATGTGCCCTGGGTAGAACTCTATAACCAAGTGAGACGAATGGTACGGTTTAAACATTAGGGGCACGATGTAGGTAATCCCAAATTACCGATTCTTAAATACCGAATCATACCGATTCGGGATTTAAGAACAGGCAATTGGGATGTAGGTAAAAAATTACCGAATCGGTAAGTTTCGGTAATTACCGAATCGGTATATACCGATTCGGTAATTGCCATTCATTCCTATGGGCCTGGAGGCCCATAGGAATGAATGTCAATTACCGAATCGGTAAATACTGATTCGGTAAAATTGGGAAACATTGAAGGGTGGCATGGTGTCACTTTGACACCCTGTTGCACCCCTCAATTGTGTATGGGTGCACATGTTGCAGACATGCATGTCCTAAGTGCATGTGTGTCTGCAACATGTCACTGTTGAAAAAGCAAAAAAAATGCTTTTTCAGAGGTTTTCATCATTTACCACCAACTTGTAGTTGGTGGTAAATAACGAATCCTAAGATGGGAAAATCACTCATTTGAGTGCTCCCTACATATCAGGATTCGGTAATTTACAGAATCGGTATTTAAGAATTCGGTATTTTACCGATTCCTTAAATTACCGATTCGGTAAAATATGGAATCCTTAAAAATTCCACCTACATCTGGAAAGCCCAATACCGGTCGGTAACGGCCGAAATTCTGTAATTTCGGCCGTTACCGATCGGTATTTGGCTACCTACATCGGGCCACAGGTGGTTAACTACATATTTCATTACATTAGCACGTAAATTCATAAATAGTCCCAAGGTAATAATTTACATAAGATTGCCAACACATCTCTATGGTCAATTAATCACTTAGAAGGCGTGCATGTTCTGGAAAACGACATAACTTCTTACCCTCCTACTCAACATAAGATCATACAGTTTCATAAGTTGATGGAACTCTAGTGAACAGTTCCTGGTACCACGCTGTGGCAACAATTCAGGTGAGAAAATAAGGTAACTCCACCTCGTGCAGGAGATCGGGCCCAATTCACAATTTTAACAAGGGCCGTTAAGTATAGGCTCTATTGGCCAATTCCTTTGCTGCAGTCGTTCAACAAGGTAGCTGATGCACACAGGATGACTCACGAGTCTATGCCCCTGCCGAGTCACCACTGACCTGAGGAACTCAAATTAACAATCACCCCTTAGATGGCAGGTTCACTCACTTCGTTCTCCCACACAACCGGTGAGATCTTACCGCCTCGGACAGGCAGGATTTGCTCACGCCTTGATAGATGGGAGAACAGCTCCCTCGATTTCCTAACAGCTGTGGCTAATGTGCTAACTCCGCACCTCAGCTCCAGCGCATTATTCCAAGCGCCTCACCTGTGGGTTTCTTTTCTCACTAACCTGCAGTTGACGCTCATACGGGAAAAAGGGCTCACGGCCGCACTGACACTTCACCCGCTGACCCCTCTCTGTTCCCCGTGGTATTTTGAGCCGGCAGTGTAGACGCGGGAGAGTGACACGCCAGGGCGGGAGCCTCGGTCTCCAAGCGACTCCGCCCGCGTCTCTCCCAACGCTGCCTCAGTTTCCTGTCAGCGCGGCCCGGCTTCCCTTCTCAGGCCGGACCGCTGCGCCAGCTGACTCGCTCCAGCAGCAAGCCCACCAGCCGCCGGACTTCAGAACCCTCCCCCGGAATCCCGCTCACCAGGAAGCTGCTGCAGTGAGTTGAAAAGGCTTGTTACGAGAGGGGGGGGTGGGGGATATTATCCCGGTCTGACTGCGGTGGCTACACAGAGGGGCTCCGGAATCCTGAGAAGAACCCTGAATTCTTAGAGGCCATGCATGGGGAAGCTCAGTCTCTCCGTCCCTCCGGGCAACAGTAGGGCGTTAAGGGACCACTTCACCTAGGCTACCTTCCCAGCTGGGACAACAGCACTCACCACCTCGATAATTGTCCTGGCTTCCCTCGCACGTCCTGGTCAGGGAAATCTCCCTCCTGTGGAATAGAAGAGGGGCCCAGTTGGTTTAATAATAACCGGGTCAGGTCAACAGATGGGGGGCAGCATCAACTGCGGAAGCAGCTGCCCCTGGAAGCAGTCAACCCCTTCAGTGAGACAACCTCCTCAATCAGCAGCCTGGACTCCAGTCAACCCCTTCAGTGTCCACTGTCTTCTCAAAATGACCGCCCCACAGTCCCCCTATATATAGCCTGTGCCCAAGGTTCCAGAGTGGACCAGAAGTTTCCAGAACCTCTCAGTAGTCTATGGGCCATTCCCTGAGGTAAAATTCCTTGTCAGTTGGCAGCCACCATTTTGTGTCTCTGTATACACCATTTTAAAAGAGCGCCTATGCCTAAAAAATGGTATAGGGAAAAGGTAGTACCTAACCCCAAGGACAACACCAAAAATGCTAGTGGACATAAAAAAGAATAAAAGGAGTTAGGAGGCAGAAAAGGGGACAAAAATAAATAAATAAATAGGAGGGACCACCCAAAGGGCTGACAGGTCTAACAGCGAGGTAACGGCTGAGGGGAGGAGTCGGGCGTACAGAGGGAGCTGTAGGTGGTGAGCAGCGCGGAGCAGCTCGGAGGCACTGGTTGTGTCCGTGTATCGGGCCAAAAGCGCCAAGGGAGTCCCGCGAGGGGGGTCGGGACCGAGGTGCGGGGCTGCTGATAGACGCTGCACTAGTCGCTGTGACTTGCTGCGATCCGAGACCAGCGGAGGAGGACGGAGGGGAGGCGGTGATTCACGCCGTGGATGGTAAGGACGGGGCAAGTCCTCTCAGTGAGGGGAGAGTGGAAGTGGCGTCTGCTTTTGTGTGCGCATTTTGAAGTGTGCGCTCTGATTATGGCGAGCCCCGGTGTAAGCTCTTCCCCCCCTGGATGCTTTTGTGCTCCACCTGTAAAACCGCCCTAGCCGGTCCCGAACCACCTTGGGTCTCTTTTCCTCCGACCGGTGCAGGCACCCAGCTGTGTTGCTAGCAACGCTCCATTCAGCAACCGTGCCTCGGGCTCTGACCCAAGTCTTGGCTGCCCCGCGCTCCCGTTCCTTGTTTCTGCTCTGTTTTGCCCGTGCCACCCCCCCCAGTCGACCTCCTCTCCTTGTTGTCTAGTCGCTTAGGTCCTCCGCTGGCAAAGACCTTTTCAGTTTCGGTCCTGCTCCCCTAGCCTGCTTAGATCACTGCTGGCCCCGTAACCTCAGTCGCAACAGGGCGGCGGCGGCTCTTCTCCCCCATCAAGTGACCCCAATGGCAGTGGGCTGCATCAGTGGGGGAGCACTTAGCGTGGGCCACAGGGGAGGGAGCAACTGGGTCCAGCGGATAGGTGTTCGCTGGTGGGGGCCTGGGTAGGGATTAAGTGTGCAGGGGGGTGCCCTTGCTAAACTCTGGCCTCGCATTTTGGTTGGCTACGTTCATGTTTACGACAACACAACTCCAAGACAAGATAAGACCAGCAGCCCTTCTTGGAGTCACCCTGTTCCTTTACGAACATTCAGGTCTCTTCGACTAAGAAACACATCTAAATACATCTAAACGTTGCCAGCGACATAGAGAGTGTCTTGAAGAAGCCCTCCCCCGTTCAAGTCCATATCCTTACTGGCTTTGAACAGCCCCTTGAACAGCCCGACCAACTATAAGAAGATGAGATCAGGGAAAAAAAGAAAACCCCGTCCATAACAAAACAGAAGGAACTTAAAAATTTGGAAATGGTTGCGGAGCACCCCCCTGTTGACCACATGGGTCCATCGGTCGCTAAGACTGCACTGAAGGTTTCCAAATCTCCACAAAATGGATGGCAATATTCCAAAAACTCGAGTATGGTCTCCCTCTGTGCTCCATCCTCGAATGGCTTAAAATCCTTCACCCTTCTGGATTATTTCAAAAAAGACTCGGGTGGGGCTAAGTCGATTTCTCCCTTTCAATCCTTATTGGCAAATAAGCCCTGCGACATCGTGCAAACTGCAGACTCAAACACACACCAGTTACAAATACAGCCAACACTAATCAATAAGCCTGCTCCTGTCATGGATGTGTATATTTTTGGCTCTGCACCCGTTGACCAGAACATCGTCTCGGAGGAGTTGGGGAAAGTCTTCCAAAACTCATCACCAAGTCACCAGCCTTTTCCAAGTCAGTTTTCTCCCAATCATGACCCCCCACAAGCAAGAGGCTTCTCCTAGTCAATTATCCCCTCTGACTTTAACTCTCAATCAAAGTCCCCAAATACAGCAACCCCAGCAACCAGAGATGTCTTTAGTTCCTTTACCCCAAATCTACAACATGCCTAGGGAGATCCCCCCCAGCACTACATTCTCATTTAATATTTCCACTAATACATGCACAAAAGGTTTCTACATCCAATCCTGACATATTCAGTTCCCGCACTTTTCACGCCCCAAGCCACTCAGAGGGAAGTTCTCACTTGACAAATCTTCAACAACATTCATGCGCACCTTCAGTGGCAATAGTAACCTCCCCAAAACTGTCTCAAAAAACTGATTCTAATGACCAACTGTTAGCGGATCTGTCCTTTTTTAAAAATCCCCAGAACTCGCCTAATTCAACACCAAAAACAGAGCCACAGGAAGATGCCATTACAAAACCGAGCATTTGGCCTCAATTACTTCATACTTTTCAATCGACAGTTACCGCTCTAAATTATCACTCGGATAAGTTGGACATGCAGGTTGACCTGCTGAACACTTTAGCACTGTTTACAGCTGGGATCGATAATACATTGGACAAACTAAATAATCTTATTATAGGAGCACAATCATCTTCCAAATTAGTTCAATCTGTTTGTTGCTGCTCGCCCATTATCGACTCGCTGTCCTCGCTTCCAGCCCTTTTATCTACCTTCATAAGCGAGGTTAAGCAATTGAAGGGAAGCAATAGATCTGAACATTTACACCAGCCACCACAAAAGTCTGCAAATGTGAACTTTGAACTATCCAACCCCTTGCAAGGCTTACTAGCTGCGTCACAGCCGAGCGGGGGGTCGGAATCTTCAACAATTGAGACTGACCACCAAGAAGTTCCCCACTGTTTCAAAGGCCCCTTCACTCCAGCAGGGCTGACCGCGCCACTGGTCACAAATATTGAGTTAGCAAACGGGCATTCGCACCCTATCAGCGCCAATGTGGCAACGGTGACTGCCAACCCAGCCACCGCGGCCACTCATACCCCAGAAACACTCCCTGCTTCCCTGCTCCACATTAGTAAGAGAGAGCGCAAACGTCAGCGCAAACAGAGAAACAAATTAAGATTGGACCCTCCCAAACTATTTCCGTTATTTGTAAATGCCATCAATAAAAAAGTCTCAAGTGCCCCTCAATCAACACCCAGGGCAGCAACTCCCAGTAAGAAGCCACTCAAGGAAGTTTCAACCCGAATCTCTGTCAACTGACCCCGGGCTGCAGACATGATTGTATTATCACATCTGCAGAAGCAGCGGTACCCGAGCTTCAACCCTCCACTGAACCATTAAGGTTCAAACCTAGTGATTTAATTCAATCAACGACTACAATCACGATAACACAACCCCAACCTGCCCTCACTTTAAGCTCATCTTGGCAGGGTAAACCAAACATTGGACCTAGCTTTCCAAAAGTAATTCACAATAACTAATCTATCCCACTATCAAACACCCAGACATCGGGCAGAGGCCTACTAATTCCTTTTCAGTCTCGACTGGGCTCGGATGTATGTTCTTTAATCGATAAAACCCCCCATCTTAACGCAAGCCCTAATAGTAAGGGCGCTAAATGCGACACACAGGGTGCTAAAATACTTTTTGCCCCCGAATACATCTCAAAGGGTCGGCACGACACCCTCAATAGGTCAAATATAATAAAATTACCGAATGGAGTACCGGGTTTTGAGGCCCTTACATCGGATGACATCGAGTCTATTGAATTCCTCCCCCCAAGAGGCACACAACCCTCTGAGGTAACTCTGGTGTCACTCAAATCAGCAACCTGGGCACTAGCATTTCTTGAACACAAGGCTATCTTCCGGGAATGGGGCATCAAAATATATTCCTACAACCCCCCAGGCTATCCCATAGTGTTATTAAACCACCCGGATACTTTGCAAAAAGTCGAATCTACTGAACTAGGAGCCAACACTAGGCCTTATTCAATCCTAAAAAACAGAAGCAAACTCAATTCCCTTGAACACAAACCTTAATCTGGATAAACCTCAAGATTGGGGTGGCTCCCGGCAGCTCTATCTTGCAAAAAAATGGCCTGACCACTTGAAGTTCAATCTCTAAACTCAAACTGTAAGGCCTCGGCCCAATTAACACCTCAAGCACTTGCATCTGCAAACTCCTCAATCCCTGAGCGAGACTCCTCATTTACTCTGTGCTCATGGAATATTAGTGGTCTCCAAAACAAAAGCACCAACTTGGAGATACACTCTTTCATATTTGGGCACACTGTAATAGCACTCCAAAAGACATGGGCTATTTAAAACAGCCCTGTGACCGGCTTCACTGAATTTTGGAAACCAGCAATTAGAGACTGTTACTACGGCCACCCTAAAGGGGGCCTGTCGATCTACGTTTCCAACATTCTAAAAGGTCCGATTGTGCCTCTAAACTTCGATGAAGACTGGTTACTGGGTGTTAAAATCAACTCTTGGAGTAAACAACGTCCACTCTTACTACTCAACATTTACATCAACCCCAGTACACGCACAAAAAAGAATCTTCTAATCTGCTTAATGAAAATCGTGCGTGGCCTGGCTGTGAATCAACCTCATGCAGACTCCATGAGGTTGATTCACACCAACTTCAACACCAACCTCTTCCAGGGTAACACTGAGGATTACGAAGGGCTAATTCCATTTGCACTCTCAGATGTAGAGGCACAGTCCAAACCACCAAACCAAGCCTACTGTGGTCTGGGAGAACTTTGTGTGTTACAACTCCACAGTGCAGGATTTCTGGTAATGAATGGAAGATCTACGAATGACACTCCACCAAATTGATCCTGGACGAATGGCGGCAAGCAATCCTACTTAGACTATACCATCTGCAATTCGGCCCTGCTGAAAAACCTGGGCAATTTCAGTATTCTCCCGCGAACTGAAAGCGATCATCGTCCTCAGTCCGTAATCCTCAATGTAAAGCCAGAGTTCCATAAATCTGCCCCAACAACATGCACAGGAACGCACTGTGATAACCTGAAACACTTAAGATGGAGTGAAGACATAAGACCCTTTGTTACGGAGGCTAGCCTGGCTCTCATCTCAGATTGCTCCGACTCTGGGTTCTCTCCAGTTGTTGCATGGTCGACGCTTTGGTTTCAACTGATAACCCTCTTCCCAACTAAACAGTACTCATAGATGGACTTTGCCAGTCGCCAGCACACAACTTCAAGAGAGACGAGGGTACTGAAGAAATCGAGAAACAGCGCCTTGCGGTCTATGATGAAATCTCCAGGAAACAACGAGCTCCTTAACGTGTATAAAACTGTTCAAAAATCGTTTAGGCAGGCAATACGAAAGGAAAAGCAACTCCAGCAAAGTGAATTCTGGTGCAAACTAATATGGGAGAGTGAAAATCGCAATGCAAGAAAATTCTGGGCCTTAATTAATCATCAAAATTCTAGCCAATCCAGCACTGGGTCAGCCAGCATTCAAGAAGCCAGTTGGTTCGCTTTTCTGTCAGATCACTTTAGGTCCCCAGAAGGAACTGTGCCTACAGACTCATGCGCTTCCAGTCTGATGCAAACAAGCCCGAGCAAGAGCCGGAGTAGGTCTACTGGTTGGTTGGACCCCTGTACCGAAGATCTGCAGACCACTCAAGAAATGGATACTAAAGTACTGTCAAAAGCAAGATCGGACGGAGCCCCGGGTCCTAATGGCCTAACACAGAATTTATTCAAATCAAACATAGCATTTTGGTCGGGTCATTTAACCAACCTTTTCAACTACGCCCTCAGAACCTCAATCATACCGAACTCTTGGCGCGGAGCGATAATCCATCCCATTTACAAATCAGGTTCCCATTCATCACCAAACAATTATAGACTAATTGCTCGCCTAGATATTGAGGCAAAGCACTATGCAGGCATTCTCCTGAAGGAGTTGAGAGCATGGGCTTCACTGCCAAATCCAGGACCATGACCAATTTATTGACATTGTCCATAATTGTTGACAAAGTTTGTCTTACATCTAGTGCTGTTTTTTGTTGCTTTGTCGATTTTAAAGCCGCTTTCGACCTGGTCCCCAGTGCAGCTTTATGGGAAAAGTTAAAGAAATGGGGGATCCCACGAAAGCTTCTGGAGGCAATCATTCAGTTACACTCAGGAACATGGGTCCAGGTGAAGTTGGGGTCCGGCACACATCTCTCTAGGAAAATCATGACAACTAGGGGTGTCAAACAGGGCTGTGTGCTGGCCCCACTTTTCTTTAATCTGTTTATTGCAGACTTGCCGACAGTCTTAGAAGAAACCAATAGTCACCCACCTAAGATTGGAGGTGCTCCAATAAGCAACCTGCTCTACGCCAACGATTTAGTTCTTTTCAGTCTTACACGTGTAGGTTTGCAAAGGCTAATGGTTAAACCACACAATTACTCCACTGTGAATCAATTAGAGGTTAACCTAAATAAAACCCAAGTGGTTACCTTTGGAAAAAAAAGTAAAGTCGGATGGTGGTATAACAACATGAGTATTGCAGTAGGAAGCACATACAAATACTTAGGGGTCAATTTTGAATCAAGGGGTAATTTTGTTAAAAAGCGCAAGGAGATATCAGCCAAAGCTGTGACCTTACAGGTGACCTTCTCCAAGCTCTAAAAAAATTGTGTGGCCCAAGCTTATCACCTTTATTAGAGGTTATGAGAGCAAAAATTGGCCCGACACTGTCATATGGTATTGAGATTTTTAGGGGTAATTTAAACACGAACCTAAACCAACTTGTGACCAAAATCTATAAAAAAAAGTCCTCTACTTGCCCAAAAATGCCTCTGCTGCTTAGATCAGGTTAGAACTGGGCCTACTAAATTATGAAGTTTCCAGCATCGGCACATATTTAAATCTCTGCCACAAACTCAGAGAAGCAGACACAGGCTCATTAGAGTCACTAGTTTGGTTAGACATCACCAAAAAAAATCCAGGGGGCTCGTATGGTCGCGTTTTTAAGGACTCCATTTGAGAACTGTCCGTGTGTGACCTATGTGCCCTCAACCCCAGTACGACAGCATTTAAAACCACCATTAAGAAATGTGTCAGAATGAGCTCCCTCATCATTGATAAAGATCACTTTGCCAAACGCAGATATGCATGGGCAATTATGAATTCGTACGGGCAGTTAGCTCCCGTAACCTATCTGTCCTGCACCTACTCTCTGCATCTAATACTTAGCTTTATGGCCATTAGATTTGGTGACTGTGAACTTCTAAAAGACCTGCCAGGCTGGCGTCGTACGTCAGACGTTTTGTGGTGCAGAGGATGCGGCAGGACGGCTGAAACTTTGGAGCACGTGGTCTGTCTTTGCCCAGCACTCATGTCACAGCGTAGATGCAAATTGAAAGCGGAGTGGAACAGGCTGGGTATCCGGTCTTGCAGACAGGCAATCATCGCGACCTTAAACCCAGAAAACACAGTTTTAAACATAGGCCTCACAACCTTTATACGCCTTGCTTACCGCAATTTCAAGTATGTACCCCTCTTGCAGGCAACAACCAAAATCAATTTGCATTACTTTTAAGCTTAAAAAAACCTCCTTTTTACCTATTTGTATTTTATCATAATGTGCTGCTATTGAACTGTTGCTGCTATTTTTATCTGATCTCACTTTTTAAAACTCATAACTATTTGTCGAACATTAGATTGTTTTATAAGCCCCACATTGTTAATCAATGGTACGACAACATTCTTACCTTTTAAAGTTCTGTATAATGTTATGTGGATTGTTCACAATAGGGCGTTGCACAATGCAATGTGGAAAACCTCTATCTATCCACTGTTGTTTACTTGTCTGTTTTTTAGCCTTCACAATGTGAATTGCTATTGGTGCTCCTTTTAAGGTTATTATTTTATATCCAAATAAAGATTATTATTATTAGCACCCTTAATGAGCCACGCTGATTATTGGAGCTGGCTCATATTGCCTTCCAACTAGCAACACAATGATGGGAGGGCGGGGTGCGAGAAAAAGAAAAGAAAGACAAAACACACACAGATGGGGGAAAAGCGACTGACTGCCTCTTTAGGTACAATTATGAAATGTACGACTATAACATCATAACTGATATCAGGGACTAACGCAAGCATGATGCAAACTGTCACTTCAGCAATGCTCCAGCCCTGCCTGTACTTCATAACAGCTGACCTTTCCTTATGACATGAGACTGTTACTTCACAGCAAACATGAAGTGGTAAACACATAACAGATGTTACAGAACCTATGGCACCAGGGGTCACCGGGTGTCAGCAGATAACAAGAGCACTCTGCTCGGATCATGTGATAAATTGGACAGAGAGGCAAAGGCGCGCGCATTCACACATACACGCACAGAAACACACGGGGAAATCGTTGCTGCCTCTTGTCTAGTTTTATGAAAAGTGGCGCGTGCGCTGTGCCTGGTGGTGTTACAGTGCATGTGCTAGCTTGCTGGCAGAGTATCCATGGTCCTGCGCATGCACGTTGAGATATTAAACTAGACAAGAGGCAGCAATGATTTCCCCGTCAGCCCGGAAATACCGTATATGGCAAGCAACATTTTCCCGGTTTTTGAGCAGTTTGTAACACTCACACATTTTTTTAGGTCACTGAACCTGTACCTCTGGATATTACAATGATAATACCTAAATATTTTCCTCTTGTGTTCTTTTTCTTTCTTTCAGGTTCTCATTGTAGAAACTTTCGAACGGACAAGTAGGCACATATTAGCCTTTTGAATTTCACTTTTCAGTAAATAAACCGAAATTTTTGAGGGGTGTGAGTAAGATGGGGATCTGTGCACCCCTTCCCGAAGAAGAAGCCTAGCTTCAAAACATGTTGACGACGCACACATGAGGTGTTGTACATTAATATGCAAAATACCTCACACTCACTTTTTTAACAGAACCAGCACGGGGGCCCATTAAAGTATTTGTAGACCTCACGTGCCAGGTACTTTTTAACCTCACTTTGTTACTTCTCAGAACCCACTACTCACTTAAATACACTGAAACCTCACACGCACCAGACATAGCTAAATTATAAAAGTGCTCCCGCGTAGTCGCTGGTCAGTAGCACGCCGCATCCCGTAGAGGGGTGCGAAGACCCCAATGATGAAGCATCACACCAAGGGTCCTTTTGGTGTGTGAGGGGTTTTTAAAGAACACAGTGTGCTCCCTACCATCGTAGGGACAACTCTTACAATATCTGTATGTGGATTATTTTTGTTTAATTCATTATGGACTTCCCCCAGCCCATAATGTGCGAGAAACAGGAATGCACAGGGATATTTTCTGGGCAAATGGGGTAATAGGCGGGTTCCTAGAGGTCGTCCGTCAGGGAATATCCTATTACCAATGCAAATAGCAAGTGTAGTACCATTACTCGATGCACAGAATAAATCCCGGCCATAGAAGCCTCAACCTGCACGCTAGTGGTGTTTTGAATACCACCAGTCTATGAGCTAAAGTTGGGGCTGCCTTTGGGCCTGATGTGCTGCTGAGCTGAAGAAAATGTTAGAACTCAGGGTGGGAGGCCAAGAGCTGCAGTGCCAGGAACAGAATGTACGTGGAGAAAAAGGACATATGGGAAAGAGGCTAATGGAATGAACAGGTGGATTGGGGCGAGGACGGAAAAAAATGAAGGAATTGTGGAAAAGAAAGAAAGTGGAAAAGGAAGAAATAAAGGATGAAATTAAAAAGGAAGGGATGGTGGAAGGTATGGAGGAGAGAGGAAAGAAGGAAGGGTGGAAGGAATGGACGGTGGGGCGAGGAACTAAGGAAGGATGGATGGAGTGGTTTTTGGAAAGTGGAAAAAAGAAGGTGTTAATATTTATAAATACGATATTGAAATTCACCATGATATATGTATGTATAATAATGACCTTGCATCTTCATTGTTGAATTCACCGGATACGACATCCACTCAACCCTGAGTCAGAAATACGCAGTCAGGTAGGCCCTGCAACCTTGGCCTGAAGCAACTGATTGACAGATCACAGGTAGGGGGATATTTAATCTTTAGACAGGCACTCAATTAGGAAAACCCATATCGATCCCACAGATAGGCAGCAACGCCACAAAGGTCTCAAGAGATTGGACCCAATAAAACACTTTGGCCGGAAGGGTGCACATTCCCAAAACACCATAAAGTCAGATGCCTCACTTAGAGGCCCATTAGGATGGCGGACGGAAACTGGTTCCGTCCACCATGGTCGCGGCAAAAATACTCCCGACCGCACCGCTGATAATTCGCGGTAGCGATTAGGATATTACTGTCATCAAACACCGACCGCGATGGACGGATCACATCAAAGACCCCCGCAAGCGGACGGTACCACAGAAACACCGTCCGCCGCAGACGCATTGACCGCGGAAACAGGCCCAACCGCCGCCAGACATGCGGAGGGTCCGGCCGCACGATTAGGATAACCCCGCCATCCCAACGGAACTCACCACCATCCTCGACCGCCGTGGAAAAAAAGCACCGACAAACGGAGCTTGACTGCGGAAGGACCAAATGAAAATCACCCCTGCCGCCAAACCGATTAAAAAATGGCGGACGGAAGTAAATATAAAACACAAAAACAGGACACACACCCACCTGAAACACCCACCCCCAACAACTACACGCCCCAATGACACCCCCCCCACCACAAACAAGAGCACCCAAGTCACCACACCCACAGAACACCTGACTGGCAACAACCATTGGGACACAACCACCACACAGAGTATGAAATTAATCCCTCCCATTACCACAATCCTTTGCATCACAGCACAGCTGGAAGAAAGAGGCAGAATAGCACAAACAGCAGACACACACAAACACACATACAACCTGCACACCAACACACCCAACCCACAAACTCCCACAACATCATCCCTACATACCACACACCTGCATACCCTACCACACCCCATCAACACCTTGCACATAACACACCATGGCACCCAAGAAAAACCCCAAGTTCACAGAGAGTGAGTTGAAGGTCATGGTGAATGAAATCATCTGTGTCGAACCACATCTGTTCGGTACCCTAGTCCAGCAGGCCACCTTGGCAACTAAAACCCCCATGTGGGACAGGATAGTGACCAGAGTCAATGCTTCAGGGACTGTGCCACGCACCAAACACGAGATCCAGAGGCAGTGGCATGACCTCAAGGCAAGGGTGAAATGCATCAGGGCCAAGAACCACCTGCGGGCACAACACACTGGCGGCGGCACTCCCCCGGAGCCTATACCATTTCCCGAATGGGAGGAGAAGGTGCTGGGCATACTGCACCCTGAGAGCCTGGAAGGAATAGAAGAGGGACTAGAGGCTGGTACGTACAAACCAATGACCACTATCACACTGTCATGGTCTGCCTTGCTCAACTGCCAAGACACATCTCCCAGGCTCCAATCCATGCATGTGGACCACACAGTATACCAAATGTGAAGTCCAGGGCTCAAATGCACCCACCATGATCAACCACAAATGTTGCCTCCTACGTTCCCAGGCTTGCATGTTGTCAAAGCAGCTAACACCACAACTCCCAACCGGCCCCCATATCCCATCCCAGAGCAAGATGGAGGCCGCCCACCATTTGCTGACCAGTGCATCTCCCCCGTCAAACTTAAAGGTAGTTAGCCATCTTCACAGGGGCACCATCCAATAGCAGGACCGGACCACACAAAACCAAGTATTGTCTCCCCACCTCCACACCACCATAATGCCCCCTACTGTCTACCACACCAACATGATGACACCAACAACAATGTCCTGATTCCCTAGAAATTTCTAATGTAATAACAACAAACCTGTCATGACCACAGCATTGATTATTAAATTCTTGTCCCTCAGGTGATCGCAACTTGACAGGCGAACTCAGCAACCACCAGCACCAGTCGCCCCTCTCACAGCCAGGACTCTCCGGTGAAGATTCCATGGACACCTCTGGTGCAGAGGACGATGCTGGCCCAAGCACACTCCCAGGGCCATCAGGCTCCCAGGAAATCCCTGCCTCCACCACCTTGGCCAGTGTCACAACACCAACACCTGCCATTGTGAGCTGTGCAGCTACCACCACCACCACCACCACTCCTGCCAGTGCCACCCTGCCTGACCCATCGTCCGATGCTGGTCCATCAACATCTCAGGCTAGCAGGGAGAGTGGACGGGGGAGGACACAGGTGAGGCCATAGTTCACAAACAGGAGTGCAGGTGTAAGGCGAGGTCGGAAACAACACCCAACCCATCCTTGGACCGAGACCCTGGATGCCATTGCCAGAGTGCAAGCCGCCTACGAGCGGTCGCAGGCACAGGCGGATCGGGCACACCAAGACTCGCTACAGACCTGCCAACTGTTGCGGTCCATGGACACCCGAATGGGACAAATTGTTGACCTCATGGGGCAGCAAACAGCTCTCTGGAGGGAGTGGTTATCCCGCGCCACACCACCTCCCCCTCCCCCAAGTGGCCAGCAGGACAGGGCACCAACACCACCTCCCCCTCCCCCAAGTGGCCAGCGGAACAGGGTACCAACACCACTGCCACCATCACCTGAGGCCACTGACAGGGAGGTGGTCCCAGATTAACCTGCCCCCACAGCTGGCTCCGCTCCAGCTCCAAGATGGAGGGGCCGTCCGAGGCTGGATCCAGCACAGAGCAGTGGCAATGCACCATTCACCCTCTCGAACAGGGGCCGCCACTGACTTCACCCTTCCTTGAGCCTGGCATTCACTATGCGAACTATCTTGCCCCACAATGCCAAGCATTGGCACACGTCTGTTGGACTAGGTGTACATCACACAATGTGGTGTCCCCACGGTGTTGTCATCTGACATGACCTTCAACTCACACTTCCCCCCAACACCTATTTGTAAATATGCACTAACAGTAATCCACACCCTGTAAATAAAAATCACGGAAACACTGAAGGCTGTGTGAACTCCATGTTGAAACACAGGTTTGTCTCAGTTGTTGTCATCACCAGGTGCAGGGATCAATGTTGTTTGGAATCATGGCTCTGTGTGAGTGACCTATGGACAATCAGAGAACAACAAGCACAGGTCAGGAAACTGAATCACACCCATCACACAACAGCGTACTGCAACATCCCACATCCCATAATCATCTCAAAGTAAGCGGATCACGGTACACACATCAGGGAGCATTGCTCGTACACCATGTCCCACACACATGTGCAAACAGAACATAACAGGCAGCATTCACACACCACATCCACCCATCACCAGCAGACATACGTCACACATTGAATAGGAGCACAAGAGGTAGTTACTCACATTCAAGGAAAGTAGCGATCGATGAGCTGATGCCTCTGGTCCACACCTTCTTCCTCCCCACTATCCTCATCACTGGACATGGGTGGTATGGGAGGCGGAGCAACCTGTTGGTCTGCAGGGCCCATAATCAGCTCAATATTCTTGCGTAAGGCCAGGTTGTGGAGCATGCACCAGGTAATCACTATTTTGCATACTTTGCCGGGTGAGTATGGCAGGGCCCCTCCGATTTTATCCAGGCAGCGAAACCTAGACTTCAGCAGTCCAAATGTACGTTCCACCACCCGACGTGTCTTCCCATGGGCCTCATTATAGCGCATTTCACCTGGTGTAGTAGGATTCCGTAGGGGGCTTAGCAGCCACGGGCGGTTTGGGTACGCAGAGTCGCCTAGGTGGGGGGATGACAGACACATACATTATTACCAGGATTGGTGTGAACAGCATGGCACACATAAAAACAGTAGTCATCACAGCACACTCACCTACAAGCCACGCACGTTTTTGACGCAGATTAGCCATCAGTTGGGGACAATGCTGCTCCGCAGGATGTGGGATTCATGTGCGGACCCGGGAAATCTGGCACACACATGGGAGATGATGTTGTCAGTCAGGCACACCACTTGCACATTGATAGAATGGTAGTGCTTCCGATTGCGATAGATGGGTTCACGAGCCTGGGGTGGAATCAGACCAATATGTGTGCCATCAATGGAACCCACTACGTGTGGAATCTGACCCAGGGCATAGAAGTCACCTTTCACTGCAGCCAGCTCTGCCGGACATGGGAATTGGATGTAATCATCCTTGTAATGCATCATGGCTTGCAGCACATCCCACAGTACCATGCTGAACATGGATTGGGACATCCCCCCGGCATTACCAACTGTGTACTGGAAAGTGCCTGTCACGAAGAAGTGAAGTGCCACCATCACCTTTGCTGTGGGTGTAATTGCTCCTGGATATGGCCTGCGTGGCTGCAGATGAGGTGCCAATTGGGCTACAAGGTTCTGCAATGTCGGTCGGTCAAGCCGGAATTTGCGGATTACCTCCTCTTCAACCATGTCCTCCAGCACAGTGTATGGTCGATGCACATTTTGAGCCCTCCTGTGTTTAGAGTAGATGGGAGCAGATGTCAATAGATCAACACCGCACAGCTGTGCCACACTATCACATCTTGACCAACACAATACAAATAATACATGTTGCAGACACTGATTGAATGTGTGACGTGACAGAAATATAAGGCACTACAGCTAACTACACACACAATGTTCACCCACAAACAACATCCTGTGTGCAAGCATGTCAAGTGGTACATGCACACATGTTGAAAGAACAGCCAACATCACATGACTGAGGGACCATGCGTGGACAAGCATCCCCACAGACACACATGGACGTGTACACACAACACAAACATGGAACACACCCTCCTTGTCTTCATGCACCCATGACCCCACCTACAATGCTGTGCATCCTCACATGACAGGCATGGAAATACAACAGGCGACACACAGACGCATACACAGAATGCATGTGTACCCCCATCATTGCTACTTGCACACACAAACCACACACTCACGACTGCTTCAAAATGTGGGTATACAGCCTTAATGTACTGTGTAGATGTGGTCAATTAGAAACATGTGACCTCAAAACCAAGACGTCACCACATAGCCATGCACATATGACGCAACTTGGGCTCACATCAGTGGCCTTTGTTAACCACTGGCAAGGTCAATAGTATGACCACACATGCAACTAATGGACATAAATGAGACACGTGGACACGGGCCATTGCCATGACATAATGATTCTTGACGCATTCCGGACATGGCCTGACACACATGTACACCTATAAACATTACATGTGTGCCGAGACATTCAGTGTGTGTACACACGGCATCTGGGTACGCTTTCCGCCAACACAGAAGATGATCCTTGATACTGCAATTGTGCGTAACATTTGCTGCATGGTCAAGGACCATCATGGTCACAACCCGCCAACCGCATGTGCGCACTACCGCGATGGTGCATCTTTTGAAAATCATCACTCACTGGCATTGTAATGGCGGAGCACGCATTCCACAGGGGCGGAGCAGGCTAACACATACATTGAATGTGCAAGTGGAAATGGCAGTTGGTATCCCCCCTTTCAGTCACATAGCAGCACCCACCACAGACCGCCGGGTGCGGGCGTTCACCCATTGCCGTGTGCGGGCGGTCGCCCACCACTGAGTGCGGGCGGATGCCCACTGCCGGGTGCGGGCAGTGGGTGACCGCCCTGTGCATTGATGTTACCCTGGCATGGATGGCCATGGCCGGTCACCCACCGCCGTGTGCGGGCGGTCACCCATCGCCGTGTGCGGGCGGTGGGTGACCACCCTGTGCATTGATGTTACCCTGGCATGGATGGCCATGGCATGTCACCCACCACCGGGTGCAGGCGGTGGGTGACCGCCCTGTTCATTGATGTTACTCTGGCATGGATGGCCATGGCCGGTCTTTCACCGCCGGGTGCGGGCGGTGGGTGATCGCCCTGTGCATTGATGTTACCCTGGCATGGATGGCCATGGCCGGTCACCCACTGCCATGTGCGGAAGGTGGGTGACCGCCCTGTGCATTGATGTTACCCTGGCATGGATAGCCATGGCCGGTCACCCACGGCCGGGTGCAGGCGGTGGGTGACCGCCCTGTGCATTGATGTTACCCTGGCATGGATGACCATGGCCGGTCACCCACCGCCGGGTGCGGGCGTTGGGTGACCGCCCTGTGTATTGATGTTACCCTGGCATGGATGGCCATGGCCGGTCACCCACCGCCGGCTGAAGGTGGTCACCCACTGCCCGCACCCGGCGGTGGGTGACCGGCCATTATTAATGTCCATGGGACGGGGTGCATGACACAGGTCCTTGTGTTGCCTCAGATGTACCTGCTCTGTTCTTTGCCATGGCCTGTTGATGCATTTATCCCCTCTCATGTGCTGCCTCAGAAGTACCTGCTCTGTTCTGTGCCATGGACTGTTGATGCTCTGTGCCCCTCTCATGTGCTGCCTCAGATGGGCCTGCTCTGTTGTGAACACTGCCCTGTTGCTGTTAGGATGCTGCATTGTGCCCTCTCATGTGCTGCCTCAGATGGTGTAACGACCGGATTCTCAGACCAAGCAGCCTACCAACCGTAGCTAACCCAGTCGTCACGTAACCACACTCTTCTCAGGCCACTATATACATGATATCTAGAATACTCACCTGAGAAGGTGAAAAAGAGCTATTTACAAGCCTGTACAGTCAAAGATACCACTAACATCTAAGGAATTCCATATCATTTCCTATAGTCACCTCACTGAACAACTGATTCTTTATCTTTAACGTCACCCGACGAGTCTTTATCTTATCTTTATCTTATCTTTAACGTCACCCGATGATTCTTTATCTTATCTTTAACGTCCACAGACGATTCTTTATAGTTTCACGACTGTCTATGCTATGTTGGGTAGCTCTATCAACAATTTGGGCATTCCTGCTAAGGAGCCGATTTCCCTTCCGTATCAACAATTACTTACCACAGAGGAATCACCCATCTCTCTGTCAGCATTTGGTAAAAAAGGGTCCCGAACTTCTTCCACAGAAAATAAGGTAAAATTATATGTTCTGTCTTGCAACCATCCCTGATCCTGAGTAGTGTACCTAGTTATCAACAGTTACCCGCAAGTGGGGGTGTCTCCCTGCCCTCTATACATCAGCATCTGGTTAAAAAGGAACCCTTTACTCTCTCTCAGAGATGATAAACAAACAGGATTTGCAAACTGGGGTCTCTTTATTACAATGACAAGGATCTAAATGACTAATGCTCTATATAGCGCAATGATAGAATGCAATCACCAACACATACATTCATATAAGGAACTGAAAAGTAAAGTGAATAATCATGGCATACAAATAGATAGCTGAAAGAAAAGTGATTAATTGTGAACAGATATAATAGAAACATTTTAAGAACACCTCACGCTATTAAGAAGGGTCCAACTCTCTGTCCCTCTCTGGTGGAATTAGTACTCTATCCATCACCATGGCACCACCACCAACAGACCAACTTCTGATGTTCATCATGGTCTCTGCACTCCACTGGCTTCAACTGCACTCTAACTCTTCCAGCCAACTCCCAACTGACTTCATCATTGATTGACAGCTTCACCTGCTTAAATCCATCTGACTTCTACCATTCCAAAAACCATCTGACCGCTCTCTTCAGTTCCAAAAACCATCTGACAACTCTGCTCTTCTGTTGTCTGATAATATGGGAGGCTCTCTGCTCATGGAAATTTCCAGCAAGCACCCGGCCTCCCACTGAATTCCTGTACCAAGCCCTGTGCTCCCTGCGCTCCCACAGTGGTCAGCTGTAGTTGCGTCTAGAGCCCGGGAAAATAAGCACATTCCTTCGATAAGGGCCGGTCCTCACCGGTTTCTAACTAGTGAATAACAACTCAACTCTAAATATCACTTCTGACCTACAAACGCCTGAGACAACTGAGGCAGGAAGACAAGATGGCTGCTCTCTAGTTTAGGCCGAAAAGAGGCAAAATAGGCATAAAATCATGCCAAAGCCAATAGGCAAACCCTAAAAATAGGCTGAAATAAAGGATTCATAGCAATATACTGAGATGGCAGTGGACCATAGCCATCACCAATTCAAATAGGGCAAATTATCCTGTCGCTACAGATGGACCTGCTCTGTTGTGAACACTGCCCTGTTGCTGTTAGGATGCTGCATTGTGCCCTCTCATGTGCTGCAACAGATGGACCTGTTCTTTGCCATGGCCTGCTGATGCACTTATCCCCTCTCATGTGCTGCCTCAGATGTACCTGCTCTGTTCTGTGCCATGGACTGTTAATGCTCTGTGCCCCTCTCATGTGCTACATCAGATGTACCTGTTCTTTGCCATAGACTGTTGATACTCTGTGCCCCTCTCATGTGCTGCATCAGATGTGCCTGTTCTGTGCCATGGACTGCTGTTGCTCTGTGCCCTTCTCATGTGCTGCATCAGATGTACCTGTTCTTTGCCATGGACTGTTGATGCTCTGTGCCCCTCTCATGTGCTGCATCAGATGTACCTGTTCTTTGCCATGGACTGTTGATGCTCTGTGCCCCTCTCATGTGCTGCATCAGATGTACCTGTTCCCTTGCCATGGACTGTTGATGCTCTGTGCCCCTCTCATGTGCTGCCTCAGATGGACCTGCTCTGTTGTGAACACTGCCCTGTTGCTGTTAGGATGCTGCATTGTGCCCTCTCATGTGCTGCCTCAGATGTACCTGTTCTGTTCTTTGCCAGGGCCTGTTGATGCACTTAGCCCCTCTCATGTGCTGCCTCAGATGTACCTGCTCTGTTCTGTACTATGGACTGTTGATGCTCTGTGTCCCTCTCATGTGCTGCCTCAGATGTACCTGCTCTGTTCTTTGCCATGGCCTGTTGATGCTCTTAGCCCCTCTCATGTGCTGCCTCAGATGTACCTGCTCTGTTCCGTACCATGGACTGTTGATGCTCTTTGCCCCTCTCATGTGCTGCCTCAGATGTACCTGCTCTGTCCTTTGCCATGGCCTGTTGATGCATTTATCCCCTCTCATGTGCTGCCTCAGATGGACCTGCTCTGTTGTGAACACTGCCCTGTTGCTGTTAGGATGCTGCATTGTGCCCTCTCATGTGCTGCAACAGATGGACCTGTTCTTTGCCATGGACTGTTGATGCACTTATCCCCTCTCATGTGCTGCCTCAGGTGTACCTGCTTTGTTCTTTGCCATGGACTGTTAATGCACTTAGCCACTCATGTGCTGCATCAGAAGTACCTGCACTGTGCCATGGACTGTTGTTTCTCTGTGCCCCTCTCATGTGCTGCATCAGATGTGCCTGTTCTTTGCCATGGACTGTAGATGCTCTGTGCCCCTCTCATGTGCTGCCTCAGATGTACCTGCTCTGTTCTGTGCCATGGCCTGTTGATGCACTAAGCCCCTCTCATGTGCTGCCTCAGATGTACCTGCTCTGTTCTGTGCCATGGCCTGTTGATGCAGTTAGCCCCGCTCATGTGCTGCCTCAGATGTACCTGCTCTGTTCTTTGCCATGGCCTGTTGATGCTCTTTGCCCCGCTCATGTGCTGCCTCAGATGTACCTGCACTGTTCTTTGCCATGGCCTGTTGATGCATTTATCCCCTCTCATGTGCTGCTTTAGATGTACCTGTTCTTTGCCATGGACTGTTGATGCTCTGTGTCCCTCTCATGTGCTGCCTCAGATGGACCTGCTCTGTTGTGAACACTGCCTTGTTGCTGTTAGGATGCTGCATTGTGCCCTCTCATGTGCTGCATCAGACTGACCTGTTCTTTGCCATGGTGTAATGGCTGGATTTTCTGTTTAGATGGGATCAGCCCCCAGGGGCCCCTGTGACCCAGCCAAAACGTACTCACCTTCCCTCCTCAGATCGTATTCACAATGAGTAGATATACAGATAAATATACAGATCGCACCTAAGGACGGGGAATGACAATATATGTATGTACGGATTTTCTACAATATCTTATTCACATCAGTTGGCCTCGCGGTCACCCCGACCCAGACCGTTCTACCCTAGGGCAGATCTGACACACAATCCGGTGTGTCTACACACGGGCCTGCAGAACCCAATGCTCCCTTTTCCAAACTGTTCGCAATCTGGCGAAACTAAGCGCCAGTATCCTCCCTGGCGTTCTCACTTATCCAAGCCACAATCTGGTGGGTATTCCCACTGGTCTCCCACCCAGTGTTATCACTAACGCCGCATATCAACGACGACCACATTCCTATGAACCATTATTCGGGGGTATTGTCTCAGTGGTCTACCTGGAATAAAACTACAGTAATAACTTTGAATATGGTTTCAGATTATGTAGTGTACTCCCTGCTCTTGGCATCAAAGATCCACCCACTCCCTCCTTATTCAGTCACCATTTACCTGATCGGGATTTCTCATCCGTTCACCCAAACAGCTCCTAACTAGAAGTCGGGTTTATCAAGATTGAACATGAGCACCAGGCACACAATAATTCTATATGAATTAGGGTATTTATTAACAATAAACATAAATCACATTACTATGCAGCATAACATTTGCAAGAAAAAAGGTAAAGATTAGAGTGCACATCCTACATAAATTTGGGCGGGTATCACCTGGTTAGTGGGAAGTCTGGACTCGGCAGTCATCTAGGCTCCTGTCTCGTCTCTGGGTCCTGGCTCGCCTCGCAGTCACCCTCAGCCGTCACAAGTACACGTCTGCACCGCTAGGCTCAACCTCGTCTGCTCTCCCTCAGGACCTCGGAACCTTGCTGTTTATTAGCTACCGTCTCTCTCTCTCTCTGTACCAGTGCGCTCCGCGCTACTTCTCGTTCAGTCTATCTCAGAGAGTTTCGGTCTTAAATCTTTCTCCGACTTCAAAGATGGCGACTCATCCACCATGAAAATGAATAATGGCAGAGATGCTAATGGCTAGATGCCGCCTACGGACTAACTGACAAAAAGACTAACACCTTCGCTAATATCAAAGCCCGTTCCTTCATGGAAATTCACGGCCAGTAACCTGCCGCCCACCAAATTCTTGTACCTCCCCGTACCAAGGACACTTTCCCAGCTGGCCAGCCTGAAGTTGTGTCTTCGGAGTGGAGAAAAATACATTCCTTCGATAAGGGTCAGCCTGAACCGGTTCTCTCCAAGCGAACAACAGCTTGAAACTAAAACATTACTCTTCACCTAGAAAGCCTTCTCGAGCTACCGGGCAGAAAGCAAAATGGAGTCTGTCTCGTTTAAGGCCTACGGAGCCCATAATATGCATAGCTCCATGAATAACAGATCGGCATGTTAGCAAATGAGTAAATCATGACTAGTACTTATATATCTATCCCCTAACTTAAATTCATAAGCCTTACTCTAAGGGAAATAACACGAAAATGCCTTTATATATGTAAGACAGGGTCCCTGTCTATCGGCCTAATCCCTATGCTATGGGGGTGATAGGCTGGAGTCACTCTCCATCATTCTCCATCTCCAAAGAGCTAGCAAAAAGACAGCCATAACATTACACCCCTTGACTCCAGTCTATTAACCACAAACTAAATAGAACTAACGTCAGTAGAGGAATAATATGAGACAAAATTAACCGATCTACGACCCTTACTAAGTCTAAAAAATTGTAGCAGGGAAGGGATACACTGAATAAAGCAACAAATTGCTATAAGGATACAGACAGCAACAATAACCCCCCCTAAAATTTGTCGCATGAAATGCATGTCAGGGAGCCAATTAAAAAGCCAGTCAAAGAAACCCTGATCTATATGTTCTCTGATTTCTGCAGTCAAGTCGTGGAGTTTGTTAATGTGGGACTGGATATCTTTAGAATGGTCAGACAAATTAAAACAGCATAGACCTTCAAAATCAGAGCACTCGTGCCCATGTTTTAACAACAAATAATCGATTGCTGCACGGTTTTGCAAAATAGCTCTACGTTCACCTTGGGAATCTAATAATAAATCTGATAAAACAGTAGACGTTTGGTTTATAGACTTCACCATCCAGCAGGCCATTTTGCCGATTGTTTTGGCATTATAAACGGCCAATGCTGGAACACCAATAATAGAAAAAGCTAAACCAAGATATTCTGATCTGGAATAAAGATGAACAGAGGAATCACAATCTTCATGTAATGACATTGAGTCTCGGACAATACGGGAATGGGAAGGAGGATGTGAAGAAAACATTAGCAAACTTAATCTAGTGATGGCACATGGGCCAGCAGAAATATTCGCAGGAATATAGGGCCAAGATGAATTCCCGCAGGAAAAGAGCCATCCAGCTGGCAATAACATTGAACGATAATGGCTAGTAGCTACTACTAAACGTTTACAGGTCATATTGTTCTTCACTGAAAGGCATGAATTAGGAAGTCTCTTTGAACATAACAAACGTTGATGAAATGAAAAAGTAGTAGCGGCTTGGAGTTTCAACCGCAAACACTCGGTAATAGCCTTAGGATTGCAGGTCATCACGAAGCAAAGGTCACCAGGGGTAATATTAAAAGTAGTAATTCTGGAATTAATAGGGATATCAAGGTCTGGAAGAAGAGTACATGAGGGACAGAACTCGTGGGCCGCAAAATCGCCCAGAATAACATTAGGTCGGGCATTGGATACATTAAACACATGGCGCAAAGTCTCAGTGGATGCAGGGACAGCTACCAAACAGGTCGCTAGAATGTCAGTAACACTCTTCATAGGAGTGAGGCAAAAATGCGGAGAGTTCGTCACCCGCTTCGCGAGTGTGACCCAGAAATTTGAAGACGAACGCCACGCAGACCGCGTGGCTCTTATAATTCCATCAACCGGCGTCGGTGGATCCTCTCCTCTCCCGGCGTAGCAAGCCAAAAGGAGTCCAACGC
Source organism: Lissotriton vulgaris (assembly GCF_964263255.1). NCBI lineage: Eukaryota > Metazoa > Chordata > Amphibia > Caudata > Salamandridae > Lissotriton > Lissotriton vulgaris. Next base: position 2,073,135,477 of record NC_141687.1, read on the forward strand.
CGACACATCCTGCAGCAGCAGTCCAAAGAATGATCTGAAACAATACAAATACAGGCCTTAATCATTCTCGTAAGTAACATTTATCAGCTGGGACAGCTTCCCAGCCATCTTTCCCTGGCTTCATCACCAAAACGGTGTTGTCATGACCGGTCGCAATAATATCAGCCTGTTCAGGAGGATTTTTAGGCGATTGCACCCATATTTTAGCTCCAGGAAGATCAGACGATCCGAAGCCTTTTTGTCCTCGCACAGTTAGCAACGTTGGGGCAGAGCCTTTCTTGATCTCACCACTGAAGACAGGCATAATCAGTAACTGAGCAACACGGTCAGACTTTTTGATCAATAAGTCAGTCTCACTGCTATTAAGCAAGAGAACCTTAATCTCTCCCTGATAATCACTGTCAATCACTCCTCCGAGTACTTGTACACCTTTCAGGGCCAGGCCAGATCTAGGGGCAATTAATCCAAAACTACCGGCAGGTATAGAGACACCAATGCCAGTCTCAACAATGATTCGATCTTTTCCTGGAAATTGTGCATCATTTAATGCATGCAGGTCAAGGCCTGCGGAACCTGGGGTTGCTCTACATGGAGCCAAAGCACCGGGGGTAATTTCCCAATATGTGACAGTTTTCGAAACAGAATTAGGTTTTGCATCAATATGTGGAGGAAACAAACGCATCAAAGGAGATTCAGCATGTAATAAAGGACGATTATTTAAAATTAACAAAGCTTGAAGTAGGACATCTCTCCACTGGCTGTAACGGTCATCAGTCAACTTGCGCAACTGTTCTTTCAACAAGCCATTCATTCTCTCAATCAGTCCTGAAGCTTGAGGGTAATATGGAATATGAAACACCCAATCTATATTATTCTCCGTACAGAATTCCTGCACCAATCTTCCACGAAAGTGGGATGCATTGTCTGATTGAATCTGGAATGGGACACCATAATACAAAATAATGAGCTCCAGGGTTTTAATTGTATTCACTTGGGTAGCATTCTTGCAAGGGAAAGCGACCAAAAGGCCACTATAAGTATCAACAACTGTACAAATGTATTGACAGTTTCTGCTCATAGGGAGCGGACCAATATAATCAATCTGCCAAATTTGGGCGGGCAATTTACCTCGATGTAAGTGGCCTCGAACAATTTGAGGCACCTCTTTCTTTCTAGAATGCTGGCAAATGGGGCAATGTAGAATGACATCTTTAATTAAAGAAAAGGGAATATGAATTCCTCTATCGGCAGCCCACCTGTTAGTGGCTTTCTCTCCAAAATGTCCTGCTTTCTGATGGGCCCACTTCGCCAATCCCGCCAAATCAGAATCCTGCATGTCAACCACTGCCTCAGAAATTTTAGACTGTTCATCTGCAATATTATGAAAAAATTTGTCAAGGGAGTCGATTGGAGTATGAGCATCCACGTGAAAGATTGTTACAGTACTCTGCGGAAGCAATTCCCAAATTTCTTGCCACAACTCTTTACCCCATAACTCCTTAGAATGCAGTTCCCAATTATGAGAATGCCATGTTGGCAGCCACACCGCTAGTCCATTTGCAGTGGACCAAGAATCAGTGAAAATGTGACATGTACCTGGTAACTCTTGTTTCAAAACTTGATAAACCGCATAGAGTTCAGCATATTGACTACTCTTACCGTCTCCAGTTGTGCATAACAATTTCTTCGTAGTTGGGTTATAAGAAACAGATTTCCAATGTCTTTTGTCACCAATGAACTTCGCAGAACCATCCGTAAACCACACATGTTTTCTATCCTCCACGGACAGATCATCAAATGATTTACCCCACTTCACGGGAGACTCCTGCACTACGGGAACCGAACACTCACTTTCAGCCTCATTGGAGGGCGCCTGCGCCACTCGCTCATGTAAAACCGCCACACCTTTCGGACCCACACGTGCCCTGTCCTGAATGTACCATTTCCATTTAATTACACTAGCCTCCTGAGCATGTCCAATTCGATGGGACTTCGGTGAACTCAAAACCCACTGCATAATGGGAATTTCAGGCCTCAAAATCACAGCATGGCCTAGGGTCAATTGCTCGGTATCCACCAGAGCCCAATAACAAGCAAGCAACTGTTTTTCAAAAGGTGAGTAACGCTCACCCGCCTCTGGCAACTTTTTGGTCCAAAAACCTAATGGCACTTTTTGTCTGCCCTGCTTTTGCCACAAACTCCAATTGGCATACAGGCCTTCCACGGACACATTCAGATCCACATCACCGTCACTCACAGGCCACAAATCCAAAGCATACTGAATAGCTTCTTTAGCCAAATTAAAAGCAGTCTGTTGAGGTTCACCCCATTCAAACGCATTCTTTTTACGAGTGACTCGATACAATGGAGCCAAGATCTGACTCAAATGGGGAATATGCTGACGCCAAAATCCAAACAATCCAATAAAGCATTGCGCCTCTTTCCTGTTTCTGGGAACAGCAAAATCAAGTATTTTTCATTTAACTTGTGGAATCACCTCTCTGTGACCCTCATGCCAATTAATTCCCAGAAATTTTACAGCTTGGGATGGAGTTTGTAATTTGTCAGGATTAATTTCCCAACCTTTTGCTCGCAAACAATCAATGATTTGATCTAAATGGGATTGTACCTGGTCTTGCGTTTCACCTTGAATCAAAATGTCGTCAATATAATGACAAATCTGAACTTGTGGATTCGTGGGCACTTCAGATAAATGTTCCGCCACCAGCCGGTGACAGATCGTAGGACTATGTACATAGCCTTGAGGAAGACTCCGGAACGTCATTTGACGTCCATTCCATGTAAAACTGAATTGTTCCTGGCATTCGGGGGCAATCGGAATTGAAAAGAATGCATTAGCAATATCAATAGAAGCATACCACGTACCTGGGTGCTTTTGAATTCTCTGAATCAGTGTAACAATGTCAGGCACTGCAACAGTCAATTTAGGTGTGTGTTTGTTCAATTCTCGATAATCAACAGTCATGCGCCAAGAGTTGTCACTTTTGCGCACGGGCCAAACAGGATTATTCCAAGCAGATGTGACCGGAGTAATGACTCCCGCGTCAACCAAATCCTGAATCGTAGCTGTAATTTCTTCATGACCACCTGGAATGCGATATTGTTTCTGAGAAATCACTTTCGTCGCTAAAGGGATCTTAATAGGTGGCATGCGTAAACGGCCAACCCGTACGGGTCTGGTCGAAATGTACTGTCGTGTACCAAATTGATAACATCCATCATCCAAATGCAAAGTCATACCTTTCAAAATGTCAATTCCAATAATGTATTCCAAAAGTGGCACAACCAACACAGAGTATTCTCTACGAGGAATTCTACCAATTTTAATTTCGAGTGCAGTTTGAACCGCGGGTGTCTCTTTACCACCCAGACCGGTAATTGTAAAAGACTGTCCATGAAATTTTCTCGACTTACCATGAATTAAAGTGGCCTCCGCCCCAGTATCAACCAACGCTCGGGCCCTTTGGATATTACGATGTTTCCAAAAAATCTCAATATCTACATAGGGTCTGTAATCTCTGTGGGCCCACTTGCGTACCGGAGCTTGACCTACTTCCTAGTCATTTTTCCTACGTTCCGTCAACCAAGACAGATCAGGGTAAATGTTCTCAGTTTTCTTTGGTATTAGGATTTCTTGTTCATATCCGTCTCCAGTACGAAACGGATTAGTGTCAGATTCAAAAAGTTGTGAGTTACGGTCAGAGAGTCTGTTACGATCCTCTCTCTTTCTCATGTCAGGGGAGTAACTCCTTGCATCTCGTCGTCTGTCAAAAACACGATCATCTCTACCCCTTTCACGATCATCCTCTCTCCCCCTCCCATCATTCCGACGGGGGGATCCATCACGTTCATAGCGCCGATCATCACGGCGATCAAAATTCACACGTCGCCTCTCATCACCACTGTCATCCGAACCACGGTCATACTCATTCTTTCGCACACGGCGGGCACCCTCCTTACGATCCAAACCACGCTTACGAAACATGTCCCATAAGCGATTATTAGGCTCGCCATCAATGTCTTCCCTTTTGACACCATCAGCAATGAGAGCAAGAAACATGTCACGTCTAGAGAACTTATAGTCCCCACCAGTACGACCCTCAGGTCGGGATTGTCTTTCAGGTTTAAACCATTCACCCAGCTCACCAAGCTGGCGAACAGACTCAAGCACAGCAGACAAAGGATTGCCAGTTTGATTAATCAATAATGTCATCATGACCTGCTTGTAAGCAACAGGAGAAGTACGTATAATGCGGTTACGCACAGAAGATGTTAAAAGACCATCCAATAACCTGTCAGCAGTACTAAGGAAGATACACGTTTTCATGACTTCCTCCTTCAAACGTTGCGACGCATCGCGCAGAGTGTACCACGGTTTTTCATCAGTAGGCCAATCAGATTCAGTTGGATATTTATGATTACAGCCCTCAGACGCAAGCTGGAGCAAAGAAATTTGAACACCACCATTATAATTCCGAAAATGGTCCTGAATCGTAGAATCAGAACTTAAAGAGCAGAATCGTAAGCAATCAACAGCATCAAGCATAATACCGGCAGCGCCAAGATCATAAAGACGCACCATCCAGGTAAGCAAGGCCTCACCAGGCCGTTGTTTAAATCGTTGCAGGATGTCACTAATCTCCTGCTGAGTAAAATCTTCCATACAATCGAGAGCTATACCACCCGGATTACCAGGGGCTTGTTGTAATTTTCGTCGAAAGATCGGGTGAGCAGAGACTGCGGGAAGAGCTTCCGAGGAAGCCCGCATCTTAGATTTAACAGAACAATCAGGGCAAGCTACGTCATCCACACGGGAAGAACGAGCACGGTCACAATCGGTAGTCAAATCAATGCATGAAGCAGATTTACAATCACGTCCGGAGCGAGAAGACTCGCGCTTGTCACCCTCCTCTGCCGAGGAGTCAGAAGTATGAGAATCCCAGATATTACCGTCCCACTCGTCGGGGTTCCAATCCAGTCCAGCTTTCGCTACAACCATACGCACTTTGCGTGAAGACACACGTCCACGACGATGTTTATATTTATATCGTGCAATACGGACCGCAGCTCTTTCGGCAATGGTCTGATATGTTTCAAGTTTATCGCCAAGCAATTTGTTTTGACAACGCAACAAAGTGTGCGCATTTTGCAACTCGACACACTGTCCTTCCGAATCTTTAAACTGTTTCTGTAGTTGAACAAACCTCTCATGCAATATTCTGTATGCATTAAGAACAATCCACCCTCTGCGTCCTAAAATAGGAAGCTCATCACCCTTCACTACTGGCGCTTTCTGTAGGCATGACACCACATCAGCAGGCTCCGCCTGCTCCAAGCATGAAGACCAATTTTCACTCAAACCAGTAGAATCAGCCCACTCACGGGCCAAAGCCTCGTAAGGCGTAGACTCCCAGCCGGGAATCTGGATCGGTAATTTGAAGACCGACGTTGATTTTTTCGCACACATAATGATACGCAAAAACTATATACACAATTATAAACAAAATTTCATACGTACAAGCCGAGCGCAAACCAACGAGATTAAAACAACACAATGCACACAGGCTTCGTAAACAGTTCGTGACGCCAGATGTAATGGCTGGATTTTCTGTTTAGATGGGATCAGCCCCCAGGGGCCCCTGTGACCCAGCCAAAACGTACTCACCTTCCCTCCTCAGATCGTATTCACAATGAGTAGATATACAGATAAATATACAGATCGCACCTAAGGACGGGGAATGACAATATATGTATGTACGGATTTTCTACAATATCTTATTCACATCAGTTGGCCTCGCGGTCACCCCGACCCAGACCGTTCTACCCTAGGGCAGATCTGACACACAATCCGGTGTGTCTACACACGGGCCTGCAGAACCCAATGCTCCCTTTTCCAAACTGTTTGCAATCTGGCGAAACTAAGCGCCAGTATCCTCCCTGGCGTTCTCACTTATCCAAGCCACAATCTGGTGGGTATTCCCACTGGTCTCCCACCCAGTGTTATCACTAACGCCGCATATCAACGACGACCACATTCCTATGAACCATTATTCGGGGGTATTGTCTCAGTGGTCTACCTGGAATAAAACTACAGTAATAACTTTGAATATGGTTTCAGATTATGTAGTGTACTCCCTGCTCTTGGCATCAAAGATCCACCCACTCCCTCCTTATTCAGTCACCATTTACCTGATCGGGATTTCTCATCCGTTCACCCAAACAGCTCCTAACTAGAAGTCGGGTTTATCAAGATTGAACATGAGCACCAGGCACACAATAATTCTATATGAATTAGGGTATTTATTAACAATAAACATAAATCACATTACTATGCAGCATAACATTTGCAAGAAAAAAGGTAAAGATTAGAGTGCACATCCTACATAAATTTGGGCGGGTATCACCTGGTTAGTGGGAAGTCTGGACTCGGCAGTCATCTAGGCTCCTGTCTCGTCTCTGGGTCCTGGCTCGCCTCGCAGTCACCCTCAGCCGTCACAAGTACACGTCTGCACCGCTAGGCTCAACCTCGTCTGCTCTCCCTCAGGACCTCGGAACCTTGCTGTTTATTAGCTACCGTCTCTCTCTCTCTCTGTACCAGTGCGCTCCGCGCTACTTCTCGTTCAGTCTATCTCAGAGAGTTTCGGTCTTAAATCTTTCTCCGACTTCAAAGATGGCGACTCATCCACCATGAAAATGAATAATGGCAGAGATGCTAACGGCTAGATGCCGCCTACGGACTAACTGACAAAAAGACTAACACCTTCGCTAATATCAAAGCCCGTTCCTTCATGGAAATTCACGGCCAGTAACCTGCCGCCCACCAAATTCTTGTACCTCCCCGTACCAAGGACCCTTTCCCAGCTGGCCAGCCTGAAGTTGTGTCTTCGGAGTGGAGAAAAATACATTCCTTCGATAAGGGTCAGCCTGAACCGGTTCTCTCCAAGCGAACAACAGCTTGAAACTAAAACATTACTCTTCACCTAGAAAGCCTTCTCGAGCTACCGGGCAGAAAGCAAAATGGAGTCTGTCTCGTTTAAGGCCTACGGAGCCCATAATATGCATAGCTCCATGAATAACAGATCGGCATGTTAGCAAATGAGTAAATCATGACTAGTACTTATATATCTATCCCCTAACTTAAATTCATAAGCCTTACTCTAAGGGAAATAACACGAAAATGCCTTTATATATGTAAGACAGGGTCCCTGTCTATCGGCCTAATCCCTATGCTATGGGGGTGATAGGCTGGAGTCACTCTCCATCATTCTCCATCTCCAAAGAGCTAGCAAAAAGACAGCCATAACACATGGACTGTTGATGCACTTATTCCCTCTCATGTGCTGCCTCAGGTGTACCTGCTCTGTTCTTTGCCATGGCCTGTTGATGCACTTAGCCCCTCTCATGTGCTGCCTCAGATGTACCTGCTCTGTTCTGTACCATGGACTGTTGATGCTCGTTGCCCCTCTCATGTGCTGCACCAGATGTACCTGTTCTGTTCTATCCAGTGCCCATGCTCCTGGCTACTCTAGGTGTTGACCCCTATTATGTGCAATAAAGCAAGTTATTCCTGTGTAGTGGTTTCGCTGTGTCATTCCTGGTTGTCTCCTTGCATTGTTGATATATTGGTGCTATCGTAAATGCTGTGTCCCCAACATGCCCCTCCCCATGTCACAGCCCCGGCAGGTACTCCCCTTACGACAGCGATTGGTGTGTTTGCGTACCTGCGTCGTCGCCAGCGACGGTCCATGACTTGCTGGTGGTGGAGCACGAAGAGGAGCGGAAATGCGTGTAGAGCTGGGTCCATGACAGTGATCTGCCTGTGGTGGGTATCTCTCTGCAATGTTTTGCCTCTCCGCTGTGGTGAATCCGCCGTGTTCAGGCTGGTGGTTTTTCCGCTGAGATTTGCTGTGTCTTTTCCGCCATCGTGATTACGTGGACGGTCGGAGACGTCATTCCGTACGGCGGTGTCTCTAGATTGGTTACGTCCGCCGCGGGGTCGGGTGTATTTACGTGGCGGTGCAAGTTCTTACGCGGCGTATGGAAATTTGACAGTGCTTCCCATCCTAATATGGCGGACAGACTGGCGGACTGAAAAAAGGCATTTTCCGCCTACTCCAGGCCAGTGGTCGGCCTTCCGTCCGCCATCCTAATCGAACCCTATGTTAGGAACGCTCAGCCAATTAGAAAACTGCATGCACTCTGCACACAGTGATCACCCGCTCCCCCTGCCGGACATCTGTACAGGTACCCACTGGCCCCACATTGTGTTCATGCAAGGTCGAAACCCACCTGTGCTTTGTTTAAAACGACCAGATTTATGGCCCAGTGACTAGACCCAGATTTCTGTCTCCAAAGGAATGTACAAATTGTTTTTATGATGCCTCATGTAATGTATACAATGACAGCCGAAACCAATGTGATCTCATTGTCTTGCTATGTTGGTCCTGTGCTGGTAGTGATGGAATCTTATACTACTACTCTTGCTGCTGACACCTTCTGCGTACCATTGTTTGGTTATGGAAGCTTGCACTGCTGCGTGCCATGTAGTTTCTATATTGTGAATTAATACAGCTTGATGTAAACCTTTCCTTTACATGAGGGCAACATGATTGCCATTTTGAAGGCATGTTTTAATGCATGATGCAAAGGGGGAACACTCACAAAATGTAAACGAAGTTTCCCTTTCGTGTTGCATATCAAACAGCAAAAACAGCTTTCAAAATGGAATTGAGCATTTTGTAAAATGTTTTGCCAAGGGGCCTCATACCATTTGTGACACCTTCAACCAGAATTTAGTTTGTAGCCAGGATCACTTTACACAGCAACATTTTGAGACCATAGAGGCAGCTTTAAAATCCAAAATACAATCTACCGAATGCAACAGGTTGGTGTGTGAAAAGTCAAGAGAAGGTTACTTGTAGCCACTTGGCCACAACATAGAAAGCAACATAAAATGGAATTGGTAAATGGGTGCCTTTTTTATTTTCATGCCTCTCCACTGTAATTTATACATTTAAGTGAAGGAGCTGCAAGGAAGTGCATGCAAGGTCAATTTAACAATCTTGAGAATGGAAAGCTAATTTGCCCTGCCAGAAATCACGTTTTTAACTTGGAGATCATGGCTATCTCACCAGCCATCAGGACTTCAAACTATTAAATTGCATATCACAGCATATTTTATTTGCCCACAAGATAAGACAGTAGTTAACATCTAGGCATGCCATCACTATGAGTCTGATATCAGGGGAGCTTTCATGATGTCTCATGCAAAACATACTTAAAACATGCAAGTAATATTTCTTAAATATTTTCTCTTCATTGCAAGAGAAACAGTTACTTTATAGCTAGACAGAGGACTCCCATTCCAGCAGCAGGAGCAGGACATCAAAGTAAGTGAATAAGAAAGTATTTATTTTTAAGGTTTTATATAGCCCCAACATGACCCTTGTGGGTATCAGAGTGCTTTACAAGTAAGGTAGTTGAACAAAAAGAACAATGTATTTCCAAAAGTGATGACCTGCAAAACAGCTAGTTGTGCTGTTCGATACAGTGATAATGTGAATTTTGTCATGAGAAGAGATTTAACTTCTCTCATGAACGAGGCAGTGGAGGGGTTTAGTCTGGTTGCTGGGGGTGGTGCATTCCCAATCCTTGGAGCAATTCCTGAGAAGGTGCGGTTAAAAGTTTTCTTTTTGGCAAATCTTTGTGGCTTCAGAAGAAGGTTTCTGCCACTCCTGGATAATCTGTTGCCGCATGAGAGCACCAGTTTCTAGGCCAGATACCTCGTGATGTTGTGATGTAGGGCTTTGTGGGTAATACAGGCAATTTTTTGTTGGAACCTGTGATGCGCCTGGCCGCTGAGTTGATTGAAGCTCTTACAGGGGCAGTTGTGGATCTGGGGAGACCACAGAGAGTTGCACTACCATATTCTAGTCTTGGGAGTACTAGTGCTTGGACTGCCAGTTTGTAGTCATTTGCTGGAAAGAAGGATTTTAATTTTCTCAAGGTGTTCATCTGAAAGTGTGCACCTTTTGCTGCGGCACTGATGTGTTTCTGCATGTTTAGATTTTTGTCCACAGTTACTCCCAGCGATTTTGCTGAATCGATTGTAAGAGGTTGGCAGTTGATGGATGATCGGTTAGGTAGAGCGATTAGTAGGAATTCAGACTTGAGGGTGTTTAGCTTGAGGTTGTTTTCGGCCAGCCAGGACTGAGTTTTTAATATGTTAGATTGAGAGATATGATGTCTTCCGGAGAGTGTATCTTTAAGTATAGCTCCATATCCACCTCCCCATAGACAGCCTAGACGGACGTCCGGGGTACCGACGGACAGAGCGGTGCTCTGTTTTACCTGCGCTGTGGCCAGGTAAGGTGGGGCGTACATTCCCTAAAACTTAGGCGAATCTTAGGTGATATAATATATCTCCTTTATTTTTTCAACACTTTCACCGATTTAATTTACACTAAGCAGTAGCATAAGTCAAATTCCTGAAGAAGCAGTAGGAGACCACCTGGCTCCGCCTTTACTGCAGAAACATGTCGACCAAACATCTATTCCAGTAGTTATTTGTTTACACTACTATGCACTGGTTTTACTTTGGGAGTGGATAGGATCTCATTAAAATTGTTATTTTTCTCCACTTCTACTACCCAATTTTAAGATTCTCTCACATTAAGCACATATTAATTTATCACATTAAGCACTGCTAGTCAGATTACCTCCTGATACTACAGTATACCACACTCACATTTGAGGCATATCCATTAGATTAGGCTACAACCTGCCAAATCTACTGTGGGTAAAACCACTTTCCTTCAGTACAGGATTTAAGGAAATTGTTTTTACGTCCTATATTCCTATCACATAAGACATTTACACGTGCCCATGCGATAGGCTTACTAACAGAGATGCATTCGCTAGAAATTGCAATCGCATTGGGCAAATTCCTGAAGGCCGTAAAAGATTTTGGTAGGGAGATATCGAAGGATGGGCACTGATTTTAAGTTCTTTTAAGCCTTTTATAAAGTTTAAATCTGTCTTTTTATTCTTCCAGATATGTGAAAACTTTGGTAAAATTTGGGTTTAATGAATTGTGTATCAGGAGGTGTTACCCTCTTTTAACCTTCTCTTTTTTTTCTTTTTAACAAATATGAATTTTAACTATTTATGACGTAGGAATATTTTGTCTGCTCGTACTTTGTCCGATTCTGTTTGCATTTTGTTTGTATTGTTTAAAAGACTATGGTCTAAATAAACAAGTTTCTCTCTCTCTCTCAGTAGCATAAGTCAAGTTCCTGAAGAAGCAGTAGGAGACCACCTGGCTCCGCCTTTACTGCAGAAACATGTCGACCAAACATCTATTCCAGTAGTTATTTGTTTACACTACTATGCACTGGTTTTACTTTGGGAGTGGATAGGATCTCATTAAAATTGTTATTTTTCTCCACTTCTACTACCCAATTTTAAGATTCTCTCACATTAAGCACATATTCATTTATCACATTAAGCACTGCTAGTCAGATTACCTCCTGATACTACAGTATACCACACTCACATTTGAGGCATATCCATTAGATTAGGCTACAACCTGCCAAATCTACTGTGGGTAAAACCACTTTCCTTCATGGTGAAGGATCCTAAATGATGTAGGGCGGTACAGGTCGGTAATCTGATGGGAACAATTTTCTCACCACGAAATACTCTCAGTGGATTTCACGGCTCTCCCCTATAGACACACAGATAGTTTGTAGTTGTTTGACCCACTGCTATCCTGGTTGTTGGTATGCATATCGTCGGAGTACATGTGAAATTGTATATTTGATGAGCTGAGGATATCAGTGAGTGGCTCCATGAATAGGTTGAACAGTGTAGGTGAGAGGGAAGAGCCCTGTGGTACTCCTAAAGTGACTGGGATGTCCAAGGACAGGGATTGATTGACCTTGAAACTTTGGGATCTATTATGGAGGAACGAGGTGAACCAATTAAGCACTGACCCTGATAAGCCCATTCTATATTTCAAGAGGTCTAGGAGATTCTCATATTTGACAGTGTCAAAGGCTGAGGATAAGTCAAGCAGGATTGGCAGGCAGACTTTGTTCTGATCTAGGATTTTTAGTGTGTCATCTACTATGTGGATCATAGCCGATTCAGTGTTGTGACCTCATTGGTCTTCATTGAGCAGGTTTAAATTGGCGAAGTGGTTTTCCAGCTGGATGAGTACATATTTTTCAAGGAGTTTAGGCAGAGTTGGGATGTTGGAAATTGAGCGGTAATTATTTAAGTCTGTGGGGTCTGCCATCAGTTTTTTTAGGATGGGGGATACTTGTTCAGGTTTGAGAATTTTGATAATCTTCGTCCAAAGTGACAGTAGCAGCGGTATGAAGTCTTTTAGGTAGTTTGCGGGAAGGGGGTCAGAGAAGTGGTTGGAGTGGTTCAAGTACATGAGCGCTTTTAGAATTGCTTCTTGACTGTACGTTGTGAAGGATGACCATGAAGCGTTATTTTTGGGGGCGAGCTTAGATGTGCAGTGATTGGGGTTGTTCGAGCGGGAAATGACGTGTCCTTCTGAGTGTCAGTCTGAGCTACCATGGCATTAAGTAGGTCCGTTTTCAAGTGTTCTGTCTTCATCGTGAAGAAGGAGTCAAATTCTTCGCAACTGGATGGTGTGCATTGACCAGTTTGGGTGGGGTGAGATAAGCCAAGAGTTTTGACTAGTTCAAATAGGTTTTTGGGTTGATTATTGGCTTTGTCTACTTGATTTTTGAAGAAGTTTCCTTTTGAATGTCGGATCTTTCTATAGTAGGAGTTTCTGGTGGCTCTAAGCAGTATGAGGTGTTCAGGGGATGGTGATGACCTCCATCGCCGTTCAACTAGTCTTAAGGCTCGTATGTCCCTATTGAGTCTCCCGTCGCACTAGGGTTTAGAGTTTTTTGAGAGCCTCTTCAGTGGTAATGGAGCAGTTGTGTCTAGTATCGGGGTTATAGGGTTAAAGCAGTGGTTTGTCAAAGCATGAACATCAGATAGGTCTTCCGGGGGGAGCAGGAGGTTGACAGGGGTAGATGTGGGTATGTCAGTGATGGAATTTTTAGGTTCCTCTTCCATATTTTAGGTTGATCCCTAACAGAATGTAGAATACAAGAATATTGATTTACCAGAATATCGAAGTAAATATATAGAATGACAGAATACTGACTCCCTATCTACAAACAGGTAAGTGAAAAAATATAGAATACAAAATATTGATGTTAAAAATATAGAATGCTGCAATATTCAATTTTTTTTAATGTCTTAAAAATAATATAATATTAATTAAATAATAAATATAATTAAGTAAAACATACTCAAAATTAAGTAAAAAAGGTCAAAATTTATAAATAAAAAATGTATCTAAAAAAAGAAACACACATTTTTATTTTTATATATATATTTATATATATTAATTTAATATTAAAAAGTAATTATTATTTATAATTTTAAAATGTTAAAAACAAATTTTAAAATATAATTACATATATATATAAATAAACCTATATTATAAATATCAATATAAATTATATATAATAAGTTAAAACATCAAAAATATATATTTTTAAATTAATATTTTACAGTACATTAAATATAACAATAGTGAAAATGTTGCATAACGTGGGGGATAAAATTACTATTCCTACTCCAGCGAGTGGTACAGTAAGGAGAGTGTTTTGTATAGCGGGTGGGTAAAAATTACTGTTCCCACTACAGTGAGTGCAAAAGTAGGGAAAGTGTTAGATAGCGGGTGGGTAAAAATTACTATTCCCACTCCAGTGAGTGCAATAGTAGGGAAAGTGTTGGATAGCCTGTGGGTAAAAATTATTACTCCCACTCCAAACAGTGCAACAGTAGGGAAAGTGTTGGATAGCGGGTGGGGAAAAATTACTATTCCCACTCCAGTGAGTGCAACAGTAGGGAAAGTGTTGGATAGCGGGTGGGTAAAAATTACTATTCCCACTCCACACAGTGCAACAGTGGGGAAAGTGTTGGATAGCGGGTGGGTAAAAATTACTATTCTCACTCCAGTGAGTGCAACCGTAGGGAAAGTGTTGGATAGTGGATGGGTAAAAATTACTATTCCCACTCCAGTGTGTGCAACAGTAGGGAAAGTGTTGGATAGCGGGTGGGTAAAATTACTATTCACACTCCAAACAGTGCAACAGTAGGGAAAGTGTTGGATAGTGGGTGGGTAAAAATAACTATTCACACTCCCGTGAGTACAACAGTAGGGAAAGTGCTGGATAGCGGGTGGGTAAAAATTACTATGCCCACTCCAAACAGTGCAATAGTAGAGAAAGTGTTGGATAGCGGGTGGGTAAAAATTACTATTCCTACTCCAGTGAGTGCAACAGTAGGGAAAGTGTTGGATAGCGGGTGGGTAAAAATGACTATTCCCACTCAAAACAGTGCTACAGTAGGGAAAGTGTTGGATAGCGGGTGGGTAAAAACGTACTAATCCCACTCCAGTGAGTCCAACAGTAGGGAAAGTGTTGGATAGTGGGTGAGTAAAAATTACTATTCCCACTCCAAACAGTGCAACAGTAGGGAAAGTGTTGGATATCTGGTGGGTAAAAATGACTATTCCCACTCCAGTGAGTGCTACAGTAGGGAAAGTGTTGGATAGCGTAGAGGTTAAAAGTAACATACTTATAAATTTCAGAAAAATTGTAACAAAATATCGAATTATCATAAATTAACAATAAATTAACTAAAAGTACCAATAAATAAAAATTAACAATAACTTTAATAACATTAAATTACATCCCATCCTATTCCCCAATAAACACACAGCGCACTCCACATAAACTTTCACATAATCAATATAATGATCAATTAATCGATTAATATAAATTAATTACCAAATAATTAACAGTAAATTAATTATCAATACAAATAAAATTAATAAATATTAAAAATGATTTACAAATTAATAATTAATACAATTAATATAATTATCAATTAATTAATTAATCAAAGGTAATTACCAATTAATAATTAACAATAAATTAATTATCAAAACCACTGAATAAAATGTAATAATTACTTAATTACAATTAAATTACTTCCCACCCTATTCCCCTATAAACCCACAACCCTCTCCTAAAAAAGTACACTTTTAACATAATAACAAATGAATTATTAACATTTACCAATAAATTATTATTCTTCAAATTATAATTATGAATTAATTAATTTACACTATAAATAATGAAATACAAAATTATCAATTAAGTAATGTATGTATTAATTAATTTTAATTAAATTACTTCCCGCCCTATTCCCTTATAAACCCACAACCCGCTACGGAATAAAATTACACAAAAATTAATTAACATATAATTAATTAATTCAAATAAAATCTTAATGAATATATTATAATTAAATTACTTCCCACCCTATTCGCCTATAAACCTACAACCGCTACGGAACTAAAATACGCAAAAATGATTTAACATAAAATTCATTACTTTAAAAACATTCCAACATACATTACAAACACAATATATACTTTTAACACATATACTAACATTTAAACACTAAAAAAATCTATATTTTTAAGACATATTGATATTACTAACTTCGATATAATTAAAAATTATTTTTCTTACCTCCATTTCGATATTCTGCACCACTATATTTTTGTAAGTCGATATTTTGGCAATTCTCTATTTAAAATTCGATATTTTGGCAATTCAAAATTTAAAATTAGATATTTAGACTTCACCATTTTAGGTCTCGTAGCTTGTGCTCCGCGTAGTTTAACTGATTCCTTGATGAAGAAAGTGATGGAATGATGGTCAGACCAGTCACATGGGAGGATCGTGTTAAGCTGAATGGCCTCTGGATTGGCAATAACCAGGTCAAGGATTGATCCTTTGTCATCTGTAGGGATATTGCAGATTTGGATAAGTTCAAGATCCGAGAGCAATGTTTTGAGACTATTTACCGCCGGGTCGTTAAGGTCGTTCCACTGGAGATTGAGCTCTCCGATGAATATTTGGATATTTTGTTTAATAGTGTTTGAACTAACAATATCATTGAATTGTTTGATGAAGGCGAGGTTATCACTTGGCAGGTGGTAGAATGTGTGCAAGGAACAGATTGGTTTGTTGTTACTTGTGATATCTAAACAGAGGTATTCACATGATGATAAAACCAGTGAGAGTGAGCGTTTCACTGAAAGACAGTTACAGTGAATGCAGGCAATACCACCACCAGGTCTATTGAGTCTGTCAAGCCTGGTGATGTCATGACTGGGGGGAACCAGAATGTCGAGGATAGGTGAGGACGACTCATTAAACCATGTGTCGGTTAGGATTAGGGGGCTATGTTCGTAAGTATTAGTACAGCTACGTCAGCTGTGTGTTTTGAAGCTGATCTACAGTTTAGTAGTATACTTTTTAGATGCAGTTTGGTGGTAGTTGGAGGATCCTGTGTTAGTAGGACTTGCATAAGATTATCTAGGGTTATACCTCTAGTTTTGTGATTGGGGGCTATGTGAGTATTGGTGTGGATGGTTTCGATTGAGGAGAGTTTAATCAGATTATTGGAGAACTCTGTGTACTGGCTGGGATGAGGGGAATCATAGGAAAGGAGAAGGGAGTGTACATCCTTGGAGGATAGAGTATTCTTCCTCTGGACCGATCAGGTTGTGGTATTGAGGTGAGGAACAGTTCTCCATCTTGGTGGCTGATGGTAAGGGGAACGTGATTGCAGCCTGGTACTGATATGTGGGGCTATTGCTGTGAAGGTTCCAATTCACATCTTCAGCATGACGTCTGATCTTGGGTTGCTGCACGATCAAGTCCCGTAGCGTTTGAAGGTCGTGTTTGACCTTTTGTTGTGAAAGTAAGATTGCATCGAGTCTAGGGTCTGGTGTGGGAGACGTGCTAATAGTTTGGTCTGGGGTGGGGGTGGATGGGTTTGGGAAGGGGCTTGGAGGGTAACAGTGATCTGAGTAAGTGTAGTGTTGTCTACCAATATGGTTATCCAGAGAGAGGAGGAGAGATGGCTAAAGGCGGAGAGGTATGTAAGGGGTCGTGGTTAGGGGTATGGGGGTGTTACTGGTGTTTGGGCCGATTGTAAGAGATGTTACTTGATTGGATAGTAGGTGTGGGATGGGTGATGTTGGAGTTGGGGGTGGTTCTCAAAACCGGCACCGGAATAGGAGTATGAAAAGATTGGCTCGTGAGCGGTGATTGCTTTGTGGTGGATTCAGGGGTGGGCATGGGGGGCATTATAGAATTAGGGGTGCCTGTGGAGTAGGGTAGGGTCTGAGGACTTTATCCTTGATGAGAGTAAAGATGTTGTCGAGTAGGATTAGATTGCGGTGTGAAGATTGTATGAGGATAATACCATTGTGATAAATGGTGATTGTTGCTAAGGTTCTGTAGAGTGGTGAGGGGATGATAGAGATCTTGAGACCATGAGCTGTTTTCCTTGATGAGGAAACTGAGAACATGGTGTAAAAAGCCTTCCTCCATTGGGCTCTTCTCTTTGTAGAAACATTTTTGTAATTGGTTATTGATCCCTTGTTTGTAGACAAGTAGAGGTCTGATATTGGGGTCTCGTAGTATGTTTTTAGAAGCAAATGTTTAAAATATTTGGCTGCTTTTTTTGAGAGGTTAGGGGGTACCTAGTGGTATATGTATGTTGACCTGAGCGCTCCATGGTGATATTGACGCTTATATGCAGGGGTAGACAGGTAGGAGGAGTGAGCTATTACTGGAGGGGTTTGTCGAGCGTGAGGAGGGAGGGAGGGAATATGATCAGTTGTGGATTGTGGCCGGTAACGGGGCCACAATTCATGGGCTGGTCCTATGCAATTAGAGGTTCGAAATGTTAGGTGCTGTGGTAGGGGGAGAGGAAACAGGAGGGGGAATGAGGTGGGAGGAGTTTGGAGCAGTCATGCCTGTTGGGCGGTTAAGGGGGCAATCCTGTGTAAGCAGGGATGCGATTACATAAGGTGATGTGGTAGGGAGAGAGGTAGTGAGAGGGGGGATGAGGGTGGACAAACATGATGGGTGGTGAGGGCAGGGGGGAAGCCCCTGATCGGTCAGAACGGTAGAGGTGCAACAAAGGTGTAGGACTGGGTAGTTTAAATTTTTTTTATATTATTTCAATGTCTGCTCAGGAGTTACACCTTCCTATGGACACTGAGGCCAGTCCAAGATGGCCGCCTGATTTGCAGAGGATATCTTGAGCTCTGCTATATAGTCCTATTACTCTTACTGTGAATGGGACAGCTTTCGTGGCGAAGTACTATGTCCCTCTCAGTATGAGCTGAGATTGAATGGTCCTTTCTTCCTTTCCGAGAAGGGTTGTGACAAGTACGCATTTGTTTTTGAGTGATGGGTGAAGGGGCAGTGCTCAAGTTTGCCCTCACTAACCTTTGAACAAGTAACTTGCAGAGCCTCATCAGTGCCATACGGCATACTGCAGCAATTTTGGTAGCACCTACTTAAAGCCTGGATGAGGTGGAATTACTTTTTATCCCCTTAACACAAAATTATTCTTTTATCCAAATTAATTTTATTTATAATATGAGATATTTTTTTAAAGATTTTTTTTTTAAATAGAAAGTTAAAACTGGCCATACCTCATGCAGCTGTAAAATTGCAGCCATGTGCAATTCTTTAACATATAGATTCAGAATGTTGTATCTCAGGATAAACACACATTTGATGTAGATCGTTTCCTGCTGTCAAAAGATGGTAGACTGCTCATGCAAAATGCTGAAACAGAAACAGATGGAGAGAGAAAAGCTGCAAAAACAAGAAAATATGATGCCTTCCTTCTATTTGGATTTTGGTTTCGCCTGCATTGTTGTTATTTGAGAAGTAGACCACAGTGTGTGGTTTATGGTGTGATTTTAGCTAACAACAGCTTGAAGCCAACCAAACTAAGGTATCACTTTGCAATGAAACATGGGTCTCTAGCAGGAAAAAGTAGAAACATTCTGGCCAGGAAGTTACAAAAGATAACTGAGCAAAAATAAGCTGTGAAACGTGTGGCAAATACACCAGCAAATGCATTAAAAGCATTATGCCAAAAACATGGGCAATGGAGAAAAAGTGATTCTCCCAGAATTGCTTGACGTGGCTAGGACAATGCTGGGTAAAAAGCAGCAGAGAAGTTCAAAAGTATACATATCTCAGACACAACAGTTTACTGCTGCATCTCTGACATATCCGAAGATATCCAGGGGCAGCTCATAGCCTGGTTGAAATCAAGTTTGTTTGCTGGATGAAGCAACTGATGTGTCAAGCAAATCAAGGGATGAGCAACAGGATCAGATTTGTTTGACATTATCAATGACTACCTGAGTATTCATGGCTTAAAATGGCAAAACTGTGTTAGAATCTGCACAGATGATGCTCCTTCAATGTGCTGTGCTAGGGCTGGCCTAAAAGCTAACATGTTGAAAGTGGCCCCACATATTCTGTAGAGCCACTGCATGATACACCAGGCAGCCCTTGCTGTTCGAAACATGGACAATGGACTTGAGTATGTGCTGGATTCTGCTATAAAAATAGTACATTTTATAAAGACCCATCCCACAAGAGCTTGTCTATTTGCAATTTTATGTGCAGAAACAGGAACTGAGGGTGATATTTTGCAGTTCCATACAGAAGTGCAGTGGTTATCCCAGGGTTGCTGACTCGCATCTTTGAATTAATGAATGAAGTAAAGCAGTTTCTTCTGTGTTTGGACTCCTGCAAAGCAGAACTATGCAATCCCAGCTGGCTTGTGCTTTTAGCATACCCTGCTGACATTTTCGAGAAATTAAATTCCCTGGATCTGTCTCCGTAAGGAGCTGAAATCACTTATTTTACCATGAATAAAAGAATAACTGCATTCAAGAAGCAGCTGGAATTATGGAGAAGCATAGATGAAGATGGCTTGTTGATTAATTTCCATGTTTAGCAGATGCTCTTGAGGAGACTAAATATGAACTTCCAAGTGTTGCTGAGATAATAAAAAATCACCTGACGGCTCTCAGGGACAGTTTACCAAAGTATTTCCTGAGGACAACGATCACTTCAATGATTGGGTCTTTCAGCCTGGCAAATGTGGGGAGCCATCTCCTGATTCGCAAGCAAGAAAACTGATTGATCTCTAAAGTGACCGCATTCTGTAGATGCAATTCAACAAAGTCTCATTGGGAGAGATTTGGATGAATATGTCTGCAGAACATTCAGCTTTGAGAGAAACTGCTATCAAAACTCTCTCGCCTTTCAGCTCGTTATATTAAAGTGGGATTGGATTCTCAGCACTTGTGGTGTTAAAGACTAAGTACAGTTTAAGACTGGATGTGGAGTACAATCAGAGGATGGCAGTAGCAAAAATCCATCCACAGATTGACTGTCTCTGCAGGCACACCTGTCACATTAATGTTGGCTGTGTTATCAATCCATGTCAAATTATGTGTTATATGTGTAAAATAAAGAATCCTAGTAAAAACAATTTGTGCACATTTTATCTCGGAAAATTTTGATTTGAACTGTGTAATAAGCCTCTGTCATTTATCCAGACCAACTCACAAACCTGCAGTTTACTAACACTCTGACTGTGTTTAACATTATTTGCTGGATATGGCCTGGGATATGCAGATGGCAGTTGATTATGTAGTGTACCAGATTCCAGAAATGTCTTTCAGGTGGTGGGGGGGGGGCGCCATCTAGAACAATTCAGCTGGGGGGGCTCAACCTAAAAAAGTTTGAAGACCTCTGTTCTACACTGTAAAAGTAAACCTTTTCATGGTCCAAATCAGAGTGCTAATCTCCCTGAACCTGCTCCAGTGTCTCTTTCTCTTCTGAAAACCCCATGTTCTCCATATTTGGTGGGGTTTCCTTCTGCCTTTTCAGCTCTGTCTGCCCCAACATGTCCACTGTGCACTAATATGCCAATAGTTTATCTTAATTAATGCATTTTGTTTGAAAAGTGAAATTGCATAACAATCCTCCAAATGATGCTCTCTTGTAAGGCAGAACATGCATAGCAAGAACTTTCTGTTGTAGCTGGGTCCCAATTGGAAAAGCCTGCTCATGCTACCATAATGCATTATATCTCAGAAATACTACCTCTTCTGTAAACCATACTCTAACTATGTTGAAAACCATTGGAAAAACCACATCCTTGATCCAGCCTCAATTTTAGGTGTTGATTACATGGTCTCTCGGTCAGTTGATGATTACTTTGCCTTTCCTTTGTTCTTTCTGTGATAACTTCTCTGGAACTCTCTCAGCACACCTCTGACAGTCTATGACAGTGGCAGTGACATCAGCTTAATTAGTAAACTCAAATCTCTGAACATTTATTTCACTAAATATGAAGCACCAGACCGCCAAGATAACATATATTGAAACTGACTAGCAACATAGTATTGTATCAGGATCAATAAGGCTATCGCTCCATTCTCCCACAAGAGACAGAGTGTAGATTACATTATCCTTGGTACCCAGAATAATGTCAATATAAACACAGCTAGGCTCTAATAAAACAACTGGAATATTTCAATAGGCAGATGCTGCCATGTATACAACAGTATGTATAAATATAATAAGGTAACTCTAGTGTTATCCTAGGTAACAGCTAGTGACAATAATAATTTTCGACAAGTCAAATCAACTCATCAGTAACAAAGGAAAATATTAGCCAGCCAGAACTGTATTGAGCTCTTTAGCCTATTAATAAGCTGTAAGAGGCTACCTCTTTAGCCTATCAACAACCCTGTGTTCACACTACACCGTGCACTATCACCAGGTGAAGGCTAGCATGTATTCTCAGGAAGGGAAAGGACTTTCTGGTAACCTCAATGAACGGGAACCCAAGCTCATGGATAGACATTTTCCGGGATAGGATAAAACATGAATTTAGCTCAGTTCACATGCACTCTGATGCCTTTCCACATTCCTCTATGGTTGACATTTGTAGAAAGGCAAATATAGTAAGATGTTATCTGAGTACAGTGACATGGTATACATTTTGTTGCAAATCACTACTTGCGTCTCCATGAAGGTTTGCCTCAGTATCTTGGAAAGTGGTTCCTAAATAAGTGCAAAGATCAAGGGTAACAATGGACCCTTTCCTTTTGTGTGCCTCCCTTGCATATTCCATCCCAAAGACATCATAATGATTGTTACAGTACAGTAGGGATAGCTAACCTGTATAGTGTTGGTTTAGGCCAAAGTCATAGTGCTATTATTACTAAGTAGTTATTTGTACAGCTCATACACCCATACGAGCCTCATTCTCTTTCAGGAATTTTAAGTAAGCAGCAAGACCAGCTCAGATTGCGGTGACTAGCAACTTACTAGAAGAATAATGTTGTCCTTCCACGAGCTGTTTGTGCAGATTTCCACAAAATGGACCCTATCTCCATATTTCTTCAATTTACAATAGGACCTCTGACTGAGTCACTGTCCTCATTTGGACTGAAAGTATACATCTATGCAGATGACACATAACTTTATACTTCACAATTCTACCTTCGATGCTCAAACAGTACAAGGCTGTCTCTTGACGGTGCGCAATTGGATAGGGCAACATTGGTAGAAGCATAAAAAGGATAAAAACAAAATCCAATTTTATGGCAGCAAACAATCTTTGGCAAGATGATGGTACTCTGTATACATTTAAATTGAAATGCGAAGGCCTTGCTGAAATAGCCATATTATAATATACCAGAGACTATTCCTGTAGGTTTACATCAAGGCATGAGCATTCTGAATAGTCTATGTCTTGGAAACAGATGGTGGTGGAGTTCTAACTGAAGCAATTAGAAATCTAGCTGGTTTCTGGATGGCAACCACAGAATAGTAGTGCAATAAACTTAACCTGAATCATCCTGAGATGCCAGAAATTCTTTGTGAGAAATTGGGTTGTTGGTTGACTGGGGTGTGAGCCGTGATCAAGCAGCAGCCCCAGTCCTTGTCAGGGTAAGGCATAAGTCAACCCCAAATTAACCTGTGCTCAACCTTCTGGTAGCTTGCCACAGATCAATCAGGCTTAAGTTAAATGCAAGGTGCAACACTTCAAACAGTAATAAAGTGAAAACACCACGCAGAAAGGATCCCACACCAAGTTAAAAAAATTGAAATTCTTATAATAAATAAAACAAAATAGCGCCAAAACCACAAAGCGTCAACAATGGATATCTAGTCGCTCCAGACAGGGAAAAAGTCACAGGTCACAGGCCGACCACAATGGAGAACTGGCTGGCTAAAGGGGCCCAGTTAGTCCCTTAAATTCTAGTTTGCGGAGCATTGTTAGAATCACATCGAAAATGCATTGTTCAGCTGAAGTGATGCATTGCTTCTGAGATTTGCCGAGGCTGCACTGCAAGGGCCTACGTTGGTGTGGAGGGCCCTGTTGACGGGGCTTGCAATGCAAAGTCAGGTGTCGAGGATGCAGTTTGCAGTCAGGGCAAGGAGTCGGTTTTGAAGAGCTGAAAGGCAGAGATGGAGAGTCCAGCTTCATCATCGATGCTGCCGTTGATGACGGATGCAAGGGCCTGCACCAAGGATGCATTGTGCAGTCAGAGTGATGCAGCAGGTCAAAGAACTGCGATGCGCTGTGGGTCGTTGAGATGGGTCCAATCCACACAGCTCAGTTTTACTTCGGTTTGTAACACACAGCAGAGGGGATGTGTCGGTTCTGGTGGATCCACAGAGGATGGCAGAGCACCTTAAGCCCACTTCCTAGCCCACTTTCCAAGGGTCCACTATGGAACCTTCCTCCGGTCCTTGGACACCACCCTTGCGGCAATTGCCAAGTTTGTGCACAGACTACTAAATCTGTCGAGATTGATATTGGCACATCAAGACCCTGGAAGCAGATGAAGTTTACCAACTGCAACAGTGACCGTCTGATCTACCTGATTACTTGCCCTTGCGGATACAAGTATGTGGGAATGACCACACGCAAAGTCCGCATAAGGATATCGGAGCACAAAAGTACCATTCGATGTGCTAGACAGGCCACGAAACTTACCACTCATTTTTTGGAAGCCAAACATCTAGCTACTGAGTTCCAGTGGACCGTCCTTGAACAACGCTTCATTCCATCATACACAGCGGATGTGGCTAAGTACCTATTGATCAAAGAAAAAAATGGGTACTGAAGCTTAACACACATCGTGAGAGCTGAATGATGAAATCCCA
Organism: Lissotriton vulgaris; assembly: GCF_964263255.1. NCBI lineage: Eukaryota > Metazoa > Chordata > Amphibia > Caudata > Salamandridae > Lissotriton > Lissotriton vulgaris. Next base: position 2,073,159,692 of record NC_141687.1, read on the forward strand.
TGGTCCACTTTATAGTCTGTCTTACCAGAATGAGTGTTCAAGTCTGTGATACAATCAACAAAAAGAACCGGTCTTTACCTTGCCTTGGTTCTCCTTGGAGCAGTATGAACGTCCACTTGAGCTGTAGTCCCTGTTGAAGTACACCTTCTAAGCTGGGCCATATGTCCACCAACGTGGACATTTGCTTTATCCCTGTAGAGCGATAGTTTTTTTAGCCTTTACTCTATGTACATGACAACACACGACACGAGTACTGTCATCCGATCTTGTCCATGACGAACTCGGATCACCTTATTGAACTAGGCGTGACATTGTTTAGTCACATAGCAACAACATTTACCTAGACAACCCAGTCACACAATCAAACCTTTTTCAGTTTGGCCACGTGTCCATCGTTGTGGACATTTACTCTATCCCTCTACAGTGGGGGTTTTCTATGATCTGAGGACACGAGTATGGTCATCCGATCCTGTTCTTGACAACTCGTATTACCTTACGATACTAGGCACTACACTGTGAGATCCCATTCATCAACACGGCAATAATAGTTACCCAGACAACCTTGTCAACAATCACTCCTTGTTCACCCTGGCCGCGTTATTTTCTGCCTATCGGAATGCTTGTTTACCAACAAAGCACCAATAGGAAGGCTTGTAAGTGATCATACGCGAGATAAGCCTATCAGAACGCTTGTTTACCTACACAGCACCAATAAGAAAGCCTGCAAGTGATTATACGCGAGAATAGCCAATGAGGTCGCGCGACCATAAACATCACGTGACTCCGCCACCTATTGGAGCCGGGCTGATAAACAGCCCTGATCCTGCCGCTCGGTACCTCCCCAGTCGGCTAGGACGCCGGCCATGGAGCACCGACGGACAGGTGAGAAGGGCTTTCTCGGGCCGAATTCCCTATTTTGAGTTTATTAAACCCGCTGCTATGCTCCGTTTCTAAGAGGGCGTTAGACTAAGGGGAACTCCTTCTTTTAGATTCAGTCATGTCACGCAAGGAACGGCAGCATTATTTGTCAGTCTAAGATTTGCTACCTTTTGGTCATTGAAACTGGAGAGGTGTATGTATTCTGTTTTACACACTATGTTTACATGTGTTCCACATGTTTTTTAGAGCGGTGTTTCATCTTTCCCCTGAGCCACTGCCAAGTGGGGTGAGGCAAGTCTACCTTACAGATTAAGGTAAGAACTGAACAACGTTTGGTTAATAATATGTATCTCCAAATGGATTGCAACTGACCCTCTAATAATAAAAGAGCATGTGTCAATATCATTGTGATGTGACTTTCTTGTTGATCCATATATGATGGACTTACTTTGGAGTTCCAAGGGTGTAGATAGCCTTGCCTGACACTCACTTCCTTTCTTTTCTTTTTTTCTACAGTGAACAACACTAACTGTAATGGCATTTGGATCATACAGGTGACTCCTTGCACTTGTTTAACCACTTTTTGTTGTCACTTTATGATGTATTCACCTTTTTTCAGTAGCACCAGTCTTCTGTTTCTGGTCCTGATGAAAGCAAGGACGCAATAGTCCGTGTTTGCTGAAACATGTCGACCTCACCTCAGACGGTCTACCTAATCTGACTGCCTAAGGTTATATTTTGTAATCTTGGTATTGAGAGCATACACATAATAAAGGTTGTTCCGTGCTCTCCTAACCAATTTTAACACACTTTCCTGTTTCTGGTTCTTTTTCTCACTCACAGTTATTTGCACTGCACACCCCAGTCCCATATTTTCTCCCCACTCATAAAGATCGAGTGGTAGACCACACTGCTACAACAAAGGGGACCTCCTAACCACCAGGTCATCCTTTGATTGCAACACAAACTTTCTCAGACGGGTGGTCCGGACAAGTCCCAAATGATGAAGGGCGGATCCGTATGGTGACTGATGGGCATTTTCCTCATCCCTTGAGAGCCTTTGTGTCGATCAACTTGACCTCGAGTTGAGTAAGGGAATGTGGTTTGTTGGGTAAATATTCTATACCTTAGAACTCTCTTTCTATTTTAGACCCTCTGGTACCTTTAGTTATTACTAGTTTAATTGGGGATTGTACTCAGAGATAGGTCTATAAATTTTCCCCTAGGTCCTCTCCTACTTTAGTGTGTTTTGTTGGTTCTGGTGGATCCACAGAGGATGGCAGAGCACCTTAAGCCCACTTCCTAGCCCACTTTCCAAGGGTCCAGGACTGGGGTGGCACCACTTGGCAGGGTAGACTCACAGATGGCAGAGTCCATGTGCAGAGGCAAGGTTGTGTGAACCCTGTGGTGTCCCTGAAACCTCAGATCAGGAGGCCAGCCAACTAGCCCTTGGAGTCACTCAGAGTTATGGATTCAAGAAATGCAAGTCCAGTCCTTCTCACCCAGGCAAGAGGGCAACAGGGTAGCAGTTCCTAGCAGTTTCTTCAGAGCAGCAGTCCAGCAGAGTGTCAATCCTATCTGCAGGACATTAGCCCTTCTTCCAGGCAAAGTATTCACAAGCCCAGAACTTTACTGAGGTGGTGCTATACGAGGTCCAATATTTATGCCTAGCTGTGCCTTTGAAGTAGGGAGAGGCTTCTAGCATGTCTTTGAAGGGCACTGGTGCCCTCCTTTCCTGGCCCCAGATAAACTACAGGGGGTAATCAGTCCTTCGCGTGGAGACAGGACCCAGCCTAGTCAGGTGTAAATGGGGCTGGCCCTACGTCCTCCCTCCCATCCTGCCAGTGAAGGCGTATCCAGTCACACCTAATCCCCATTGTGTGTAGTCATCTAGGAGCAATACACAAAGCCCAACTATCACCCATACCCAGGCTGGAAGCACCAAATGGTAACAACATGACAACTTTCTAATATTCAAGAATGAAAAAAAAGAGCACGCCTTTTGCCCTTCCACTGTCGCACAGCAAAAGAATGGGAATTTATCCCGCCAAATGTATTCCTTTTATCCAAGTCCTCCAATGTACGCTCATTATGACTGTTTCATTATCACATGTGTAATCCATATACTCTTATCTTATCATCACAACTGAGACAGTGTGATTGAATCCATAATCTTTATTTTCATCTTCATATACCAATTGTACGCCAATCCGGGCTTTTTACAAAGGTACGTCCACATCAATCACTTATTGAAGTTACTTTTTGAAGTTAGCACGCGTTTTAAATGCCCAATGCATTTCGAGCCTTTGTTGGCTCTTCGTCAGGGGTTGCTGCAAATACAATAAACAGTAAAAGTGTATTTTAAAAAAAGATGTTTAGATATTAAACACAGTATCTAAATACGGCACACTGATTAACAAATTCATACCCTAAATAAACAAAATAAACAAAATCCAACTGCTACTGATCATGACCCCTTATTTCTCCCAATATCATCCTCACTATGGTTGCCCTTTGTATGCTATAAACGTGAAAAGCATCGTCCCACCCATGTCAAAAAACCATTACTCTTGTTTGTGAGTCCTCCCCTACTGTACTCCCCTTTTCTCTCCTCCTAAACACACCTCGTATTCCATCTCCCACATGTTTACCTTTCGAAAAACAGTCACTGTCGGTCCCCTCGTTCTCTACTCCGTCAGTAGACTGCTTCTTCCTAGTCTCAATCGTAATCCAAATTTTCAGCTGTGATCACTCTCCCTTTTATCAAGCTTACATCACGTGACTGAATTCCCCAACTGCTACAACCAGTTACCTCCATGGTTTTACTGAAGGGCTCACACTCCCATAATCCACCTCAACCTCCAAATCATTTACAAGCGTGTATAACTAATACATTCTCCCTTTCTTTCTTTAATACTTGAGTATTGACTGTGGTTTGGGCGATCCACGGACACTGGATGCACGCACTCACACATTAGTTTTTGAACTTTGGAGCAACTTAAAGGGAAGGAGTGCAAGCTCAATATATATGTTTTAACTTTCTAATATTGGCATTTTCAAACTTGGAATTTAAGATCCGACCAACATAAGTTAGGATTTTAAATTGCAATTCCAAAGACATCAAACATGAAGGAGTCAACTGTTCCCTTTTGGAAATTTCACTTATAAAATATAAAAAGGTAACTCATGTGTTATCCTATGGGAGACATAAGCCTTGCTGTAGTGAAATACAAAGTTTTTCACTACCAGCATATATAAAATGTATCAGTATATGTCCAGTTTTTTAATACATTGTACCTTGCCCTTGGGGCTGGCCAGGACCTACCTTAGGGGTGACTCATATGTGAAACATGTCAAAAATTGGCATGATAGTCAGGCTAACAAATAGAATTGTACACCATCAAAAGGCAAACACAGACCTTGTCAGAGGTATGGCAGTTCTTATTATAGTTTGAAGCCTAACAATTGTTTTGCAATCTGAGATGATTGCAGGAGAAGTGGAAGGTCACTTTTCATAGAAGTGCAGATTTTATTTATTTATTTATTTAAAGAGTTTTATATAGCGCTAGCTAGACCCGAGGGTATCAGAGCGCTTTACATGAGATTCAACAATGTTACAGAGTTACATTCAGTTACACTTACATTAGTTACAGACACAAACATTTGAGGAGCATAGAAGACTCGGAAATGCAGTGGAAGAAAGGGAAAGGGGTATGGTAAAAGGGGTAGGAGGGAGATATGACGGAGACAAAGGGAAAGTCTGCCCAAGGTCCAGCAGGGTAGGTGAGGGCCGAGGGGGACGTCTGCAGCCCATCTCCTCTATAGCTATCCAGTAGCTACACCGGGCAACGGCCAAATGGCTAGGTCTCAACAGAAAAACAGTTAAAGAGTATAGAAGATGAGATGAAAGGAGCGTAGAGTGGTAGGGGTTAGGGTAAAGGGTTGAGAGGGAGGTACAACGGAGAGACGAAGTAAGACTGTCCAAGGTCTGGCTGGGTAGGTGAAGATCGAGGGGGAAGTCCACAACCCATCTCCTCTATAGCTATCAGGTAGCTCCAGCGGGCATCGGCATCGGCCATCTGCTCTAGCTTTACGCTCAGAATAGCGAGTAGAATTTTCAATATTCTATACAACAAAGCCATAGTTGTTGCTTATTTATCTTATACAAGTTACAACAATTGACAAAGCCAAATCTCCTGTTTGTTGTATGTGTAATGTTACTTGTTATGTTATAGATCTGGATAAATGGACAGAAGCAGCAACATACCAGTGGGGCAGCGCACTATGGTAAGCACAGATTTTTAGCCTAGGTGTTTTAAGCCAAGTCCTAATTACAGCGGCCACTTAAAGCCCTGCTTCTATGCCTTTACATTCCGCACGCGCTGGTGAAATCCTTTTTCAGTATCAGAGAGTGCACAAGAAGGATGAGGAGGGCGTCAGTGGGTGCAAAATAATTTTTGGTGCATTGTAGAAGAATTGGGGATCAAGAATATGTCCTTTTGAGAAAAGAGGCCAAGAAGCATTCCTCATGGTAGACTTAGGCTTCTTGTGTATCATATTGTCTAGGAGTATGACATCAACTCAATGGGTTACCAAGGCAGTGATATTAAAGTTGTGGGGTATATGTGGGCTAATGTCAATTTTCAAGATCGCCTGGTCAAAGGGAAAGAAGTGAAATAGTAATTGCAGGCCTCGAGAAATCTACTTGCCCGCTCACTATGGAGTATCAGGTTTTATCAAGGCAAGCTAATTTTAGGGCCTACTGGCACTGTCTGGGCAGAGTTCAAGCTGCAAAGAACCGGTAATCTGCTCATTCAAAAAGTGAATGAGTAATAAAAATGCCTTTAATTCTTGTTTTTTCTTGTCATGTTTGCTGTTCATTCAAAGACAGAGAGGTCAAATGTCAGCTTATGCCTTCTAGCGTTGCTGCTTATATAATAATGGAGATTGCTGTTTACTTTTCTTTGACTACAAAGTTAGAGGATTTTGTACAGTTAACTGTCTAACAATAGCGCTGGCCACACAAGAATAAAATAGCTTATAAAGGAACAGTACAGATATTTAAAAATGTGTTTCACTAGTTAGGAGTGCGCTTTTCTGAAATTCAGAAGTGAGATGGAAACAAATATTTTAATAAAATCAAAACCTATAAGCATACTTTACCTGGCGATATCCAAATGATAAATATTTGTTGAAACCTGATTCCACACATTATCGTCTATATGCTGTATAGTTTTATTTATAAAACTGCACGTGAGTGGGTAAGTTATGACCATTTCAATTAAAAATGCCTGTTTGTAAATGGCAGTGCATTACCAAATCACACTTGAGTAATATAGTTATTAAAAGTGAGTTTTTAAAAATAAACTGAGAAACATTCCTGGACCCACCCTGATGACAGTGCTATTATTGAACTAAGAGCCGAGTCAGTGGTCATGTGTACCCTATGTGTGGTCTAGATTTGTTATTCTACATGGTGCAACATGTTACTCTATTAATTTAAACTAAAGAGTTGTTGTACAGGAGACATGCTGAACTCACATATTTAAAAGTGTTCTTGTATGTGATATTGAAGAAAAAACCGACTTGTGAAACTAAATATTTGCATTAGGATCACACAATTTGAGATGAGTTTATGGGTGAAATGCATTACATTTAGTTCAAGTATATTATTTAAGTCACTAGAACTGCAGATTTTGTAAGATTTTACTGATTTATTGAGGCTTGAATAGCATGGGGAATAATACCCAAAAGGTAAACCGCCAAATGAAATAATCGCCCCACCATAGGAAATTGCCTTTTCCTGTGTTAATTGGAAGTGCTTGCCTCACTCCCGGTACTGCATGATGGACCTACCGCTGTCTCTAAGGGAGTCCCAAGTCCTTCTTGAGCAGCAGTGATCCAACCATCACTAGCCCTTATTTTCCGCACAATTTCACTACTCGTCAAACAATCACATGTTCTGGCATCCCTCATTTCTACATCAGGTATCAACATCAGTTCTCTACACCCTGCATTGTGGTCCCTCTCGCACATTCACCATCTCCTTAATACAAATCTACCTTCTTCTTGTTCCACCTCTATTTTCCAACTCTACCCAACTTTCACATGCAGCCCTGACCTCATCCGGTCCCATGAACCCCTTCTGCCCCTGCCAGATTTAGATTTCACCCAATCAATACTTAAGATAACAGGCAACAGTTTCCCTACTTGAAAAACTACCTGACTCACCAAATCGCTCAGGAAAAGTCGAGACACTCTTCAGGTCATCGTGCCAGCTCCCTCTGCAACAGTTCTCCTGTCCAGCTTGCCCGCAGTCTACTACCTTATGCTGCCTGTCTACCTGCTACCCTCTTTTTGTGCCTCCATTGCTCATTTCTTACTCTGTTTTGTCTGTACTGCTCATTTTTCGGCCCTGTTTTGCCTTTTTCTGCTCTGTTTTTTTGCCCTCTATTTTGCATTAATTTTTGCCCGCTGTTTTGCCTTTTCTGATCGGTTTTCTGCCATTTTGCCCTCTTCTGCTCTGTTTTGCCTTTTCTACTCAATTTTGTGACCTCTGTTTTGCCTTTTTCTGCTAGTTTCTTCCCTCTTCCCACCGTTTCCTCAAGACCGAGGACTTTGCCAGAGACCTTGCACCCCAGCGCCCAGATACCCCCAGGGGTGTCAGTGCCACGCTTTACAAATGCTGATTGATGGATTCAAACCTGTGTTCCTGCTCCTCATGAAGTCAAATGTGTTTGTCTAGTTGCCTCCCAAATTGATGTAAGGTAAACCCATACCATTCTCTGACTGCTGCCTCCACTTTTAATAGCCATCACCACAGTCTTTTTAATCAGTTATTGACCCTTTCCACTTGTTCATTGGTCTGGGGATTAAACAAGTTAGTTCTGATATGCTTAATACCAAAATTGTGCAAGAGGTTTTAAGTTAAAAGTCATTGTCTATCACAACGTATAAGGAATTTCTTCTCTGTAAAAAATGCCTTTCAAAGAGCAAACAATAGTGCAAGTGGATATGGTCCTTAAAAAGACAACGTTAAAGTACTTTGTATAACCATCAACCACAACAAGCAAGCAGTTCAATAAAATCCCAACAAACCTTCACACACTATGCTACTAGGTTTACCATATGTTGTTCATGTGAGGAACCTCCTCCCATTTAAAGTATTTTTTCCCTTTCTGTGAATACAGCACAACTGTGACCACTTATTTCAAAACTTCTGTCATTTTCTGGTCATGGTTTGTCCTAGGTAACATTCATATGCTATACTTATCTCTCTATCTCTTAACGTAAAGGGAGGCACAAATGTTTCACCACACCCAATCATAAATTGACTTAAGACCTTAAAATATGGCTTGTAAAACTCAGGTACACAACTATCTTCAACACCTTCCCCTCAAACAATTCACCACTTCTCTCAGAACATTATCATCTGTCATCGCTGCTTCCCACTCATCTCTGAAAATAGCTTTATTGAATCCTCCATGGCATCACATGAACTGACTACAACTCCTTCAGTCTCAAATTCACTTACTAGCTGCTTGGTATCAGGCAAATGAGACAATCACCCACTTTATTTTTTCAGCCAGCTATAAACTTTAACTCAAAATTAAAGTACTGTAACCTATGATCCCCTTTGGGCAACCAATACTTTCACCAACCAACGTTAATATAGTGAGTATGGGTTTATGATTAGTTCTCAAAATTACCAGGATACCAAAAAAATATGCTTGGTCCCCCAAGCTGCCACCAGGACCATTCAATTGATGACTGAATAATTACATGTGCATACAGGAGACAGCCCTAACAGAAAAGGACAAGGTCTTTCTTTCACATTGTGAATCTGTGACAAAACTGCAACTCGACCTGTTGCTTTGGTATAACTCATTACAAAGGTTCCTGCATTTATATTGAAATTATTCAATATGCCTGCTACAGCTATGTTTTTTTACATGGTCAAAAGCTCTCTGCTACATCTACTCCCACAAAACATTTTCCCCTTTCTCACTAGTATATGCAGGTCCTCTTTTGTCTGCAAAAATCTGAACACACCTTGAATAATATTCAAATAGTCCCTTAAAGCAACTCAGATGGTCTTTATCATTGGGGTAGCCACATTCACAATGGCACTACCAAGGTCTGCTTTGGGTGAAATGGGACACCCCAACTATTCAGCCACCTTTAAGAAAAATTGTTCTTTTCTTTCCACAAAGTTATTGTTGTGTACCCCAATCTAGGCCTAAATAGCTAAATAACCTTTTATCTACATTTGTCCTACCTTCCTCTACTTACCAGTTCTAGCACTGAACATTTACCCAGTTATGTGCTGAATAAATGTTAATCAGTTTTCTTGAAATTAGTCTAAATATTATGCATGAGGATTCTTAGAATCGTCCTCTGCACATGACGTACATAACAGGATTAACATACATGTATAAAAGTCATGGTCATCTTTACTTTAAATAATGGCAGGTATATATAGGAACCTTGAGGCCATCTTAAGGGTATAAAAGAACCATACTTACACTAGATAGAGGAGAAGCTTCCACGTTGACACAAGACACTGTGGTCCTGTCCTGCAGAAGCTCCAGCACACAGTGGTCTGATATCCCTTGAGGGGGGGTGGGGGGGGGGTGCAACTGGAGAAAAAAATGGGTCCTTGGTTCGGTCCCATCAGGTAATGATGTTGGCTCTTTCCTAAGGGATTCTTGGCTTTACAACCACATACATGCTAGGTAAACATAGGTAGGGTTGCATCGTAGGAGTACGCTTGATTACTGACTGTATCTAATCATTGTTTTAACACTTTAACACCCTGGTAGAATTCTACATTTTATTTACTCTGTTGGTGCTTGTAATCTAATACATTTGCTCCTGTCTAACGATTGTCATAGCAAACATGTTTTATACTAGAATGATGCTGGTTCAATCAATGCAAATTTACAACATGCCCATTGTTTATTCTGTGTATCTCTCTGAGAATAAGTGAGCACGATTGACTGAGCGAAAAGTACTGTATTGTTTCCACGATCCCTGAAGGATCAAGGGTTGTCATGGTCGATATTTGGCAGAAACTATTCGCTCATTTGTAAGGTTAGGGGGCTTATGGTAGCACTGCGAACTGGCTCGTCTAAAGGCTAAAATATCCTACGGGGTGTCCGGAATCAGTCTAAACCCTAATACTTAGTTTATGCTATCTAAATGTGCAGGTCCTATGTATTTTTAGGAACTGCATGACATGGCACCGCCAACATTGGTTTGGTTCTTATTTAATGGTCAAATCTGAGTATTTCAGTTGTGCTTTCTCAGAGACCCCTACTCATATCTAACCAGAGACGTCTGGAGTAGGAAGGGAAATCTACAGCAGCCGCCACTGTGCCGGGCACATCCTAATGCCATCCCCGGGACCCCCACCCTTAAGGTGGACGGTCCCGTTTACCACTAGGGCTGCGGGCGGGCAAAGCCCGCTTGCCATCCTAATGAGGCCCTTAGAATTCAACCTACAAGGATCACTCAAGCATGTCAACCTTAAACAACTACGACAAGTATCAGCCCACAAATGCTGAACATGATTATGGAAAGAATGCCCAGTAAACGTGAGCAAATGCCGTTCTGGATAGAACAGAAAATAGCACAGCTTGAAGCAGTATTTTCCCACACGGGACCACAGGAAAAACACAGAATATTAATAATTTGCTTGCCAATGGGATTAGCTCTCCTGACAGACGACTGATTCACTTGAGGTATAGTTTTCGCCATAACTCATGGTTCCCCCTCAATACCAGTTATGCAAGATGTATTGAAACAAATACAGAATGAGTACTGGGCAGAACCTACCCTGGACTTAAGGATGAAATTGATAGGCAATTATGCCCAGGTATCAACAATTATGTTAGGGAATATAAAAGAGGAGGCAGCAGAGGTAGCTATATGCCAAAGCCCGAGGGAAGTCACTCCTGAACAACAGGAGCGAGAACTACAGAAGATTATCAAATAAATCCTAAATAACAAGCAATCCTGAAAAGAATAACTAGAAGCAAGCACCCAATTCTTCTCAAAATAAATAGGATAACAAACAATCAAAAATGAATACGCAGAATTCATAACAGAGTGGGTCTCCTCAACAGGAGACCCACAATCATAGGGAATGTGATAATATAAAAAAAGCCTGATGGGGATCAGGAGACTGATACACGCTCCTCTCATTCCTTTCAGGGTTCATCAAAAAAAATTAAAAGAGTTTAGGGAGGAGCTTAGCGCGCATCCAAGATGGTCGCGTGAGCACAGGGCTCCCCGGACCCTTGCCACTCCTCGCCATTTATCCTGATGATATCCTGATTTCTTGGACGGACTCTCGGAGATGAACCTCGACTGAGTCCATAACTCTTTCCAGAATTTAAATCGGACTTGGGTAACTAAAATTACAGCACTTAGAACTTTTGAGCCCGCCTGGAGGCCGCGCCGGGGACTTGGCGACTTGTGGATCCGGGACGAAGTTGAACAACAACGGCAGTGGGACTTCATCGGTGGCCGTACCCCCACTTTCGGTTTCGTTTCTGGATCCTGGCATGGTCTGATTGAGAGACCGTTTCGCTCGGCTGGGGACCAATCCAGCCTTCATTTAGTGTCAGCGCTGCTTCCTCATTATAGCCTCTTGGGTCAAGTTGTGACTTTCTCTTGGTCATACGAGCCAGCTTTTGTGGTTTGTTGGTGCCCGGCCTGCCGGCGGCCATTTTCACCAGGTCTCGCGGGCCCCTCCGGGGCACATCTTCCAACATGGCGGGCAGGGGTGAAGCCGAGAAGCCGAAGACCTAGACGCCTCTTCAAGGGGGACCGGTCCAGACAAACGTTATGGACCGGTACACTCAAGCCAAAGGATCCCCCGGGCTCTCCAGCCGTACCCCGGAGGACGCCTTCTGCTCCTGTTGACTTGTCCCTGCAGGACATTATGGGCGCCATCACCTGCATGAAGGAGACCATCGGCCAGCAATATGAGGCTCTGGCTCGCAAAATTGACACAGTCGCCATTGATGTCACTCTAATCAGGGCCGACCTGTCCAAGACTAACGAGAAAGTGAAGTCATTGGATTTGAAGACTTCCAGCCTCAAGGCCGATGTGTCGGAACTCCAAACCGAACTTGGCAATTTGAAATCGGCCAATAAACTGATGTCCCATCGACTGAAGGATTTCGAGAACAGGGCAAGACGCAACAACATTCGCGTCATAGGTGTTCCAGAGAGTCCCGAGAATCACTCGGTTGACCTCCTGGTTGAAGATTTAATCCTCACCTATCTTGCCCCTTCTGGACTGAGCAAGTTTTTTGCTGTGGAGCGTGCACATCGTGTTCCGGGCGGTAAGCCCTAGCCGGGCGCTCCTCCGAGCCTTCATCGCAAAACGTTTTCATTTCAGAGACCGTGATGCGATCTTACAGGCATCGAGAGTGCACGGCCCGGTGAAATTTGAAAACTCCTCTGTCAATTTTTTCCCGGACTTCACTCAACTTGTCCAGAGACAAAGGATGGGCTTTCAGGGGGTTAAGCGATGTCTCCGGGACCTGGGATTGAAATACGCGATGCTTTTCCCTACCAGGCTTCGAGTGGAATATGAGGAACGGACCATCTTTTTCGATCGACCGGACAATGTGAGTGACTGGTTGGATTCCCTGCCTGGTCGAGGCGATTGGACGGAGCACCCTGGCGGTGCCGAGGGTGGTGAGCCTAAACAGAAGTGACTTTTCGGTCCCTGACCTCCGAACATCGGACATTGCTCAACTGGGTGCTATTTCTTTGGTATATTTTGCCTTATAGTAGTTCTCGTCTGGGTGGCGGGTGGGGGCGGGCCTCTTTCCTCCTCTGGGGTCTTTTTGTAGAATGGGATTGTTAGGGCGACAGGCACACTGCACTTTGGGGTGGCTTTTTAGTCTACTGCAGGGGTGCAGGGAGGGGGGAGTTGTAACGGGTTTTGGCTGGGGGGTGGGAGGGGGTGTTTGTGTTTTCCTTTCTCAAGGCGGCATATTGGTTCTTTCTCTGCTTCAGGTGTCCTGCTCTTTGTAGGGAGACTCATGCAACACTTGTGGGGATGGGGGGTAGTGGGTTGAGGTTGATATCTTGGAGCGTCAATGGATTGGGGGATCGTATTAAACGGGGTGTTGTACTGCAATATTTGCGTTGTTTGTCTCCTGATGTGGTACTCCTGCAGGAGACGCATTTGGTCGGCAATGTGTGTCATGCTATGAATAGGTGGGGTTACCGATTGGTTGAACACTCCGGGTTCACCACTGGTTCCAGAGGGGTTGGTATTCTGGTCCGGTCTTCCCTCCCTCTAGAGATTGATAATGCCATCCTTGACGACAGAGGGCGTTACGACGCCCTAACCGGTAGGTGGGAGAGTAAGACTCTTTCTTTAGTCACAATATATGTTCCCCCAGGCCTCCAGACCTCCACTTTCTCGGATGTTGGTCGGATGATGCTGGAGCTCCCTGATAGTCTTCTCCTTCTGGTTGGGGACTTTAACTCTGTGCTATCCGGCGATTTGGACCGCCACCCCCCCAGGGCTCTTCCCGTTTCCCAATTATGGCTTGGTGGGTTATTGGACACCTTTGGTCTGGTGGATTACTGTAGGTTAATGCATCCGATGCAATGCCAATACACCTTTCACTCCGGGGCTCATGGGAGTCTCTCCAGGCTTGATTACTTCCTCATTCCCACTGTCCAGTCCTCCTACGTTGGGGAGGTTAGACACTTCGCCCTGGGCATTTCAGATTGCCTGGCTTGATAAGAAGGAGAGAGTGAATCGTGCGGTCCCTGTGATTCAGAATTCTGACGGTGTGAATGTGACTGACCCTGGTTGGAGTGTTTTGCTGACTATTTTCGTGTGGTCTACTCCCTGGTGCCCGATAGAGATGAGGACGACTCTCGTTTATTGCTGAGGGACATTGCGCTGCCCTGCCTGTCTGAAGAGGATCAAGAGTGCATGGAGGCATCGTTGTCGGTCGACGAGATTGCGACCGCGATCCGTTCCCTCCGTTCTGGCAAAGCTATGGACCCAAATGGCTTGCCTATTGAATTGTACAAATTGCGCCCGGATAAAGTCGCGCCATAGTCCTCGCTAATCGTCTACTCACTGTCATTTGTGACTTGATCCATCCGGATCAATCTGGTTTCATTCCGCACCGGAACACTGCTCTCAATTTGCGGCGCTTACATGGCATTCTCGCTAGGGCGGAGTTTCTGTCCGAGCCGGCCATCTTGGCTTCCTTTGATACGATAGAATGGCCATATCTTTGGGCCACTCAGGCGAAGTTCGGTTTCGGTGCAGGATTTATCAGATGGGTGAGACTTTTATATACGGATACGCTGGCTCAGGTTGTTGTCAATGGTAGGTTGTCCCAGTCATTTGCTCTCGGGAGGGGTACTAGGCAGGGGTGTCTGCTGTCCCCCCTGCTCTTTGCTCTTGCTCTAGAACCGCTTGCAGCCTGGCTCCGATGAGAACCGTTGATAAAGGGCATTCAGTGGGCCCCCGATTTTGAAGACCGGGTTTCGTTGTACGCTGACGATATTCTCTTGTACCTCACCTCCCCTCATAAATCCCTTAACGTCCTATTTGATGTCCTCACTTCTTTCGGTAAAAACTCCGGTTTAATAATTAATTGGTCTTAATCGTGTGTGTATGTCATCTCCGGCGGCCTTTCCCCCTTGCCGAATAGGTTTCCCATTCAAATTTCGCAATCCGGTTTCAAGTACTTGGGGGTCTACGTATCGTTGGACCCGGCTGTCCGCTATGAGCAAGCATAATCTCCTTCCTCCTCTCCGACGATTGAAGTTGGACGTGGCTCGGTGGCGTAGATTGCCGTTGTTGCCACTTGGTCGAGCGGCACTCTTTAAAATGATGTCCTTGCCCCGATTTCTCTACGCACTTCAGAACTCTTTTGATATTATTCCGGCGGCCTACTTTCGGGAGGTGGAGGGTTTACAGAAGAGGATTGTTTGGGATGGTCGCGCACGCATCGCTCTCGCAAAACTAACTCTCCCCTGGTATGACAATGGCATTGCGCTCCCGGACATCAGGAGGTATTATTGGGCCTCCCAGTTGTCCGACCATGCTACGTATGCACCCGGTCCAAATCCGGCTTTCGAGATGGATAAATATCAGTTGCCTAGTGGCAACTTTAACAGAGCGCTCTACTCTCGGATGGCGGGTAGTAACCTAACGGGACCCACTAAGATTGCAGTGCTCATGTGGAAGGATGCCAATGTGGCCATGGGATGGAATGATCGATTGACGGGAGCGACCCCTTTGTTTGCTTCGGAAAGATTGGGATGCCTCTGGACAACGAAAGGTTTTGATAACTGGGATACGATTGGCATTAGCACAGTGAGTGATCTCTGGGTGAAAGGTGCGGTCAAATCCTTTGCGGTGTTTCAGAGTGAGTATGAGTTGAGTGAGAGGGAGTTCTTTAGATATGCACAGGTTCGCCACGCTTTGCTGTCGGTCTTCACGGCCGGTACCACTGTCCCTGAATCTTCCCTGCTCGAGGACCGTATACTTGATGGTCATCTGCCCGATAGTACGATTTCCTTGATTTATAAGAAATTAATCAACAATCGGGCGGATCTCCTTGTGCGTCTTAAGGAGGCCTGGACCGGGGACGGGTTGGAGTTGGATGACGAAGACTGGCAGTCCGCACTGTCCTCCCCGAAGGAGGTCGCCATTCCTGCCCGTCTCCGTCTCGTCCAGCTCAAAATTCTTCATTGTGTATATGTAACGGGTCCTCGTTTGTTTGCTATGGGTTTTTCTTCGGATGGGTTGTGTAAGCGCGGATGTGGAATGAGCGCCACCTTCCTTCATATCCTTTGGGAATGCCGTGAGGTCGCGGCGTATTGGCACCGTGTGCATGCGGTAATGGAGTGTGTCACTGGGGTCGCTCTGCTGCCTGAGGCTTGTAGATGTTTGTTGAATGTGTGGGAGCCGAATGATTACAACGTTGCCCAGGCCCGGTGGGCAGCACTTGGGAACATGATCGCAAAGAGGGATATTGCGCAGCTTTGGGGTTCCCAACGGCCTCCCACCGTGTCAGTATGGAAGGAGAGCAAGGACTGGTGCACGTTTAGAGAGAAGACGTTATATTTGGCTAGGGGCAAGCCTAGGGCGTGGAGTAAAATTTGGGGCAAGTGGAACACCTACCGAGGGAACATCTGTACGCCCCCCTTTGAAGACACTCCGGACATTTCTCTGTCCCCCTGACCCTGAGGTTCCTAGAATACTGTACCCCTTTTGCTGATTGTCCTGACTTCCCCACTGCCTCCCCCCCTGGTCATCTCTATTGTCCTCCTGATTCTCTACCCGGTACGGCAGGTCCCCCCCATCGGAGCTCGACAACATCTAGAACGTTTCTCGCCTTGAGTTTTGTTTCATTGTTTTTCTTTTTGTTCCTTTCCTTTTCTAAAAAAATTAAAATATTTGTATCCTGCTTATCTCCTGAGTTGCCGAACATGTATACTCTAATTCTGCTGGACCTCTGGGGATCATTCGCTGCTTCGTGACGTCAAGTAATTGATATGCATACACTAGCGGCCGGCCCCTGTGGTTGTAGGCCCATATTTGTAATGATGTTGTTTTGCACAATAAAGTTTTTCAAAAACAAAAAAAATTCAAAGAGGGATGGACGGTCAGAACACAGATCAGAAGAGTGAGTCAAGCCAAAAGTCACACATCACACTTCAGACTACATTCTCAAACAAGAAGATAAACCTAAAACTAAACCTCAATTTAAAAACAAAAATGTAGATGGCCTTAAAATAAAAAATGCCCAGGCTACTGAGGACTCTACTACTGAACAGGGAATGGGCTCTGATGATGCTAGATAGCACAACAGAAGTAACAATAGCTCGCCAGAACCTGATGGAATTTCTGGGGACAGCAGCGTTGAATGAACATATAGGGGTCCATTATGATGTCGGGCGGATTGCCTCCGCCAGGGTAGCAGTGGCCACCGCCACCCTGGCGGAGGCAATCCGCCCGACATCCTTCCCTGCATTCCCCCCCCACCATATTACGATGGCGGAGGGGACAGCAGCGGTGGGAAACACCGCCGCCTGTTTTCCGCCCCGGTCGCCTTGCGGCCGGGGCAGAAAAGGGATAACATGGTGGCGGTGTCTATCAGACACCGCCAGCCATATTTTAATGGGCATTTTTCAATGCCTTTCCGTGGCGGCAATGCTGCCACGGAAAGGCATGCGGTCTTCACCATGGGGGCCCCGTGCGGGCCCCCAGAGTGAAGTATAGTTGGGGGGTGCACATGGGGGGTACCTGTGGTACCCCCTTCATTGTCATTTGCAAAGCGGCAGGCACCGCGCGGTGCCTTGCGCTTTGCAAATGAAAATGTGAAAGTGCATTTTCAGCATTGTGGCGGGCGGTGCAGAGAGCACCGCCCGCCACAATGCTGAAAATACAGGATGTGCCCGCCACTGTGGCGGGCACATCCTAATGGCACCCCAGGGACCCCCGCCCTTATGGCGGGCGGTCCCGATTTACGATAGGATGACAGGCGGGCAAAGTCCGCCCGTCATCCTAATGGGCCCCATAATATTGGAGACACCGGATACAAGGGTAAGTGTCCCACATTGATTACACAAAATTACGCTCCAAATGGGGGGGGGACATACCCAGAAAATCGAAGATGTCTTTTTAGATAACCTGACATATAGAGACAATATCCTTTTGGCTGTAAAAGATTGGCCGCATGAGCTCGTAATGGAGCGGTCAAAGGGGGAAGGTGTCATTTTACCGGCTTTCCCTGACATTGTTCCAGAGTCACTAAAACATTCATACTCACAGCAGTGGGAGTTAGCACTAGCTTCTTCACTTTACCAGAATCATGTAGGCTGAGATGCTGAGTCATCTCACCATGAAATGCCATTAAAAACTACCCCTACTCCACAGAGGCAGTACTCAATACAACATGCAAAGAAACAGGTGGGAGATCTTAGATCAACTTGAATACCAAGGTGTGGTTGAAAATTGCACCTCTTCCATGAACAATCCTTTGTTTCCAGTAATGAAACCAGACAAATCATACTGCCTAGTTTTAGGCTACAGGCATTTGAACACATGCACATGAACATTTGCAGTATAAAATGCACACAGTGCTGCATTAATGAATAACATTGTGCAGAAGAAATACAAAACAACACTAGGGGGGTGATTATGATTGCGGGCGGATCGCCACAGCTGGGCTGGCGGTGGTGATCGCCCTCCATCACAACCGCGGCATATGGAAATTCTGTCTGCCGCTTTTCCGCCAGTCGACAATCGTTATGATTGCCGGCTGGGAGGAGCTGGGGCATGATATGGTGGCTGTGCCTGGAAGGCACCGCCATCAACGCTGATACGTGAAGGGACGTATGCGGGATCGCCCTCCATCACAACCGCGGCATATGGAAATTCTGTCTGCCGCTTTTCCGCCAGTCGACAATCGTTATGATTGCCGGCTGGGAGGAGCTGGGGCATGATATGGTGGCTGTGCCTGGAAGGCACCGCCATCAACGTCATGATGCCGGGTTGTCAAGGCCTTTCCATGGCTGGCAGGAATTGCCTTTGGGGCCTGTTGCCGGTGGGAGGTGGACTTGGGGTGTACTCATGGTACCCCCCTGCATTCCCAAATCACCACTCGGTGCCTGCCACATTGTGCATGGGAATGCGCAGCATACAATTTAAACATTGGGGCGGGTAATGCTTACAGCAGCACCCGCCGCAATATTAGAAATGCAGAATGCCACTGCCAGAGTGGCGGTTGCATCCTAATTAGCAGGGCGGGGCCGCTGCACATATGGTGGACGGACTTCAGTCCGCCCGCCATTCTAAAAGGCCCCTAGATATCTCAAATGGATTCTTCTGCCAAAATATAGTGTCTGGAAGCAGACATTTGACAGCCTTGTCAGCCTTAGGCTTTCATCGCCAATTCTGTAGACTGCCCCAAGGGTATAAGAATAACCCAGAATTGTCCTCAGTAAGTGTAACAGAGTTACTTCAAAACTGTGAAGAGGAGGCATTGTCCTATGTAGATGATATTTATCTAACAGACGATGAGTTATTGGATCACTTGCACAGGGTGAACAACATAATTTTGGGGTTCACCACTGCGGGCTACAAATGTAACTTTAAAAAAATCAAGAATTGCCCCCTCAATGTCCTATTTTTGGGATATGAGTTATCAAGTGAAGGAAAAAGCCTGGCAGACACTTTTTTAGAAATATGTGTGCTGCTCCAACCTCTGAAAACCCTGAAAGGTTTATTATCCACTTTGGGATTCCTACATTTTGGAAGAACATACATCTTGGATTACGCAGAACATACATCTTGGATTACACAGAGAAGGTAAAACCTTTCTGCGACCTAGTCAGACCTGATTTTTCAGTTCAACATTGGACACAGGAACACACAGAAATTCTCAGTTCGGCACAAGGTGACATGGTAGCTTCCAGACACTTACACACATGTGTAAATACTACCAATTTTGGTGATCCATGTAGTTGCGGGTCAATCAGGGTACACTTTTCTTACCTTACCCATAGAATACAAATCACATTTGTACATGAACGCTGAAATGTGTTTTGCATCCATAGAAAAGATACTGACAACAGTACAAACTGCTCTAGTGAGAGAAAGAGCACTAGCACAGGGGAAACAAATAATAGTCGTGACTCCAGTACCAACCTTAGAGGCTGTTACCAAAGCAAGCATTCCGAACGCAAAAGCACTGCATCTGTGATTAATACAATAGGCTAATTTTCTCACTGCAACAGATGTAGACTACAAATTTGATTCTACATTAAAAACAAAAGTATTTCTGCTGTTCAAAGAAGAATATCCTCTCCTAATGCAAAAAATGCCTGTAGATCAATATTAATACATCATTTACACTGACCGATCTGCCCAGCCTGCAGTAAGAAGTAAACAACAATACAGGGCAGCATGTGTGATTGTGAAGGGACGTATGCGGGATGACAAGTTTTGTCCTAGCAATACACAGATGCAGTCTCTATGAGAGTGCATGGCACAGCTGGCAGAACTAAAAGCCCTGATAATGGCACTAAGTAAGTAATAAGTTTATTGTTTAGTTAATAAAAACCTTAACAGTTTTCACATTAAGAAAGTGTGATTCAGCCAAACTCATAGTTAAAATATCAGCAAGCATATCATCACAAGCATTTGTAATGTAATAGGTCTCGCATTCACTCGAGTTTGAGCTATTGGCATTGTAAATGACAATGCCTTTTATTTATGTTTTGGCTTTTAAAACATAAATAAAAGGCATTGTCAGTTACAATACTAGTAGCTTAAACTCTCGCAAATGAGAAACCTATTGCATTGCAATAAAGGGGATCACTGATAGAATATCAACTACCACAATATATACGTACACAATTATCGGGACATAAATATCGTTGTCAAAAATATTGACCTCCTATATTTAACAATTTAAGTACAAAAATATCGGAAAAAATATCGGAAAAAATATTGATCTACAAAATATTGTTTTTTTATACGCTATAAAAAATAATGTAAAATCAATAAAAATAATAAATGTTACTTTTAAAACATTATTTTGATTTATTTGTAAATTCTAACAATTCTAATGATGAATTTAATTTAAAATAAATAAATATACATATATAAAATGTAATATACATATATATTTGCTTAAAAATTATTAATAAATAATAATGATACTTTAATTTAAAATGTTATAAATATATAAACAATTATAAATACATATATATATATATATATACACTTGTAACCAAAATAAATTGTAAAAAAATATATTAGTAATTAAAACAAATATTTTTAAAAAAATGTAACCTATATTTTGCTTTACATTGAGTGCAACAATAGGGAAAGTGTTGGAGAGCGGAGGGGTACAAATTACTATTTCCACTCCAGCAAGTGCAACAGTAGGTAAAGTGTGGATAGCGGATAGGTAAAAATTACTATTCTCACTCCAGCAAGTGCAACAGTATGGAAAGTGTGGGATAGCGAAGGGGTAAAATTAGTATTCCCTCTCCAGTGAATGCAATAGTAGGGAAAGTGCTGGATAGCTGAGAGGAATAATGTACTATTCCCACTCCAGTGAGTGCAACAGTAGGGAAAGTGTCGGAAAGCGAAAAAGTAAAAATTAATATTCCAACTCCAACGAGTGCAAAAGTAGGGAATATGTTGGAAAGCGGAAGAGTAAAACGTACTATTCCCACTCCAGCTTGTGCAACAGTAGGAAAAGTGTTAGATAGCAAAGGGGATAAAATTACTATTCCCACTCCAGTGAGTGCAACAGTAGGGGAAATGTTGGATAGCAAAGGGTAAAAAATTACTATTCTCACTCCAGTGAGTGCAACAGTAGGAAAAGTGTTGGATAGCGGAGGAGTAAAAATTACTATTCCCCCTCCAACAAGTAGGGAAAGTAAATACATATTTATAAAATTACAAAACATTGAAACATATTATAATGTTAAAAAAATCTAAAACTCACATACAAAGATTAATTTAATTTTTATAAATTAATTTACAACCAAATATTTTGCAATATAAATTATTTATAATCAAAAACATTCGTTATTACATAAATATAATATTATTTGTCCTATCCTATAACACCACACAATTTCCAACACATATTTAATTTTCCTTCAAAAGTGTACCTCCCTAATTACCACAATTGATTATCAATTAAAAAAATTATTACTTTTAAAAAACACATTAAAACAGATAAAAATGAATGTACTGACCAAACGTTACCCCATAGAAGCAAAATCCACAAATAAAAAATAAACAATTACCAAAAATATTTAGCAAGAAATAAATGCATATTAATCATCAAGTAATTATCAATTAATCTAAACTAAATTACTTTCCACCATTTACCACAATATATACAACACACACCTAAATGTAATTACACCATTTCCATAACGTATTTTAGATTAATAAATTAACAACAATTTACCACAAATCATTAATCAATTAAAAAAAATACTTCCCACCATTTACCACGATAAACTCCACAACTCACACATCGAATTATGTACACAAGTGCCATATTTAAATTGTAATTCATCAATTAGCATTAATTAACCAATAATTAATTAATTATAAATAAATTACCTCCCACCCTATTCCCCTATAAACCCAGCCACCAATTTCTAAAAATATGACACAATTAACATAATTAATTAACAATTAAATAATTAAATATTAACAATTAACAATACAATTTTAAATAATTATTAATAAATTATTTCCCAGTTAACACCATAAAATGCAATAAAATAAATATTATATACTACATTTATTAAACTTAAATTACTTCCCAACCTACTCCCCTATCAACACACAACTCACTCCTAAAAAAATGACACAATTAACATAATGACCAAATAATTAATAATAATTAACAACCAATTAATAAATAATTAATAATAAATTAATTCCCACAATTAACAGTATACAATATTTTTTTTAATATTAATTACCGGAAAAAAAAATTAATAATAATTACATTATTTCCCACTCTATTCCCCTATAAACCAACAACCTGCTCCTAAAAAAAATACATAATTAGTAATTAATTAATAATAACAACCAATAATAAATAATTAATAATACATTAATTCCCACACTTAACAGTGTAGAATATGAAATCAATAAATATTAATTAATAAAAAATAATAATTTAATTATAATTAAATTACTTCCCACCCTATTCCCCTATAAACCCACAATCCACTCCTAAAAAAATGACACAATTAAAATATTTACCAATTAATTAATTAATAGAAATTAACAACCAATTATTATGTAATTATTAATAAATCAATTCCTACAATGAACGCTATAAACTATAAATTAAATAAATATTAATACATACAAATTAATATTTAATTTATTATAATTAAATTACTTCCCATCCTATTCCCCTATAAACCCACAACACACTGCGGAACTAAAATGCAAAATGTATTTAAAATTAAATTAATAACTACTAAAAATGTAACACATATATTAAAAAACAAAAGCCATACTGAGGCAAAAAAAGAGCACATACATTCAAAATACATACTAAAATACATAACACTAACTAAAAAAAACAATATTTTTACCAACTATATTTTTTCAAACGATATTAATGACCGATATTTTTAAAAACAATATTTCTTACCTTAAACTCGATATTCTTGACCACGATATTCTTGCTGTTGATATTTCTGTGTCGTGATATTTCCAACTTGATATTAGTGCAAGTCGACATTTCCAACTCGATATTCTGTCTCAATACCCAATAAAGGGCCTTCCCAACCGCTTGTCAGATTGTAAATATCAGAGGAAGGGACCGGCCTGTGACGTCTTCAAAGTAGTGATAAATAATGCAGTGAAGAAGATGTGTAGGTGTTGTAAATTACACTGACACAAAGGAGGAGAGTAGGATGGCATAACGATCGCCACTGCGGCACGGCATCGTAACCTGAATTACCCACCGCCATATTACGATGGAGATGGGTATCGCGGCGGATGGAAAGTCACAGCCATCCATATTTTGATGTGTGGAATTTAAGGCCTTTCCATGGCCGCGATGCTGCCATGGAGGGGTGTGAGGTGCACTTGGGGGGTGCCTATGGTTCCCCCCTACATGTCCATGCACCTGTTGGCAGGCACCGCATGGTGCCTGCCACGTCTTGCATGGAAATGCACAACATGGCCTTTTACCATTCCGGCGGGTGCTACAGCCAGCAGCACCCGCCGCAATGTTAAAATGTCAGATGCTACCGCTGCGGTGGAGGTCGCATCATGATCAGGGGTGCGGGACTACTGCATTGCAGGCGGGCGGTCCTGTTCCCGCTAGGATGGCGGGCGGACTCAGGTCCGCCCGCCATCCTAATAGGCCCCAAAGTGTGAAGTGAGAGTTGCATATTATCCGAGCTATAAACACTAACAAAGCGCTCCAACATCTTTCATGTGATTACACCGTCACAGCTCAGGAAGAAGAGCAGAGGGGGGCTATTTCCTTCCCTCTCTGTGATTTGAGTGTGTAGAGTGGCATTGCATAATGTCAATGCTATCTTTGGCCTAATAAAAAACACTCCATCTGTAGTAGGGCCCTGGCTTCACCTCCTGGTGCACGGCGGGCAGTGCTTTATGGTAGGCATGGGAGGGAGGGATGGATGGTCTCGGCTGCAGCTCCAGCCTCGTACAGTGCCTCTGCTATTACTAGTGAGCGAGCGGTGGTGAGGTTGTAGTATTTGTGGTGGTGGTATTGGTGGTGGTGGTATTGCTGGTGGTTTTGGAGGTGGTATTGGTGGTTATGATGGTGGTGGTGTTGGCACTGGTGGTGGTGGTAGTGGTATTGGTAGAGGTGGTAGTGTTTCTGGTGCTGGTATTGGTGGTGGTGGTATTGGTGTTTGTGGAGGCGGTGGTATTAGTGGTGGTGGTGGTATTGGTGGTAGTGGTATTGGTGGTGGTGGTATTGGATTGGTGGTGGTGGTGCTTTTGGGGGTGTTGGTGGTGTTGATGGTGGTGGTGTTGGTGGTGGTATTGTTGGTGGTATTGGTGGTGGTGGTATAGGCGATGGTGGTGGTATTGGTGGTGGTGGTATTGGTGGAGGTGGTGGTATTGATGATGGTGGTAATGGTGGTGGTGGTATTTGTGGTGGTGTTGTTGTTAATAAAACTGGCTTTTGAAAACAAACCTTCAGGTGGCTTTAGTGCAGATGGCATGTAACACAGATGTGCTGTTGTCAGCTTCAGCTCATTAGCACACAATTATGTGCTGCCTGGAATTCACATAACTTAATTTGTGAATCATTTCTAAATCCATTTTACTTTGGTGGGGGATTGAAACAGACACAAGATAATGGTGGTTAAAGTGATTGAAAGCGGACACACTTGTTACGGGGCGGCCCTGCTGCTTAAAAAAACACAACCAGTTTCAGCTGAAGTAGCACATGTCCGGCCTGCAGTATGGGAAACTCCATCAAGTAAGCAGTGCTTTCAGAATTACTAAATAACAGGTCCCATATAACAACCGAAGTATTGGGGCCAGTAGCCATGGGAGGGTACAAATGAAGACAAGGCCGTACTAAGGAGGGACTAACAAGTCTATTAACGAATCTGAAGGCAGCATTTACGAAAGAAAATGACACAAGCCAATGAACAAATTGGGAGGAGGAGGGAGCGGCTTCTCTCCCAAACTCTACCACAGCAGTCTCGCAGAGCGAGCAGCACATGTACGCTGGCGCTAGGTTCGACCTAAGAACATAAATTCCTGGATGTTATCAAAGTCAGAAAAAGGACACAGTCTTTGATAATCCGATCAGGCTTAAAAAATTCTTCTCGAGCTAGTTTGCTATACAGTGTTCGCTCGGCGTGTGAAGCTGGGGCAAATCATTCAGTGTGCAGAACGAGAGAATTTGGTACAGGAATGTTAGTCTGGAGTTCAGGGTCTGTTTCTGACATTGGTGGTCAAACAATCTTCCATCTTGCATAGCAGCTTAACATATGCATCCTCTCAGAGCTGGTTCAGTGGACAGAGGATAGCAAGGTGGGTGCAAGTTCCATTCTTGGGTGTAAACATTTTTTAGGAAGATGCTTGTTTGCTGGTGAATAAAGTGCCTAGTGCATTGTGGATGAACATTTAAAGGCTTTGATCACTTAATTCGATGAAAAGCCTTAGCAATAAGGGACTCACTGTGATTTTGTGACCGGGTGGAGCACTTTGGATTGTTGTTGCAGTGAGAGGAGACTTGGACTCGGAACCTTACCTCGGAACCTTACCTCGCTGTGCCACATCGCTGTTTTGGACCTTGGAGGGAGCCGCTGTTGTTCGGGGGAGCTGAGTGTGCTCACTGGGTGCGTGAGGGCTAGTGGAAGAACACGCCAAACGCTGCAAGGACTCCAAGTACCAGGAGTCCCTGCCTGACCCAACACACCTGGTTACCCGTTCGGCTGGAAGCCCCGCCCGCATAGCACCGTTAAATCCTCCCTGCAAACCACCGTATTTGGGACTCGCAGTGATTTTGTGACCGAGTGGAGCACTTTGGGTTGTTGTTGCAGTAAGAGGAGACTTGGACTCGGAACCTAACCTCGCCGCACCCGCTTCGCGGGTGCCGCATCACTGTTTTGGACCTTGGAGGGAGCCGCTGTTGTTCGGGGGAGCTGAGTGTGCTCACTGGGTGCGTGAGGGCTAGTGGAAGAACGCGCCGAACGCAGCAGGGACTCCAAGTACCAGGAGTCCCTGCCTGACCCAACACACCTGGACACTCGTTCGGCTGGAAGCCCCGCCCGCATAGCACCGTTATATCCCCCCTGCAAACCACCGCATTTGGGACTCACAGTGATTTTGTGACCGTGTGGAGCGCTTTGGATTGTTGTTACAGTGAGAGGAGACTTGGACTCGGAACCTTACCTCGCTGCAGCCACTTCGCGGGTGCCGCATCGCGGGTGCCGTATCGCTGTTTTGTACCTTGGAGGGAGTCGCTGTTGTTTGGGGGAGCTGAGTGTGCTCACTTGGTGCGTGAGGGCTAGTGGAAGAACGCGCCGAACGCTGCAGGGACTCCAAGTACCAGGAGTCCCTGCCTTGCCCAACACACCTGGTCATGCGTTCGGCTGGAAGCCCCGCCCGTGATTACCTCAGGCACTATTTAGTAGAACTAGACCCCCGCAACGCGGGAGCATCACGGGAGAAGCCCGGGACAAGGGCGGGTTGTCTGCGGCCGTCAGAGGCCGGTTGAGGCTGGGCTGGGCCATTCCCCTTGGTTTTATTACAACGGTGATCTCTTTGTTTATTTCCACTTTTTTGTTCTAAGGCTTTCCCTGTGTCTACTTGATAACTCTGGTCTGAGGTGTAATGGCGGCCCAGTCAACCAAGGGAGGCAAGGATGGTGAGAAATTTAGTACTGGAAGCATTTTGGGTACTTTGGACAATTATTTTACAAGGGTCTCTGTTGCTCTGGAACATCAGATAAGTGCTGTTGAGAAAAGATTATCAGACGAGATCTTTTCAAAACGTTCTTCTCTGGGGGCAATCCAGCACTGTACCATGCCTGAGAATCGCATAAGCCAACAGCTAAGTGACTTGGGTTTGCCCGAGTCTAGTATTGAACTAGATTCCCTTGCAAATATCCTAGAGGAAAACAACTCTTTTACACTGCCTTGTAGTGCTGCTCTAGCTGAAATTCCCACTTGTATATCTTCTCCCAATAGCTTTCCGGTTTGTGTGGTACTTGACTCTCCGCCCCTAAATAAAAGAGCCACAGGCAAAAGGAAAAGAAGAGGGGGCGGTCTGCTAAGTAAAAGAGTTAAAAGGTCCAAACCTACAAAAAAGGGAAATAAA
This sequence comes from Lissotriton vulgaris, assembly GCF_964263255.1. Taxonomy (NCBI): domain Eukaryota; kingdom Metazoa; phylum Chordata; class Amphibia; order Caudata; family Salamandridae; genus Lissotriton; species Lissotriton vulgaris. Next base: position 2,073,186,951 of record NC_141687.1, read on the forward strand.
CCTGTTAGACTTGCTTCTGGGTATTTGCCTCCTAACAATTCTGATTTAGCAACAGGAAATCAATTTACACTAAACTTACCCCCCCTAAAAGTACCCCCCTAGTGGTGGTCATGACTAATGTTCCCCCTCTTCGACTTGGCGTAACTGAGGGGTTTTACCAATTGAAGACAAAGGTCACTCATTGGTTCGCAAAGAACCTGGAAGAGGGTCATGAACTAGGACGTGACATACTCATGGTCCGTAGAGTAGGATGGGTGGGTCGCTCAAGGAAGACCAGAGAAGGTGACTGCATAGTTATAAACTTTAACAACTCGAAAGCAGTTGCCAGAATACTATGGGAGATAGAACAGCATTCATTAGCGTGGGGTCAGGGTATCGAAGTCGTGCCTCTCGGGTTCTTTTATAGACCAGGTACTCAGGGAAAACCCTCCCATAGGATCCACTCACTGAGGAATTTTCCAAACCAAACTTACCCTATGGGAAGACATGGGTTGCGACCTATACCTCATTTGATACCATCTGGTCATTGGCATGGGGGAGATTCCAGATATAGAGGTGGAGTAGAAATAACAAATAGATTCAACGTCCTCTCTGGGCTTAATGAATGCGACTGACTTGTCCTCAATCAAGTCGGCAGCAACTCGGAGCATATCGCTAATCCCCCTCATGATCATCATCCCAAGGGGGTGGTTCCAACGAAGGGGAATTCTAGTCTAATAAAGTGCACTGATAATAATATTGACTCTGATGTACCCCCGCTAGGCACTCCCAGGGAACCGGTAATAAACGATATGAAGGGTGTAGGAAGCTTAGTTTCCTGGAACATAGCTGGTATCCGCCCCAAGCTGGAGTCCCAGGAATGGGTAGATTTTGTAAATTGCTTCGATGTGTGTATGTTTCAGGAGACTTGGATGTGTTTCCCTTTTTTCTTCAATGGTACCGGAACTATTTGATCCCGGCAACTAAAGGTCTAAAGGGTCGTCCTAAGGGTGGCCTCATCATATGGGTACGTCAATGTCTGCCCTTTTCTATTAATGTGGTCGAAACTGGTAGCAATGATATTCAACTTATAAAAGTGGGCATGGGCTTATCTGGGAGCCTGGATATATACAATGTATATGCCAGGGGTTCCAATGGGGGGAAATCAGTAGTTCTTGCGGCTCTGGTCTCCCTACTTGAGACATACTCCATGAATAATAAGATCATTATTGCTGGAGATTTCAACCGTTCGTTTGAACCCCTGGACATTTGTGACGATCTAGTTAGGATGAACAAGGATATACTATGGGGTGTTCCCAAATTAAATCTAGACCCAATTAAACGGTGGCCTGAGGATATTATATGTTTGAATGCCATTTGCCTGGAAAGGAGCCTTAGTGCATTAAATGGGCGAACAATGAGTGACAAGGGGGGGGGGGGGGCATGCACTTTCGATAACGGTCAAAATAGGAGTAGGATAGACTATGTTCTGTGCAGCCTTCACCTATGGAAGGGAGTCCACGATATGAAAGTAAAGCACAGGCTAGAAAGTGACCATGACCCTCTGTGCGTAACACACAAATGGCGGTTGTCCTCAACAGGGAAGCCCGCTAAAGAGTGGGCTGTTGTTCCCCTGCCCGTACCCACCAATGACATGTGACGGCTAAAATGGCCTAATGTTTTGGCTAATCAAGAGTCTATGGTTAGTATAGACATGGAGGTGGACAAGGCGATAATTGCCATAGAGCAAACAAAAACAGTTGTTCCAGGGTCCCATGAAATTACTGCTATACATGATAATCTTTTTTGTGCCATTAGATCCCATTTCCAGAAACCGGGTAGGAAAACCAATAAGGCACCTCCCAGTTCTGTGAGGTGGTATAATGCTCAGTGTAGGAAAGCAAGGTTAGCTTTGGGAATAGCTATTTAGAGTAGAGATCAAGTGGCTATCCGTAGTGCAAGAAGGATTTACAAGGATTGTATAGCCTCTGCTAAAAAACATGGGATGAGAGGCATTGGAATGAACTAAGAGAGGCAAGTAGGACTAAAGACTCTAGACTCTTCTGGAGCATTGTTAAATGGGGTAGTGGCGGTTTACCCAATTGCCCAGATAGTAATGTTGGTGAGGAGGACTGAGTCAATTATTTTAAGCCACAATATGCCGATAGCCACCCTGGCTCTGAGATGGAAGGTTTCATGGCTGTATATCCCAAAGATAACTTTTTTAATCTTGGTGAGGTGTTGTTGGCCCTAAGTGCAGTATCAAGAGGAAGAGCTTCCGGTATGGATGGGATCCCGGCGGATCTTTTCATTAACGATAAGGAATGCTGGGTCAAATATATCTTGATTTTGATTAACGCTGTTTCCCAGGGTGCAATTGTTCCGTCATCTTGGAAGGGTGCAATCATTATCCCTGTACATAAGAAAGTTGACCGGGGTTTGCCGGGTAATTACAGACCCATAAGCTTGATAGCTACCATACAAAAGGTGGTGGGGAGGATGGTGGTGAACAGGCTTATGGACTGGGTTGATGAAAAAAATGCATTATCCCCTTACCAGACTGGGTTCCGGAAGGCCACTAGTACGGTGGAACAGGTGCTCCGCTTCACTCTGCTACGGTGGCGAACTGTGGTGCTGGGCGGGGCCAGCCTGTATGCCGCTTTTGTGGACTTGCGGGCTGCTTTCGACCTGGTTCCCAGGACTAAGCTGTGGTCAGTGTTGTGGAAACTGGGTTTACCGGAGGATTTACAGACCCTGGTTATGAGGTTGCATGAGGCGAATTTTGCCAGGATACAGTGGGGTAGTCAAGGGGAAGTCACTGCGAACTTCCCGGTCGAGTGGGGTGTTCGGCAGGGGTGTGCAATGGCCCCCCTGCTTTTCTCCTTGTTTATTAACGGAGTAGTAGCTAGAATGCTGTCTGCTAATTTAGACGCCCCCTCGTTGGCGAACATTAAGGTCCCAATATTAATGTTCGCCGACGACACTATTATTCTATCAAAGACTCCGAGTGGCCTGCAGTGTGCCCTCAACATCTTTGAGGAATTTTGTGAGGAGCATGGTCTAGAGGTTAATGTGGCCAAAACCAAGGTAATGGTTTTTAATCCTCACCGTGATTTTCGATCCAGTATGACTATGAACCAGCGCCCCCTAGAGGTAGTCAAAGCTTTTACCTACCTTGGTATTTAAATAACCAACGATCTTAAATGGTCCCAGCATATTGACCTAGCGACATTAAGGCACAGACAATTAGCTGGAGTTCTGGGACAGAACACAGAAAATCAAAAACTAAACCAATCACGCCAGCCCTACAGGTTTATGAAGCAAAAGCCCTTGGCTCAGCACTATACGGGGCTGAGTTGTGGGGTTTTGGAAAGCTCGATTCATTACAGAGGCCCGAAAACAAGTTCTTTAGGACAATCACTAGTCTTCCCAAAAGTATCCCCCTTCTCCCCCTTAGATATGAGCTGGACAGAAAGGCAGCGGTTGATTTGGCAAAGCTTCGCCCGATATTGTATTGGAGTCGTCTCTGGACCACTCCAGAACTTAAGCACTATGCTGAAGGCTTTTTGGCGTTAATTAAAGGGGATGTTTTCCATAAGATCAAATGGCTAAAAGACCTCAGATCCTTGTTAAGTTTGCTGGGTCTCCAAACCCATTGGGATAACCCGCAGGTGCACTTTTTCCAAGTAAAAGTACTGTAAAGGAGTTGTATTGGGACTATGTGGCTGAGCGGGACTGGAGAAATACTGACTCTAGATCTATGACAGGATACTATCTGGAATTTAAAATCTCTCCTGACCCTGAACTTTATTGGGACAAGATAACAAAGCCAAGGGATAGGAAGCTTCTATGTCAACTGAGGATAGGTACTCTTCCGCTCAGGTCCCTAACTGGCAGGTGGCGGGGTTAATCAAATACTTCCTGCCCCGCTAGTGGATCTGCAAAGGAGACTATTGGGCATTTTCTATTCGCCTGTCAAGCCTATGCCATCCCTAGGCAAATCTGGTTAAAACCTGCTTGTAAAAACTTAGGTACCAACAGTAGCATTGTAGCTTTGAGAATTATTTGCACTAGCTCTTGCTTGCCATTGGCCATACCAATGGCGAAATTTATGGGGTGGGCTTGGTTTATTAGGAAAAAACTGTTAGCCGAGTAACTGTTTATATTGGGATGGTTTTATTGAAGCTACTTGACGTAGTTTGCATTTTATATCTGTATATATATTTATGCTTTTATGTAAAGTACTTGCTTTTATTTGTTCGAGGCAACCATTTAATACTGTTTTAATATTTTTGTATGTATTGTGCTTTTACGAGAAATGCTCGAATAAAGCCTCTTTGAATTGGAATAAGTTATAAAATATTTATAATGGTGTAGTTCAAAAGGAAGATTTAGGATGAATAGAGCATTGGCCATAGTGTTTATGATTCACTGAGCCACAACGCTGCATGGTTCTTTTAATTGCAGTGATTGCTGGTTTCTTGTTCACGTAGTTTTGCCCCTAGTGCCTCCATGAATCATATGAAGCGGCACAACAGCTGTGTGTCTCCACCTCTGAAACATGCCTTCACTGCTTGTCTGCAGGATTTTATCTCCTTGTTATTAAAGATGGGTTTCAGTAGCAGTCGGAGTTCAAATTGCAGTTCCCTGCAGAGGCACAAAAGGTGTATAATGCTCTCTTTCGCTTTCTCACATAAGCGGCTGATAGTTGGTGTTGGTTCTCATTTCCAGGGAGGGAAGTGCAGCAAGATTGGTAGAATGCCCATTCGGAAGCGGAGGTATTTGTCTTTCGCTCTCCTATTGAAGTAAGATTGTGGAGAGTAGCTCTGCTGGGCCCTTTCTTTAAGCTCTGCATTGTCTTCCACTATAGACAGCCTTTTCACTGTCTTGTTTACAAGATGCTTGAAGCTCTCGTGGGTCTCTGAGGCCAACAGAGATCCTTGAGGCCTAGTCAATTTATTGATGATGTCAAATATGCCATGGCTGCATAGTCCTTCCTTGAGTACATTTCATTCCATAGGTGAGTGTTCAGTGTTCCTGGTTCTAACTTTTTTATCCTGTTCCAGCATTTGACATAGGCTCCTTTGCAAGCGATATCTTGGGTCTGCAGGCCAAATTCCAGGCTAATTTGGGTGGGCGAGACATAATTAGGTAGTTGGAATATCATTCTTACTGATCTTAAAACCGTACTGTCCAGAATTACCTTGTCTCTTCCCCTCAAGCATTCTCTCCCATAAGTAGTAGCTGGACTGAGCTTTGCTTGTTTTGATGGATGTTAGAGCTACCGTAATTAAGTTGCCTCCTTTCTTGATGGCTTCCTTTTGTGTATTAAATCTGCCTACGTTGTCTATTATCACCCCCAAATACTTATATTCTTCTACTGCTTCTATTGGTGTTCCTCCCAAATGCCAATGGTGACTGGATGTTCTCTTTTACGTGTTTAATCGCATTACCTTCGATTTATCAAGATTGATAGTTAGGCAATTGATAGCTGAGTAGCTGCTGGTTGTATCTAAGAGGTATTGGAGACCGTTAGGAGTTTGGCTGATCAACGCACGGTCATCAGCATACAGCAGATTTGAAAGAGACCCCTCCGCCCATCCTTAGAGCATATGAATTACAGATGTTCAGTTCTGTTGAAAAATCAACCATATAAAAGTTGAAAAGCATCGGGTCAATGCCCACCCCTGTTGTTAAAATGTTCTGGACAGGCAATTTCTGTCTCCCAGCTTTACTTGGACTCACGTGTTGGTATGTAGGGATGTTATCTGGTTTAAGAGAGCATATGGTATTTACAGTTTCTCAAGATTGGCCCAGAGTTTGTTCCTGTCAATGTTGTCGAAAGCTGAAGAATAATCAATAAAACACAAAAAGGGGGGGGGGGGTTTACTGCTTTGGTACCCTCTATTAGTAGCGACAGTGCTAGTATGTTTGTTGTAGTTCCCATGCCCTTGCTGAAGCCTGTCTGGTTGATGGGTATGATCAATTTGTCGTTTGCCCAAGCTGTCAAGTCATCCAGGAGGAGGCCAGGGTACCTCAATGTCAATTAATGCTACAAACCTGTAGCTGTTTGCTTGGTCCTTGTCACCTTTTTTGTGTATGGGGGATACCATGGACCCCCCCCCACCTTCCACCAGGAGCCAGGCATTGTGTCTCCTCCTGAGATTTGTTCATACAGCTGTAATAGTATGGGCACCCAATGCTCCGGATCATTTTTAAATAGGGTTGGTGAGATCCCATTAGGGCCCGGTGCACCCTCCTGCTTGCCTTTGGCAATCCTGTTCTTAATCTGATGAGTTGTAAAGGAAAGAAGATCATTTACTATTAGGATGATTTGGTCAAGGGGAGAGGCATCAAGGGTATGGCTGGGGTAAGCTTTCCAATCCGAAGGTCACCCTCTTCTGAATGAATGTGTTTCAGGAGGTGAGTTGCCCGCTCTTCTTCTGTAAGGTGTGAGTTAACTCTTTGAGCATTCGGGTTTTCTAAGCTATTTATGTACGCCAAAACCTTGCGCTATTGTACAATAGCCTGGCCCACTAATTATCTTCCAATTCCCTTTGTACTTGTCAGACTAGTTTTTTCTTATTTGCTTTTAATTGCGCTACCTCCTACTGAATGATGGGGTCATATCTCATTCTCTGTAGTCTGCCTAATGTTTTATTATTGCCTTCTACAGCTCTTGGAGGTTCGGGATCTTAGGTCTGGAGAGATGAATCTTCTGGTTGTCTTACGGACGGCGTAGAATCTGTTTAGGCAGAGTTTCCCTAGATTTTAACCCAGAGCCAGCTTGTGCTATGTGCATATCTCCTAATTTTGTTATGAAAAGTTACCAGCGCATTATCACGTTTGAGTTTGCCACTTCCTGTTTGTCCCACGGTGACTTTGCTCAAGCCTGCAGTGTTTCAGGATGATTGGTTTTACATTTTAATTTCCTGAAGTTCTCAGTGTGTATGAAATCGGGATCCTTTACCAGCTGGTCTAATTCCGGCCTGGATATGCTCATGGTGATTTCCGGTGGTAGGTGGTCGCTTTGATCTTGTGCCCTTATCTGAAAGCCTGCAATCTTGTGGATGAGCGGTAAAGTTACGAAGGTGTAATCAATTAACGTGCTGACAGTAGCGTTGTGAAATGTTACCGCCAGAGGCTGATCCCTGGAAATGCATCCGTTTAGTGCCACAAACTTCGATGTTCCATATCTCTTATGAAGTTCCAAGTGCTGATTGGTTCGTCTTAAAGCTCTGTTCGTGGTGTGGAATATTCCAGGCCATAAATTATTGTTCTAGAATCTTGTCCCTTCCTTGAGGCCCTAGTAAGTGCATATTGAAGTCTCCTGTCATCAATGGATTAGATGCTGATTCTTCTGAGAGCAATCTGGTAATTTCGGATCCCAGCAATTTGACTCCGGTGGTTTTTTCACGTGGATGTATGTAGGTGTTTAGCGCTATTATTTGTTTTTTTGTGGTGCTATCCCATATGTTCACTCTAAGCGCTTTGACTAAATTTGGTGGAGTTGTGATAGTATCTATGTCTTTGGTCACTGTTATGGTCCTAATTTACGAGTAAATTGTTAGGCCATTTTGAAACCCGGTATGTGAATGGGTGCTTCTGACCAAGTCTCTTGTAATACAATAAGGTCAAAGCCTTGGAAGAAATTCATACGGTCTCTATCCAATGTTTTGTTTCCTAAGCCATTTATATTCCAAGCGCAGGTTCAAAACTGGTGGTCGCCTGCTGATGATTCATTTGTTCAAGCCTTAGGTGCTGTCTCCATGTTGATTTATTGTTCTGGCTAACCATGTCCAATTTTCTTTTGAGAAGGCGGAGTTCTGATCTTTTTGTTTTATAAGGGCTGTGTCTGTACTGCGATACTGGCACAAAGAAATATGGATTGGGAATTCCCCACACTCAGGGGCCTATTCCGATTTGGTAAAATCCAGTCCAAATCGCCGTACAGATCGTTTTTCCCGTATGAATCATATGCCGAACCATCCCCGCACGTACGATGTAGTACGATGCGCACCCAATTCAGTTCTCCATACGAATCGTACCAAGGACCGTACGGCTCAATAATCCGTACGGATCGCACTCGGAACACGCAGTACACGATGTCTGTACGGATCGAAGCAGCAATGATTAGAGCGGCAGACCCTGATGCAGAGGTCTAGCCCGGGACCAGGGTTCAATTCCCCGCCTCGGCGAGTCTTGGGCTCAAAAATTCCACGGACCTGATAATTCTCGCCTCGGTGCCTATTCTAATCATGGAGTCCCACTCTGTAACTCTGGGCAATACCTTGCTTAATCTCCACAACGGCCCCCACAACGCTAAGGATGTCTGGCCTTCACCCTGGGGGTGCCCAGGAGTGGACGCCTCACAGGGAAAGCCAGGACGGGTTCCACAGAGGTATTCGTACAAGCGCCTTGAGACCCTTGCGGGTGAGTAGTGCGCTATACAAGTATCAATTTACAATTTTAGTACCACCCAGCAAGTACGATTCGTATCGACAACACTCCGTATGACTCTTTTTTTATGGGAGCGGAAAAGCAGATTTCGTCTCGTAATGAGTACGGAACGGACCCCCCGGGTACACCCCATGATTGCAGGGGTATGGTGTGTCGGTGTACGGTGCGTACACCCCTGGATTTCAGGGGGACTGTGTGTATGTCCCCCATGCGTACACCCCATGCATGTTCGTGTATGTTCGTGTATGGTGCGTAGGGGTACGGTTCATATCCCCCAGGGCCGTAGGGTACACCCCTTGAATTTAGGGGTACGGTGCGTATGTTATTGTCTGGCTCTCCGTACGAATTGCCGTGATGATTTCAGTACGAATCGCGTACTCGGTCCCCGGTCCGGATCGTACTTGGCGGGTCGTACGCCATGTTTACGATTTCTATGGTTCTATGTGAGGGTCTATGTTGTACAGATCGAGCCTTGTTTTTCGTACGGTTCGCAGGAATTCGGATGGATTTTCTACATACGGATCGTACTATGCGATTCGGACGGATTAGTACGATTCGTACGGAAACGGCTACGAATACGAATCGTCGTACGGATACGTTTCCCGAATCGGAATTGACCCCATATTGTGTGTGATTCGTCTTACTATTTCCAGTCATACAATGAATATCTTCACTATTGGGGCCAGAATGGGTTTAGAGATTCCAAAGGTTGCACAATAAAGCACAAATTGCTTTAGGAACAGGTGGCAGAGCTGAAAAAGGCTTGCCACGGGCTCAAATAATTCACACATTGTCATCAGCATGTTGGTGTGCAAGTTGAAGGAAATTCATTGGCTGATGAAGCCGCCACGGCGACAGTGCGACCTGCTGTCGTTGCTGCAATCCCTCATTCTAGTACGAGGATAGGCACATAGAGTATGATAGCTGTAAATGCTACACGCAAAAACAGCTCGGCCATACCAAAAGGTTTTCCACTCAAGTACTATTACAAGCTAGATGTGCAAAACATTCTGTATGCTCAGATTCCAAGAGTGGGGGATAGAGTAATACCAAACATGGATCTCAGATTATGATACATTCTAGCTGCACAGAAGGGTCTGGGTTCAGCACACGCAGGTATCGCTGCAACTATTTTCCTACTAAAGCAGCATTATTGTTGGCCAGGTCTTACAAAACAGACCAAGGATTATGTCCTTAAGTGCAACATCTGTCAGCAGATGAAAGATTCTATTGTAGTACACCCACCTCGAACACCACTACTGATATCACAGACCTTTCGCATGTGTCTATTTGGACCACTGGGGCCCCTTACAATCTGACGGGGCCGCAGTGTGCCATGTCGTGTAGTTCCTAAAAATACATACAACCCTAACATTATACCCGCGTCTCCCAAATTATCCACAACTCTCTTCAAAGTCAAGGTGGCATTTGCATCCTCCCACACAATATGAGTCAAGCTGTATTGAAAAACACTGGTGGAAGATTAGACAGTAGACATCCTCAAATCAAATTTCGAGAAGTACTTACCACCCATGAGCATCAGCACAATTTTATTTATATTTGGAAAAAGGAAACAATCCATACTCGTGTTCCGTTATAATACAAATCAACAGAAAATCATAAACTTCCGTTATGTTTTTTCATAATAATCACAGGAGGGGACATTCTGCGGCCTCACCAATTTCAAACCTCCTTCTTGCAACATTTGTTTTAACATCTGTCGGGCCTTGTTCCTTACTACTAACGGCACCCTCGTGGCTTGATGTCTCATGGGTGAAGAACCTTTATTCAACATGATTTTACGGATTTAGCCATTCAAAGATCCAAATTTCTCTTTAAAAACCCTTTCAGCAGCAGACAATATTGCTTATAACCCTGTGTTTTCAATGCCCAGTTCTTGGTCTGTTGCTCAGGTAGTAACTACAATACAGAAATCATACTGGTGCGTTAGCTATATAAACTTTCCCTTTGACCTCTGAAATGCTGAATTTTCTAGTTCTTGGAATCTGATGGTGAAATTCCATTCAAGGCAAATGGCAACCCAGCTAACCTCCAGACAATTGGTCACCACAGAGCTGATGCCTCATAAACTTAATCTGTATCAATACTGCTGCTCCAAAAGTACATAGTAGGCATTATATATAGCGGGGTGCGTACAGCACTCCTTTCCAATCCAATAGTGGCTCTGTGGATCCCTTCCCCAGGGCCAAAACATATGTATTAAGTGGAGGGGATACTCAGCCTCCCTTCTTGGGTCTTAATTGGCCCCCGGGGAGCTAATCCTCTGGGGCAAAAAACCAATATAAATGGGGATGGGGCTACATGCCCCCTCTCCCTGAGCATTAAAAGGCCCCGGGGACCCCATCCCCAGGGGCTCTAAAGGGGAGCTCCCCGAGCCTATTGTGGCCCCGGGAATCCCATCACCTGGGGTAAAACCATATAAATAAGTGGAATTGCCCACAGTCCAAATCTCGAAGCCAATAGTGGACCCAGAGGCCCCATCCCCGGGGCCAAAGCATACATTTTAATGGGAGGGGGCGCACAGCCCTCTTTCCTGGGCCTTAACAGGCCCAGGGGATGCCATCCTCCAGAGACGATTTACAATAATAACGGTAGGGGACGTGCATTCCCCCCTCTACCCTTATAAGGGCCCTGGGGACCCCATCTTCTAGGGCACCCCTAAGTTGTAGGTGCCCTCACTGCTTGCAGACTGCGAATGGGTACCGACGGATAGAGCGGGGCCTCAGCCACCGAGCAGTTGCCGGGTGAGGTGAGGCTTACCCCCACAAAAAGCTGGGGACGGAGAAATAGTTCTTACAACTACACACACATGGGACACATGTCTTGTAGGGTGGTAATATACCACTGATCTATTTTCTTCTATCGATTAAATTAATGTTTAAAAAAGTTTTTTCCTTTGCAGTAGCACTTCACACTTATAAGGTCCTGAAGAAAGCCGAGCTATTAAGCTAGACGGCTGAAACATGTCGACCTCACTTATAGCCAAAAGATAGTTCAAATTTTTCTATACTATCAGGCGGTTTTTATTATATGGCATCAGGACAATTCCTAAAAAACATATTTTTTGTCCTCTTAGTCATTTTTAATACACACACATTCACCACTTGCACTGCACTTCATCAGTCCTTACATACCTTGAACAGATAAAGCGGCTGAGATTCTTTGAGAGTAGAGGGTCTAGTACCTATGTACATCAGCCTCTGTACCATTTTGGCTACAGATGACCCCTCTCTCTCAGTTGTCCAGATGAAGAAGTTCCGCCAAATGGGTGGGCTAATGGAAACTATCTCTCTCGCCAGGTATTGGACAAGCTATGTGTAACTGATGAACTGCGTATGCTCTAACATTGGTGGTTCCTCTATCACTACAAGCAGACCGGTTTCCTTCCTATAGTCCGTCAGGCCCACCCGGGGCACCCTCCAAGCACCAAAATGATCCCTGCTGCCCCAGCCAGTTCCACCAATGGTTTGGGAGCTGGCATTGCTACCGTCAGGAGGAAACAGCTGTTTTTGCATGCTCACTCCAACAGGACGAATATCTGTTTCCCCGCCCGCAGGAGCACGGGCAGGAAAACAAAAGTCAGCTCCTACCAGGCATGATCAAGTTTAAAGCTCCCACCAGGAGGGAGTAGACATGCCATTCCCTGCACACACTCCTGAAGGCAGGGAAGGCATGCTCTATCCTGCTTGGTGGGAGATATAAAAAATGAAACATGTTTCCCTGCCTGCAATGGTTTAGGCAGATAAACTTCTGTGTCCTGGTTGTGGGCTCCCCAGGACACAGTAACTGAGTCGGTCCCGGGTAGATGGGGTCCTTGGGGCAGTTAGAGACTCAGGGAGAGGGGTCATGTGCCCTCCTACCTTTTAGGTTATGTTTGCCCCCGCAGATGGGGTCTCTGGGGTCTTTTAAGGCTCAGGGTGGGGTGGACAAGCAACCCCCTCCCCCTTTTTATGCATTTCATCCCTGTGGATAGGATTCCTAGGGCCTAATGAGGTTTCAGGAGGGGAACCACAGGCCCCCTTCCCTCCATGTTGTACCTTTCCCCCAGGGGATGGGGTCTCCTGGGACTCACTGAGGTTTAGGGAGGGCAGACACATGCCCCTCCCCCTAATCAAACATTCTACTCCGTCCCCAGGAGCCGTGGCCCACCCGGTGAAGATTGTTTGTAAAAAAGAAGCGCAGGAGTGTTATGTCTTAGTTACTATTATGTTCACCTAGATTGTTTATCCTTGAACCTATTCCTATTGTCCTGCTCAGTGCATACATCCTTGCTTCTAGAAACTTTCTCTGGAGCTTTGGTGGCAGTTACTCATTGATGAGGATCCTGTAAGATGTTCCTGTGAGCTGTTCTGGTGTTTCAACAATTAAAGATATATTCAACTCAATTGGAGTACTACTATCATTACAACACCAAGGAGGACGAACCTAAGCGTCATTACAATTTAATTATTTTCATTTCCATTAACGTTTTAACAGCGAACAGGAACCACCATCGTTGCATTTTGTGAATACGGATTACATGTGGAAACTTGGAACTGGGCTGTGGATTTGGAATCTGAATATTGAAATCTTTGTTCTGGCAACGGATTGCTAATGACATTGTTTCTACCTTTGATTTTCGGCAAGCGCTCTGGCCTAGCGGGATACTAACTTCGGGCTACAGTTGGAAAGCCCTCAGTTCCAGCATCTTTTAAATCTGTTTCTATGTAGGTTCAGTGAGCTCGTGTTCTAGCGTGCATACTCCGTCTTCTACATTCGGTGGTTACGCAGATGTGAGGAGGATTTGTGTGCTACCATTCCGGAAGTGCCTTGTGGCGGAACAAGCGTTGGGTACGCATTCCGGCTACGCTTCACGTATTTTATAATATGTGTATGTGCGGCCATTTTAGAATTGGATGCACTCAGCAACTTGTCCAGTTTAACCAGGATTTACAGAAGTCACCTTTTCTAACACGACAAAAGAATATTGGGCTGCAATGAAATACATTTAAAAGCTATAGGCCATTCAAGAGGATTATTCTTCACTGTCAGTTATTTTTTTCCCTCTTTCCTGCTTTTGTGTAAACATTGTTCTAGAGATGGAAAAGGAACATGACTTAACTTTATTTTCACATTCTTATTCAGTGAACTAGTCCCACTAAGTGAACAAAATTTTACTTTACAACCACCACAAGCCTTTTGGCCTGTTGGAAGTGAACCATGCATGAGATGGATCGAGTGGAAATCATATTTTTTCAATTTTATTGAGACTATTGATGAGGAAAGAAAAATGAAACTAGAAAGGAAAAAAAATATATTTTTATATTCTGTTGGTCCTGGCGGTTTAAAAGTGTATGAAGAAATGACAAAAACTACGAGAGGGGGTGATTCAAATGTGTTTATAGATGTTTTTGGAGATTTTGCTCCCAAAGTGTGTTTAGTTATTACAATGTAAACATTATTTAGGAAGAAACAAGATTGCGGGGAAACTGTAGATGTATATGTGGCAACATGTCACGTCTGAGGCAGGATGACTAACCTGAACATTCAGAAGCAGCAGGAGCGATGAAGTTGCCTACTTCCTTCTTCCCTAGGAACAGTCCCCCCGCCGAGCTCTACACATATACAAACTCAGCCAGGGAGACCCCCCCCAGGGAAGGGGAAAAAATGGAGAAAGTAAAATAAACAGGCTGGCAGCCAAAGACCATCTACAGCTGGCGAAGACGTGTGAGGGATCTGTCCGTGCTCGCTTGCATATAGTCTGCAGAAATACACAAGAAAAGACAAGCGTAAATACACGCCCCCTCCCCTATGGACAAACAACAGAATGTGAAAAAACCAAAAGGACACCTATAATACTCACTACTATAGACTGCCACAATCATCCAACAAGAAAGTGATGAAAAGAAATAAACAAATATCCAACTGTAAGTTGCTCCAATGAGAAAGCGGACCTCTGGTTTCAAGTTCAGATCTTTGCAGTTAATACGCCATCTCACTTACAGTCTCAAGTTCCAATAGCCTGTCTGTGATCTCCGGGAATCACTTCACCGACAATTAAACATTCTGATGAGCTTCCGCTCTTCCCACAACACAAGTAGTGAAGATTCCGTTACTATTCCAACAGTCTTAAAGTTTCACGGAAGCGGCCGCTTCCGTAACAATTTCAGTGAACGCTTAGAGGCAGCAGCGTTTAATTATTCCCAATAACATTAAGACGCTTTCTCTGCGCTCTCCTACCCTGGTTCAGTAAACGCCGACTCGGCTTCTCTGCCACGGCTTCAATTCTCCAGCGCGGCTCCAGGTCAAAGGTGAAAACACGCCGTGCAGCAGGACAGCCTGCAACACGGCTGCACTCGGATATAATTTCAAAACAGTTCCGTAATCCCCAGGGTAGATCAAGGATCTCAAAAAGACTTCTGGAATTCCTCAGAGTTCAAGGTAGGCAGGCAACAAAAGTGACAAGCACCGGAAGAAAGAAAAAAGAAAACATATAAAGAAGATCTCTCAACACAAACAAAGGACCAATTTCCAGGCATTCTGGGAGATGTAGTCTACGAATCGGGGCTTAGACGTGACAGATCCCCCTCACTAAGACCGACGTCTCGGCGGTCCACCAGGCTTTAAAGGGTGCTGAGCGTGGAAGCGTCTCAAGAGGCCAGGACAGTGGAGGTTGGAACGAGGTTCCCAGGAACGTTCCTCATGCCCATACCCTTTCCAATCAATCAAGTACTGAAGCACACCTCTCACTTTCCTTGAATCAAGCACCTCTCTCACCTCATACTCCACCTCCCCATCAATCTCTACAGGTTGTGGTCTCTCCATTTCACGAGTGCCTACCACATACGGTTTCAGAAGGGAGACATGGAACACAGGGTGTATGTGCCATGATGAGGGGAGTCTTAATTTCATAGCCACTGGATTGATTACAGCAAGAATGGAATAGGGGCCAACATATTTAGGCTGTAATCTAGTATTTCCTTTCAGTTTCAGGTATCTCGTGCTCAACCATAACTTGTCCCCTATCGTATACTCAGGTGCAGGAGTTCGTTTTCTATCTGCCTGCTTTTTATCATGGTCCCTGGCTGCCGCCAACTGTTCTCCAGTCTCCTGAGCTATAGTAGTAAGGTGAGCATGATGCTCTTGGATAGAAGGGAGGGAGGATAGACCAGGGTGCTCAAAGGGCAGAAAATTGGGATGAAACCCATTAACACAAAAAAAGGGCGAACATCCCAATGAAGAATGAGTAGCGCTATTGTAGGCAAATTCTGCCATCCACAACAACGTTCTCCATTCTTCTCCGCGCTGTAGAGTAAAACACCTCAGATACTGTTCGAGTGTTTGATTTAATCTCTCTGTTTTCCCGTCTGTCTGAGGGTGATAACTTGTTGACAGACGGGCATCTATATCTAAGATGTCACACAGCGCCTTCCAAAACTTAGAGGTAAACTGAGAGCCCCTATCAGTAATAAGAACAGAAGGCACTCCATGTAACCTCACCACGTTTTGCAGGAAAACTAAGGCCAACTCAGCAGAGGTAGGTAATTTAGTTAACGCTATAAAATGACCCATTTTAGTTAAATGGTCTATGACCACTAAGATGGTATTGTTGCCGTGACTGAGAGGCATCTCCACAATAAAATCCATTGAGACTGTATGCCATGGTGCTGGAGGGATCGGTATAGGGCGTAGAAGACCACTACTTCGTTGATGGAGTGCTTTCGCCTGGCTGCAAACTGGACACTGTGCCACATATTCAGCAATGTCTTTTTTCATAGTTTCCCACCAGAAATACCGAAGGACGGTTTGCAGGGTTTTCTGAACCCCCAGGTGTCCTCCTAGTGTCGAATCATGAGTCCATTTCAAAACTTGGTTTTGTAGATCTGAGGTGTACACGTACAACAACTTATCCCTGAATAGAAGTCCATTTCGTAGTGTTCTTTGCTGTGGTTCAACATCAATCCACGTTTGCACATCCATTCCATTCACTTCTTCTTTCACTTGTTTCAGGAAATCCTCAGAACTTGTGATTGCTGAAACAGAAGGGGGAAAGGACACTTCTTGAAGAATCGGAGGGGGCTCCTCAACAGGAGGAGGTTGATCTCTCACTGCTGATTCAGGTCTTGATAGTGCATCAGCTTTCCCGTTTTGCGGACCAGGACGGTATCTAATCACGAAATCGAAATCAGAGAAGAATAACGACCATCTTAATTGGCGTGGTGTCAATGCTCGTGCACTCTTCAAGAAAAGGAGATTCCGATGATCTGTGAATATCTCCACTGTATGCCTTGCTCCCATGAGATGGTGTCTCCACTCCTCACAGGCTCTTTTTATAGCAAGCAACTCTTTGTCCGTAATGCTATAGTTTATCTCACAAGGGGAGAGCTTACGAGAATAATAAGCCACCGGATGCAGTTGTCCCGTATCTGGATGTCTCTGTGACAAAATACCTCCAATAGCAAAATAAGAGGCATCCGTCTCCAGTACAAAAGGTTGCCGAGTATCTGGATGTCGGAGAATAGGAGCAGTAACAAAGCATTTCTTCAAAGTTACAAAGGCGTCCTCTGCTAACTCTGACCACTGGAAGTTAGCTCCTTTTTTCAACAAATGGGTCAAAGGTTGAATAACCCTAGAGAAGTCCTTGATAAACCTTCGATAAAAGTTCGCAAACCCTAGAAAACTCTGCAAAGCTTTTACATTCGAAGGGGATTCCCACTGGATAATGGCTTGCGTTTTCTTTGTATCCATTTGTATACCATTCGGGCCGATGACATAACCCAGGAACTCCACTTCTCCTGTATGAAAGAAACATTTTTCCAACTTGGCATACAACTCATGTTGACGTAGGCGTTCCAGTACTTCCATCACATGCTGGACATGATCTTCTTCCGTGGATGAGTATATTAAAATGTCATCTATGTATACAATACATGACACATCCAATAAACCCCGCAAAACGTCGTCCATAAAGTACTGGAACGCCGCAGGGGCGTTGCAGAGACCAAACGGCATCACTTGGTATTCATAGAGCCCATATCTAGTCCGGAAGGCAGTTTTCCACTCATCACCACTTCTCACTCGCACCAGGTGATAGGCCCCCCTCAAATCCAACTTGGTGAAAATTTTAGCGTCTTTTAGCTGGTCCAACAAGACGGGGATCAAGGGCAATGGATATCTGTTCTTCCTGGTCACCCTGTTTATGGCTCTATAGTCTATGCAAGTTCTCAAGCCTCCCTCCTTCTTAGGAATGAAGAAGAGCGGCGAGGATGCAGGAGACGTAGATGGGCGAATGAATCCAGATTCTAACAATGTCTTCAAGTATTGCTGAAGATATGTTTTCTGCGTCCGTGAGAGCATAGACCCTGCTACACGGTATATTAGCGCCAGGTTCTAGCTCGATGACACAATCATAATCCCTATGAGGGGGTAATTTGCTGGCTTCCCTTTCACTGAAGACTTCTTGGTATTTTTGATACACCGAAGGGAGTGTAGAAATGGCATTCGCTCGCTTCTCTCTTCCTCCAGAAGCCAACGTGCTAGCAGGTGTTTCAAGAATAATCTCTTCGTGAATATGTCTGGCCATGCAATGTTCTGCACAATACACTGAATTCAAGGTGATGGAACGAGCTGCCCACTTTACCATGGGATCATGTTGGGTTAGCCATGGCATACCTAAAATCAGCCGAAACTGAGGAGCATCGATGAGATCAAAGGCTATATGTTCGTATTGTTCATGTCCTACCTGCATTAGCAATAGACAGGTATGGTAACACACTAGTCCGGATGTCAAATCTGATCCGTCTACCGCCTTCACCACTTCAGGTACTTCCTTTTCAATGCAAGGAACGCCCAATCTCCTGGCATATTGAACATCAATGAAGTTACCCGTTGCTCCGGAATCAAGCATAGCGTGAATCATGACTGGCATTTTCCCATTCCAAGTAAGGGTAACACACAAATTCATATGGGGCACCGCAGGTTGCATGGTGTTAGCAATTGCATGTGAGACCTCTTTAACTCTGTCAACGCTCAAATCAAAGGCCTCTGATTTGTTTGAGCTTTCTCGTTTCCCGACTCCGAAGCGGGATACTCAACGGCAGGTATATTTCCGCTTCTCTTGGTTTTGGCCTTACAATCCTTGATGAAATGAACAGGCTTTCCGCAATACATACACAATTTCTGATTTCTTCGGCGTGTTCTTTCTTCGGTACTCAGCGGGCCTCTAATACCCCCTATTTGCATGGGTTCTGTAGTATCCGAGGAGGAAGCCCCCTCCGATGCCGCTCTAGGTTTGGAGATTGGAAATCGCCATTCATAACGCTGTTTATCACCTTTTCTTTCTTGTAAACGATGATCTAACTGTATCGTCAAGTCAATCAATTCTTCACAACAAGTGGGCATGTTCACCACTTGAGCCAGGACATCTTTCAGTTCCCCTCTTAATCCTTGATAAAACAAGGAAACTCGTTTGGCAGTAGGCCAATCAGTCTCGACAACAAGACGATTAAAATGGGTAATATACGTTAACAAATCTAGTGACCCTTGTTTTAGCGTTATAAGTTCTCTATCCAAGGACAACATGTGCGCCTTGCGATCAAACAACTTACGCATCTCCTCACAAAAGTCATCAAACCTAGCTAATACAGGATCATTTTTCTCTATGAGAGGGAAGGACCAACTTGCAGCGTTGCCACCTAGATAGGACAACATAAAAGCTGTCTTTGAATGGTCATCCGGAAATACTGTGGGTTTGCACATGAAATGCAATTTACACTGCCCCAGGAAAGTACTGAATTTCTTAGGATCCCCCAAGAATCTCTCGGGCGGGGCCAAAGGTAACTGAACAGGTTGAATAACCTGTATGGTAGAAGGACCCTGCCCTCCAGGAGCTAGGTGTGAAACAGAAGAAACAGGGGGGGGTAATGTAGCTTCTCGGATATACTGCTTCCCCCCCACTCTGGCCTGAGCCAGTCCTTCGACATCACGTCTGAGAGCCCCCATCTCAGTACGCATATCGTGGTTCTCCCCTCTCACTGCATCTACCTCTACCCGTAAAGCTGTCAGGGAATCTAACAGAGTTTGTAAAACAGTATTAGTGTCCATCGCTCGGGCCGCAAGAAAACGTGGGCTTGTCACTCTGTCACGTCTGAGGCAGGATGACTAACCTGAACATTCAGAAGCAGCAGGAGCGATGAAGTTGCCTACTTCCTTCTTCCCTAGGAACAGTCCCCCCGCCGAGCTCTACACATATACAAACTCAGCCAGGGAGACCCCCCCCAGGGAAGGGGAAAAAATGGAGAAAGTAAAATAAACAGGCTGGCAGCCAAAGACCATCTACAGCTGGCGAAGACGTGTGAGGGATCTGTCCGTGCTCGCTTGCATATAGTCTGCAGAAATACACAAGAAAAGACAAGCATAAATACACGCCCCCTCCCCTATGGACAAACAACAGAATGTAAAAAAAACCAAAAGGACACCTATAATACTCACTACTATAGACTGCCACAATCATCCAACAAGAAAGTGATGAAAAGAAATAAACAAATATCCAACTGTAAGTTGCTCCAATGAGAAAGCGGACCTCTGGTTTCAAGTTCAGATCTTTGCAGTTAATACGCCATCTCACTTACAGTCTCAAGTTCCAATAGCCTGTCTGTGATCTCCGGGAATCACTTCACCAACAATTAAACGTTCTGATGAGCTTCCGCTCTTCCCACAAGACAAGTAGTGAAGATTCCGTTACTATTCCAACAGTCTTAAAGTTTCACGGAAGCGGCCGCTTCCGTAACAATTTCAGTGAACGCTTAGAGGCAGCAGCGTTTAATTATTCCCAATAACATTAAGACGCTTTCTCTGCGCTCTCCTACCCTGGTTCAGTAAACGCCGACTCGGCTTCTCTGCCACGGCTTCAATTCTCCAGCGCGGCTCCAGGTCAAAGGTGAAAACACGCCGTGCAGCGGGACAGCCTGCAACACGGCTGCACTCGGATATAATTTCAAAACAGTTCCGTAATCCCCAGGGTAGATCAAGGATCTCAAAAAGACTTCTGGAATTCCTCAGAGTTCAAGGTAGGCAGGCAACAAAAGTGACAAGCACCGGAAGAAAGAAAAAAGAAAACATATAAAGAAGATCTCTCAACACAAACAAAGGACCAATTTCCAGGCATTCTGGGAGATGTAGTCTACGAATCGGGGCTTAGACGTGACACAACATTGAAGAAACTTGCTGAGGATTGTAAGTTTGACCACCTACAAGAACAATTTATCAGGGATCAAGTTGTGATGCACTCTTGCAACCCTGCGATCCAGGATGGATAATGGATTGATGGCGATGCTGATCTAAAAGATATTTTGGCAAAAGTCAGAAAAACTGAATTATCCTGTTGCAGCACTAAAGCTCTTAAAGCGGAAGCTAAAGAGACCACTGAAGAAGTGGTTGGTAAAATTAAAGGTAGTAAAGTTGGTAAACAAAAGAGAGGGACGGCCAATGTGAGTAACTTTAATAAGAGAGAAGGTTTAAAATGCTATTGTTGTGGCAGTGGGTCACATTTGGCTAGTAGCAAATTTTGTCCTGCAATTAAATAAAACATTTCTGTTTGTGGATTGATAGGACATTACATTAGGGTTTGTAAATAGAAAAAATATATAAAAGTGAAGTGCGTTGATGAAGGCACTTCAAGTGAGGATGAGAATTTAGTAAAGAAAATTATGCATTGTACTTTAAAAGATGCGATGGATGAGGCATTAGACAAAGAGCAATTTGTGTTGGATATCAAAGGCAATGCAGAAGAGATTAGGAAGAAACCAATATGCAATATGGCAATTGGTGGAGTCTCAGTACAAATGTATGTGGATTCTGGTTTTCCTTATTCCATTGTGTGTGAGGAGGTGTGGAACTAAAAATGTCAAAAAGATTAGGGAATAAGTTACTCACTTTTGACATCCGCTCTGAGGGTTACTCAGGTGAACATATTGACATGGTAGGGTACAGATCTTTGATTTTTAGATTGAAGAATAGAGAGTCTGTAGGGAAGTTAAATGTGGCTAAAAATGGTCTGTCTGTTTTAGGATGGAAAGATCTTGGTGAATTAAACATTATTCTTAATCCCAACAGTCCAGATCCTGTTTTAGTTATAGATAAAGGTGGGTCTGTGGTTACTGAAATGTTGAATATGTCACTAGAGTCTTCTGTCACGTGGTAAGGTTGGAGTCAAGAGACATACCCATTCTTATTAGAAACAACGTTGAAAAAGAATTGGACAAATTTGTGAGTGAAAATATTATTGAACCTATAGAATCCTCAGAGTGGATTTCTCCCATTGTAGTAGCTAGACCCTCCAATGTTAAAATTAGGCTATCTGTAGACCTGGCCCCTCTAAATAGCAACATAGTGGTAGATACGTTTCCGCTTCCAAAAATCTCAGAGATGCTGACACTTACTAAGGAGGTCAAATGGTTTTCCATAATAGATTTGTCTGCAGCATACCACCAAATTTTGTTGAATGAGGAGAGAAAACAGAATACTGAGTTTATTTCTCCTGTGGGATGTTTCCATTATAAAAGGATGCCTTTTAGATTAGCATCTGCGGCAGCAATTTTTCAGAGACTGATGCATCAGTTATTTGGTAAACATTCTATGGTAGAATGCAGAGTTAGGAGTGATCACAAGCCATTAGTCCAATGTCTCACTACTGTAGACCTTAAGGCTTCGGCTAGGATTGCAAGGATGTTGAGGCGCCTACACGACTATATCTACAATGTAGTCTATGTGCCTGGGAAAAGTAATGTCTTGGCAGATTTTCTTTCTCGTATGCCTTTAGACTTACAGGAATGTATTGAGAATTAATAGGATTCTTTGCAAATTGCCTTAATTCAGGATGAGGGTACCTCTGATGTGGGTGAAAAGAAATGCAAAGATGAATATTTAAAGGATGAGAATTTACAATCTCTCCTTATGTATGTGGTTCAAGGTTGGCCAGAGAAGTCCAAGGTAGCATTGGACTTGAAACAGTTCTGGGAGGTAAATCATGAATTATCTGGGAGTCAGGGTAAAGTTTTATAGAGGGGATGGGGCCATTCCTCCAACCTCCTTAAGAGTACTCATTATGAAGATTTGGCATGAGGATCATTGTGGAATTGTAAAAACAAAACAAAGAGTTAAAAGATCGTACTGGTGGCCCGGCATGGATGAGTGAGCGAAAAGAAACATGAGGGATTGCGTGGTATGTGTTAAATCATCGAGGACTTTAAGGCCTGATACGTGTGAACCTATTATTCCAGAAGGGCCATAGCACACAGAAGCCATAGATATTATGGGCCCCGTTGGTACTCCACCTAAATACATAATTTATTTGAGTGATGTGTTTTCTAGGTGGCCAGTCATTAAGGTTGTGAATAGAATTGATTCTTGTGATGTGTTAAAGTTTATTGACAGAATGTTCGTGGAAGAGGGATTATTAGTTTAGATTATAAGCGACAATGATGTGTAATTCATGTTAAAAATGGCCAAGAATTATTTGGAGTGAATTGGTGTGAACTACTTCGCTTTATAGTCAAGGTGTTAATGGTATGATCAACAGATTTAATAGAGTGCTGAAGAATGCCATTCAAATAGCAGTTATGCAATGTGAAGAGTGGGAACTGCAGGGTTCTAAAACCGTTTAGACATATAGAACCAATATTCATAAGGCTTTAGGAATGTTTCCCTTTGAAGTTATGAGGGGACTGACAGCTAGAACTAAGTGTAATCCAGAATGGTTAATGAAAAGTGGTGGCATAGAAATTTCCATGGCAAAAGTTACAGAAAGCATTATAAAAAACGTTACAGTATAAATAAGCTTTTAACTGCAAGTGAGCTCTAAGAATGGTGATATTAAAGTGGGCATGTGGGTGAAGGCCAAAAAACCATAGAAGGTCAGAAAGGGTGAGAGCCAATATTCAGAACCTTTACAGGTAACCAAGTTGTTATGCAATGCTGTTTTTCTGAGTTGGGGCAAGGTTTGGAACCTTAGAAGGATTGCTATACTCAAAGGTAACAGTGATTTATATGAGAACAGTCATTCATATGAGAACGATTCCAAAGTGTTGGATTAGGAGTCCTTATTTGTTCCTGTCTTTATCCATCAAGATGAAAGAAGAAATGATGAGGAAGAGGTGGTTGGTAATAATAGCAGTTCTTTGTTGCATGGAATTGTGAGTTGATTGAGGTAGAGGGTAAGGAAGTTTCTGTTGAGAAGAATGGGTCACAAGAAGAACATGTGGTGAAAGAGTGTGGTAAAAACAAAAAATTCTACAGTGGATGGAGTGGTGCGGAACAGAGAGCCAGTGTTTAGCCCAAGTGGATGGCAGTATTTGTGTGTAACATAATCTAGTAGTATATTTATTGCACTCTCTCCGATTGCTTTCTTGCACTTTTCCACTGATTTCATTCCAGTGGAGTACAGGATTTTTGTATAATGTAATTTATTTGTGGTTATGTTCTTGTACATGCAGCTTCTGTATTTAGTTCTTGTTATTATTTTCATGTGTGTTTAGTTTTTTAGCTTAACAGGGGAAAATGTGTTATGTCTTAGTTACTATTATGTTCATCTACATTGTTTATCCTTGAACCTGTTCCTTGGTTCAATCAGCGCATACATCCTTGGTTCTAGAACCTCTCTCTGGAGCATTGGTGGCAGTTGCTAATTCATGAGGCGCCTGTAAGATGTTCCTGTGAGCTGTTCTGTTGTTTCAGCCATTAAAGATATATTCAACTCAATTGGAGTACGGCGAATACATTACAAGGAGCCTGCACTTTTTTTTTTAATCGAGCTCTTCATTGGGGACTTAATTCCTCATTGATAGTGAGGGTCCCTGGGGGCAAGTAGGCCACCAGGAACCTCCAGTAAGCCCCACACAGAGGGATTGCTGAGAGGTGGTGCAGGCCATGCCACCTTTTTACACCACTCTGCAAATGGGCCTTGTGGCGCACTGCTGGTGGGGTGACAAAGTCCCCTTGTGTCCTGATGACCTCAGGACTAAAGTGGACTTCATCCCTTGAGCAGCAGTGCGCCAGAAGTCAAGTTTGCAGAGTGCTGTAAGAAGCCTCAGACTCTCAGCAATCCAGGTGTGTGGCGCATACTGGAGGTACCTGGTGGGCTAGTTGGCGCCCCAGGACCCTCAGGAATGAAGGGTACTTAATACCCCAACTTAGAATGTGCCAGGAGGTGCATTTGCTGAGTAGTGGGTAAAGGGGGCGTGCCCTTTGTCCACCTCTCAGCAATCCCACTGTGAGGGGCTTACTGGAGGTAAGAGGTAGGCTAGTTGGCCCCTAAAGGACACCCAGCAGCGAAGGGGACTTCAATCCCCATCCAAGAGCGTGCAAGGGAGCGCATTTCGAGAGTGGTGGGTAAAGTGCGCATGGCCTACTTTGAGAATTTAGCAATCCTGCTGTGTGGAACTTTCTGGAGGTAATAGGATGGGAAGTTGGCGTCCAAGGATGTCCTTGGGGGACAACTACCCCTCTTGTTACCTCCTGTAAGTTCCACACAGTAGGATTGCTAAGATGACTTTGGAGGTCATGCCCCCCTTTCTCCACCACTTTGCAAATGCACCTCCTGGCAGACTACAGGATGGGGGATGAAGTCCAATTTGGGGGCAAAGAAGCCCTCCTGCTACCTCCTGTAAGTCCTACACAGCGGAATTCCTGAGCGCTGGTCGAAGGCCCAGCACCCTTTCTCCACCAGTCTGCAAACCTGACTACTAGTCAAAGAAGTATTTGCAATGTAAGGTTTTGCATTGGCTAGAATTAGAGGTATTGGTGTTGTAAATGCAAATGTTTTTTACTAAATTGTTTGGAGTGACGTGGATGTACGTTGTGTATAGTGGAATTATGTGGCATGTTGTGCAATGAAATTATGTGAATAGAAAGTATGTGGTGATTAGTGTGTATGAATTATGTAGAGTGGGATTATGTGTTATGGAGAGTATTTATGTGGTACGGTAGTCTGTGTTGTGTAGTGGTAGCCTCAGGTTTATTCTTCCTCATTTCCATAGAAGCTCAATTATGAACTCAGTGAGACAAAAAAAGAAGGAATCACGGAGGAGCACTTGTGGACCTAGTCAGAGGTATGAGCAGGGCCACTGGAATTATGTAACTGTTTGGCTGCTCCAAATTTCGCACAATTATACATTTTCTACATTAGCCACATAATTCATCATCTGTTCCCTAATCTGCAGATTTGAACAAAACAGGACTTGTTTCTAGCTCAAACGGCTCAAACGTTACCAAAAATGCAACAACACGTGTTACAGCGTGATGGAAGGCCCTTTGCAAACCTAGAATGGTCACCTGTTACTTATTGCTAAATGTGGATGTTAAATTGGTACTAATGGTGTGCAAGCCACTCTTGCTTCCTTCTGCGCCTCTCTTGCCTCTTTCTGCATTTCTGTTGCTTCTTTCTGTACATTTCTTTCTTGTTCTGCTCTTCTCTTGCCTCTTTCTTCAAATCTCTTGTACTTTCTGCCCGTCTGTAGCCTTTTTCTGCACCTCATTTGCTTCTTTCTGTACCCCTCTTGCCTCTTTATGTATCCTTCTTCCATCTTTCTGCACATGCTGTGCATTTTTCTGTACCCCTCTTACGTCTTTCTGTGCCCTTTTTGCCTCTTTCTGTACTTTTTTTTGTTTCTTTCTGAACCTGTCTTTCTTCTTTCAGCAACCCTCTTGCCTTTCTGTCCACCCCTCTTCCCCCTTTCTGCACATCTGTTGCTTCTTTCTGCTCCTCACATGTCTCTTTCTGCAACCGTATTGCCTCTTTCTCCAGTTGCCTTGCCTCTTTCTGCACCTCACTTGCTTCTTTTTGGACCCCTTTTGCCTGTTTCAGCACCCCTCTTCTCTCTTTGTGCAACTCTCTTGCCTCTTTCTACACATCTCCTCCCTCTTTCTGCACCACTTGTGGCTCTTTCTGTAGGTCTGTTCCTTCTTTCTTCACCTGTCTTGTCTCTTTCTGCATTCTTCATGCTTCTTTCAGTACCTCTGTTACTTTTTTCTGTAGATCTCCTGCATCTTTCTGCACCCCTTTTTTCTCTTTCTGCCCTATCTCTTTCTATACCCTTCTTGCCGGTTTCTGCACCTCTCTTGCCTCTTTCTGTACATCTGTTGCCTCTTTCGCCTTTCTGCGCTTCTATTGCATCTGTCTGCACCTTTCCTGCCTGTTTCTGCACCTCTCTTACCTCTTTCTGCACTTCTCTTGCTCTTTCTGCACCCTACGTGCCTCTTTAGCACCTCTGTTACTTCTTTCTGCACCCCTCCTGCCTCTTCCGGTACCTCTCTTGCTTAGTTGTGTACCCCTCCTACCTTTTTCTGCACCTCTCTTGCCTCTTTTTGCACCTCTGTTGGTTCTTTCTGCACTGCTCTTGCTTCTTTCTGTACCTTACTTGCCTTTTTCTGCATGTCTCTTGCTTCTTTCTACACCTGTTGCTCTTTCAGCAGTTCTCTTGCCTCTTTCTGCACTTCTCTTCCTTCTTTCCGCACCACCCCTGCCTCTTTCTGCACCCCTCTTGCCTGTTTTTGCACCTCTGTTGGTTCTTTCTGCACTGCTCTTGCTTCTTTCTGTACCCCACTTGCCTCTTTTTGCACTTCTATTGGTTCTTTATAAACCTCTGTTGCTTCTTTTGCCAATTCACTTGCCTCTTTCTGCACTTCTCTAGCTTGTTTTTGCACCTTTATTGCCTCTTTCTGCACTCCAATTGCTTCTTTCTGCACCTCTCTTTCCACTTTCAGCACCTCTGTTGTTTCTTTCTGCACCCCTCCTATCTCTTCTGCACCCCTCGTCCCTCTTTGTGTAACTCTTGTGCCTCTTTCTACACCTCTCTTCCCTCTTTCTGCACCCCTCCGGCCTCCTTTTGCACCTCTGGTGCTTCTTTCTGCACTGCTCTTTGTTTTTCTGCACTGCTCTAGCCTCTACCTGCATCCCTCTTGCCTCTTTGAACACCTCTTTTGCTTCTTTCTGTACTTCTGCCTCCTCTTTCTGCTCCCATACTGCCTCTTTCTGCACCTCTGTTGCTACTTTCTGCACTACTTTTGCCTCTTTCTGCACCTCAAATGCCTCTTTCAGCGCCTTTTTTCTTCTGCACATATCTTGCCTCTTTCTGCACCTCACTTGTCTCTTTCAGCACCTGTTGCTTTTTCTACAGACCTCATGCCTCTTTCTGCACCCCTTTCTCTTTCCGTACCTCTCTTGCCTCTTTCTGTACCTCTGTTGGTTCTTTCTGCACTGTTCTGGCTTCTTTCTGCACCTCACTTGCCTCTTTCTGCACCCCTCTTGCCTCTTTCTGTATCTCTGTTGCTTCTTTCTGCACTTCTCTTGCCTCTTCCTGCACCGTTCGTGCCTCTTCCAGCACATCTATTGCTTCTTGCTGCACTTCTCTTCCTTCTTTCTGCACCTCTATTGCTTCTTTTTGCACTTCTCTTGGTTCTTTCTGCACTGCTCTTGCCTCTTTCTGCATCCATCTTTCCTCTTTGAGCACTGCTTTTGCTTCTTTCTGCACTTCTCTCCTCTTTCTGTACCCCTATTGCCTCTTTCTGTACCTGTGTTGTTTCTTTCTCCACTTCCACTGCCTCTTTCTGCACCTCTCTTGCTTCTTTCTGCACCCCTCTTGCCTCTTTCTGTACCTCTCTTGCCTCTTTCTGCACTTCTCTTGCTCTTTCTGCACCCTTTGTGCCTCTTTCACGACCTCTGTTGGTTCTTTTTGCACTTCTATTGCTTTTTTCTATACCTCTGTTGCTTCTTTCAGCAATTCTCCTGCCTCTTTTTGTACCTCTCCTGCCTCTATCTGCACCTCTACCTTTCTGCACCCCTCCTGCCTCTTTCTGTACCTCTCTTGCCTCTTTCTGCACCTTTCTTGCCTCTTTCTGCACTTCACTTGCTTCTTTTTGCACCTCTCTTGCTTCTTTCTGCACCTCTGAGTTAGTGGTAGTTTTAATGCCCCTGCCCTATTATGTACTAGGGCCTTACAGGGGAGGTCATGCCAACCACAGGGGTACCCCAACCCATAGTGTACCCTGGTGTATGTAGGTGTTTTCACTGTATTCTAAGTGTCTTTTAGCATAGCACTGGCTCTAGGCCTGGTTAGTCAGACTCAGTTACCACCAGTACCCGTCAGCAAAAAGTTGGGGACACAGGATGACTTTGCAACAAGACCTCTTTCTTCGCCTCTGTTGGTTCTTTCTGCATATCTCTTGCTTCTTTCAGCATCTTTCTTTAATTTTCTGGACTTCTGGTGCCTCTTTCTGCATTTCTCTTGCTTCTTTCTGCGCCTTTCTTCCTCTTTTTGCATATGTTATACCAATATAGGCATAGTTTGAAATAAGCATTTAAAAAACCTTTGAAATTCACTGAAAGAACCATAGGTTTCAGGGTCGTTTTTAGGGGCTCTGGAGTTCGCTGTGGGCTGTGTGTTGTGTGAGGGGCTCCCGCGATCGCGGGCGCCATCTTGGCTTGGGTTCCTAGCCGAGCTCAATTGGTAGCCACTCCCACCACGCTGCTCCCTACTTAGCTGCAGTACCGGCCCTCGGCGAGGTGATAGCGATTGACCCAGTGGCAGTGGGTCTCACCTGGCACTGCCGAGGAGCTGTGGACACAGATTCCGTTTTTAAATGTCACGCGCTGCTAATTGCGAGTAGCTGCAATTTTTAACTATTA
Organism: Lissotriton vulgaris; assembly: GCF_964263255.1. Taxonomy (NCBI): domain Eukaryota; kingdom Metazoa; phylum Chordata; class Amphibia; order Caudata; family Salamandridae; genus Lissotriton; species Lissotriton vulgaris. The sequence continues at coordinate 2,073,216,070 of NC_141687.1, forward strand.
CCTGCATATTTTTTTCCCTAACCCCTGTGCTCAAAGTTAACAGGTCTGGCTAACCTACTTACGTTTTTAGGGGCTCTGGAGTTCGCTGTGGGCTGTGTGTTGTGTGAGGGGCTCCCGCGATCGCGGGCGCCATCTTGGCTTGGGTTCCTAGCCGAGCTCAATTGGTAGCCACTCCCACCACGCTGCTCCCTACTTAGCTGCAGTACCGGCCCTCGGCGAGGTGATAGCGATTGACCCAGTGGCAGTGGGTCTCACCTGGCACTGCCGAGGAGCTGTGGACACAGATTCCGTTTTTAAATGTCACGCGCTGCTAATTGCGAGTAGCTGCAATTTTTAACTATTACCTGCATATTTTTTTCCCTAACCCCTGTGCTCAAAGTTAACAGGTCTGGCTAACCTACTTACGTTTTTAGGGGCTCTGGAGTTCGCTGTGGGCTGTGTGTTGTGTGAGGGGCTCCCGCGATCGCGGGCGCCATCTTGGCTTGGGTTCCTAGCCGAGCTCAATTGGTAGCCACTCCCACCACGCTGCTCCCTACTTACACGGGCAGAATGTGTCAGCGCAGCGGACGAGCGCAGCGGGCGCGACGAAGGCGCGCCGGAGTTGCGCCTGAGTTAAGCCCGTCTGCGCCCGTCCGCGGCTGGCAGGGGCCAGGGGCCCGCCACTCTGCCCCACCATTCATCAGATACTCCCCGCCGGCCATGCTCTCCCTCTGGCACTTGTGTCCTCCACCCTCCACAGTGCTAGAGCGCATCGCCTCTCTTGGGCTATGCAGCTTTCCCTCCGCACATTCACGTCCTGATTTGTCAATGCACCAGTTGTCTCATGTCCCACCACCCCTTGCTCACCAGGCAACTACTTTCGATCTCATCCCTCCTTGCACCCCCTGTAGCCCCCAGCCCACCACCACCGCAATCCTCCTCAACACCAGGTCCGCGGTCGGGCATCAGCTTGAGCTATTCCACCTGCTCGACTCTCGTCACCCCGACCTACTGTTTCTCACAGAAACTTGGTTCAGGGATGATTCCCTTCCGAGCCTTCTAGCCATGCTGCCCCCGACCTACTCGGCCATTAGAATGGATCGCCCTGGGGGAAAGACAGGTGGAGGTGTCGCCCTGATAACCCGCACTGATTTTCACTTCCAGACACTACCTTCCTCCCCTATTCCTGCTGTAGACTGTCTAGTAGTCCGTTCCACTTCATTTGGGGTTCCCCTGACTTGTGTACTTATTTATCGTCCCCCTCAGTCCACTCCCCAATTTCTCACGTCCATTGAGGACCTTTTGGCCACTCTAGTAGTGAACAATTCAGCAATCCTGGTCCTCGGAGATCTAAACTATTGGCCAAATGACCCGGCAGAGGATGCCAGATCTAAGGAGTTCACAGCCTTGCTTGCTAGTCTCAACTTCCTCCCCCAGCTTGCTACTCCTACTCACATCCAAGGCCATCAGCTCGACCAAATATGGACCCTCAATATCCCAACCAACTCTCCGATCATCTCGCCCTGTCCCTGGTCAGACCACTCCCTTATTTCCTTTGCACTAAACCTTGGACAATCGCCTAAACCTCCTTTGCCCAAAAACATCTGGGTCAGAAAGTGGGACAAGGCTGATCTTCCCGATGTCTGCTCTTCCCTTGCGGCATCTAGCCCTGAGCTTAGTGATTTATCCCTTCCCACTCAGCTCACAGCCATCAACAACTGGCTGCTAAAGGCATGCAACAGCACTGTTCCCCTTAAGAGAGTGGCTATTAAACGCGCCCACGCTGCCAACAGGTGGTTCACTCCTCTCCTCAGGGACAAGAAGCTGGCGGCGCGCAGAGCAGAACGAGCATGGCGACGCACCTACTGTCCCCTTCTTAAAGTAAAGTACTGCCTGGTACTCAATGAATATAAAAGGGACATACTAAAAGCTAAAACTGAGTACTTTTCTGGTAGAATTTTGGCAGCGGAAAACCAATCTAAGGAAATATTCGCTACGGTACACGAGCTCGCTGCCTCCGACAGGGTGATCTCTAAAATTCCTCCGTCTCAATCACTCTGCAATTCCCTCAACTCCTTCTTTATTGAGAAGGTAGCTCTCATTAAGGCCAACATCCCTCCCTCACTCCCGACACTGTCCACCGCTCCCCCGCCTCCCGCTGCTCCACTTCTCACTCAGCTTCCCCCTTTGACACGAGAAACCCTCCTCCCCTTACTGGCTCGGGTAAAATCGGGCTCACCCCAGGACATCGGCCCGGCTTTTGCCCTGAAAGAGATCTTTTCCTGCTGTTATTCCCCTCCACTCACATTAATTAACCACTCCCTTAAAACTGGCATCGTCCCAAACGCCCATAAATCTGCAGTCATCATTCCGATTTTGAAAAAGGCAGGTGCCGATCCATCTCTGCCCGCTAACTATCGTCCCATTTCCCTTCTCCCTCACTTGGCGAAGGTCTCAGAGGCTCATGTTACCGGGACTCTGAGCTCCTTTGTGGAGTCCACTGGCCGCCTCTCCTCCTGTCAGGCAGGTTTTCGCCCGCTGCACTCAACCGAGAAGGTGGTAGTTTCGGTGATGGACAACTTGAGGGAGGGCATTGACATCTGCCTCCCCCAGGCCCTGGTCCTCTTAGATCTGTCCGCCGCGTTCGACACGGTGGACCATGATATTCTGTTAACCCGTGTCGAGGCGGCGGGCATTGGGGGCACGGCCCTCGCCTGGCTCCGTTCCTTTCTAACGGACAGGGAGCAGGCTGTCCACCTGGCCGACTTTGCTGCCCCTCCTCGCAGAGTGACATGTGGCGTTCCCCAGGGCTCCTCTTTGTCTCCCCTGCTATTTAATTTATACATTTCACCCCTCATTTTTTCTTTACAGCAGATGGAGGTCTCGGTGTTCAATTACGCCGACGACCTCCAACTTATTTTTAACCTTTCCCATCCTCCTTCCTCTGCCCAGAATTTCCAGAGGGTGATGCTCTTCATCCAAGATTGGATGAACTGCAACCACCTCAAACTAAATCCCGACAAAACCGAACTGGTTTTGACTGGGAGTGGTTGCAGTCTCTGGTCCCCATCGTTCTGGCCCGACTCACTTGGTCCCCCTCCCCTCCCGGTCCCAAAGGTCAAAACCCTGGGCATCTTTATCAATTCCCAGCTTTCCCTTCATACGCAGGTTCACTCAGTGGTGTCCTCCTGTTTCTTTTCCCTTCGCACTCTTCGTAAGGTTTCCCGTTTTTTTTCTGTTCCCGCCCTTAAGCTTATCCTCATGGCCATGGTGCTATCGCGCCTTGACTATGGGAATGTGGTCTATAATGGCGCCCCAGACTACTTGATCCGCCGCCTTCAACAGATACAAAATCAGGCTGCCCGCCTGATTTACGGACTCCCTAAATTTCACCATGCCACCCCTCTGCTGCAATCTCTGCACTGGTTACCGGTGAAGGAGAGAGCTCTCTTCAAGTTGGGCTGCATGACTTACCAGGCTAGGTCAGGGACTGCCCCTGTCTTCCTTTGTGATGTCATATCACCTTACCTCCCGGCTAGAGAGCTCCGCTCATCTCACCAGGCCCTCTTGACAATCCCCCGCTTTAGGAAGAAGAGGTCCGGAGGGACGAGATTTGCGGTCCTAGCCCCATCCTTTTGGAATTCTCTCCCTTCCGCCCTCAGAGCTTCTACTTCCTATGCGGAATTCCGTAAACATCTTAAGACCTTCTTGTTCTCCAGATCCCTGGCAGTCTAGCCTCCGTCACTATGTCCACTGGTTCACCGCTACCTAGCGCCATGAAACCGTCCTGGTATAAGCGCGCTTTACAAATATGTTAAAATTCAAAATTCAAATTCGTTATAGTTAGAAATTAGCATTTAAAAAACCTTTGAAATTCACTGAAAAAAAACATAGGTTTCAGGGTCGTTATAGTTAGAAATTAGCATTTAAAAAACGTTTGAAATTCACTAAAAAAACATACGTTTCAGGGTCGTTATAGTTAGAAATTAGCATTTAAAAAACCTTTGAAATTCACTGAAAAAACCATAGGTTTCAGGGTCGGTATAGTTAGAAATTAGCATTTAAGAAAACTTTGAAATTCACTGGAAAAACCATAGGTTTCAGGGACGTTATAGTCAGTTGGACATTTCACTTGTACAAAACCAGAGAAATTCTGCCGTTATTGTTAGTTAAGCTAACTATAACTCGTGCCACCGCAACGCCCTGACGTACATATTACAACACTGATGACATGGTCAGTGACATCACTGATGACATCTCACATGACATCACTGATGACATCATCCACGTTATAATCTCATGCACCTCCTAACACCCTAATATAACCTTTGATACACCCACTGTAAAATACAGACTACCATTTTTGTAAATGTAAATGTAAATGTCATGGTACTTATAGAGCGCACTGTCACCAGACGGTCACCTTGCGGTGTCGCCTATTTGGCTTCCTGGCGCTGATACTCATACCGCTCTGGAACCCCTCCTGGTTTTCCCTGTGAAGTGTCCACTCCTGGGCACCAGCAAGGTGAAGCCAAGCCTCCTTAGCGCTGTTGGGGCCGGTGTGGGGGCTAAGCAAGCTATTGCCCAGAGTTGCAGCGTGGGGCCCGTGATTAGAATAGGCACCGAGGCGAGAATTAACAGGTCCGAGGAAATTGAGCCCGAGACCCCGCCGAGGCGGGAATCGAACCCTGGTCCCTGGCCAGAACTCTGCATCAGGGTCTGCCGCTCTAACCATTGAGCCACACTTGTAACAATAGACACACCAATACCAGTTACTGCATACCACTCACTGATTCCTAGGTCTACACACACATCCACTCATTCACCAATAGTCATTCACACATGCAGTCACTCATCAATACAGCAGTATCATTTGACACCGCCACTCATCCATAGAGTAACTCACACATCTAGTCAGCCATGCAAAGAATCAATCACACTCCCATTTAGTCACCTATACAGTTAAACACACACCACCTTACTTATTACAGATACTAACACATACTTACTCTCTTATATAATCACTGATACAAGCACACACTTATCCATTCAGCCACTCTCACAATCACTCTCACATATAGTCATTTATATACTCCAACACTCACATATACTGCCTTTAACATATGTATGTATTTATTTATTTATTTTAAAAGTTTTATATGGAGCTAGCTTGACTCGTGGGTATCAGAGTGCTTGACATACACATAGGAGAAAAAAAGAATTGCATTACATAGCAGGACCTAAGAAAGAAAAAACATAATAATTAGGGCAAAAATATAATAATTAGGTTATTGCTTGTCTTACATTCCAGGTATTAAAACTACCAAATAAAAAATAAAAAACATATTACCTTGACCAATGTGAATATTATGCATAGAGGTGTTTTGAGCATTTTGAGATGTAGTTACTCACACATGTACCACTGAGACATCCATTCACTCACCTGCACATCCATACACACACTCACCCATCCATACAGCCCTGCACAGATTCACTCTTGAGCCCATACACACAGTGAATCACCCGCTCACACATCTATGGACAGTCATACACCCCGCACCCACCCACACAGACACTTAGGCACCCATAGAGATACTCAGACAACCAATCAATAACCCATATAGGCAATCATGTAGCTACTCACCGACCCCGACAGCCGTTTACACACCAACTGACGGACTGATACAGACATTCACACAGATTAGTCACTGTTAGACCTGGTATCATTGGTGTGAGTCTCCCTTCCATTTTTTACTAATTGCTTCTTCTGTTTTTTATCTGTTTTGCTGGTTAGATGCTTTGAGCACTGTGCCACCGCTATTCAGTGCCACAGTGCAAGTGCTCCCTATGTTAAATTGATGTATTGATTAGTGATTCCATGATTGGGTTATTTGATTTACTTGTCAGCCCTAGTACAGTGCACCATGTGTGCCCAGGGCTTGTAAATCAAATGTTGCTGATGGGCTTGCAGCACAGGTTGTGCCACCCACAGAAGCAGCTTGTAAAGTGTGTGTCAGGCCTGCCATTAGAGAGCCTGTAAACAGTCTAGTACTGCTATGTCGACTTGGTAAGTGTACCCACTTGCCTGTCCCTCAACCTTCCCTTTTCTTTATATCAGACACCCCTAAGGTAGGCCCAAGGGCAGGTTGCATTGTAAATATAAGTTAGGACATGCCCTGGTGTGTGTGCATGTCCTAATAGTAAACTACAGCCATTTTCGTGTTTCACTATTGCAAGGCTACCTGTTCCCTATAGGCCAGAAGGGGCAGTTTGATTATAACATCTTATAATCCTAACTGACCCAGGGAGCATGGTAGAAATTCAAATTTAGTATGCCTGAACTCAGAATGATAAAATACATCTTTTAGTGAAGTTGGTTTTAACATTCTGTGTTTGAAAATACCACTTTTAGAAAGTAGGTATTTTTTTACCTAACCATCCAGCCTGCCACTGCTAGCTTGTGTATTGTGTGTCTGGTTTTGTGAGTGACAGGGGCTGGGAGATTCAAGGAGACAGAGTGAGTCAGCACAAGGCTGACTAGCCCTATCTGCATGCAGATGGGTGGGAGAAGTAGAACCTGGGTATGAATAGGGCTGTGTCTGCCTTCCACAATGCTATCTCCACCTCCTGTGGCCTGTCTGATGACCCTGGCCCACCCTGCCAAAGGAAAGCAGGAGTCATGAAAACAAAGTGCTCCAGGACTGCACAGAACTGGTTTGGACTGGGTACAGGACCCTCTGCCTTCAGAGAAAGAGGATTTGCTAGTATAAAAATGGGGACCCAAACCCCAATACTTTAGATCACTTCTGGAACAACAAGACAAACCTCTGCTAAGGAGAAGAGCCAAGGAAGCTGTAGGAGTTGTACTGCCCCCCCCTGCCAGTATGCTATGTTGGCCTACAGTGGTATCTTCAATTCCAAGGAGAGGAGAAGGAACTTTTAAAGGACTTTCATCATCTTGCAGAACATAACTCCAAGGGCTTGATTTGAGCTAGCCTCCTGACCGAAGTCTCAGGGATACCAGACTTCACCCCTTCTGTTTGCCTGCATCTGGAACTTGCTGTTCTAGCTGCTACAAAAGGAATTCTGCAACAACGATGCCGGCAAGTGAAGCCGTCATCTGCATCGAAGCCGTGAGCGCTGCTCCAACTTGTGACGTAGGCCCGAAGCCTGCTGCTGTGCTGCATCGACTCCGAAGCCGACATAATAGCGGAGCCGATCGTCGGCGTGGGTGGTCAAGAATCCATCGACATCGTGACATTGTACGGAACCGTGGTTTCGGCGCCAACGTGGCGTCACCTCCTCTCCGGTCAGGTACTGAAGCCTCCCCTGCCTCCGCAAGCATCCAAGACGCCGACGCATCATCTCCCCCGAAGTAAGGAACTGATGCTGCAACGTGCCAAGGATGCCGCAATCGGCCAACGACGCTGCACCTCCCGACGCCGTGAGCTGTCTTTGTTTTCATGTTTCCCAGGTTCTGTTCTATGTGGGTATGTTTTGACACCCGGCCCGACACTGCGCACCTCGCTGTCAGCGCCGTACTTTGGGATTTCTTTGACCTTGACCTCGTGATAACTCCTGTTGGGGTTATCTGTTGCTAAAGACTGTTTTTAAGTGAATAACCTGTTGTTGAACTACTTCTACCATCTTGAAGAATTATTATCGATTACAGTATTGTGGATTTTTGTCGTTTGTGGTCTTGCGTTAAGTCTATTTAAAGAATACTTTTTTTATAAAACCTGTGTTGTGTCCATCTGTAGTGTTTTCACTGTATTACTGTGTGCTTTCACAAATGCTTAACACACTGCCTCTGAGATAAGCCTGTCTGCTAGTGCCAAGCTACCAAGGGGGTGATCAGGGGTTTTCCAGTAGTGTAATCCCCTTTCCTTGACTTAGAAGAAGGGTCCCAATTTGGTCAAAGGTGTATACCATTGCCAACTAGAGACCCCTAGTTCTAACATTGGTGGTCAGAGGTGAGGATTTGGACTTGCATTTGTGACTTATACAGTGATTGGTGTACACTACTTGTGAGTTTAGACCAAACGCGACCACATACTTTTTTGGTAGAATTGTTTTTCCTTGGCCTGTTATTTTTCCTGAGAACTGCAAATTCTTACTGCCGTGAGTAAACCAGCAACAGTTGCATCTATGGATCTAGATTTTGAGGAAGAGAGGTTGGAAGCCTACACTTTAAAACAGCTCAAGCATCTCTGCAAGAAATTGAAAGTTGCTACACCAGGCATTTCCAAAAAGGGAGGCCTACCAAAGATGCTGAGGGCCTGGGTAGAAGCAAGAAATGCCCCTGTTCTGGTGGTGAAGCCCGCTGAGGATGCAGATGGGCAACTGGATAAGCCAGTGTTTCCAGCTAGGGAAAGGGTAACGTCCCCACCTGACAGTAGCTTCTCTTCCAAAGACATGTCCCCCAGAGAGCTAAAAAACAGGGAGAGAAGATAGCACACAAGCTGGAGCTGGCTAAGCTTAACATGGAGGGTCAGAGGGAAACAGAGAACAGCAGGTTGTCCTTGGAGAGAGAGAGAATGAGAATGGGGCATGAGAGGATGTTGACGGAGTTAAAGATCAAGGCAAAGGGCTCAGAGATCAATCCCTCTGGTGGCAGCACACCATCTGTGCCTTCAGAGGGCAGGGTATATATATATCCCGAAAGATGTTATCAAAGATTTCCATAAACATGAGGAGATTGGGCAGTGGTTTGCAGCCTATGAGATAGCAATGTTGGCCCACTGGGGCTATGAGAAGGATTGGGGAGCTGGGTTGTGGGGCCGCTTTGAGAGTGAGGGGAGGGATACTTTGTTAGACCTACCCACTGAAAACTGAAATGAAATGAAAAATTACACTTGTATAGCGCATAACTACCCGGAGGCCTTGCAGCGCTTGTGACTGATTGCTTAAGGCGAGCTCAGGGTAGTTCAGCATGTTTTGGCAAACAAGTGAGTTTTCAAAGCCTTTCTAAAGGACATACGGTTGCTGTTCTCTCGAAGAGGGAGAGGGAGAGAATACCAAAGCTTGGCCGCAGTATGGAAAAAGGAGCGGCCACCCCAGCGGGCTTTGTTGACTTTGATGGCAGCTGAAGGGAGCAAGAGCGAAGGGAGCAAGAGCGAAGGGATCGGGACGGGACATATGGTGTAACTATAGGGTGTAGAATTGTGGGGCCTTTTCGGTGGAAGGATTTGTGTAAAATACACATAGCCTTAAACTGCACTCTGGCCACCACTGGGAGCCAGTGAAGTTCCTTTAGGACTTTCTTCGCTGACTGCCAGCGGGGTATGTTGTAGAGTAAACGAGCGGCGCAGTTTTGCGTAACTTGGAGCCTATAGATTACGGATGCCGGGGCTCCCATGTAGAGGGCATTACCGTAATCCAGGCGGGAGGGTATCAGGACCATGACCCTCCTCGCCTGGAATGGGAGCAAAGGGAGCACTTTGCGCAACATTCTCATCAGCCCGAAACATGTGGCGGCAGTCTTGGTGGCTTGGACTGAGAAATCAAGTTATTTGTCGAGCCAAATCCCAAGGCTCTTTATCTGGGGCTTGGGAACGGGGGCGAGCCAAGACATGGTGGCCAGATGGATGCAAGGGCAGAGGGGGGGAGGGGGGCGGGGGGGGTTGCTCAGTAAGATAATGTCTGACTTCTCCCCGTTGAGTTTCAAACAGGAAGATGGCATCCGCCTGGCGACCTAAGGTGGTAGACGATCCCTCAGAGTGGTCCAAAGAGACCACCAATTGGGTATCGTCAGCGTAGGTGACAATACGCAGACCAAAGGGATGGACTATCCTGTCTAGAGGTTCCATGTAGGCATTAAAAAGGGTGGGGCTCAGGGTGGAGCCCTGGGGGACCCCACACCTGAGTGGGTGTTTGGGGGAGACCACCTCACCCTCAAAAACCTGGAAGAATCGTTCGTCCAGGAAGGAGGTCAGCCATTCCAGCTCCACTCCCGACACGCCCAAGCCAACCAGTCAATGTAATAGCGTGGCATGGTTAACCGTGTCGAACGCGGCGCTGAGGTCTAGTAGAATAATGGCGACTTTTCCTCCCTGGTCCAACACAGCTCTAGCTTCTTCCGTTACCGCTAAGAGGGCTGTTTCAGTTCCGTGCTGAGGACGGAACCCTGTCTGAGAGGCACGTAGCAGACTGTTGGACTCCAAATAGTCCACTAAGGTGTTGTTAACGTGCCTCTCGAGCAGTTTACTCATCCACGTAAGTATAGAAATGGGGCGATAATTGGCCAAGTTGTTCTGGTCCAGGGTGGGCTTTTTCAACAGGGCCTTCACCATCGCACACTTCCACGGTGGTGGAACGGATTTGGAAGTGATGGATGCATCAAGGACATCCAAGATGACTGGTCGAATTACATCCATGACCTTAATGAGGGTCTGAGGGGGTGCTTGATCGTTGGGAGATCCAGAGGTGATCTTAGGGATTAGTCTGTCTAGTCCAGAGGCGTCAAGAAGTGGAAATTTGTTAAGCATACAGGGGACAGAGGAGTCAGGAATTATAGGAGACGTGGGTTCCGTATCATCCTTGGTACTGCTAAATGAGGAATAAATGGCCTGGATTTTTGGGGAGAAAAAAGAGGCCAGATCGTTACAGCGGGTTTGTGCGCCTTCGGCAGAAGGGCGCTCGGGGGGGGGGGGGGGGGGAGAGATTAGGGATTTAACTATTTAAAAAATTTCCTTAGGGGCATTTGCAGCCTAGTTAATTTTCGAGTCATAGAAAAGAACTTATGCCGCTTTTATCTCACTTTTGTAGAGCTTTATAGCAGCCCTATACTCAGCGTTTCTAAGTTGGGAGTAGTCCTGCCTCCAAGCTCTCTCGAGTTTACGGCAGGCTTGTTTCATGGTTCTGAGGGCAGATGTGTACCATGGAGCAACTTTGGGTCTTTTTATGGATTTCCGAGGGTGCCTTGGGAGAACCTGATCAAGGGAACTGGAGATCCAGTTATCAAAGCCTTTTGTGGCCATATTAGGATTAGTTGCCCTCCTAGGTGGGTCTCTGGCAAGGGCCACTTCCCAATCGGGGAAGGAAAGCGAGGGCCATTTCCTTCCCAGATGCTTGAGAGGCGGAAGGGGGATTTGTAGACCATGTAAAAGGTATTAAAAAATGATCGGTCCAGGGTAGTGGGATAGGGGTCTCAGCTGTGAGATTATCTAAATTACTGTAAATGTGGTCAAGGAGATGTCCCCTGTTATGTGTTGCATGAAAGCCCCTTTGGCATAGGTCAATGGCTTGAAGGTTGGAACGGAGGTTATTGGCTGAAATGTCGTGAGGGTCGTCTAGGTGTAAGTTAAGGTCCCCGAGCAAGGTAAGATTAGACGAGGTGAGCACAGCATTAGCAGCGAGGTCTGTTATCTTAGCGATAAAGTTGTTAAGAGCGCCGGGTGGACGATAGGCTAAGATGCCGGAAAAGGTGGTAGTGGGAGAAAATTCTAAAGAGAAGTGTAGGCTCTCACAAGCTGGCATGGTGGATGGAGTAACACGACATTTATAGCTGTCTCTATAAATGATGGCCAATCCACCGCCTCTCCCAGTCTGGCGATCCAGCCATTTAAGAGTATATCCTTGAGGGGTAACCCATACTGTAGTCGGGTCGTTGTCTATCTGGAGCCATGTTTCTGTCAGAAAAAGAGCCTCAGGATTGAGCTCTTCTATCAACATGGACACCTCAGTATGATGTTTCGGTAAGGACCGACAGTTAAGAAGAAACATTCTCCATTTGTGTAGAGGGAGCGAATTTCCGCTGTGTGGGGAGAACGTGCTCCAATCACACCCTTTGCAATGGGACTCTATATTGGTGGGGAGGATCGAGTGTAGACATGAAGGATTAGTGGAGGGTCGTAAGGCTAGGAGAGAGGAGGAACTGTAAGTGAGTAAATCCCCTATCATAATGGCAGCCCTGTCCGAAAGCAGAGCTGGAAGCGTCTGGACGCGGACTGGCGCAGACTGGCGCCTCTTCGGCGTGTCTGTGGCGCTACCGCTGCGCGTCACCGCTGCGCGGGAGAATGAGAGATTATATAGATTAGGCGAAGGTGGAGACTAGCGCGTCACCCTCCAAAGATGGCCACCCGATGTGGAGCAACCAGGAAGTAGTGCCGCTTTACCTCCCCCCACTGCAAAAATCACAAGTTGCTGCGGTGGACCGTGGAGTGAGCGTGCAAAGTTACAGGTAATAAACAACAATTTTTAAAATAAGCAACAGCGGGATAAAAACGCTTGCAGCAGTCCTAAATCACAGCCAAGCGCTAGCGCAACGATGTTATCAATCAATGATCGTGCGTGAGTGACTCTGAGCCCTTATGTAGTGAGGGCGAAGGGGGAGACTAGCGCGTCACCCTCCAAAGATGGCCGCCCGATGTGGAGCAACCAGGAAGTAGTGCCACTTTACCTCCCTCCACTACAAACAGCACAAGTTGCTGCGGTGGACCGGGGAGTGAGCGTGCAAAGTTACAGGTAATAAACAACAATTTTTAAAATAAACAACAGCAGGATAAAAACGCTTGCAGCAGTCCTAAATCACAGCCAAGCGCTAGCGCAGCGATGTTATCAATCAACGATCGTGCCCGAGTGACTCTGAGCCCTTATGTAGTGAGGGCGAAGGGGGAGACTAGCGCGTCACCCTCCAAAGATGGCCGCCCGATGTGGAGCAACCAGGAAGTAGTGCCGCTTTACCTCCCTCCACTACAAACAGCACAAGTAAACTGGATGTCTTATTCCCACATGAAGGAAGCCCTGATGACAAGGTATGGTTTGACCCCAGAATTCTATAAACAGAGATTCAGGAATTGTAAGAAGCTGGAGGGAACCACTTGGGTAGAATATGTATCCTTATTTTGCAGAGCTATGGATGGTTGGGTGAAGGGTAGCAAAGTGGATACTTTTGTAACGCTCTATGATTTGCTTGCATGGGAGCACTTGTCTGCTAATTGTTTTCCAGAGCTACGCCAGCACCTTATTGATAGCAAGTTGACTCACCCTAGGAAGCATGCTGAGGAGGCTGACCCCTGGGTCAGTACCAGGGTCCACAAGTGTCATGTGGCAGACTCCGCCAAAGATGGCAGGGTCCCCAGCAGAAGAGAGGGGGACAAGGGTAAACAAAGGGAGTTCCAGGAAGGACCCCAAAGTAATTCCCAAGGGAACCAATGGAAGGGTTCCCAGCCTCCCCCTCAGAAGAAGCAAGAGGCCCCGAAAGGTAAACTTGTTAAGAGGTGCCCCTACAAGTGCTTTACGTGTGGTCAAGTGGGCTATCATTGGTATGAAGCACAGTGTCCCCGGAAGGATTCTAAAGTACCACCACGTGCACCACCCCGTCAGATGGTGAGTATAGCCCTGGGGGGAGGAGATGGGTGCCCAAGGTCGGTGGGGTCCCACAGAAATGTCCCTTATCTCTTTAGGAGACTTTGAGATGGTCCCTAAAACTCAACTGCCTGATAACAGTAAAAGAATACAGGCAGTGGGTGGCCATCAATGGCCATAGAGTGGCGGAACTTACTGGAGCCAGTGTGACAGCTGTCAGGTGTCGCTTGGTGTCTGAAAAGCAGGTGGTCCCCTGCTTCTGCTGCCTTGTGTATTGTGTGTCTGGTTTTGTGAGTGTCAGGGGCTGGGGGATTCCAGGAGACAGGGTGAGTCGGCACAAGGCTGAATAGACCTATCTGCATGCAGATGGGTGGGAGGAGTAGCACCTGGGTCTGAATAGGGCTGTATGTATGTATGTATGTATGTATAGGCATTTATATAGCGCACTACTTACCCGGAGGTTCCCAAGGCGCTTCGACCGCTGCGAAACCCTTCCTGGCTTCCCTGAGAGATGGTCCCTTAATGGGTATCTCCAGGGTGAGACCAGGCATCCCCGGCGGTCTGGTGGGGCCGTTAGTGAAGATGAGGCAAGCTAGTGCCCAGAGTTGCCGAGTGTGATCGCTGATCAGAGTGGGCACCGAGGCGAGAGAATTATCGAGTCCGCTGACCCTGGTCCAGAAACCTGCCGCGCCGGGAATCGAACCCTGGTCCCGGGCCGTCCTCTGCTCTCGGGTCTGCCGCCTCTAACCAGTGAGCCACACTACTGCTTACCTTCCACAATGCTGGCTCCACCTCCTGTGCTGTATCTGATTACCCTGGCCCACCCTCCCAAAGGAAAGCAGGAGTCATGTAAACAAAGTGCTCCAGGACAGAAATACGATGTTACAAATTCAAACAGAACCTAAAATATCCGATTAAACCTGTATGCATATTACCACAATACGTATACAGGTTTAATCGGATATTTTAGGTTCTGTTCGAATTTGTAACATCGTATTTCTGTCATTTGACTGTCAATATGAATATGAATTCAGTTTAACGGTTGAACTTTCATGAGCTAATATGTATCATTTACTGAATATTATACCCTATTTTGCACATCAAGAAATGGCTGCCATAGATCATTGTAACCTTGCTTCGTACCTTGAGACCTATGTTTATTTCCATGGCTGTAATGTGTACTAGGTGCAGGCTAACTAATGGTTTTTTACATGTGAGCAAGGATTCATTTCCGAAACGCGTAACAAGGAAGCAAGATTAAACATTGCTGAACTGCACACTGCGAGTGTGTCCTGAGAGTGCATTATTTCTGCAACCGCGGAAGGTATATTTGGGATATGTATATATATAAATATATATATATATATATATATATATATATATATATATATATATATATATATATATATATATATATATATATATATATATATATATATATATATATATATTACCTACTGGCGGTCGCCAGTAGGTATATATAGTTAGGATTTTTTTCCTATGGGATTTCTGAAAATTCTATGTTGAATAACTTTGGCGTTTGTGGACGGAATTGGCTGAACTTTTCAGGAAAATGGCACATTTTGTTTCTGAGTAGCCCCTGAAAATTTGGGGGGGTTTCGTCAAGGGGAGGCCGAGAAAAAAGGGGGGTCCCAAAACGCGTTTTTCCCATTCATTTTTCCATAGGGCGGTTGGAATCACTTTTAGCTCGAACGGCTGAATGGATTTACACGAAACTTGGCAAAATTGTAGATATGGTTTGCCCGACGTGCCTTTGCTATGTCTCAATATATGTGCTCCAGTGGATTTTGAGAAATTAACGTTTTAAAAAACAGATATATCTGTAACAGCGCTCCGGTTAGCGCTCCGGTTCGCGTACTTGACGCGTAACGGAACTTCGCGAAGCAAAGCTGATTGGCTCTCCGGTGTCTGTCAACATTCTAAACAGTCCGGATCGGCCGCCATCTTGTCTCTCGGTAGGATCGAGAGACAAGAGGTGGAGAAAAACGATGGGGGAAATTAATGAAAGGGGGCAAGGTAGACCCCTCCTGACCCCCTAGGAATGATGTGGGGGCTTTTAAAGGGTCCCGTGGGGCAAAAAATAAAAATACAAATTTTTTCAATTTTTCGCAGTAGAAGCGCTACCCGGTACGCGAACCGGGTAGCTCAACGGTAGCGTAACATGAGTTCGCCATTTTCTGTTTCGGACAAATTTAATCACAAGATGGAGGAATAACAATGTGGGAAATGGGTATAAGGGGGCACGGGAGACGTATCCTGACCCCCTAGGTTTTCTGAGGGTGGCTGAGGAGGCTCATATATGTCGGAAAAAAAAATTGAATTTTTTGCGCGGTTAGCTGCCGGCACGCGAACCGGGAAGCAAATATAAGTGAAAATTAGTGAAAAAGGTACATTCGAAATTTTAAAAGAGTAATTATAGTTAAGGTAGCTCTGAAAAGAGCTTTTGGGTTCTGTGTAAGTTCTAGGTACTTATAAGTAGGTACCAATACACAGTCTTAAATTTTGTATGAAAACTCTGTTTCCCTCATCTGAGAAGTGCACACCATCTCCTCTGTAGATATCTTGCATGTAGTAACGCAAGTTATTGTTGTAGATGGCGCCCATTCCATGGTCTCTCATATAAGCTGAAACAGACTTATTTACATGCTTCCTCGCTTTCTCAATTTGTGGACAAATTTGATTGGACCACCTCCATTTCTGTCTTTGGCATATATTGGAATATACCAAGGCAGTTTGAGGAAAAAGTGCCATTAATTGCTCAAAGGTGTCCTTTAAGAGCATTTCCAGACCTACCCCAGTCAAAGTGCCCAAATCATTTCCTCCACAGTGCACTATTATGAGGTCAGGGTTTGGCAAATGTAAAAAGGTTTTCGCCAATGGTATCAATTGGTGACATCTCAATCCTCTTTGGCCAATCCATTTGATTTCCACATTTTGTAAATTGATAAATAAAGAAGAATTTCTATTTTTGAAAAATAACACCCCAACAACTCCGGTGCTATATTTCATACCGAAGCTTCATAAAAATAATCTGAACCCACCTGGCAGGCCGATCATTTCTGCGATAAACAGCCTAACAGAACACATGTCGCAATACATCGACCACTTTTTACAAGAACATGTCCAACATTTACCCTCATATTTGAGAGACACAGGAGACTTTTTAGCCAAAATAAAAGATATAAAGTGGCAATCAGATTTTCTGCTGATAACAATGGACATTACCTCGTTATACACGAGTATTAGTCACAGAGATGGCATGCGGGCTACAGAATTCTATCTCAAACAAAGGGACGTTGTCTATGCTGAACACAGCAAAATGTTATTAGATATGATGGAATTCTGTTTATATAACAACATCTTTCTCTTCCAGCATAGCCTGTACCAACAGATAAGAGGCGTAGCTATGGGAGCTAGTTTCTCCCCTAGCTACGCCTGTCTGCATATGGGGTGGTGGGAAGAACTGATTCTCCACCGTAATTTCAATAACATACTGAGTGACCATGTAAAATGTTGGTGGAGATATATCGATGATTTGTTTATTATATGGCAAGGCACGAAAACAGAGGCTGAAACATTCATTGATAAACTTAACCAAAATGACATCAACTTGAACTTTACTGCAGATATTAGCCCCACAAAAGTAACATTCCTAGATGTTGAGGTGTATATAGAACATGGCAATTTGGAGACAAAAATACACAGAAAGCCAACAGCTGTAAACTCCATCTTACACGCAACCAGCCATCACCCAAAACATCTAATAGAAAGCATTCCATACGGTGAAATGTTACGAATCAAACGCATATCTAGCACACCGGAAGAACTATCTAAAGCACAAGAGTCAAGCAAGAACAGATTTTTAAAACGAGGGTATTCAAAAACATGCATTGAAAATGCAATAACAAAAAGCAACGAGGTAGACAGAAGTTCACTTCTAGAATCAGCTCTAGCAAAGACAAACACGAAAGTATCAAAAACAGAGATACCAAAAGATGACCAATTCAGAATGATTGTAAGCTACAACAAACAAAATAAAGAAATCAGTCGAATTATTCGAAAAAATTGGCCATTGGTAAAAAATGACCCAATCCTAGGTCCACATTTACCAAAAAAGCCAACGGTCACTCATAGGAGAGCACCAAATATGAGAGACCGATTAGTAGTGAACAATCCAATAGAAATCCCCAAAAAGAACTGGTTTAACCAGAGACAAGGATTCTATAAATGTCAAACGTGTAAAGCTTGCTTAAATGGAGTGAATAAAAAGAGTTTTACCTTAGCATTTGGGAAAGGTGACCAACAAATCAAACACATGCTAACGTGTAAAAGGAATATGTGGTCTATATCCTCGAGTGTCCCTGCAATCTAAAATATGTGGGAAGCACAAAATTGCAGGGACATAAAAGAATATTGCAACATATACGTGCAATTAAAAACAAAGACCCTAGTTACCCAGTTGCCAGTCATTTTAATGAAAAACACCAGGGAGATGTTAGATTACTCAAATACTACCTTATTGACACAATGCCCCCAAGTAAGAGAGGTGGGGATCGGGATGAAAAATTAAGAAGATTAGAAACCTGCTACATACTAAAGCTGGATTCTAAACATCCGTATGGGCTCAATATAACTGAAGATCTGTATACAAGCCTATAAGAACAGTCAAAAAGTATGTATAATATTCTTAAAATGAAGTATATCAAAATAGATGGAATAAAAAGATATACACATAAATAACATCCCCTGGTAAACTCAAATGAAATCCAAGTGTATCACGATAAAAAATAGAGCCTCAACATAAAACAAGAAATAGAAAATAAAAAGTTTTTATTGGTAACTGCTTTTTAACATAACAATTCATATATATAAAAAATTATGAATTGTAAGTTGTAGCACTTTTTAGGGAGTTTTCTTTTTCTGCTTTTTGTCATCAGGGTTTACACAACAACACTTTTTCTTCTTTATAAAACCATCCTTATCAGAGGCTTCTGAATAGGATTTTTTTAAAATCACACTATAATCTGTCCTGAGTATATAAGTGGCTCTAAAAGATCAATCTCAAAGATACCACAAATATATAACATGAAACCATGAACGAGCATCCTTTTGCACATGCGACCTTGCACGTCTTGTATAAAGAGGAATAGAGCTGTAAAGAAAATGAGTTTTTTTAACGAATGTATATATATTTATTTATTTATATATTTATAACACTCTCTATAATATGCTCTATGGTATTTATACCGTGATCAAATGCACTTTATTGCAAAATTTGCACAGGAACACATATAAATATGACTTTAACATGTATATATTGTTATGTGAATGTATCTTATGGTATTTAGACCGACATGAAATGTTGCACAAAAATGCGTCAAAGAGCCTACAAATGTAACAACAACCAATGTACAGATTTGTAATTACTAGAGCACTGTCACTTTAAAATTGCATCACCAAAAAAAGAGAAAAAAATGCAAATGTTGGTATATAAGAAACCAGGTGACCACTTACTGTGTCATGTGATCAAGGTACGTCAGTACCGAAACGCGTAATGGCCGACTGAGTAACAGCTCAATAAACCGACAATTTTTCCACTTACTTGGGTCTGTGCTCCATGTGTCTTTTCGGGAGAAGAGAGCGCCTGCGTCCTGCTTGCGGAGTGGAGTGGCAGATATATATATATATATATATATATATTACCTACTGGCGGTCGCCAGTAGGTATATATAGTTAGGATTTTTTTCCTATGGGATTTCTGAAAATTCTATGTTGAATAACTTTGGCGTTTGTGGACGGAATTGGCTGAACTTTTCAGGAAAATGGCACATTTTGTTTCTGAGTAGCCCCTGAAAATTTGGGGGGGTTTCGTCAAGGGGAGGCTGAGAAAAAAGGGGGGTCCCAAAACGCGTTTTTCCCATTCATTTTTCCATAGGGCGGTTGGAATCACTTTTAGCTCGAACGGCTGAATGGATTTACACGAAACTTGGCAAAATTGTAGATATGGTTTGCCCGACGTGCCTTTGCTATGTCTCAATATATGTGCTCCAGTAGATTTTGAGAAATTAACATTTTAAAAAACAGATATATCTGTAACAGCGCTCCGGTTAGCGCTCCGGTTCGCGTACTTGACGCGTAACGGAACTTCGCGAAGCAAAGCTGATTGGCTCTCCGGTGTCTGTCAACATTCTAAACAGTCCGGATCGGCCACCATCTTGTCTCTCGGTAGGATCGAGAGACAAGAGGTGGAGAAAAACGATGGGGGAAATTAATGAAAGGGGGCAAGGTAGACCCCTCCTGACCCCCTAGGAATGATGTGGGGGCTTTTAAAGGGTCCCGTGGGGCAAAAAATAAAAATACAAATTTTTTCGATTTTTCGCGGTAGAAGCGCTACCCGGTACGCGAACCGGGTAGCTCACCGGTAGCGTAACATGAGTTCGCCATTTTCTGTTTCGGACAAATTTAATCACAAGATGGAGGAATAACAATGTGGGAAATGGGTATAAGGGGGCACGGGAGACGTATCCTGACCTCCTAGGTTTTCTGAGGGTGGCTGAGGAGGCTCATATATGTCGGGAAAAAAAATTGAATTTTTTGCGCGGTTAGCTGCCGGCACGCGAACCGGGAAGCGAATATAAGTGAAAATTAGTGAAAAAGGTACATTCGAAATTTTAAAAGAGTAATTATAGTTAAGGTAGCTCTGAAAAGAGCTTTTGGGTTCTGTGTAAGTTCTAGGTACTTATAAGTAGGTACCAATACACAGTCTTAAATTTTGTATGAAAACTCTGTTTCCCTCATCTGAGAAGTGCACACCATCTCCTCTGTAGATATCTTGCATGTAGTAACGCAAGTTATTGTTGTAGATGGCGCCCATTCCATGGTCTCTCATATAAGCTGAAACAGACTTATTTACATGCTTCCTCGCTTTCTCAATTTGTGGACAAATTTGATTGGACCACCTCCATTTCTGTCTTTGGCATATATTGGAATATACCAAGGCAGTTTGAGGAAAAAGTGCCATTAATTGCTCAAAGGTGTCCTTTAAGAGCATTTCCAGACCTACCCCAGTCAAAGTGCCCAAATCATTTCCTCCACAGTGCACTATTATGAGGTCAGGGTTTGGCAAATGTAAAAAGGTTTTCGCCAATGGTATCAATTGGTGACATCTCAATCCTCTTTGGCCAATCCATTTGATTTCCACATTTTGTAAATTGAGGTTGTGTAAATTTCTGTTATCAGCATACCTGTAAGCCCAGTGGATGTAACTATGTCCAACAATCCAGACAGAAAACATGGTGAGAGGAGGTTCTGCTGCAGTCAGATGAAGTGTGGGAATGAAATGGCAGTTGAAACAGTAGGAGTTTGTAAAGAAAAAAAACGGTGGAGTTTCAGTGCTAATGATTCAGTAGCAGTGATTGGTGGATTTCCATTGCTGAAAACAGAAAGTTAGGGTGCATGGATGTGTTCTTTGAAACATGTAATTTGAATGGTTAAGAAAAAATTATTTTAAGAAACATTGCAGTGGATTAGCAGGTGTACTGAGAGTTCAGAGTTCATTTGAAACATTGTTGTGTGAACTTGTAAACATGAGAGGTCTGGCAGGAGGTAGTTGCTATGGAAAAAGGACAGAAAGGGCAGAGGGGGGAAGGGTGTTGATTTGAAAAAAGTGAGGGAAGAGTTTTGATTGGGTGACATGAGAGATATGTGTGATGAATTTCAGCATTTCTGTGCCTTTGTTGGTTGCAGCCTCTGGAGAGCATACCTTTTGCTCTGCTAAAGAAACATTGGTGTGTTTCTGAGACTGTTTCGAAATTCAAAAAACATTTGCTAAGGTGAGAAAAAATGCATTTAATTTAGATAGAAACTAGTATAGTTTATGGAGAAAATAAGGAAGCCAGCTGTGCATTTAAAATGTTGTTTTGTGTCAAGTGTTTTCATTATTTTTTCCAAAAAGATTTTGCTTCTTTGACAAATTATAATTATAGATAATGTGAAGTATTAGTACTGACAGGGTGTGCTTGTACATAGGAGGTGTGCTGTGTTTTCAAATTATGACCAGAAAATCGTTTTTTAACAAAAAGACATGCTTTTTACATTTATGAGAAGGATAACATGGGGTGTACTTTTTTAAATAAATATTTCACTTGCCAACATGAATATGGGAGAATAATTTGCTTGTTTGTTGGTTTAAAAACTCGTTTCTTGAAGTCATTTAGGTTTCACAATATGTTTTGCAAGAGTTACATAGTCAACATGGGGGCATATTTACAAGGCTTATGGGACACATTCACGTCATTTTCCCCATTTTAAAAGTGACTTTAAAGGTGGTGCAGGGTCCTTGTAAATACACCCTCATGAGTGCTTTGCAAATTTAAGTCATTTTCCCCTGGTGCATGTGCCTTGTAAATACGCCCCTATGTGTGCTAGACAGTTTTAAGGTACTTCTCCCATGAATCTGGGAGACTAATTTGCTTACATGATGTGTTTAAAAATCGTGCTAAGGTGAGAAAAGATTCCTTTAATTTAGAAAGAGATTAGTATGCTTTTTGGAGAAAATAAGGAAGCCAGCTAGGGTGTGCTTGTACATAGGAGCTGTGCTGTGTTTTGAAATTATGACCAAAAAATCGTTTTTTTTTTTTAAAGAAATACTTTTCACATTTATGAGAAGGACAACATGGGGTCTGCTTTTTTAAATAAATATTTCATTTCCCAACATGAATATGGGAGAATAATTTGTTTGTTTGGATAGGCAACACCTTATGGTGGTGCAAGGGCCTTGTAAATACACCCTCATGTGTGCTTGGCCATTTCAAGTCACTTCCTCCTGGTGCAATGGCCTTGTAAATACGCCCTCATGTGTGCTTGGCAATTTTAACTCACTTCCCTCTGGTGCATGGGTGTGGTAAATATGCCCTCATGTCTGCTTGGCAATTTTAAGTCACTTTCCCCTGGTGCAAGGGCCTTGTAAATACGACCCTATGTGTTCTTGGAATTTTAACTCACTTCCCCCATGGTGCAAGTGCCTTGTAAATACGCCCCCCTTTGTCTATGTTGTTAAATTACTGTAGGTAGAATTGACAACTAGTGTTTTAATTGTTTGCCTACTGTTATTGGTTTACTGTTTGGTAATAGTGGTTAATATCAATTTTTTTTAAAAAAATCCACAGATTTAACTGAAGATCTTTAGAAAACTTTAAAAATGCCCTCAAGGCAGAGAAAACAAAAAGAAGCAAAGCGACTTACACTCCACCTTGGTAAAGATTTGCAGCAGTCCTCTACTATTAAATCGTATCAAGTTGCCAAAAAAGCTCCGGGTAAGAAAATAAAATCATTTTTAAAAAGAATTTGCAGACCAAAAAATACCAGTATTGAACATGTTTTAGTGCATAAGATTAGAGACAATTTAAAGGAAAAAGAAAGGCCCTTCAAAAAAGTTTCTGCTAGAGCAGGAGATAAGTCTGTGCATGGCAGTAGAAGGGAAAATCAATTCAGGGACATTCGTAGGCGAATGTTCCGCAACAGGATAATTGTCAATTTGTTAAAAATTTTTTAAGAAAGGCCAACAAAAAGTGGCATTTTATAAGAAAAAGAAAAATGTAGAGAAAATTATTAATCAGGCTTTCGAAACTAAGCGAAAGTTATTTATTTTGGTAATCAATAGAATTAGGAAACTAAACAAGGTAATTTCTGATTTCAAATCAAATAGTAGATGGAAGAGAGTAGTTAATCGGAGTAATTTTTGTGAAGTTTTCTCAGGAGAATGGATGCATAGTTCAAGTTGTGAGGCATTTTTCAATGAGGAGAGTTACTTTCAGGACAATGATTTGGTGCATGCAGTTGACACCAGTGGTCGAGCATATGAGGTAAAAGATGGTTGTCCGGTTGAAAAAGAAAAACTTGTGTCCGCAGATGCAGAAGAGGTGTTAGGTGATGAGGTTTTAGGAAGACGTCCTAAGGGACCAGTCTACACCTGGAAATGTAGTAGTATTTGTAGTGTGCGTCAGGATTCCATCAATTTGCTTTGTGATTTTGTTCGTGCATTTAATAAGAAAAGTTTAAAACAGAAAATGAAGTTGCTTCAAGAATTAGATCCTTGCAGAGTGAGAGAAGTAACAGGTTTGCATGGGCATTCACTGGCTTGTCTTTCCAGAAGAGTATGCCAGAGTGTTTTTCATCATTTCAGGATGCTAGCAGTGCATCATAATAAAGTGAGGAAATTAGTGAGAATGTTGTATTATGCTAAGAGTCCAGCAATTATACTTAAACAATTGAGCAGTGCTCTTTTGCATGGTTCAGAACTACATGTGAAGAATATTTGTGAAGAAATTGAGTTCATTTACTTTGCTAGTAAAGAGAGCAATGTTGAAATTGACCCAGTAGAAGAAGGTAATGTGGAAGAGAGTGTACAGATTTCTAATATGGTTAAGTTTCACAAGGAAATTTCCATCTTTCAGGTGAAATCAAGTGAGAGGCCTAATTTCACTTGTGTGTGTTGTCGACGGACTTATTATAAGAATCAGACTAAGTTAGTGGATTTATATGCAAAAAGTGAAATGGAAAACAATAGTGAATGGAAGGATTTTGCTACATACTTGATGGTAGAAAATTGTTTTGATTTGGGATCGGACCAACGTATGTGTACTTATTGTTTTAACAAATTAAACCAAAACCGAATGCCTGCTAGAGCGGTTCATAATAATCTGGAATTGGTTGACATTCCTTCTGAATTGAAGGATTTAAATACTTATGAATCTATTTTGATTCAAAGTGTGCATCCCTTTCAGGCTATTGTACGAATGTAGCCAAAGTCAGGGAAATTGCCTCCATCAGATTTACAGAGAGGATTAAAGGGAAGAGTTGTTTATTTGCCTTTAGATTTGAAGAAAAATATTAATACAATTGGAGTAGAGAAAGTGGAAGAGGAACCTCTGGTTATCCTAGTTAATGGTGTTCCGACAAAGAGTAAGAAAATCTGGCAAGATTTAGTGGATGTTAGGAAAGTCAAAAAGGCAACATTGTATTTGATAAAAAACAATGAGTACTACAAGAATGTATGTGTTGCAGAAGAGGAAGTAAGTGAAGAAGAAGACAGCGAATTGTGTGCTGGACAAATTAAGAAAGTAGAAGCCTCTAAAAATGAAGAAATATATGAACATTATAGTGTTCATCCTTTGCATTCCAAGGAAGTCATGGAGAATGCTATTGAGTTGTTTCAAATGAAACAAGCCAAAGGGAGTCCCATTAGTGTTTGGGAGGAAAGTTTGGAAGCTCGGTGTTTTCCACAGTTATTTCCGACAGGTCGAGGAGGACGATATGATGAGCGACCTGATCAAATTCCTGCTTCTGAATACCGGACTTTACGATTGTATGCAGAATATCCTAGGTTTCGTCAATGCATTCCCTATTTGTTTCATCTATTGTTTGAAAGTGATCTGTCTGGACTGTCATATGCAGTGAACCACATCCTGAAAAGTGGTCTACAACTGCGAAATATCTCAGCAAGGGACTTTATGGATAAAGTCAATGTGCAAGACAGTATTTTGGATTCTCACCTGATTAATCTGATGGCATGTCAGCGTGGTACTAATGAGTATTGGTACCGTCGTCATGGTGACTTAAAATGTATGCTGAGGAACTTAGGAACTCCCACATGGTTCCTCACTCTCAGCTGTGCTGAGTATGGCTGGGAAGACTTACTTGAATTTCTACGAGAGGCAAATGGAAACATTGAAAATATTGAATTCAAGACACCCGAAGAACTGTGCTCTTTGGATCCAGTGAATGTATGCAGGTACTTCAATCATAGATGTGAAGCTATGATGTCTTTCATCACGAACAAGAAAAATCCACCTCTTGGAGAGGTGTTGGATTTCTTCTGGAGAAAGGAGTATCAAGCACGAGGTGCTCCTCATATACATATGCTGCTATGGATCAAAGATGCACCCAAATTTGGAACAGATCCTGATGACTTAGTGATGAATTTCATAGAACAGTATTCTACATGTGCTGTTCCAAAGACAAAGGAAGACAAAAGTCTAAGAGAACAAGTTTTACGGTTTCAAAGCCATCGTTGTGGAAAGTACTGTCGTCGTAAATTCAGAAACAAGAACAAGTACTATACAAAATGTCGTTTTGGATTTCCAAGATCGGTGATATCTAAAGGAAGAGTGAAAAATGTGATGTCTTCGCTGCGACATAATGTGATGAGGAAATCACCCAAAAATACATACAATTTGAAGAGAAACGAAGAGT
The DNA here is from genome assembly GCF_964263255.1 of Lissotriton vulgaris. Taxonomy (NCBI): domain Eukaryota; kingdom Metazoa; phylum Chordata; class Amphibia; order Caudata; family Salamandridae; genus Lissotriton; species Lissotriton vulgaris. The sequence goes on from NC_141687.1 coordinate 2,073,241,630, forward strand.
CCAAGAACATCAATGACTACAACCCAGTGATTTTGTCCATGTGGAATGCTAACATGGATATACAGTTTGTGGCTGACAACTGTATGGCTGTGGCTCGGTATGTGACGTCTTACATCACAAAAAAAGAAAAGACAGAACTCAAGGATATGTGGGAGGACATTTCCCATGAAAAGAGCCTCAGTAAGAAGTTGTACAGTTTCAGTCTGAAGATGTTGTCGCATCGAGAAATCGGAGCTTACGAATATTCTGACCGGTTATCTTCAGCAAGTCTCTATGCCAAATCTAGGAGTATCATTTGGGCAAGTCTTGGTCTTGCTGCAACGCGTAATCGAGTTCTCAAACCTGTACGAGAAATTGAGTATTTGGCGGAGAAGGAGCCAAGCAGTACAGATATTTTGAAGACCAACATGTTGGATACATATTATCCAAATAGAAGCAGTCACCTGGAGAATGTTTGTCTGTATGAGGTTCTACAAAATTACATTTTCAAGAGGAACATCACAGAAGATATTGATAAAGGAGTGTATGCTGTAATTGGAAGTGAGGGATGTCTGGTCAAGCAAAAAAAATGTCTATTGGTAAATCATCGAAAATTGGATTGCGAATCTCCAGAAAGAAGAGTTTTTCTATTTAGCTCTTTTGCAACTTTCCAAGCCTTGGTGTGCAGAAGAGGAACTGCTTGGAGATTTCCTCCGTTACGAAGACTCTTTCAATGCAGCCAAGGAGCCCATAGAATGTCCTGTTTTTCCAAAATATCTAGAAATGTTGAATGCAGAAATCAAGCAGGAAGCAACAATAGCAGCCGAGATTGCTAGAGACAGTTCTCAGGACAGTCAGAGTTCTGTTTCATTGAGTCAGGATCCACTAGGAGGACCAGTTATCAAAAATGAAGCTGCCACTGCCATGATTGAAGTGGAAAGAGCCATGGCACATGCTCAGGAGGATGTGGTTAACTTAGAAGATTTGGAAAGACAACTCAACGTTGAGCAGAGGAAAATATATGATGAAGTTACCAGCCAAATTGATCATGGATTAAGTCATGAGAAGAAAGAGTGCTCATGTATGTCGTTGAAGCCTGTCCGACTGTACGTGAGTGGAGAAGCAGGAACTGGAAAAAGTTTCCTCATTAAAGCAATTTCATGTTATCTGCAGAAAAGAACTGAGTCATCACTGTCTTGTGTTGTCACCGCTCCAACTGGACTGGCAGCACATAATATTAAAGGTATTACTTTGCATCGGCTACTAATGCTGCCAGTGGAGCATGATAACAAATTACAATACCACAAGTTATCGGGAGATGCTTGTTGTGAAGTATCTAGAGTCCTGAAGATGAAACTTCTTATCATTGACGAAGTAAGCATGGTTTCCAATGTCATGCTTGCCTTTGTGCATTTGAGAATGCAGGAAGTTCTTAAAACAGAGTATGATGTGTTATTTGGTGGCAAACACATCATCGTTTTCGGTGATCTTCTGCAGCTGACACCAGCGAAAGGACAACCAGTGTTTAAACTGCTTACGCATGAAGATACCAGGAAGTGCCTAAGGAGCATTGGCAACGTTAACATATGGTTAAACTTCAATTATGCTGAGCTGCGTGAAAATATGCGTCAGGCGAAGGATGAAGATTACAAGAATATTCTACAAGATGTTAGAATCGGGAAAGTGACTGAGCGTGAGAAAGAAGCTTTACATGCACGATTACTGTCAAATTTGTATCCAGAAGAAGACGTTCTGCCAGAGAATATTTTTCATAAAATTACTGAGAAGAAATCGGGAATATGTTTGATGCCAACTCTTGCAGAATGTTCCATCTTCAACAACAAAATGTTGAATTTAGAAAACCAAGAGATTGTGAAACTGGAAGCTATTGACAGAATGGAGCATATGGGTGCAACAATTGTTTTGTCTGAGAATTTGAAATCTAAATTGGATTCATTAGAGAAGACTATATCTAAAACTGCTGGTTTTGAAAAGACTCTGAATGTGTGCTTAAATTGCCGTATCATTTTGAGAAGGAATTTACATGTTGAAAGAGGTATGGTAAATGGATCAATGGGTAATGTTGTTGATTTTGAGAAATACAGAAATAGAGATGGAATTGAATTTTTAAAAATTAAATTTGATGGCATTGAGGAAGTACAGCTAATTGGTCGTTGCACAGCTAGGTTTTTGCTTGTAAAAGACTTATATGTTCGCCGTAAGCAATTTCCTGTTTGCTTGGCATATGCGGTGACTATCCATAAATCACAAGGTTTAAGTGTAGACAGTGCTTTGGTGAATATTGGCAGTTCTGTGTTTAAGGAGGTTATGGCTTATGTAGCATTGTCACGAGTCAGAACTTTATCGGGTTTGTACTTGATTGAGTGTGATGTCACAAAACATTGTGCGGATCTAGATTGTGTTATGGAATACAATAGGTTAAGAAGAGAGTATGCGCCACATTTGCCTCAATATCCTTTGTTTGAGAAACGTGTGGTAGGCCAGAAACGAAGAAATATCACTAATAGTAGGGAGGTTGTAGCAAAAAGACCAAAAGTCGATGAACCCAAAATTGTAAGCAGAAAGAAAATGAATTCTGTTGAAGATGTTGTTGGTTTTTGAAAATAGTTCTGTGTGAACTGCTATGCTAATGTAGTGGTTAATGTTGTCTTTTCTCTAGAAACTTTAAAAGAACAGATTGTGATCAATTCGGATGAAAGTTTTTGCTGTTTGTTGAATTCTGTGTTAGAGAAATGTAGCGCTGATAGAACAAGAGTAGAAAGTGTGTCTGAAATTCGAAATCTGTTAGACAAATGTTCAGGTCAAACACAATTCTCTCAAAATATTCAGCAAGATTGTCAGGAGTTTTTAATGTATATGCTTAATGTATTGCAAGATGAAGGTGTAGATGTAGATCATCTGTTTGGCCTTTCTTATCAATGGCAGCATGACTGCGAGAATTGTACATTATCAAGTACTACTAGTGTAGACCCAGAAAGATTTATATATTTAACTTTGCCAGACAGTAAATCAGTATCCTTTAATAAGCTAGTAAAAGCAGCCGATCAAAACATGGAGTGTAGCCAATGTAAGTCTGCAATGCTGTCCACATTATTTATACGAAGATATGGCCAGTATGTCATTTTAATGTTCCAACGATGTAGGCCTGATGGAACAAAATTGACAACTTTAATTAAAAATGTAGTGGCTTCTCAGTTGTCAATATCAGGAAGGACTTTTCTAACTGCAGCAATTATATATCATGAGGGTCCTTCAACAACATCAGGACATTACACAACGTATTTGAAGTCTGGAAACGGCTGGTCATTCTGCAATGATTCTGTTTTAACTTTCAAAAAAAGATTGCCTTTTCACCTTAAAAATTCTTACCTGGTGTTCTTACAACCAAAATTTTAGGGAAGGAATCTCGGGATTTGTTCTGAGGAATTTCAAGAGGTTCTAATGGCTCCTACACTATATAGCCTTGTGGATAAGTGTAGCACAGAGCGAAAATTGTTTGTTTTAATAAGCTAATTCAAGCAGCAGATCAAAAGAAGGAGTAGAGGTAATGTAAGTCTGCAATGCTGTCCACATTATTTATAGAAACTTATGGGTGAAATGTCATTTTACAATTCCAACTATATAAACCGGATGTAAATAAGTTGTCAAGTCTAATTAAAAATGTTTTGGCTACACAGTCATCGATTTCAGGAAGAACATTTGTAACTGCAGCTATTATATGACATGATGGTCCTTTGACAACATCAGGATATTACACAGCTTATTTGAAATGTAAAAAAGGCTGGTCTTTCGGCAATGATTACTATTTGACTATGAAGCAATGTTGCCTTTTGACTTGTTTTCAGAAGTGAGAATTTAGGGTAGGTAACTGGATTATAATGATTCTAGGTGTTGCTGTAATTTAGTGTGCTGCTTTAAATTGCTTTGTATGTCTCATTTTCCTTAAAACGAAGGAGCTTATCTTTCAGAAAGTGGCGGGCAGAAAATAATAACAGCACAACAGAGTATAAGCTGTTCATAGGACATCCTTTGACGTCATGGAAAGTAAGTTACTTTTGAGGAGTTCTGATTTCTGATTGGTTATATTATATGGGTTTTTTAAACACAATCATTTTGATTCTTTTTTTTCCGCTGTTATATGATGAATACCTTCAACTCACTGTTTTTAGTGAAATTTGATAAATTCTGAGAACAGCAAAAATAAACCATTTCATATGTATAATTAATTCTGTACTTTGAATTGTGATTTTTAATATGTACTCATCTTGTCTCATGCTCACTCATCTTTTACTACCTTCTATCAATTTTAAAATGTTTGTTCTTTCATTCACAGATTGAAAGTATAAAAATAAGAAGTGACTAAGTTAACGATAATTATAAGGTAAGTGTTTAGTACTCATTCCGTTACATCTCTTTCACATTTAACTTTTATTAGTTCCACTGCTTCATTTCTTTAATCCTCAGTTTCCTGCCTTTGCTACGTCCCTCATTCCTTTTTCTATTACTTACTTACTCTACTCCTTCCACTCCTTTCCTCAGTCCCTCTGTTCTCATAGTTCCTCACTCTTGTTCACTCACTCCGTCTCTATTACTCTCACGGTCTCTGACTCATCACTCTTTCACTACTTGTTTATTATGCTTTCTCCCTGTAGTTCAAGCACACTGTTATTTACATTTCTTTCCTGTTTCAATCATTCCTTTTCTGTCACTTCTTCGTTTCTGCTTTCTGTTTTTTCTCTCTGTTATTCCACATGTTTTAACCTTAGTCACTGTCATATATCTTGTTTTATTCCTATTTACTTTCGCTCACTGTTTTCTTAACACTTTCCCTCAGGATTGTTCTTTTAGTCCGGTTCTATCCCTACCTCTCATTCCACATCCTTTACTGTATTTCTTCTTAATTTGAACATTCACTCACATTCTCTAAGAAACTCTTGTTTATTATTCTTCTACTCTCCTTTTTTTCTTTCACTTCCTTATCTATTTTGTTTTTCACAATTATACCCTCTTACATCTTTTCTTCGGTAAATAGAACTATTAAACAGTATCTCTGTGTTACTCCCTCTAGCTGTCTTTCTTTTAACATTACTCTCTGTTTACTTCCCTTATACTTACTCTTCTCTTTTTAAAAAAAAAAAATAATTCTGGTTCGCTTCCGGTTCGCGTACCGGCGCGCGAACCGGGAAGCGAATAAAAAGAAATAGAGGTTGCCAGAGTGCTAAACATTCTAGCAATTTCTTATAAAGGGGAGGTAGTTCTGAAAATAACTTTTTTTAATTATTTTTGTTGTTTTATATTTTTTTATTATTTTTCTGAACATTTTTTTACTTTTTTTGTATTTTTTGAACGGTTTTATATTTTTTTTGTTTTTTTGGGGGGGGGAACGAAAATGATTCATTATAAAGCGCTCAACAGGAGCAACAAAAAAAAAGATACTTTATTTTCTGGGGCGTTTTGGACATTTGTGATTGTCAATAGCTGTGTTGATTAAATGTATGCTACTCTCCCTGTAGCAAATCAATTGGCCATAAAAAATGCACACTTGCTTCACTTTCCCAAACTTCAGCTGGATATTTGGGACCGTCCCCCTCGCCTCAGGTCCCGTCACTGCCTCTTCTGATGTACTGGCCACAGGAGGGGGTTATCCTGCAGGTCACGTACTTGCGCAGCACTATAATTTATAGGGTGTCACCTGTCCATGTGCCGATGCATGGTGTAATTGCCATAGCTGTATTACTTATCAGTCCCTCTGGACAGATCTTTTTTGCAGATCAGACAAGTAACATAGCGGGCATTTATCTTTTTTTGACCCCGGGGAAATGTGAAAAATTGCTATATGTAATTTTCTTTCACATGGGACCTCCTCGGCTCCTCAGGCCAAAAACTCCCTCGTCCCTTGCTCCTCTTCTCTTCTTCCTCCTCTTGCTGAAGGATAACCTGAGGAGGTGGTCCTTTCTTCCTAGAAGGTGGTGGTGGTGGTGGGGGTGCACCAGCTGCAGCTACTAATGAAGCCATTTCTTAAGAATCAAAGTAGGTCTTCCTCTCACAAAGTTGAAAGTCAGAGTGAGAAAAAAGGTGGGGCCTTTCATCATTTGGGAAAAAAAAATGTTCTAAACCAATGAAAAGTGTTATTTTTAGGTCATGTGACCTAGCCTTACATCATTAGGAAACCAAAAGTAAAATGAACCAATGAAAAGTTTTATGAACAAGTCACATGACCTGTTATACGTACGTTACGCGTCCCGCTACGCACCCGGAGCGCTTCCGGGGCGCTGCGCTTCGCGCCTCGGTTCGCGCTCCAGAGCACCTCCGGGTGCGCTAACGCGGCGTGTCATAAAACGCATTACGAGGCAATGGGATACGTCGCGTTTACGCGACACCTCATGATGTTGTTTTCTTGCACGGCAGTTGCGCTAACGGAACGTTTCCCGGTTCGCGGACCGGGTCGCGGCACCAAATTGAGCTAACGGGAAGCTACCCGGTGCGCGGGCCGGTAGCGAAACAAAAAAAAATAATTAAAAAAAATATATAAATAAAAAAATGATATTACAAACATATAAAATATATTTTTGCATTAAAATAAGAATACATTTTACAGCTTTTGATATTTGCTATTAAAAAACCATTGAAATTCACTGAAAAAACCATAGGTTATAGACCATATATAGTTAGGAATTAGCAATTACAAAACCTTAAAAATTCACTGAAAAAAACCATAGGTTATAGACCATATATAGTTAGGGATTAACATTTACAAAACCTTATTTTACTCGCACAAAACCATTGAAATTCGCATATATGGTTAGTTGCACTAACTATATATCGCGCACCCGCAATCCACTGCTGATGATGTCACATATTACATCATTCATGACATGGTCAGTGACATCACTGATGACATCTCATTTGACATTGCTGATCACATCACTGATAATATCATTCATGTGATAATACAATGAACCTCTTCAGACTCTAATATACCCTTAGATACAATCAGTGTAAACAGACACTCACAGATTGTCACTCATCCATGGAGTTACTCATACATCTAGTCACTGATGCAAAGAATCAATCACTCCTCCATTTCCTCAACTATACAGTTATACACACCTTACTAATTCAAACATATTCTAACACATATTTACTCTCTTATACAATCACTGATACACGTTTTCAATGATCCATACAGCCACTCACACATTCACTGGCTCTTATGCACAGTTATTTATATATGTCAACTCTCACATGTACTGTGTTTTACATATGTACTTACTTTGACATGTAGCACTGAGATATCCATTCACTCACCAATACACTCATGCACACAGTCAACTGCCCATGCAGCTGTTTCCACATGCACTTTTGAACCCATACATCTAGTGAATCAACTGCTCACACATCTATGCACAGAGTCATACACCTCCCAGCCACTCACACACATACTCAGTCTCCCATACAAATACTTGGGCAACCAATCAATAACCCATATAGTTACTTATATAGCTACTGATTTACACATGCAGCAGTTTACAGAACAACAGACATAATAATGCACAAATTAAGACAGTTTAGTCACTAACCCATGCAGACACATTTAATCACTCACTCATACAGTCAGTCATGCACCTACTAAATCCTTCATCCAGACACTTATACATCTACTCATTCTTCAATATGTAAGACATATTTTAACTTTACAGAAACATAGTCACTGGATGTTGTCATCAGTGATGTCATCAGTGATGTCATTTGAGATGTCCCCAAGCATTCGAGCATTCCCCAAGCTCTTTGTCAGGACTACACAGGGACCAGCCCTGTGTTTGCCACTCCTAGTAGTGCTCAAGTTAGGTTAAAAAATAGTTAAATGCTAGTCACGTAGTCTATCAATGGGAACCTAGCTTCGCCCCATGGTCGCGGAGAGTTGATGGTCTCCCTTCAATTTTGTTAAGGGACATGCTGGTTTAGTCACCTACACTGCAACCTCCGGACCGCTTAACAAGGTCCCTATTGATAGACTACATGACTATCAATTTACGTAGGTACTAATGCATGCCTTATTATTGCAGCATTTAACTATTTTTGAACCTCACTTGAGCATTACTAGGAGTGGCGAACACAGGGCTGGTCCCTGTGTAGTCCTGACGAAGAGCTTGGGGAATGCTCGAAACATGTTGACTCGAATTACTAGGTACACCTAACTCATTGTAATTAGGCGCCTCAGTATTCTACCCCGTTTTTAAATTTACCTCCTAGGAGGAAGAATAAATCATTGTAGCCCACTAGGTAGGTAGTTTTAACTCACTAAAATAATTCCACTCCTCTTCACGACACTGAATGCACCACACATAATACATTATTTAAGTGCTCCTACGTATTTCGCAAGTCGTAGCACGCCTCAGTCCGTAGAGGACTGGGATGGCCCCAATGATGAAGCATGTCACCATGGGGAAACCCTGGTGAGTGAGGGGACTCAAGAAAGAAAACTTTTTCTTTCTAAAAAAAACATTAATATTCCAACCTCAGTGAGTGTTGTGAATACCGGTTACTCAACAGCTAGGTTCCTGATCCCTGGTCCAGGGGTCTAATGTCTATGTATATGTTTTGGAGGGTGAGCCTAGCCAGTTTCCCTCTTTCTCCCCCTTACTTGTAAAATATGAAATCACACAAACATAATATCTGTAATGCATCCCATGACATGGACGTCATATTTTAGTCAAGTTGTGGTAAACTGTCACTCAAAGTGTCACACACAAAACATTGAAATGTCACACATTAGCACACAAAATATCGAAATGTCGCACATAAGCACACTCAAAACAAGGAAATGTCACACCTAAGCAAACTCAAAACTTGCCAGCTATGCACACTCACTTTTCTACTTGCGATAGGACTCACACAAAATGACAGAGAGGGGCGGGGGAAGTTGGCATGAATGAATGAATGACCGGTCCCGGTCCGGTGGTCCGATCACTTTCTAATACCGATCATTTGGAAAACACCAATGCAGGTTGAAGGGACACAAGATTGTAAGATTTGGGAGCGCGCCTGGACAAGACTCTCTCCAGAGGCTTGGTCCTTGGATCTGGCGAATTCCAAACCAGTAGGAGACATTAACCCCACAATAGCGTCAGACAACTATAATCGCTGGATCAGAGCCTCTCTGGACAGAACAATCCCATATAAATGGATCCAGAAAAAGACTAAGGAAAAACAGACACCATGGTACTCACCAAAATTAAGAGAACTTAAGCAAATTTGTAAGAAATTAGAGAGAGCATGGAGAAAAGATAACGTTGGAAAAAAAATACAGAGAGGCTATCAAAACATATCAATTGGAAATCAAAAGAACGCAAGCCCAGTATTTGAGGAGAAAATAACTGAGGCTGTGAATGCGCCCAGGAAAATATTTCAAATTGCAAAAAAACTTACTAAGCTCCCTGTACCAGAGCCCCCGCGCAGATTCTGCACAGGTACCTGCTATGAACTTGCTGAGTTCTTCAATAAAAAAAGTTTTTGTTATTTATAACACATTCCCTCAGGTCACATGCCCAGATAAAATGGACCAGGAAATAGATACCTTAAGTGGTACTATTCCCCGACTGGAAGAGCTCCCAAACTTGGACCTAGCCACAATGGTGCAACTCTTTGCCCAGGTAAAATCAGACTCTCCTCTTGATCCAGCCCCTCTCCATAAGCTCAGTAAGGTAGAGGAAATAGTTATTCCGGTTTTGATGGAGGTACTAAATTCTTCGGTAACCAGGGGCCAGGTGCCTCGGGCATTAAAGCATGCCATGATAAGAGCACTCTTGAAAAAGCCCAACCTTGATCCAGAAACATGGAGCAACTATCGCCCGGTTTCCCTGCTCCCCTGGAACAGCAAAATTCTGGAAAAAATGTAAACAGAATCCTCTCACAACACCTGGCGAACCAATCCCTGCTGCATCCCACACAGACAGGTTTCCGTCCGAACCATGAGACAGAGACAGCGCTTTTAACAGTGGTGGAGGAATCCAGGAAGATCCTTGATCAGGGGGGTGCAGTTAGGGTTATTTTGCTGGACCGGAGCTCCGCATTTGATACTGTCAATCACAACATCTTATTTGACAGACTTTAGAATGGTGGGAGTCTCAGGCCAGGTTTTGGCGTGGATAAAGTCATACCTGAAGAATAGGGTGTTTCAGGTGTTCTAGGGGAACTGCACCTCCAAATGCCTGCCACTGCGGTGTGGAGTTCCGCAGGGCTCATCATTGAGCCCTACCTTATTTAATGTTTATCTTAAACCTCTAGCCGATCTAATCTTACCATGTGGGATCCAAATCGTCACCTACCCAGATGACACACAATTTGTAGTAGCGCTAAAACATCCAAAGAATATACCAATCAACCTGGAATCCTGTATGGTTGCTGTGGCCAGGTGGATGGACCGGTCCTTTCTCAGGCTTAATGGAGACAAGACCGAGGTAATGATCTTGTCCCCAGCCTAGATCTAGTGCTTCAGCTGATGCAGCTGGACTAGATTGGCCTAAATGTCTTGGTCCACCACCAACCCCAAAAGACCAGATTAAAAGCTTGGGAGTTTGGCTAGATAAATCTTTTAACTTTAATAGCCAAGAAATAAAATTAGCCGCATCCTGTTTTGGCATTATCAGAATGCTGCAAAAAATCCTTCCACTCCTCCCCGATCCGGCACGAAGAGTTATAGTCCAGGCATTGGTGCTCTTGTGGTTAGATTAATGTTGTGTCTCCTTGAGGACTTGAAACAGAGTTCCAATCATGAATGAATTATATTGTTCACTTCTTTCAATCTCCAACTGCACAAGGCACCTCTATTCATAATATTTGCAGCAAAGGTCAAGCTAATATGTTTTATATTTTTAGTTTGGTAGTTTTAATACCAGGAATGCAAGACAAGCACTAACCTAATTATTATGTTTTGCCCTAATTAATATGTTTTGCTTCCTTAGGTCCTGCTATGTACAGCAATTCTTTTTCTCTCCTGTGTGTATGTAAAGTGTTCTGATACCCACGGGTCAAGCTAGCAATACATAAAACTTTTAAAATAAATAAATATGGGAATTCCTTATATCTAGGTTCCACAAATACCACCATAAGAAAATTACAGGTGTGCACAACTGCACAGCCAGGCTGCTTCATCATACCCCTTATCCCCAATCAGTCAAGCCGAAAAATAAAAAAACTCCATTAGCTGCCAATAAATGAAGGGATTAAGTTCAAGATGTTATGTAAAGCTCAAAAAACGGTCTGGAAGATAGGACCAAAAATAAACCACTATTTGATGGCCTTTTATCACCCTACAAGATGTCTTAGGTTCACCAACCAGTTCCTGGCAGTGGTACCCAGAATTAAAAGAGCACGATCAGGAGGCAGCACCTTTTCATACAATGCTGCCATACTATGGTATATGCTCCCTGTTCAGCTTCGCTCAACTATCCACCATCTTTCCTTCCAGAGGCAGTTGAAGACCTTGCTCTTCCTGAGTTTGCCCTGATGTGTCAATCTCTTGTTCTCTGCTTGTTACTGATAGCGCAGGAAAGCCTAAGGGTAGCCAGGAGCTCTATAAATACTCTGGGGGTATGGCTCGACAATAAATATCTTTCGAGCAACAGACGAAACAGCTGGCAGGGACTTGCTTTGGCATCCTGAGAGCTTTGAGGAAGACGCTGGATATACTCCCCCTACCTGCCAGAAAAACCATGGTGCATGCCCTTATTTCGTCCAGATTGGACTATGGAAACGTCCTGTATTTGGGGGATAGTGCAAAATGCATACATAGGCTACAGCGGGTACAGAATGCGGCGGTCCAGCTGGTTCTCCTGCTGCCCAGGAGGGCCTCTTCTAAGAGAGCACTCAAATCCCTACACTGGCTACCTATTAGGGACGAGTGAAATTCAAAGCCCTCTGTGTAGGACATCGCATCCTACAGGGGATATGTAAATTGAAACTTGTATAGCGCACTACTCACCCGCAAGGGTCTCAAGGCGCTTGTACGAATACCGCTGAGGAACCCATCCTGGCTTTCCCTGTGAGGCGTCCACTCCTGGGCACCCCCAAGGTGGAGGCCAGGCATCCTCAGCGTTGTGGGGGCCGTTGGGGAGATTAAGCAATCTATTGCCCAGAGTTGCAGAGTGGGACTCCATGATTGGAATAGGCACCGAGGCGAGAATTATCAGGTCCGTGGAATTTTGAGCCCAAGACCCGCCGAGGCGGGGAATTGAACCCTGGTCCCGGGCTAGACCTCTGAATCAGGGTCTGCCGCTCTAATCATTGAGCAACACTTCACATAGGACCCACCTATCTCCGTAATCTGTTAAGCCCCTATCACCCTACCCGTCAGTTAAGATCGTGCGGGACTGGACGAGTAGCTGTTCCCAAGTTTAGCAGAGTGAGAATGGGTGGACACTCCTTCAGAGTCCTGGCTGCCCAGCAATGGAATCAAGTACCACAGAAGCTACATCTGGAAACATCAGAGCAGGCCTTCCGCAAAGAGTTAAAAACCTTTCTGTTCCCAAAGGACATCTGATCTGCCGCTAAATACCTTGGCGGAACAAGTCAATATAGGCTAGTTATAGCGCGGGGACACACTAGTTAGTGTAACCAGGCGCATTATAAATTTAATAATAATAATTATTATTATTATTATTATTATTAATAATAATTTATTGTTCAGTTAATTAAAACTTATAAGTGTATCAAGAAAAACCACAAAATTAAAACAGCACAAAAAAATCCATAATTTACATGTATCTATACTGCTTTCCTTCCTTTATTATAAATCAGAGCACGTTACATACACTCGGGCGAGAAAAAGAATTGCATTACATAGCAGGACCTAAGGAAGCAAAAATAATATTTAGAGCAAAAACATAATAATTAGGTTAGTGCTTGTCTTACAATCCAGGTATTAAAACTACCAAACTAAAAATATAAAACATATTACCTTGACAAATGCGAATATTATGAATAGAGGTGCCTTGTGCAGTTTGAGATTGAAAGGAGTGAACAATAAAATGTATTCATGATTGGAACTCTGTTTCAAATCCTCAAGGAGACAAGACAGTGTGCTTGGCCTAATTTAAAAATTAATCACTGGTGATGCTGGAAACAACTGTCTAACAATCAAATAACTATATAATTACAAACACACAAGGAAATGTGCTCGGTGCGTGTCCTGGATTTCAAATCATTCTGCTGAACCCACAAAAATAAAAATTGCTAAAGGTTAAAACATAATTGCTATCCTAGAGTGCTTGATCCTGGAAAACAAGCCGTAGTTGTTTAATTTGGAAATGACCGAGTGGGGCGGGGGAGGGGGCTGGCACGGGAAAGGGTATTCAAAAACGGCCCCGGTAAATCCGTGACGGAGTTTTAGGCCGGGTGGCTCTCGTCAACGGAAATCCACTCGTCAACGCTGCGACACACAGACGGGAGTGGTGGAAATCTCTACACGAAGCGACACACCACTGACCTAATATCGAAACGCAGGGCTTTTTGGTGGAAATCTATTCGCCGAAATCTATTTCTCAGAACCGCAGTCTAACGGGGAGGCGGCCACAGGAAGTGACCTCCGTATGACGTGAGTGCCGGGTGGCTCTCGTTGGCGGAAGTCTGTCGGTGCTGTTGTGCGGGGAAAGTGGGCTGAAGGGGGCACAGTCTACTCCCCAGCAGCGGTTCTCGTCGCAAGGCCGATATACAGGGGTTTTCCAGCCGCCGTAGGCTGGGACGCCGGTGAGAGGAACTGACCGAATGCGGGACGCACAGCAGGTACGTTCTGTTCAAAAGGTACCTTTGTTAGGAAGCGGGAACAGGGCGCCTGACGAGCACGACTGGAAGCGGCGACCTCTTTCTCCCGCTCACAGCAGAGGGATGGCGATCAATGTCAGGCCGGGGGTCTCCATCGCGAATCCGCCTCTGCTACCTGCGGGGTGACTGCCGCTAACCCCAGCCCCGAAATGGTGTGGCTTTCAAGCCTTTGTCCTGTCCGCTTCCGCAGTATGACCGGCCCTGTGACTGGTGCATTGTTCGCATTAAAGGGTATTTTAGACCACGCGACTGACATCCCAAACTACGCTAGCCTGCATTCACTGTCTGATGGGCTTCATTTCAAAAGTCTGAAATCTTTTCAGTGCAGTGCGAAGGAGAATCGACTCATTGTGGCAGGACATTTAACAATTTCCTTTTGACATCTAGATTTGTACTAAAGAGCCAATTTGCCACTGCCAAAGAGATATGTTGTAGTTCTAGATGTAATTTTCAAAGTGTCAAAACACGTTAAGAGAATCAGTCTCTGACCCCGAATCAATTTGATAAAGCTGATTTCCCTTTAAAGCTTGCGTGTTTTGGTAACCGAATGGTAGAGGGGAAAGTCGGAAATAAATGTTAAATTAAATCATATACAGCTATGTTCTCCTGGTTTGTGTCGTGAATGTCACCTTTGATGGATTAAGTAAATATTGTTTTGTTTGGAGTTCAGTACTCTAGTCATGTTAGTGAGCGTCTGCGATTCTTTTGTTTTAGCTCTGTAATCACGACTAAGTAGAAACAACATTGGAAACCCATATATTTTGGCACATTCCTCCTCCGCCTCAATCTGCGGGTATCTCGATGAGTCATGGGTAACTGACAGTCACACTGTTCCCATTTTTAAAAAAACGAACTCCAACCCTATTGCCGAAAAGAAAATTATCATATGGAAAAAAAGAAGCACTGCAACTATTATAGCTTAAAGAGCTCAAATAGAATGTATTTTAAGATGGCGTAAAGGGTTAATGCAACTGCTGATGAGATGCATGTTTAAGTGTTTAATTCCATTGCGATCATTATGGTGAGTGTTTCACTTGCTAGAGAGCACTGCCACTGTGTGTAATAACCGATCATTGGGCTAAATGATTAAATTGGGGTAAGTGACTGTGGCAAAGAATTGCACAAAATGTGTAAAACACACATTTGTTATGTTGGATTGCTCAGTGAGTTAATGCTTTTGGTGCAGCAAGTCGTATTTAACCCACGGGGCATGGATTACACTCGGGTAAAATGTCTGAGTTACGCATCAATTACAAACATTTGTGTGCAACCTGCAACGCATAATTTTAAATCTGTGCATGTTTCAAATATTCGTGATTTAAGTTTGAATACATTTGATAGAAGGATTAAATAGGAATACTTACTTGTTACGTCTCAAAAACAATCGCTGTGTATTGCCTGCTTTATATAGATGATTGTTAATACATTGCATGTCTAAGAAGTGCGAACTATGGCCAAGTCTTAGAAGCTTGTTAGGTTACTTCGGTGTATATACCGCTGTTAGTCGCAATTTTGAAGTACGATTTAACGGAGCACGCAACCCCTACTGGGGTACTTATTGCCCAGCTCGGCAGGCTACATCTACGCACCGAGAACTGAACTGACAGCTCATGAATGTGACACGACGACATCGCAGATCGGGACTCATTTCGGAACGTACCGTGTGAATAGCACCAGGGATACGGCTGCATTCCTCTATATTTATACAGTATTTACCGGTGTTAGAACACATGTTTTCACTTGTCTAAGCTGATCACCAAAGAAAAGAGCTGTTTGTCTGTGATCGCTCGACGAGTCCGTTTTGATCAGACTCGGGACAGCCAACCCCTGCCTAGCCTTTTAACATACGTTCAGTTGTCTTAGGGCAGTTCTAGTGGCTGAGTCTAAAAGGAATCTGTTGCCGGACTGCTGCTACTATCCTCTGTGTAGTTTAAGCATCACAGGAGACCACTCATTTCTGGTCGGAACGTCCCGCCCTTCCACTCTGTAATACTGGAAGGCTTTTGAAACTCCGGACCATCTGCATTCGCAGTTCCTAATTCGGGTTGTTTGTGTGTCACTAATGCATAATGCATTTGTTAGTCATATGCAACAGGTTTCCCCGAAGAGTGTGAGTAGGAGGGCGGTGGAAATAGAGCAGTTTTCATGACTTCTCCCGTGACTCATGCTTTGCTCACTCAAGCGCAGGGTGGCTGGTGAATCTGTACAGTTAAGTGTGCGACGTGGCTGCGGTCTCTAGATTTGCAGTGTGGGACGTGGCTGCGCTCTCTACATCTGCAGTGTGCGACGTGGATGCGGTCTCTACACTTGCGGTGTGCATCCAGCTAGAGCGGATTTACTCACATTGTAGCTCGATAGCTGTACGGGGCTAACTAAACCCGAATATCTGACACGGCTTTACGTGGTTTTTGGTTACAAGATTTGCCTTCGAAGTACCTCCGTTCGGTGATGATTTAGCAATATATGTTCAGCAAGCCTTTTACCGAAGAGATCTGTCAAGAGTTCTGGCCCCCCGGCACGTCGTGATCTTTGTGTTTCGTAACATTTAAATTGCCTATAAGGACCTCCCCTAGCGCTTACGTCACTCCGACTCCTTGGATGGAGTGGCAACCGAGATCGGCAGTACACACGGAGCACACACATTCTCTTCTACCCGTGTGTCGAACCTTCTTCGGGAACTTGTAGTTGTGGTACCGATATCTATGCGTTTTGTTCCTCCTGTCAGATGTCTCCCGCTGCATTCGTTTCTGGTAAGCCCCCTCTCTTTGGTGTTAACTTTTGGAAAGCGACTCGTGTTCAGTGAATAGCGGCAGCGTCATACATCTAAGTTCAACAGAGTTCTGGACACATTGCAGTCAACTGTTTGCATTTTTGTCCCTTATCAATTGGCTGTTATGCTACTTTACGTATGCGCGGCAATAGTACTTTATTCTATTAGTTTGGCTTGTAGCAGCTCCCAAAGCAAGGTTTTTTGTTGTATAAATGGCGCTGCTCAGGGATATCATTTAGACGGAGTTGCATCAGACGCTGAAATTGATTCCCGAACATGTTATGATTTCTGCTGTAGTAAGAATGACGTGAAGACTAGTTTGTTCGACGTCAGTGCTCAGCGCATTGACATGCTGCTGATAAAAAGAAAGTTGATTGGTTTCCAGCGAGGTATTAGGGTGTAGTTTTTACTTACCAATTTAGCATATCCGTTAAAAGAGAGCAATTGTGTGTCGACCATGCCATACTTATTTATTTATAAAGTTTTATATAGCGCGAACAAGATTTTTACCTGTTCTCTCTGATTGGTTGGTTTACTTTGAACTTTATACACTGCCGAAGTACAGTCGGATCACATGATAGTCCACGTCATAACACCACTACAGGGGACAACCCTTTTCATGTAGTGTTTTATACAATTAGTACGAATACTAGTCAAATAACTTTGGTGTGCCTGTAATCGTACAGTCACAGTGTTGCAGACATATGGGCCCTCAGATTGCAAATAATATTTTACTGACGTTTACAGTAAAATCACGGTTGCACTAAGGGTGGAAAACGACTACATGTGAAGCGTAGCCCAGTGGTATGATGCTAGTGTGCAGACTTCCATAGTAATTGAACGTTAGACTTAGTCGAATATTCCTAGTCCAAGGTGAACACACAGCATTGCTCCCACAAGAAACCCATGGGTTCTCGTGCGCATATTAATCAATTGAATTGGGCTTTTGCTTAGTATTTTCTTTAGTCTTCAACATGACTGGAGCAAATCTTCCATCCAAGCCCTATCAAATATAGATTTTTGTAATGCATTAAAATAAATTAAATTTTGCTTATGTTTCTGAACAGTAAGAGATTTTTCATTCTTTGCCTACAAAACAATTAAGTTGGCATTTTCCCTGCTTACCTCCCTGCCCGTATTATATCCATTGGTGCCTAACCATCCATTTAACCACTTTTCTTAGGTTATATGTCCTCTGCCTGAGAACTGGAAACCATTTTTTTGTGTTTTTAGCAGCAAGGAAGGTATTTAGACAACAGTCCATCAGTAAAGTCAGTCAAAGACTAGGGGGCACTATTCTTGTCGGTCGGAAATACTGAATTTATGCCACAGGAATTCAAAAAAAGGATTCTTAGCTTGTAAATGGATCTTCTTCACCTGATTTTTTCATCCTTGAGCGCTGAGAATACAACAGACCGGAGACTAACTCCCCTGTCTTGGACATCAGTAATCCCACTTGTTTATGGAAATATTTTGTATTACAAAACAGGTGTTTCATGGCCTTCTAAGAGTTACACTAATCTAAAGGGTAACAGCCTTTACAACAAACTCTTTACTACACAGTGCCTTTACTAAGTATTTGAGGATTTACCACACAGGTAAGTATTTTTTTTTAAACTAGCATAATTAAGTCATTTGAAAAAAGGTGAGGGTAGTGGTAAAGGGAGATAAGAGTAATTTTAGTGTTTACGGATGGGCAGTGGTGAGAGTAAGTTTAGGGATGGGTAGTGGTAAGGGGAATTTAGGGGTAAATTTGGAACAAGAGGAGTTATGAAAGTTTACCAACTTCTGTCAAAAGCTATTACTTGATCCAAAAAGCATGCTTTTTGTGATTTGGTGTAAATCCGTTCAGGAGTTTTGGAGAAAGTAATGTATTTATCCTTTTATTGTGCCACGAAGGATCAGCGGATACAACAGACCGGAGACTAACTCCCCTGTCTTGGAAAAACTGTAGGGATGCAGGGTAAGGATACCTTGACCCCTTGGCCTGGTGGGATACGGGGGGGGGAGGGGGTTCATAGATCGACAAACACACCCAGAGCCAAAAGGGCAATTGTTTTTAACAGTACTGCTGTGCCGTTAAAAGGGGGAGGAGTACCTGCACTTCTGGAATTTAATCCCCCTTGGAGTCAGCACATTGGTTACCTTTTTAGGAGGGGTTCATGAGGCCTCCACCCTGGGCTTTTGGGACCTCCGCTCCTATGGCCAACTTGGTTATTTTAGAGGAGGGTGCACGCAACCCCCCTCACGAGCATTAGGTTGTCCCCAGTGATCTGCTTTGCTCCCTTGCTGGAGCAGATAAAAAAACCTGCCTCTTCCTGGGCAGGAGCAAAGGAACAGACCCAGCTCCCGCTGCACCCAGTATGGGTGCTGTCAGGGGCCGCTTAGCTCTCCCAGCGCCCCCCCAACATTTAGCAAAGGTGTTGGTGCCTCAGATGGCATCAGGGCATCCATGGTAAAATAATGTCTAGGACCTGTCGACCCCCAGTATGGATCCTGGCTGCGAAGCAGCGGGGGCCTTGAGTCCCCTCTCGTTTCCTCCAAGATTTAGCAATGGTGTGGGTGCCCCAGGTGGTAACCACCCTAAAATAACGGCTGTCTCCCATTGTCCCTCCTGCTGTGCCAAAGTGAATTTAAATTATGGGTGTCCCAGATGGGACCAGGGCACCCGAAAAATAAACAAACAAGCATTTGCAATGCAATAGGTCTCGCATTTATGAGAGTTTGATCTATTGGAATTGTACATGACAATGCCTTTTATTTATTTGTTGTTTTTAAAACTGATAAATAAAAGCCACTGTCATGTAGAATGCCAATTGCTTAAACTCTTGCAAATGCGAGACCTATTACATTGCAAATACGTGCTTTAAAAATAAAAATAAATATTTAAAAAAGAATTAGGACAGAGCAGGCCGACCAAAGCTATTTGAGAAAATAGTGCTCGGAGGCTGTAAGTAAAGCCTGCCGAGCAACAACAGACTTAACAAGAGGTGTCACCTTGGGAGGTTACAAAATGAGACCATGTGGAACTAAGGAGGGACTACTAAGCCTTTTGACCAATGAACAGCCGCAGTTTACAGTGGACAATGACACAAGCCAATGAAAAATGTGAGCAGAGCTTCAAGTCCCTACCTCAATACAGCCTGCCTCGCAGAGCAGTACATGTGCTGCCCAAGCACGACCTAAAAGGAGAACAGCAACATCTCTGTGTGTAGGTTTAAAAAATGAGGCCTCATTGCTTAACATGTATCATACATAATAAGGGTAGGGGGACGTTCAGAACACTGTGTGCACTGGAAAAGCAAGCTTAGAATATATAATGCAGAAAAAACATGAAGCAATTTACTGGGTGTATTGGTAAACAACCAGTTTATTGAATAGTGTAACTCCTTTACGCACGAGCTCTCAGCAGTCGCTCCACCTCATCAAGAAGGAAGCATATGGCTTCCAATGTCCATCTCCAGCACATTATGAAGAGCTAATAACTCTCATGCGCCACTCAAGAACACCACCTGACCGAATGTAGCTAAATATTCATTGAATATTTACACACAATGAAAATAATGTGAATCATGTCACGTCCTAATGCAGTCCTAGCTGAGTGTAGGTTAACCTACAATGTGTAACTCAAGTTATCCATTGCCATATGCAAGAAACTCCTCTTGACTTGTTTGTTCTATTTCAAAACTAACGGGAAAAAACTAAAACAGGCTTGATGAACTACTTCAAACATGACGTGGCCAAAACTAGATACCTAGGTAGATTTTCCTGAATGTATTTGTTGATTTATTTAAGGGTTTTACAGCACAACACTTTGTAAGGCCCACTTAAGAACGCTAAGCAGCAAGAGCATCACTCATGATAAAAATTCTGATACCACAAGAGTTAGAAACTAGTCACTCCTGTTTGAGGATCCGACATTCTTCGATTGTTCCCCCTGAAAATATACAATGTATGCAAAAGGCTCTTTGGGAACTTGGGCGCTCAGATGTTATGTTATGTTAAAACCACTCATATAGCGCTCAGCTGCCCCAGCAAAGGGGTGTCCCTGCGCTTCTAGCAGCACACAAACAACTGACTACGATGGAGCTCAGCAAGACAATGTCCAGGGAAGCTTAATTTAGGGGAAAAAGATGGGTTTTAATTGCCTTCCTAAAATCCAACAGACCTTCCAGTTCTCGTATGTGTGCTGGTAGGGAGTTCCACAGCTTTGCTGCCAAATAGCGGAAGGAACGTCCTCTCGCTCGGCAGCGTTTGAATCGGGGTACCCTGATCAAATGTGTTCCCGCAGAGCGTAAATCGTGGGTTGGAACATATGAGGTCAAAAGGTTGCAGAGCATTTTGGGCGTTGTTGTTTTAAAATTTTCAAAGAAAGACATAATGTCTTAAACTGAATTTGCTGAGCCATAGGGAGCCAGTGGAGCCTCCGGATGCTGTCGGTGATGGAGCAGAACCGGGGGAAGCCAACTAAGGCTCTGGCAGCCGCATTTTGGAGAAATCTCGGCTTGATTGGACTACGCTAGTTCCTTGCTTCTGGGAGCCAATCGAGAAAGAACAGTGGACTGGACTATCAGCTGTCTAGTAGATGGGTCAAAGAACTTCAAAATAGGTTTAAGACCTCGTAAGATGCCAAAGCGTGTAGCAGCAACTTTTTTTGTGTGGAAACAAAAACTAAGAGAGGAGTCCAACCACACCCCCAGGTTCTTGACTTCTCTCTTTGGTTCCGGGGCTTTTCCCATAGCATTGGGCCACCAGTGATCGCCCCATAAGTCGGTGTTCTTACCGACCAACAGCACTTCTGTCTTGTTTGCATTTAGTTGCAAACAATTAGATGTCATCCAGTCTGCCACGGCTGTGAGGCCGCTTTTAAACCTGGAGATATTCGTGGTTGATCCTTCAGTTAGGGCAACCACTAGCTGTGTCTCGTCCGCATATGAGACGATGGTGAGGTCCCATTGCCTGGCGACAGCAGCTAGTGGCTGAACATAGAGATTGAACAATGTGGAGCTCAATGCCGAGCCTTGGGGGATTCCCTGCTCAATGAGATGCGCCTGGGATAAGAAAGGAAGAGTGGAGACACGGAAGGAACTCTCGGTCAGAAAGGATCTGAACCTAGCAAGATCCAGGTCCGTGATCCCTGCCTCCTCAAGACAGTGGAGCAGAACCTTGTGAGAGACCGTACCGTGAGATCAGTACCGCAGTTTGACCATGGTCAAGGGTAGTCCGCAGGTGTTCAGTCATAGCCAAGAGAGCTATCTCGGTACTATGACCAGCGTGGAAGCCATGTTGCGTTGCGTCCAGAATGTTGTTGGAATGCAGGACGTTGGTGAGTATGGTGTTAACATGTTCTTCCGCAACCTTCGCTACCCAGGGAAGGAGAGAAATAGGCCTGAAGTTTTCAGGCTTAATAGGGTCCAAGCTAGGTTTTTTAAGTATGGGAGAGACCCACGCCTGTTTCCATTTCGCCGGAACAATGGTGGATGAGAAAGAGGTGTTGATTAGCTGGTATAGCGGTGTCATGCAGAGCAGGGAGGATTCTCTGAACTGAGCAGGCTTGAGTGGGTCGGCCGGAGAGACAGATTTAATTTTCACGGTCAGCCTGCTAAGTTCCTCAGAAGAGATCTCCGGGATAACCGTCAAGTTAGAGACTGGGACTGGTGTAGTGGAAGGAGGTAGACAGGAAATAGTCATGGGAGGAAAGGATCAATAGATTGCCTGAATTATCTCCACGAAGAAGGAGGCTAGTTCTTCACAGTGGAGTTCTGATGTAGGTATAGACATCGGGGATTTCTTGGCACTGAGATCTTTGAGAACTTTAAAAATTAATTTAGCGGGTTGGGTTTCAATTTAATCTCAGAAGCATAGTACTCCGCTCGAATCCTGCAAACGGCTCTGTGATATGCTTTAAGTTCAGCTAAGTAGTGAGCTTTTTTCCAGGATCATAATCTTTCCTCCACTCGCGCTCATATCTTTTACATGCCTTCTTCAGTACAGTCAGGGTGTCGTTATACCAGGGACTAGACTCCTGCGTGCGACCCTTAATCCATGTTACAGCGATAAGAGAGTCAAGTGCCGGGGTGAGCCAGGCACTGAATGACTCATAGCCTGTCTCAACATTGCTAAAAGGGCCTAAAGGGTCGGCTCCTAAAAGTGCGTGGATGTCTTTAAGTCGAAGCTTGCACCACAGTCTTTTATATACCGAGCGTTGAGTGTTATTACGTGATGGTTTTGATGTGGGGATGGTCATTTTGACTAGAAGATGATCGGACCAGGCCTTAGGGGTAGGGGTAGTCACTGTAGCAGTCTCAATGTTCGTAAATATGGGATCTAACAGATGCCCTCCTCTGTGTGTAGGGCTGACGACTAATTGATAGAGCTGGAATGCGGCTAGGACGGTAAGCAGAGTGCGAATAGTCTGGCCCTGATCCAGATCAAAATGGAGATTTAAATCGCCAAAAATGCTGAAATTAGCCGACCCCCACAGCCAGTGTTCCAACTGTCTCTAAGAGAGCATTTTTAAAACCGGTGG
Source organism: Lissotriton vulgaris (assembly GCF_964263255.1). NCBI lineage: Eukaryota > Metazoa > Chordata > Amphibia > Caudata > Salamandridae > Lissotriton > Lissotriton vulgaris. The sequence goes on from NC_141687.1 coordinate 2,073,264,750, forward strand.
CAGGTCCGGGAGGCCTATGTATCAGTAGACCAGAAAGGGTAAAATGGGTGTTCACAGAGATACTAAAGCGAGCGCATTCACCTCCCTCCATATTAACTTTATTAAGGAGACAGGTGTAGCAGGACCTGGTGATCACAGCAATGCCGCCTCCCCTAGACGCTCTATTCACCAAAGAAATCGAGTATTCAGGGGTAACGCCAGATTAGGTACGGCCGCCATGTCGTCGCTAAGCCATGTCTCGGTCAAAAAGAATATGTCAGGAGTTTCATCAATGATCAGGTCGTATATTTCGGCATGGTGTTTAACTAATGACCTTACATTTAGCTGCAGTATTTTTAGCCGGTGTTGAGGGGGCGTGACAGAAAGAATGGGAAAAAGCACAGGTTTGGGAAGAACACACGTGCCACACGAGCAGCTGGTAGTGCCACTAAGGAGGTGACATGGGAGGTTGTTGCAGTGGTGAGATGGAGGGCACAGGTTTAATAAGGCCTCTCTGGAATAAATGCATTGTTGTTCATGAACATGAAGATGGCAAGATTCCATTTGGAGACGAGGACAAGGGTTGTTCCAAAGTGTTTTGGCGCTGCACCCCAAGGATCTTTCACCCTACTCTAGTCTCTAAAAGGAATTCTGTTGGATCAAGTGAGCCAATGAGAATTGTACGTTCCTTCTTGCGGCCTAGTATTGTGCCAGTTAAATCTAAGTGACTATGCTTCATGCACAGTGAGACTGCTTTTAACCCGACACAGCAGAGAGAGAGAAAACGAGGCAACAAGAGTGTATGGCAACGAAAGCCAACTGACTGAAAAAAAACAGTGCTTGCCGACTTATGAAGGAGACCGTGTAACACCACAAGTAAAAATCCAGTCAGATGGGCAGTCACAAAAGGAGACCGGAAGGTAATAAGGAGGGACTAAGAAGCCTCATTATCAATCAGAAGCCAGTATTTACCATGGACGATGACGCCAGCTAATGAAAAATATGGGCAGGCTTCCACGGCACTTCCACATCTGTCCCTACTACAAAATGCCTCGCAGAGCAAGGAGCGCATGCGCTGCAATGCTGGGCTCGACCTAAAAACCAGAATAATAAATTCGCATCAGGCACTGCACCAGCCCTATGCCATGCACGACGGTGAAAATCTTACTTAAAAAATAAAAAAAAATGAAATTCATTAAAAAATAAAGGTTAAATAAACATTATAGGTAGGTGAAAATGTCAGTTAAAACATACGATTTTAAAACAACAAAAATACTGAGATTCACCAATTAGTTGTCTCAATTAACTATAACTCGTGCTGGAAGATAGCTGTTACTCACACCCTCACCATACATCAATTACCTGGCATATTACATCACTCATGACATGTTCTAAAACATTTTTGATAACACTGTGCATAGCGAGGGGGCAAGAAATAGTTACTTGTGTTAACTAAAATGGTGCATTTCAGTTGTTTGATTAATTTAAAACAGTATATTTTAACTAACATTTTCACTTAACTGTTACATCCCTCTACCCTTTGTTTTTCAGAGTGTGTGTCGATATGTTTTTACTTACCCTGCATATACATGGCTCGCATTGTCATACATTCCATTTAAGTTTGAAACTCTCAAATTCTATCAATTAAGTTTGCATGTTCAAGAGATGTAATTGGTGAAAAGCTTCAATTTACAATTTTTTTTCCACTGTCTTGAACTCTAAAATTTCATGAAGGGAAAATATGTTTCTAAGGGAGTTTGGAAGCTGGCCAAGACTTGTTAGGATAATAGTGGGTGAGAGGGCAGTGCACAGAATTTTGCACAATAGTTTTGAGGGGAAAAATTATTTTTAACAATATTTAAAAGGTGTTGTTTTTGCTTGTAACTTTGGTGGCAGTTGGTGTTTTTGAAAATTGGCGTGTTTAGCTTTCTGTTAGTATGTCAAGATTCATGTAGGTGTGTCAAAGTAAAGAAAAAGGACGGCGGCGTGGGAGTAGCTATAACTTTCTAAACCTTTTGCCAGGCAGTTAGCAAGGATCGTGCTAAAAATCGTTTCATAATAAATGATTCTGATGAGTCTGCGCAAAACCTGTGACAATTCAAGTTTGATAATGATGTGTCTTTTTACCCCCATGTAATTACCATGTCGGAGGGGGGGGGGGGTATTTTTTGAGTGTTAAAGTCTATTAAAACGTTTGCTGAATTTCTACCTTTTTCAGCAAGGAAGTCTGTTGTTCATACCCTGATCACCTCAAGGCTTGACTATTGCACTTGTCTTCTTTTGGTCTGCCTAATTGTGATCCAGTAGTTTCTGATGGTACAAAATGCTGCAGCGAGATCGGTATTTAAACTCCTATTGTGCCTATTATCCAACCTGATCCAAATTCCGTTCCGATATCGACCACTGAGAACGCTGAGATCTGCCTGTGATGATCTTCTAGCTATCCCATAGTTCAGGTTACAGACTATGGTGGGGGTCAGATCTATATCTGTTCTCGGAGCAAAGGCATGGAACAATCTTCCATTCGCTCTAAAGCATGCTGCCAACCTTTCTACTTTCAGAAAGGTTCTGAAAATGGCTGTTCACGCAGTCTTAAGTGTTTTGCTGGATGGACCAGGTTTATTCTGTTTTTTTGTGGTGTTAGCGCTGAGTTGCCTCTGGAGGCAGTTGTTGTGCTTTACAAACGTGAAGGTGTTTCACTCAATAGAACTGAGATCAGTTTGCTTATTCTGTTTGCCGGCTTATTTATGTAAGCCTTTAGGCCTGATTCCCTCCATAGCGGAAAGCGTCCCTATTCATCCCCTTCACATCGGCCCACAAGTCCCTAGTGTTCTTCTCTCAAGAACGTTTTCAGTTTCTGAAGGAAACTTAATTTCTTGCTCCCCATCTTTCGCCCTGCCTATGGAAATATAGAGATTAGCCTAAACCTCCATTCCTCCCCATCCCATCCATTCGTAATTCCCTCTATGCTTAGTAAATAACACCTGGGTAGGACATTGTCAGTTGCAATATGTAATGGGCCTAGGGCTGCAGCAAATGTTGGTTCCTGCGTTTGTTTGCATTATTGTTTTCTAAATTCAGTTAATGTTGTACTGCACAAGTTATTAACTAAACACGATTGTAACCACAACTTTTTTTTGTTCTTGTTTTAGGTAGCCAAGGAATAAAATGGATAGTAGCTTTGATTGTGATTGTGGTGAGCTGGAGCCACCTGATCATTGACCTAAGGTATCTTCAGTAAATCAAGTGCCATCATAACTTCCTATTGAAAAAGAAAAAAAAATAGGACAAGGAGGAACGTACATCCATAGTGTTTACCAGCTCCATAGAATGCCGCTGCTCAGGACCAGTCCAACACTGAATGTATCTGCACTGGGAGGAGGATGTTGAGAAAGTCTGTGTTTATATTTATTCACGTTTTTGTTAGATGTTAACTCGTTTTGTCCTCTGGTGCAGAATACAGTATGTCATTTCATTCCGTTTCATTTCCTATGATTTTTCTCCTTGATGATAACTTCAAAGATGCTGCACATTTTTATTAACGACGAGTACTGTAATTGCTGCGAGGTACAGTTTGAGCTTTGGAGTGCTCGTTAATGGGAAACTTGAAGCTTGTCTGGATAAAAAAAGCAATGAGAATATTTGGAAACCATCTTGCATATAAATTAGTTTTACCTGTGTTTCATGAAGTTCTAAAATAACTGCTGAAGAGTATCCCCAAGCCTATACCGAAGTTTTACAATTTGAAACGAAAAATTTCAAAATGGCTGAAAAATTTGAAAGTCTTATGAACATTCATGGTTTTGATTTGGGCTCTCGATATATGGACTTAAAACCCCTTGGCTATGGTGGAAATGGCCTCGTTTTTTCAGCTGTTGACAATGACTGTGACAAACGTGTGGCAGTCAAAAAAATAATTCTCACAGACCCGCAGAGTGTTAAGCATGCTCTACGGGAGATCAAAATCATCAGGAGACTTGACCATGATAATATTGTGAAAGTGTTTGAAATTCTTGGTCCCAACGGAAGTCAGTTGACTGATGACGTGAACTCCCTTACAGAGCTGAACTCAGTTTACATTGTTCAAGAGTATATGGAGACAGATATGGCTAAATTGCTAGAGCAAGGTCCCTTACGAGAGGAACATGCCAGGCTTTTCATGTATCAGTTGTTACGTGGGCTCAAGTATATCCATTCAGCAAATGTTCTGCACCGTGATCTGAAACCAGCTAATCTTTTCATAAATACTGAAGATCTGGTGGTGAAAATTGGCGACTTTGGTTTAGCAAGAATTATGGATCCTCATTACTCTCACAAGGTAAGTGTAGTCTGTGAAATGCAGACACATTATTTCACTAGTTCATGTTAGTAATGACGAATTACTGGAAATGTGTTTTGAATTGACCATTTCATGAAAGGCAAACTAGAATCCGCTTGCAACAAATACCTTTTTGAAGAGCGATGGTACAAAAGAAACCTGTAGAACTATTTGAATTGTGAGTCTCCATTGTAGAAAAGGAATGCAGGAACGAATCCGTGGAAGGTTTTAGCCTAGTCTCTATACTTGCACATACAGCTGAGCCCTTTGGCACCTTCGGCTGAATGTCTTAAGACCATTTTGTCAAAGTTTTTTATTTTGTACTTGTAATTATTGTGCTCTGGACCTCATTCCTCTTGGCAATATGTGTGGTCTTCATTTCCCTTATAGCAATTAGAAGTTTTTTTCCCCTTGCAATAATGTTAATATCCAGAAGAGTGCTGATAGTTTGTTCGAGGCATTTCATCTACCACGCAAGAATAAAACCCCATTGGTGCCTGTTTCTTAGCCCCACATTTCTCCTTTTTTTTTTATCTCTCCTCTGTGTTACCCAAGCCTACGCCCGTCCCTATCTCCCCAGACGCACATTAGACAGGTGCATTTTTCTTACTTTGTTTTTTTGGATGGGCTGGCAGCTGCCATTTGCTGCTGGGCATGCCACATGATGCAAAGCGTATTTGTGCATTTACCCTTTTAATGTTTTTTTCAATTTACCAATGTAAGTAGCAGCTTGGGTAGATAAAGAAAAGCTCACCCACATTTTTCTGTAGGTGTGCACGTGCCTGGTGATAGATGTGTATATGCATACATCATAACCACGCCTATAGAATGACACATCCGGCGATGATAGCCACACCATGTGTTTTTTTTTTTCTCGTTTTTTTTCGCAGCTGCACAAAATTGGCAAAAAGGATTGACCTAGCCAGTAGACCTAATGCCTATCATTCCAGTTTGACTCCTGTGTGCTTATAAGCATGCCTATTAAAAAGACGTTTTACAGTTTTCTGTTTTAAAAGGTTGTTCATTGAGCGTAATAGTAAAATTGAAACCCTCCTGTTAGGTTTGCAATGGCTCTCCTGATAGAAAACTTATTTGTGCAGCAAGCATTAATAAAAAGAAAAGCCACTAAAATATCAACTTTTGAGACGAAACGTTTAGTGGAACTGCAGCTTGCAGCTCCAGTGATCGGTTGTGATCACTTGGGGTTAATTAGCAGTGAAATGGTCTTCCTGTTATGAATGTGATGTAATACAACCTCTCACAAGGGATTCATATATTTTGTCTTTCATGAATACTAATTTGCCACTTTCATATTGAGCACCTTTGTTGCTTTGTTACAATTTTTTTTGTTCAATTGCGTTCATTTGAATGGTAGCTTTCCGAAGGCGCCCTGGCAGAAAATATTTAACTTCTTTTACTAGATCGAAAATATTTTTTTCAAAAAGCCCTCTTCCTTGTAGGTACAACATCCCTGGAATGCTGCAGTCTCACACAGTGGTAATAAAGCACAGTTGCTAGGTGGGAGGCATAATGAATCCTTTTGCTAGTGCTTACTATTTTCCTTTGACACAGGGCTAAACAACGTCATATAATGCTCCTTTTCCCACTATTAAAGTGGACATTTAAAGTAACACTTCAATGTTTAAACACATTTTCTTATTAAACCACTTGAATATTCCCAAGAAAGGGGAACTCGCACGTCTTTTGCCTGCCGTCAAAGTTGGTAGTTTTCTTACCTCCTGTTCCTGAAGCTCTTGAGTAACAGAAGTACAGAGAAATGCTTTCCTGAAGAACAGTGTAGCATGGTTAATAAATCATTTATTCATTTTTGTATGATATCAAAAGCTAAGTGGAGTTTCTGCAGCGTTTGCCACTAACGTTTAATTTTGAAGTTTCAAAACGGGGATTCTGAACTACAAACAACTGCTGCTTAAAGGTCCTGCCTTTCGTCCCTGATAATATTGCCCAAGTCGGATCTCGCCCTGTTTGCATAGGGATAGCAGAACATTTTCACAATGGAGTGAGAACAGACACTTAATTCCTCTGAGGAGCAGCTAAGCCAGGTACAGATGGGGCACACTGCCTTGGTCTGCATTCGTACCCCTTGAACAGCATGTGCCGAACAGAGATTGGGTCAGTGTACCTTACAACAATGAATGCACTGTCCGAAGGGCAGTTATACACTTGTACATACACTGTCGGCAGAACAGTAGTGACATTTGGACAGGCTGTTGGAAGCTGCTGGTCTGCCTTTTACTTTACATACTGGCAGCAACCTGCCCTGTATTTGAAAGGGAAGTCAAGATCTCACATCTGCCTATGTTTTTTTTTTTTTGTGTGGTGAAGGGGTCCAAATGTCCATCCATCCTGTGGATGTCCTGGGGGACACACTGACGCACCAACTTTTTTAACTATTCCCATGAGACATAACTGCTGGATGCAAAGATCCAGCAGTTATGTCTCATCTACAGACCCCCTGGACAATGCACACAGTTCAGCGAAGACATCGCCGACTTCATCAGCCCACACGCCCTCTGCTCCGCTGACTACATCCTCCTCGGGGACCTCAACTTCCACCTGGAGAACAACAACGACCGCAACACCACCACCCTGCTGGACAACCTCGCCAACCTGGGACTCAAGCAACTGGTGACAACCCCCACCCACTACGCCGGACACACACTCGACCCCGTCTTCGCATCCAGCAAGGACATCGCCTTCAGCCACGCCACCGGACTCCACTGGACGGACCACAGCTGCGTCCACTTCAGCTTCGCAAGGACCACGATCCACCACCACCAGCAACAGGTTGCACGCAGGAACTGGAACAAGATCACAGCTCGCGTCCTCCCTGAGCATGAACCCTCCCACCAGCACAACGAACCCTAGCCAGGCGGCCACCAACCTCACGAAGTGGATCAGCGACTGCGCAGACGAGCTCGCCCCCCTGAGGACCCTGCCTAGCAGACCCGGCAGCAAGAAAGCCCCATGGTTCACCGACTAACTCAAGAGCTCCAAGAAGAACTGCCGAGCCCTCGAGAGAACCTGGCGCAGAGTCCCAACTCCGGACAACATGACTGCCCTCAAGCTCGCCACCCGAAAACACCACCAACTCATCCGCGGGACCAAGAAAACTGCATTCAAGGAACGACTGGACAACAACGCACACAACAGCAAAGAACTCTTCAACATCGTCAAAGAGCTCTCCAACCCCAACGCTGGAAACAACGACATCACCCCTTCGCAAGACCTCTGCAACTCCCTCGCCTCCTTCTTCCACAACAAGATCGCGGACATACACAACAGCTTCAGCACCCAACCGACGAACGCCACGACCGAACCACCGCCCCCCACCACCACCCTCCGCGCCTGGACTCCGATCAGCACCGAAGACACCGTCCGCACGATGAACTCCATCCACTCCGGATCTCCGACCGACCCCTGCCCTCACCACGTCTTCAACAAGGCCGACGCTGTCATCGCACCCCACCTGCGGGACATCATCAACACCTCCTTCGATACCGCTACCTTCCCGGAGAGCTGGAAGCCCGCCGAACTCAGCGCTCTACTCAAGAAACCATCGGCTGACCCCACCGATTTCAAGAACTACCGCCCCATCTCGCCGCTCCCGTTTCCTGCAAAAGTCATCGAGAAGACCGTCAACAAGCAGCTGGCCGCCTTCCTCGAGACGAGCGGATCCCTCGACCCCTCGCAGTCTGGCTTCCGGGCCAACCACAGCACCGAGACCGCCCTGATCGCAGTCACCGATAACATCCGAGCGCTGCTCGACAACGGAGAAACTGCGGCCCTCATCCTCCTAGACCTCTCCGCGGCCTTCGAAACCTGTCTGCCATCGTACCCTAGTACAACGCCTCAGCAACGTCAGAGTCCAGGAGAAGGCACTGGAGTGGATCATCTCCTTCCTCGCCGGGAGGACACCGAGAGTCCGCCTCCCCCCGTTCAGATCTGAAGCCACCGAAGTCATCTGCGGCGTCCCTCAGGGCTCCTCGCTCAGCCCAACCCTCTTCAACATCTACATGAGCCCACTCGCAGACATCGCACACCAGCACAACCTCAACATCATCTCCTACGCCGACGACACCCAGCTGATCCTCTCCCTTACCAACGACCCCGCCACCGCCAGAGCCAACCTTCATAAAGGGATGAAAGAGGTAGCCGAATGGATGAAGAACAGCCGCCTGAAACTGAACTCGGACAAGACGGAAGTCCTCATCCTGGGATCCTCACCCTCCGCCTGGGACGACTCCTGGTGGCCCCCCGCCTTAGGCAGCGCACCCAAACCAACAGACCACGCACGAAACCTGGGCTTCATCCTGGACTCCTCCCTCTCCATGACCAGACAAGTCAACGCCGTCTCCTTGTCGTGCTTCAACATTCTGCGCATGCTACGCAAGATCTTCCGGTGGATCCCCACCGAGACCAGGAAGACGGTCACCCAGGCCCTCATCACCAGCCGTCTGGACTACGGCAACACCCTCTACGCCGGAACCACCGCCAAACTCCAGAAGAGACTCCAGCGGATCCAGAACGCCTCAGCACGACTCATCCTGGACATCCCCCGTCGCAGCCACATCTCCGGACACCTGAGAGATCTGCACTGGCTCCCGGTCAACAAAAGAATCACCTTCCGTCTCCTCACCCACGCACACAAAGCCCTACACAGCCAAGGCCCAGGATACCTCAACAGCCGCCTCAACTTCTACGCTCCCAAACGCCAGCTTCGCTTGACCAGCCACACCCTCGCCGCCGTCCCCCGCATCCGTAGAACCACCACAGGGGGACGGTCCTTCTCCTACCTCGCCGCCAAGACTTGGAACTCCCTCCCCACCCACCTTCGCCTGACCCAGGACCACCTCGCCTTCAGGAAGCAACTCAAGACCTGGCTGTTCGAGCAGTGACAGACCCCCCCCCCCCCTCTCCCCCTCCCCCTGCCCCAGCGTTTTGAGACCCTCTGGGTAAGTAGTGCGCTATATAAATTCGACGATTGATTGATTGAAAGATGTCTGTGCTACAAGGTGATTTTGTTAAACACCTGTGTCCTATTATGGAAAAATACCCTCCTGCCAGCCTGGAGAGATATATATATATATGTGTATATATATATATATATATATATATATGTGTATATATATATATATATGTGTATATATATATATGTGTATATATCTATTATATAGTTCTTAAATCCAGACTGCCTTTATGTATATGCAACCTGTCACCAGACCATCCATGCACACTGGGCATGTGTAACACCTCCCACCCTGTCAGATGTCCCCTTGATTAGGACTGGACAGTTGATGCGGAGAAGAAGTGCAACCCAGCCATTTCTCTTACTCCTATCACTTCTGGATATTTAATCACCTAAATATTGTCAAGCGGTGTTGGAGGAGCTACCTCTGTCTTGTGATCATGGCATTGAGAAACCATGCTCTCCATGAACCACTTTGATTAAACACCTTCACCTCCATAACCTATTTAATGAAGCTGGCTGGGAAAAGGGATGGAGGTGCATTGTTTTGTATGGAATGGGTGTCTCCATTTGATATTGATTTCTGCATTGGCCTCCATTGTACACAGGCACTCTGATTGTGATCAGTATTGTTTAGCAGATTCCTCAAAGATTGATTTAGCCTCAGCAATATACAGTCCTTAAGGTCTTTACTCCCCAGTAGCAGCAGCTTCGACGGTTGATGGACTCCCTGCTAAGGTATCGTAGCAAAGACGCAGCACGAGGTTTCCTCCTAACTTTGACAGAGCCTAGCCCAAAACTAAAAAGAAAAACCATTTTGGTTGGCGCTTGGGAAAATAATTGAAGCTCTTGATCATGTAGGTCCATCATTGTTTGTGAATAATGTTGACGTTTGATACGTTCTGGCTTATATTCTGATAGTTTTAAATCCATTTGTCTGCTATTTCTAGTTGTACGAACACATTTGGGATGCATATTTTGTCATTCCCTTTCTTACTGACAATAGTGTGGAATAGGAAATATTTTTGAACAAAAACATAGTCCGCAGCTGATACTGTAGCGTCCTTAGAGTCTTCCTTACTTCCATCAGAGCACACTCTGTTCAATTCTTGGTAATGACTGTGGGTGCTTGAACTTCAATTTGCAAATGCAGGATTTACTAGGCTTGCTGTGAACATACTTTTCTGCCAAGCTGACATCTATACATTTGGGCAGCAGCAGTATAAAAAACTATTTTGTTTCCAGATAATTTATTTACTTTTAGGACAGCTTTTGTAATTACTGTATGCATTATAGTCTGGTTTCATACTTGCTAGAGAACACTGAAGAACATTGACATCAGCTATTTGATCTGCTTGAGAACAACATCACTTGCTATGGAACCCCTTGTGTTGATATGATGCCATTGACTCTTCCATCGGAGCTGCTGTCATAATGATGGCAGACGTTTTTTTTCCTTCAAAAGAGCAAAGGCTTATTTCTCCGACTATTCATGATTGATAACAATGTCTACCACTTGAGAATGCAACTTCCTGTTGCGCGCAAGATATTTTAATATATACAAATGCAGGAAAATGCATTTTAGCACCCAGACAGAGGTTCTTGCAAACAGGTCATTACTCTTAATAAGCTGATCTTTATTGAAATAGGCAAATCTTTGTAGTTATGTGGGGCATGCACAAACCGTGGTATGGAAAGAGCTAATACTGATAAATTTGTGTACCCTGGATTTGTCTCCTACAGTGCAGGTGCAAAATAGTTAAACAGAGGAGTAAAGGGCAACTAAGTAGTTGAGGCCTGATATTTTTTCACCCAAAAGGGAAGGAGAATCAAACCAGTAGAAAGCCAGATGAGCAATATACTAAGCCATATAAAGGGCATTACTAGAATTCCTCTGTGGAGACATAATGAGCAGACCACTAGGGTGAAAGAAGCAGGCAGGCACCACTGAATTCCGCTGGAGAGCTAAGGAAAGATCTCAGACTGGTTTAATTTGTCCATTGGATAATCTCCTAGAACTCACCTTCTCATTCTAAACTGTTTCTGAGGGTCCACTCTCATAAGTCTTGAGTTTTGACTCCTAGTTAAGCATGGGCTGAAAATTTGTTCCACTCGCGGAATTTGTGGATTTTTGGCAATTTTGCGGTCCGCGAAATTGTCAAACAATTCGCACATTTTTTTTGCTTGTTCGCACTTCAAAAATATAGTCTTGCGCACGCTGCGTTGACTACCTTGATTCTGAGTTTGCTGAGTTTTCCTCCCGCGAACAAGATGGCCGCTCCCAAAAACGACCGCATGGGTATGTTCGCGGTAGCTGCGCTGGAAAAAAAACCAGCGACCACGCAAAAATAAAAAAATCTGCAAGTTCGCACATCCGTGGATTTTGTGGACCGCGAATTCGCTTTCGCACGAATTCGCGTATCGCGAATTAGGTAATTTCGCCCATACTTACTCATAGTCGTCCCTTTGCTCCCATTGGTTATATGCTATTATGCTGGTTGTCTATATCAAATATCTGTTTTTGTTCATTTCTACCTGCAATTTATATTATTGTTTAGAAATCGCCCATTGTTTTCGCATCAGTCAATTATTTGCCTCCAAGCAGTTCAAAGTTTTCAATTTCTAATGGTCTCCATGGGTTTGTAGAGATGTGATGCTATGGTTAGAAATGCACCTTTGTTAGTTAACTGGGTCGGCATTGGTAGGTTTCACATTGGATAACTGTAGCTGGTCATGTAACGTGATCTTTTTACAGGATGGTTGGCTTTTCTACTCTGTTAAAAATACTCCAATCTTGCTACGTACACAAAGCCGTGCCTGACAGGGAGATCAAGTGGAATCCTCAAACCATGCATGTTGCATTTGTAATCATTAATAACTGCAGCGGAGGATACTCCAAGGGTTGACCAATTATGATTTTCCTTCTGCTAGCATATGTAATGCAGTAGTTGGGCTGGAGAGTTTTACCATGCTTGTCAAGAGGATATAAACTGGGATGAACAAACTAATTTGCCCTCTGAAACACTTTTACGTCATATGATCCAACCTTCCTGAATGTTAAGTCTTTCAATTGGTGTTTTGATTTCACCAAACTGATCAATAATTCACAATGGTGTGTGTACCAGTTGACATTTGAAGAACATCCACTGCTCATTCTTGCCGGGTTTCCATTGTAATGAACCAGTTGACTAGGCTAGGAATTATGTAGATGTGGTGCCTTTGCCGAAGAATGCAATTATCACTAGACCTTAATGAAGTAGGTTGATCTCAAACAGAAAGACCTTGAATTGGAATAGCCACCTATCATGAATCGGATTAAAATGTGAAGAAAGCACCCTGTAGGTTTGCTTAGAGTGCATGTAGCAACATTTAGCTTATTTTTTTAGACCATTACTTTAGTGTTCTGTGGCAGTCTATAATTAGTGGGATGTATGTGTGGTGGTTAGTGTCCTTTACCACCTTGTGTCATATGACTAAAACTTGTTTATACTTCAGTAAAACTTCTAGCCAGTGCTTTGACGTCGTTTAAAAACAAATGTAAAAATTATTTTAAAACTTCAATGGCAAAGCCATAGGTCTGGCCTTTTTTTAATGAATGTTCTGCATTTATTGTAAAATAGATATGCAGTGTACCTCCTTAATGAGGTCTGTTTTCTTCATGGAATCACTTGATTAGAAACTGGTTTTGTGTAATGCTTCTATTTTAGTTCTCAAAATCACAAGAATTTTGGGTCTGGCTATATACATTTTAAAGTTGTGTAGGTGGTGCATTCAGATTATTCTCTCACTATGACTTTTTTTTTTTTTTATTCTAAGTTTTTTAGAGTGCTCGAATTGCAATGAAAGCTGGGTATTTCAAACCTGCAAAGTACACAATCCTCTCACATTCAGTTCATATATGCATTCTGTACATACAACAATAATTTCTTCTTATTGTTTTTCACTGCAGACATCTTAATTAAATGTTTTTCAGGACTTAGGCTGCAAGCTTGGCCTTAATATGGCTGCTCTTTGGCACTGACTGTCAAACAACTTGGGGCAGCCGTCTTTGTTCAGGCAGATTTGTATTTTGGCTCGTTTTTCCTATTTAGTAAACACCTTACCTTTCAGTACACATTTTAGATTTGCCTCCTGTCCAGCAAGTCTTGAGCGTTTATATACATATTTACCTTTACAGACTCTATTCACAGGTAAAATCTCTACTTTAATTAAAAATTTAAAACGCGTTTTTAGAGAAGGATTTTTGTTATTTTCAAAATCTTTTAATGGCAGGGAAGCGTACCCAGCAAAATTACAAGCTACCCACAAGTTTTGTAGTAACTGAAATTAAAGGTATGGCATGAGCAAACAAAGTGATGCATTCGGTGCCTGGAAGAGCTACAACAATGGTAAAGTTGTATAATTTCATCTACGCCACAATGGTAGCTGAAAAAGTTTTTGTTTTCTTTATGGCTGTTCTGAACTGAAGTATATTTGAACCAAGTTTTGTGAAGAATACATCAAATTATTGAACACTTTTTAAACGACTGCAAATTAAGCAAACCCATATGCATGTTTTTTTTGTGTGATGGGTTAATTTCAGTAGCACTGAATTTGCTATGATTGTCAAATTTACCAACAATCCACGTTTACCTAATCTCATTTCAAATGCTTTGGTCCCGGTTCACTCTGCTTATACATATCTGTGTTGTACTTTTATGCTCTCCCTGCATTTTGCTTTTCCTGTTACAGTTGCTATTTTTGTTTCATTGACAAGGTAGTAACAGTCAGGTAGTGTTAATGCTCATCGGGGCTTGCCCTATTTTCAGCCACTATAACAAGCTTTGTGTTTCAGATAATAAGGCTACAAGCTATTCTGGTATTCTAGTATTAACCCCTTCCACACTCATGACGAGCTGGGCTCGTCATGGTGTAGCCTCCTCATACACTGATGACGAGCCCAGCTCGTCATAAAACAATATAAAATAGCAATTCCCAGCACAGGAGGGGAATTGCCTTAGCAGCCATGGAGTTAATTATCAGCAAAAACACATTGCTCCAAGATGCCACCTGGTGGCCTGCCAAACTCTGACCCATACTCCTACCGGCAACACATGCAAAGAACCTCAGAATGGTAATCAACAACTAACTTACCTTAAACAGCGAAGTGCATGCAGTCTCCATCTTCTGCTTGCACATAGTGGATGCTCAAGAACATTTTCAGATGGTGGAAAGTTCACAAATATAAATGAAACGATGAAATGGTAGAATAGAGGTTTATTAAGAAACACCTCATCCATCAGCTACCCGGGAGTAACTGACTCATTCAGAACATCCGTAAACTAAATATTCTAAGTTCCACAGATCTTATTCAAGGATGAAGACCAGTGAGGACACTACACATCTTCTTTCTTATAACAAAAGTACATAACTAAAATCTAAGAAAAATAAAGAACAAAATGCAAGAAAAGTCAATTACAGAATGCAGGAAAATAAATGGTTGTACAAAAACATACACATCTTTAGCTTACATAAGTCTTCCAAATAAACAGTTTTTCTTTTCCGAATACTACTCCTGACTTGTGAATTGCCAGAATCATTAGAACAAAAAGTCATACCTTTCTCAAAATTCCCATTTAAAGTACTTTCTGTAAGAATAGCAACACAATTGAAATTCATTCTCACAATTTTACAGAATTCTTAAAACACTTAATGACATGCATGGGAGCGGAATATTTAAACCAAGATAAAGCTCCAACAGGAGCCTTGACCCGTACAACATCACCAACTTTTACTGTACCTCTTTTTTACCCTCTTCCTTTCATCAAAATTCAATTTGTTTTTAAATTGAAGTCTTTCTTCTCGAAGTCTCCAATCACCAATACTGTTATTTTTAATACCTTTACCCCAAAACATCCAACCTGGACATAAACTTGTGTTAGGAGTTCTACCTTTAAATAATTCAAAAGAGGTCTTTTTAGTCGACATATGAGGAGAAAATCTATGAGCTAAAACACACTTCTGTAATTCTTCCTTCCAATTCAAAGAATTTACCCTTGAAAGTTGAATATTTTCCTTTATTACCCTATTAAACCTTTCTACGGTTCCATTGGTTTCAGGATGATAAACAGAGGATTTATTATGTATAATACCACAAGATACCAACAATTCTGACATCATACTAGAGCAAAACTGTGGTCCATTATCAGATAATGGACTTTTAGGAAACCCTTCTCTCCTGAAAATCTCTTTAAGAAAAGAAATTACACAGGAAGATGGGACTTCTGAGACAGAGGATATTTCAACCCATCTTGAATATAGATCAATCAAAACCAAAAGATAAGGAGTACGATGCTCTCCAGAAAGCGGACCCACAATGTTAATAGCAACATCTTCCCATGGACCATTCGGTAAATTACAACACAACAATGGGAAAGTCAGAGAAGTGAGAATCTTATCACTTAATTTGCATTGTAAACACTCCCTCACCTCCCTTTAAACTTCCAGATCCATACCTGGCCACCAAAATGAACTACAAATTCTTTCCTTAGTTTTAACAATGCCCAAATGACCCTGAAGAGCTTCTTCAACTAATCTTTTCCTTAAGGAATTTGGAGGAATCCGTTTTGAACCTCTTAACAGAATCCCATTCTCAACAGATAATTCCTTTACAACTAAATGCCAAACCTTGGGCAAAGAGTTGTCAAGATTGGAAATATTTAAGATTAAACCAATAACCTTAGAAATTTTATTATCATTTCTGATACCTTCTTTCCACTCCTCCTCCAGTATGACACCAGAAGTGACTTCACAAACCTTAACCTCATCCTCTAAAATTTCTTCCTCGCAACCTCCTTCAGTGACATCACATACCAAACGTGAAAGACAATCTGCAGACATACTATCTACACCAGGAATGTATTCAACACTAAAATTAAATTCTTGCAAGCCAATGCCCCACTTTCTTATCCGTGAAGAGATAAAATCCAAACCCTTTATTGTAAAAATTTCATTTAAAGGTTTATGATCCGAGCAAACTTTAAATTCTAGGCCCCACAGAAAATGTTTACATTTCCTAAGAGCCCAAAAAATGGCCAAAGCTTATTTTCCTATCACAGAATAGTTTAATTCTGCACCCCTTAAACTTCTGTAAGCACAAGCAATGAGTTTTTCTTTTCCACCTCTATTCTATTTCAAAATGGCCCCTAAACCCTTAGAGCTCGCATCAGTCACTACAAAAGTCTCTTCCTTGGGAATAAATGCTTGTAGATTGAGAGCATTAACCAAATCCTTTTTGATATCTTCAAATTCCTTTTGGCAGTCTTCTGACCAAATGAACTCCTATTCTTTCCCAGTAAGTTTCTCAAATTACTTGATTTACTAGCTACATTTTGAACAAATTTCCCATATTATTCAACCATTCCTAAAAAAGATACAATCTCTTCCTTGTTCTTAGGGGACGCTAAATTTTGTATAGTATCCACCAGATCCTTTTTTGGGGTCACACCTAAAGCCGAAATGCAATGCCCTAAATAGTTAACTTCAATTACTGAAAACTTGCATTTCTCAAATTTTAAAGTAAGACCAGCACACTCCAATCTTCTTAAAACTAATCTCGGAGTCTTGTCATGTTCTACTTGATTATTTCCCAAAATAAGCAAATCATCTTGATAACATTTTACCAATTTTATCCCTTTTTAAATATAAGCCATTACCCTCTGAAAAACCGATGCAGCAGACACAAGACCAAACGGAATTCTTTTATACTTAAATGCACCCATGGGAGTGATAAAAGCCGTCCGGTCTTGTGACTCATGCGTCAGCTCAATCTGATGATAAGCCGGAGAAAGATCAAACGTTGTAAAAACCTTTGCATCACCCAAAGAAGATAACAATTCATCAATATTTGGTAGTGGAAATTTATCCACAATTGCCTTCTTGTTGAGTGACCTCAAATCACAACATAATCTGATGTCACCATTGGGTTTGTTGGCGACAACAACCGGTGCCAACCATTCTGATGCTTCCACAGAAGTAATGATACCCTGTGTTTGTAATTTCTTTAATTCCTGTTCAACTTTATCCTGTACAGCCATGGGATTCCTTCTTACTTTAGCGATGACTAGAACAGCATTTTTCTTTAACCTTATACAATGCTTGCAACCTTTGAGACACCCCAATTCTGATCTGAAAAAAAGAGGAAATTCATTTACAAAAGAGATACTGTCAGATTTTACCTCTTGAATCTGAACTTGCGGATTAGAATTAGGATTTAACATTACCCCTAATAAGCGTTGATGTGGCCATCCAATTAAACAATCACCAACCTTCGAAACATTAATTTTCCCAAGTACCATTTTCTTTTCCTTTTCAATACAAGCATTAAAATAACCCAGCATGCTAATTGGAGATCCACCATACCCACCTGGATTCACATCCATTTTAAATAACTTGTTCTTCATTTGAAACCATTTTTCATAAATTGCCTTTGAAATAATTGAAATATGTGAACAAGAATTACATTTCATATCTATTACTATACCATCAATCTTAACTTTACCAACTGGATGATCGTTACATCTCTTTTCCTTTACTTGACATATAACCTCTTTTATCTCTTTATTAATCTATTTCTTCTCTTTTGACTTACAAAAATTCACAAAATGTCCCTTCTTCCCAAAACAGTGACACGGAAAGCTCAAAGCAGGACAAGACGTTGAGTTCGCCTTGTGTCCTGATTTTCCACGCCGAAAACATACTATTGTACCACATGATGAATCTTCTTTACCCAACTCTTTCACAGGAACCTTTACATCTTTAACTTGACAAACATTTTCTTTCACTTCTTCAACTACTGTTTGACTTTTAACTTTGTCACCCTTTAACTCATTCACACATTTTAACATATGCTCCACTTTTTTCGCTATACCTTCTTCTAAAGGTGGCTCATCCTTTAGCCACAATTCTTCTCTAATTTTGTCCTCTCTACATTTGAGAACAAACTGATCTCTTAAACGCTCTTCATTAGCTGCACCAAATTTGCAGGTAGAGGCAAATTTTCTTAAAGCAGTTAAATATTCTTCAACAGTATTATCCTTTCCTTGCTCCCTTTTTCCAAAATGATATCTCTCCATTATTGTGCTCACACAAGGTAAACAATGCTTATCTAACTGTAATAAACATATTTCATATTCATCTAAACCTCGTTGTTCCTGTGTGAATAAAGCCAGTAAATTCTCCAAAACCTCTTGACCCTCTCCTCTTAAGCAATGTAACAAAAGGGAACATTTTCTCTCTGCACTCAAATTAGTACCACATACTCTAGGTTAATGTGCAAATATTTTTTTCCACTTACTCCATTTCACCGTGGGTTCACCTGGATCACAGAGAAAAAATGGCGGAGTAGCAACATTTTGCATTTTCAATGTTTTTAAACTTCAATTTCACTAATGACTTTCTTTAAACTTCAAACTTAAATGAGGTCATAAAAGCCAAATATACCTAAAATTATAACATAAACAAAGCAAACCTTTTTACTTAAACTCATAAGGAAGCAATACAATGCTCTATCAAACTATATAACAACGAAATAATTATATTTTCCTCTAATTTTAAAATGTGTTAAATCTAGATACTGAGCAATGAAAATTACCGCCCAATACATCTGTTATTTAACACTATAATGCATACAGAACTAGAGGAGCTAAATAATATACTTTACAGTCCTCTTCAGTAAGTCCTCGGTCCCCGATCTTCATGTATACACACTCCTTTCTCCTCGAAACTTACTTCCTGCTCAGAGTATGCAAATTATTCAGGGGTGGGGGAATCATATCGCCCGACGCCCGAGCCATGTTGTTTTTTACCACGGGCAAGAAGATTTAATGTCTATTTTGTCCTACGGACAAGTAGACATTAAACCGCATACATAATATAGGCTGTGGGCTCTCCGGGACTCGCAGCCAATCAGAAAGCCTGACCGCCAGCCAGAGACGCTTTGGAGGCCTGTGATTGGCTGTCAGCCCATGACTGGGCTCTAGCCAGTGATTGGCTGGGTGACAAACGTCAGTCTAAAAAAGCGGTATTCTCTGCAATCGGGTGTATTGCTATCTCAAGATAATGGAGTGCACATGAAGAACCACGAGGGAGCAGTCTCAATTTTAACACAAGAGGGTCGCAGTAATATCTTGCTGCTAGTGGCGCGACCTGAGACACAGGTGAGGAGAAAGGGTGGCATTAATGTTACGAGATTAATGCCAAGTGACCTTGCGGCACCAGGTGGCGGGGCATAGGAGATAATTAACTTTATCCTCTCTCTCTCTTCAAGAAGGGAAGAAGAGAGGCAAACATCCTGCTGAGAGCTCAATGCATTGCGGTAAAAAAAAAACGGCATTTCGCTAGTGCTCCGTTCAGATTCCAAAAGAGAAAACAGAGCGCGCTAATTTGGGGTTTGGAGCGGACGGTCCTTTAAGTGGAGCCCCACTATGCAATGGCTCATATTATACTAAATGTGGGGTTAAAGAATTGTACCCGTTAGTAAACATTTGAAATTCCCATGATCAGTATCTCAGCTTCAACAAACGGTAGCATTTTGTTTAACCTCGTATTGCCCATAATAGCTGGTGGATTTTAAAAGTGGTGATTTATATTAATTTCCTTTCGGACAGAAGCTGCAATACATTATCTGCAAAGTTCCTGTTCGAAGTCGTCACTTTTAGCCTGGATGAGAATTGAGGTTATGAACAGTGAGTCCTGTATGCGGTTACATAAGTATGTAAAGACGAAAAGATGTTGAAATTCCAGTGTCCCAAATCAGTCATATATCTCAGACACTCATTCATTGGTGGGCTAATAGAGTGTGCTTGTCACATTGCACACGATGTGACATGAGTTAACACTATCGGTCTAGTTCTCTCCCCCTCGCCTTATTTTTCCCTCAGGGGCCCATGTTTCATGCTCTCTTTTCTCCTATTTTTGGGAACATGGGTCTGTTTAACCGCATTTTGAAATAACTGCTTGGCTCGTGAGGATCTTGAGTGCTGCCTGCAGCCAAGTGCTGCAAGCGCCTCGGCCCTGCCTCTTACTCCTCAAAGCGCCCTCCTAAGATGTTTCTCACACCTCATTACTTGCTTAACTGTTTGACTTGTATGGGTCAAACCCCGATCAGAGGACACCTAAAAAATAATGAGCATGCCCTTGTGTAATGTAACTGGTGCTCATGAGAAGGACTCCAATACCTTTGGGTCGTGATCGCGCTATATAAAAAAAAACTGCAAAAAATAAATGTCCACACCAAGCTCACATGACAAGCAAGGCGCTTCCCTTTTACAGATAAAGCAAATTCTGAAGCGTTACTTTCCCAGTTTTAAAGGTGAAAGGAAAGAATCCTGAAATCCGACTTTAATCTAACGTGCACTTTTAAAGCGCATGTTCACCCAGAAGGTTATCTTGGCGCTGAATAACAGATGTTTATATTGTTACCCAACACAATGGCACTCATGTTGTCTACCTCAGAAGGATAAAAGGCTGAGTGGACCCATCAGGATTTGAATCTGTGACCATAGGTCAAACACAGAGCCCTACAGTGGACGCATTAGTTCACTAAGCCACCAAACCCGATATATCACGAGAGGAAAGTTATTTAATCTAAAGCCGCTGAAGAATAAACCAACTTCATTCACAAGATGGCATTTGACTATCCAGGAGGTCAGGACGGTGTTTCCAACTCTACTGTGACTGAGCCAAGGCGTCCTTGCTGGGTGTGACATGACATTTTGATTGGTTGCAGTTACTCACTAGCCTCTTTCTCGATGCTCAGCTCTGCACTTCTAGATTTACTGTCTTTTCAACATAACACTCCTTCTCTTCGCTGTGAGTCTAACGCTTGCTTTCCAGCTCTGTGAGTATAAAGATTTCACTGCTGGTACATTTCCTACTTATCGGAGAGAGACAAACTTGATCAATTGGTGAGCTGCACTTTTTCTTGTTAGGGTAGCTTACTCAGCTGCTGCCATTGCTATATGCAAGAGAGAACCCTGTAATGCTCCTGCCAGGGCTGCACATGCTCTTTGTGTGGGATAAGAATGTAGAGATGTAGCTGTGAGTGCACAATAATATAAACACACTAAACCTGACCAGAATTAAAAAAAGGAGAGATTGATGTAACAGCCTATTACGGCCTCTTGTCTATTTGTACATGTGGATACTACCTCAGTGAGCCACAGCACATCTGCTACGTGATTTTGCTGCCCCATTAACCGTTCATAAGCTCTGCCAATAAGTGCAGTTACTTCCATTCTCAAGTTTATCTGAGCATCACATCTGAAGCTGGACAGCTATGAGTTCGCCCTATGATGAACACCCTTCTGTTCTACAGGTTCATATTTCGACAAAGTGTTGTCTGTGCCAAAAACACTTCAAGAAATGTAGTCAGTTACCAGTCTGCAATCTGCCTTTAGGTACTATTTCTCTTCACATGAAAATGTGCTACATGCAAATTAGTTGATAATTAGGTGCAGTACACACTGACACATCTGCATGCATGCTGTACAACCACCCACTACAACAGATGCTTTTAAGAGTGCATAACCATGCACTGCATAATTGGACTTGCACTTGAAATGTATATTGCATAGTATGTTGCACTAATTGCAGTACAGGTTCTCTTCGTGCATACCTCCCTTAGTAATTAATGGAATAGGCGGGGCAAGCTGTTACCTTCCCAGGACAAGTAGATTTGTGTAACATTTTGTCCCCTGGCCAAGTAGATTTTTGGAAAATTTCCACATCCCTGTTATTAATGACGCAGACTCAGAAGAAACACTCATTCAATGCGCATTCCTTTCTCCGCGAAGTTTACTTCCTGCTTCAGCTCATGCAAATTAACAAAGACGCAGACTCAGAAGAAACATTCGTTCGATGCGCCGTAGAGTGTCAGCTCAGCATGACGTACATTTTCCACCGAATCCCTTTGCTGAATTCGAATACGTCATCATTTGGGACACGGAGCCGACAGGACAAGATCTCCGATCCAATACTCAACAACGCTCGGAATATTCCCTGCAACTCTACAGCTCCCACAAACGTCAATGGCACGAAGAAAAACAGTGAAATCAACAGAAATCTCCCCCGTCTACCTCCTCACCACGCATCCAACTCCGATGACGAAACCTGCCGCTGGAGAAGTACGCTAATTTCCCAACTGATTCAGACTGCCGCTGGAGGAGGTAAAGTGTCTTTTTTTTTTTTTTTTTTCTCTCCCTCTCAATTTGACTTCACTTCTTCATATTTTTGCTGCCACAACTCATGTTCTTCCTCACTTTCTGAAATTTTTTACTCGTAAAATTATTCCTTCTCCATTCACTTCAAATGCTTTAATTCCACTTAGCTTGATGTTGAGGTGTTTAAATCCTCTTCTTTTCTTCCTCGATGACCCGCGCGACCAATGAAAAGTTCACAAATATAAATGAAACCATGAAATGGTAGAATAGAGGTTTATTTAAGAAACACCTCATCCATCAGCTACCAGGGAGTAACGAACTCATTCAGAACATCAGGAAACTAAACATTCTAAGTTCCACAGAGCTTATTCAAGGATGAAGACAAGTGAGGACACTACAGATGGCTCCCCACCAAAATTTGCAGAACCGTTACCCATGCCCTTATCACCAGCAAGCTAGACTGCAGCAGTGCGCTCTATGCTGGAATCCATTCTCAACTGACCAGAAGAATCCACTTCCCCCTCAATCCACAAATCACTCATCACGTACACATACACAGCCATACACGACATTGGCCCCCACATCCCTAAACAGCCACATACACTTCAGCAAACCTACCAACCTGATTGCTACTCATATGCAGAACATCATCTAGCAGTCGTGCCTTCTCCCTCGCTCCTAAAGCCTGGAACGACTTACACCTGCACATCAGAGCCTAATCCACAGTTCTTAAATTCCGCGAGAAACGGAGGACGTGACTCTTCACATATCCCTGGCTCTACCCACACAGCTACTGCTTCCATGCCAGGATACCCTCACAAGTGCGCTGTGCATTGTACAAATACACATAACAAAACATTGTGAAAGGAATTGGTGCTGTGTCGTGTTCGCCCTACATCTAAGGCAAACGTTCGTGAATCCAGCTGTGTGTTTGAAATTTGAGTACTTTGAATTGACCGCTTTGGAACATTTTGGACTAACATCATTGGCTGGATTTCAAAGTTAAATTTTCCAAGGCATTAAACGATTTTCTGGTCTTGAAAAACTGCGGGATTAGCAGTCTTGAAACACCCATACACAATTAATTTTCACTTGCTCCTTCTATCAGTTCACTAGCCCTTCTCACGTAGTACGTTTGCCCCCACATACTGTTGTTTCACGCGTCTTTCATTAAATGTACGGCCATTTAATTTATCCATACTCTCACTCTTCCAGATATACACTCATCCATCCATCATTCTTTTTTTCACTCAGCCATCAACACAACAATGCAAACATTAAAAAAGAATTTCACTTGAAGCATGACCTATTGGTTATGTCGCAGTGCAACCGCAGACGATGCCATGCAGCACAGACTTTCACTATGGCCAATATGCAGGGGAGAGAGCAGACCGTAGTGTAGTGCTGACACAGACGAAGCACCAGTGAAAGGGATGTTTGATGTTTTGGAAGTGACTGGAAAAGAGCAGCATGAAATGCCGCTCATGGTGAGGTTTGGAGAGTCTGAAAGAGAAACAAACTTTTTTGACTTAGTTGTTTTCGTGTGGAAACACATGTAATTGACAATTACTGTTACTTGTCATTACTTGCACTCCAATTACAAAACGACTAACCTGTGGGATGATGCAAAAGGAAAATGACATTACCAAAAAAAAACATGCTTTAAAAGGGCCGACCCAACGTTTGAATGGTATTAACTGCAGATTGGCTGATAAGGCTGGGCTAAAGCCCTTTTATTTACGGTCATTAGGGTCTAGCTTGACAGCCCAGCTGTGGTCACAGTTAGGTGAGCATCACTGGGACGGGGGGAATTTGGCACCGTCCACATGTTGGGAGCCAGGCGTACATGTTTTGACTGGGCGGAAGTTGTGTGTATCCAAAAAAAGGTGCTTGCCCTCCACGCGCCTGTGATCACTTTATTTCATCCAGCTGCCTAAGCTTGAACTTTTAGTGGCACACACAAGACATTGAAATGCTATTAAAGTGTCTTAACTAAATAGATAACTCAGTTGCTTTTATCTGGCAGCGGCACACCAGTTCTTTGCTTCCACACAGATACTTACCTATTACCATGTTATTGTCTTGTAATGCTTCACTTAGCATACACCATTCCTATAAAGCTGAGCCTATTGGCATTGCCAGTGCTTGTTTTAAATATATTATTCTGTTTAGTACTTGGAGCTGGCAGACGTATACACTAGTATCTAGCCCAGTGCGAAAAAAAATTAGTTTGTTAAAAGATGAGCAATGAGTTAAGTTGGGCACTGTTATGTCAGACTGTGATAATCTGCAATCCCTAGTGGCAAAGAGCTCTCTCCCCCAAGTGCAATTGAGACCTTTAAGGCCAAGCCACTGTGTTCTTCATATCTACACTGGAGTGCTGTTTTGTAAGTAAGTAAATTTTTTATGTCGTAAATGCAAACCTTGATAGAAAATTATGATCCAAAAAAAGTTTGACCAGTATTTTCTTAATGCTTAGGGTCATCTTTCTGAAGGATTGGTAACCAAATGGTACAGATCACCACGCCTCCTGCTTTCACCCAACAACTATACAAAAGCCATTGACATGTGGGCTGCAGGATGTATATATGCAGAAATGCTGACTGGAAAAACCCTCTTTGCAGGTTAGTGAACGTAACACATGTATGCAAAACGTAAACGTACTATGTGAAATATGCTCATTAATGAGTAATGTTTATGTGGTTGTATTGAGGCCCTAAACTTAAAGTTGACAGATGATGGACAGAAACAAGTGACTGAAAATTCCTGCACGATAGCTAGTACTTTTGCTTTGAAGGAGTAATGTCACTTAAGTTATGGCCTGGAACATTCTGCCTGCAAGCAAGCTCTGACAGCCTTCTCCAGATGCTTCCTGCGATGCTACATCACGTAGGACGCAACCTTGTTACTAGGGACTGCATAGAGGACCTGGAGTGGAGTAATCAGCAGGTTTTAACATGTCTGACGCAATGCCAGCCGCCTGGTATCCAGGACTCGATTGAGGCTGGAGGGTCTCCTCCAAGGTAGGACGCCATGGTCTAGATGGCCCCAGTTCAACGTTTGATCCTGCAGTGAAACTTCATCTGCAAAAGGGTCTGCATCATCTGTAGTTAATGCAAAAGAGTCCTTGTCAGAAGGCTGTGAAGGAAGGGAAGCCTTTTTAAGGCCTTCAAATTGATCCTTATTGACCACTACCTCGTAGGGCCTTTTAAGCTCCAAGGAGTTGGATCCCCTGAGGGGCCTGTGTGCAGGTGACGCAGCTGCACCAATTCTTCAACTTTGCGCTCCAAGGCCTAGAAAGGAGTGTGCTGGATGGAGGTGTCCACTGGCTCACTAAACTCTTTATCCAGGGGAAGGAAAGTTGTACTATAGGATGCTGGCATCGCAGTTTTAAATCGCGCTAGAACATCTAGCCAGTTCAAAGAGTCTTGGACTGAATCAAAAAGTCAGTGGGCCTTCACACCCTTAATATAAGGGTTGCAGCCTGGGCCTGCCCAGCGGTGCCCCCTAGGGGGGGAGTACCTAACTGATACAGACCCACTATGTGGGCATCATGGTCACTGCCTTGTTCACTGGTCTGTGAATGAAAAACACTTTAAACAATACAGACCCGTCTGAGCGGGCATTACACTCCAGGCAGCCTTTGGGGCACATAGAGCAGCCAATGCTACTCAGCGCAGGTATCTGCTCTCCCGCTGTGAGGAAGCTGAACACGCTGGGCAGGCTGCAACTCTATGGTGGACAGGCGCCCTCTGTGGGCCTCACCGCCAAGCAGCACTCACGCGGCCCAGGAGTTTACAACGCGTTGCATAGGATCAATGACCCTGTGGTAGGGTGACCAGAAAAGCCAAAAACCGGGACATTTCAAGGAAATAGAAGGACTACAATTTTACTTCAAAAATGACAGCGCTCTTCAACAGAAAATTACAGATTAGGCAGTTGGAACGTACATAAAAAGCATTTTTTTAAACCCATTATCTTGCTTGATAAGTAAATTGTTTTCTTGAAACGACTGATAATTTTCCCTGCTTTGTAAGCATTAAAAAAACACCTCCTACCGGTTTCAGACGACTCAGTCTAAAAACCGGGACAGGAGCTACATTCCCTGAAATCTGCCGGGACAGGTGGTGAAAAACCGGGACCGTCCGGGCAAATCCGTATCGCCTGGTCATCCTACCCTGTGGGCGCCTGAAAATAAAAGCACAGTTGGGCAATTAAATGCAAGACGCACAGCGTGATACCGTTTTTCTAGCACAACTTGCTTTAATAGCACAAGAAGGAGCACTTCCTTAACGGCTGCAGGAGCAGCGAAGAAAGGGTGAGCATAGAGACTGTTAATGGACTCTATTTGGATGAGGACATTCTGATTGGTGGTTGTTGTCGTGGTCCTTCCCAAGGGTTCATTGGAAAGGAAGTTTTTTTTCTTTGGAATATTTAAGCTGCTGTATAATAAAGAGGGAAGAAAGGATGAGCACAATCCCAGCCTTTGGTCCTGACATGGAATTATTTTGTGTCAAACTCTTATGCAAAATCATGTAAATACTAATATTATGCTTTTCTAACTGTGCCCCAGTTTTAATTGCTCCAAGTGGAGAAATGCTCATTTGCACAATTTTTTATTTTGTAGAATGAATGAATTTTGTGGGTTTTTTTGTTTTTATTTTATTAATTACACAGATTTGAATTTGAAAATCTGATACTGTCCTCCATCTACATAAGGACAGATTGGTAGTGCCAAGTCTCGCGTGTGTGTTACATTAATCTCCAAACTGTTTTTCATTCAGAATGTGTTAAGTTCGGAACTAAGCAGGCAAGCCCATCTATTCCCGAAATAGAATGAGGAAGATTAGTCCGCCCCCCTGCTGAAACAAGACTGGCCTCAAAGGTTAGGCTAGGATTCAGTTGTTCTGAAACAGTCACATAGGAATTGGACCCCCTCTTGAAGTACGAATGACTGGTCTGAGCCCAGACTGGTGGTGCTTGAAATATAAGGTAATGAACTATGACCTTCTACAGGGGCTCTTGTCCATCCCCAATCTTACTGCTTGCTCGACAGCTGTATGGCACCCAGTTGTTGAATCCACTGTATATACCTCCAGCCTAAGGTGAAACTAGTTATTTTTAATAATTTTTCTGATTTTGATAGTGTCCAACCTGTAACGGTCGCAGGTGTATCGGCGCATCTCTTGCAGTGGCTAAGGTATGCATCTTCAGGCACTGCAGAATACTGAATATCCTGATATGCATGATTGATCTGATCAATATAGCCTCTAACCAATGTACAAGACCCAGTGCATACTTTTTCAAGCATATGGGTGGCCATTCCTAAATAAAATGTTTGTGGGCTATTGGCAGTGATTATCGGTCACTATTCCTGTACATATTCACTCCCCTGCTTACATGTTGTGATGTAGCTTCTTTTCCCTGTTGTTAATGTCTTTACATTTCTCATGGTTCCTACGATGACCACGTTCAAATAATTATATATGATCCTAATTAAATAGTGCTTCTTTGTCTAGATTTATATGTGACATTATGGTTTACCCTTTTTTCCTGAATGCCATCACCCTAAATGCCATTTTTAGGTCGAGCTTTCGAGACCTCTTGTATATATTTTAGTATATACTTATATGTGGGTTTAGAGCCCACCCACTGCTTTCATTTGTCTGTTTCAGTGTCCTTTAAAAATACTTGCCTGCTAGTGGCCAATCCTTCCTCTTGTCCCTCCTTTTCTCTTTGGTTTCCTCCCACAGCAGCAAGGATCAACTACCATATAGTTAGGCACATTTGAGGGACTATTTTTTTTTTCTCTTTATTTCCTGCTCTCACCCCTCCTGCCACTTCTCCCACCTTATGCTACTGCTTTGTAAACATTAACAAAACACCTCCTACTGTCTAAAAAACGTGACTTTACGCGTTTTCCCATCGGCTTATGACTACGAGTAGACATTTGCACTAGAGGGTGGCGCTGGGTCATACCTCAGCTCAGGAAAAAAGTCCTGTTTCTGTTCCACATCTCTGTCTGAAGATTTCTACATTGAACAGAAAGTTAATACTCTAGCATATTACCAGCATTTTAGTGCTGTGCCAAAGTTGTACGTTTGTTGTACTTGGAATGTATTTGGATATTTGTGAGCTCCTAACCGCATGTTATGCTTAATACAGATGTTGAGGGAGACTTAACATTAGTGATGAGAGATTGCGATTATCCCATGGTACGCAAACATAAAAGGCTTCTAGTACTCTGAATAAAACTACAGTACCCACGCAAGACTTGACACGGGTCACAGATTAAAAGGACATCTACAAATCCACTTCTGATACTGAAGATTTGAAAGCAGATGCCATTTTAAAGGAAGATGGACTTCATGAGCCAGTCAAAAGTAGAATCCAAGCCAAAACCAGAAGTCTGTGGCTCCAGAAATATCCTGGTTAATGTATAAATTATTTTCACAAAATCTCTGCACTGCATGGATGTCAATTTAGTAATCTTTTGTGTGTGTGTGTGTGGGGGGGGGGGGGCGCAATCTAAATATGGTCATCAACCCCTGCCTGGATGCTACTGGCACCTGTCAAGGCAGCAAACTGCGTGCATTGCATGTTTCCGCAAGCTCATTGACAGCCAATGGCTGGTGAATGAGACTTACTGCTGCATTAGATTACACATTCTATTCTGTCCCACATGACACCTGGTCCCATGAAGACTAGTCATTCCCATCCCAGTCTGTTGCCTTATGGGTGGCCTAAGTTGCCCATCTACCACGTACAGTGTCCAGTCACACCCCGGTTAGAATGATCTTGGAGATATCCAGCGTTGGCAGCCCAAGGTCCCCTAGAGGTTCCCCACTGAGGCTTTGCAGGACTGTGTTTTGAGTTGAGCTGCATGACGCAATTGTAGAAAATTGTGCAATCCATAATGACATTTCTGCCCATGCAACAGTCTGGAATGCCTTTATGACCTTCATACGTGGACTTCGTTTAGGCAACCACACCGGAGTGTTGTAAGACATTCTCTCCCAACTGGGTCATCTTGAGGCTGGGTTGACTTGACTGCGGTGAGGTTGAGCCATGACTACCACCTGCATCGCTGTTCCCTGTTTATGGAGGAATTTCGGAAAATTGGCAGACCAAGATGTTGCTTATCTTTGAAAAGAAAGAATGCCCGGGCTTTTTCCTGTGACGAAGGTGAACAACCCAGCCAAACGTTAGCTCGACTGCCACGCCTCAATCAACAGAGTGGGTACACAACAGAGCTCCTGGGCTCAGGCGGCGAACCTATACTCGCCAAAGCAAGTGCTTATTTACTAGTTTAGGTACTTATTCATGTCCCGTACCACGGAGTCTACCCCGGCCCCAACGAACTACCTCCTAGAATGGGCTTACCGATGGGGAGTAGCAGTTTTTGAGTGCCCTATATCCTCTGTGGAAATGGTACTGGCTATTGATACTCTCAATGGCACTAAGGCCCCTCGACTTAATGGCCTTACTGGTAACTTTTACGAACCTTATAAACATTTACTTGCACTTTACTTGCTAGCGGTCAACACAGAAGCACAGGAGGCAGTGATCTCACTACTCCTGAAGCTGGGTAGGACTCCCAGCCTGCGTTTCTCATACAGTCCTAAAATATTTGCTACGGTTGTTGCTATCTACTTGTCTCTTCTTATGGAGCACATAATATCCCCAGCGCAGTCTGGCTTTGTTCTGCTCTGCATCATCTTCGCTATACTAAATAGAATATCTCCTGTCCTCCTTGTGGTAGTCGCGCTTCATGATGCTGAGAAAGCGTTTAACTCTGAATGGACATTCCTGAGCGCAGCCCTGCTCAAACTTTGGATACCGCGTGGGTTTCTGACTCTTATTATACTGCTTTATGCAGAGCCTGGGTGTGTACATGCGCCACTGATATTATTTCGTGCCTCTTCCCTGTGACTAGCGGTACTCTCCAGTGCTGCCCACTTTCCCCATTACTCCTTATTCTAGCTATCGGCCTGCTTGTCCGGCGTCTGCAGGAGAAACTCCTTCACTGCGGGATAATGGTCCGGCCAATTATTGATCGCTCTAAATTCTCAGGTCTCGCTTTTTCCCAGATGCTTGGCAAAAGGTTTTCTATCTTCCCTCCTATTAAAAAAAAAAAAAAACCAATCTGGATCCCAGTGACCACAACAATTATAGACCCATAGCGAGGATCCCTGTTCCAGCTAAGGTCTTGGAGAAGATCATAAACTCCCAGCCTTTGTGTCCTCGGAAGATCTGCTGGATTCCTCACAATACGGTTTCCGGCAAGGGCACGGCACAGAGACTGCCTTGGTCATGGAAGCAGAGGAGCTACGCTCCATGCTTGATTCTGGTGCAAAGGCTGCCTTGATCCTATTGGATCTTTCGGCGGTCGTTGACAACGTGAACCATGACATTCTCATCAAAAGGCTCCAAAAGTTGGGAGTTAATAACTCTGAGCTAAGTCAGATCAAATCTAACTCAAACCACAGATTGCAACTTGTTCAGATTAGAAATTCCCGTTCAGAACAGTTTATACTTCCATGTGGGGTGGCGTAGGGCTCCTCACTGAGCCATACTCTGTTCAATCTATATGTCACTTCCTTAGCTGATGTTATCAGGCAGTTTGGCTTCTCACTGGTGTCCTACGCAGACGATACCCAGATTGTAGTATCCATCTCCAGCAATCGGGAGGAAACGGCAGATCGCTTTAATCCATGTATGACCCACGTAGACCATTGGATGAGCACAAACTCCCTAAAGCTTAATGGAAGTAAAACAGAGTTTCTCCTGTTGGGAACCAACACCTCCTTTTGGTCTCAGAACTGGTCGCCGCTGAACGTGGGAACCCTTCCTATTCCAGTGCATAAGGTCAAAAATCTGGGCATCTTCTTTGATGACAGACTTGCATTTCAACCTCAATCTAGCGAAGTCGCCGCTCAGGTTCACTTAACACTAAAATTGATCCGGAAAGTGAGACCATTAATCCCCCCAGATGCATTAAAAACATTGGTAACAACCTTAGCAATTGCCAGACTGAACTAGGGAAATTACCTTTATTTTGGCCTTCAGAAACAGCACATGCTTAAACTGTAGCGGGTTCAAAACGCCGCTGCTCGGATGTTACTGAATATTCTTAAGTTCCAGTCTGTGTGCCAAGGCTTAAAAAACTACACTGGCTCCCTGTGAAAAAGAGGACAGAATTGAAAGCCTTGTGTCTAGCAAATAAAGCTGTACAGGGAATAGGACCTGCGTACCTGAAACCGCATTTCTCATAGTACCATCCTTGCAGAATGCTTCGTTCAGCTCAGAGCAAACTTCTCCAGACACCCAAATTCGGGAAAGTTCGCTGGGGAGGAAGCAGCTTTCTCCCGAACACCATGTGGAACGTGCTCCCTCTAGCCATAAAAAACTGCCCAACATTACTCTTTCAGAAAAGCACAGAAAACTTGGCTTTTCTCATACTAAATCCTACCTCCTACTGCTCATTTCTAAAACTCTTCCGTTGCAGCGCCTAGACGCCCCTCGACATTCGAGCGCTATATAAATTTCAAAATCTGAATGCTGCCGACATATTAGCCTTCGTACTGCAACCTGACAAATTTATCCCAACTAGTGCAGAAAATAATCCGCTTAAACAGCTTTTTTGGCCTCCTATATCAATTGGGCCAAGTCTAAGCTCCCCCCTCCCCCCCTCACAGACCAACTAAGCTTTTGATTGTTGGAATCCTCTCTCACATGGAGCACTGACTACACTGACATTTCACAGATAGAGACAAACTGATGTCTACCTAAACTGTCTCGGCTATTGATAAACTTGCTAAGCAAGTGGAGAATTGGATTACACTGCATTATCCATGGCTGGCTGCATTTCTATCACTAAGATAATAGTGTTGCCTAATTGCTCTATTTGTTTACCATCATTCCTATTCAATTGAAGCCTTTTTTTTCCCATGAACACAAGCTTAGGAGCCTTTACCTCTGGATCAAATGGAAGGTATTGACCTTGTCTTATCACAGAGTAGATTCGTGGGGTCAGATTTCGAGTCTTATTTTTTGGTTGCACAATGCTAGTTTGCAAGTTATTGGTACCATGTGGATGTTCACCCTCCATATCTTCTGTGGAGTGGAAACTAGGCAGGAGATGCTCCCTTGCAATACCTCCTTACAGCGGGGCTGCCTCGTAGTTCTGCCCTTATTCACACACTCTCCACCGCATGTAGGGCATTGGACACAGCTAAGTTGTAAGCTTTGTGGGAGACTGCTCTATTCGCCATCCTTTTCCCTTATGCGAAACCCATGGCTCCCACTCGCGATGAAGAGGTTGGTGCTAATCTCTGCGATGCAACGCCCACGTGCCTTTTCTTAACCGCTTCGCCGCGGCGGCTTTTCCCGCTGTGCGCGGCATTTTTAAAAATCCCGCGTAACGTGACAAAGCCAGCTCGTCATACGCGCAGCGCAGGTAACGCCCATGACGAGCTGGCTTTGTCATCCGCGGGGAAGGGGTTAATCTCAAGGCTGTATTGTACTTTGTGTGATTTAATCTTCTATCCTGCGCAGTAAAACCGGACGATTTTACTCCGTTAACCCTTACTATCACCTCTCCCTAACACCACAAGACTAGTGTCTAGGCTGTACCACACAAGCATTGCCCTGAGACTGAAGTCTGTGGATAGGTTTAGGGTTGCTTGGGAGAGAGATGTGGGTCACTCTATACCTGATGCGATATGGTAATACTGTTGTAATCAAACAAAACCCGTTTCTCCTAGTTATTGCTACAAACTGCCACACTACAACTACTTGCATTGCACTTATGCCACACCATAGAGATCTGCCAGGATTGAGCCTACCCGGTCCCACTGTTGCCCCAATTGTCAAGTCGACCACACTGACTGTATACTTCCTGATTGGACATGTCTGATGCAGCGCTTATAGTTTCCATGATGGAGACTCCACAGCGCTCAGTTAAGTTATGTCAAGGTTATCCTACCGGGCATCTGACAGTTCTTGGCCCTGACGAGCGCTAAACGCTGCATTGTAAAGCACAGGGGCAGTACATTTCCTCCAAAAGATGCAGACTGGCTGCGTGATATGATCTACTGTGACTCTACTAGTGAGGCCTATGTGGTGCTGCAACCCAATACATCACAACCGAAAGATACATATGGGCCCCTCCTCGAGCAACCTACTGTCCGTGGACATTGATGCTAGCTCATAGTCCTGCTACTTGACTTGCTGTGTTTACTTGTTCTAGTTAATCGATGCATGGGGCTTTTTGTATTACTAGCTTTGCTGACATTTTATTTGGTAGGTTTCTCCTCTTGTGTATTATATGATGCACCACCTATAC
This sequence comes from Lissotriton vulgaris, assembly GCF_964263255.1. Lineage (NCBI taxonomy): Eukaryota > Metazoa > Chordata > Amphibia > Caudata > Salamandridae > Lissotriton > Lissotriton vulgaris. Next base: position 2,073,298,583 of record NC_141687.1, read on the forward strand.
CTTCATGACTTTTATCTGCTGAGATATGTTTCTTCTCTTGTTTGTAACTACACTTTTCCCCAGACAATGTGTATTTTGTTTCTGTTCCCATATCATTTTTGAGAGATTTCTGTGTGCATGTGCCATTTGAAAAGAGTAAATAAATATATATTTTTTAAGCCTGTGTCTCCATGACGAACAACTTAAGCACACTTGGTAGCCTTCACTAATGTTGGAAAGCAAGCAGCCTAAATCGTTAGCTCTCTGAGGCTTTAGCACACTGCATGGACAGGGAGAACCCTAAGATTGTTTTTCAAGGCTCACAGAAGGATACTAGGTTAGACACTCAAGACACTGGAATTCATATAGGCCTTTAACCCCTTTGCTGCTGGCTCCATTCCCCTGCTGTGCTGGGGGGAGGGGCGTGCACAGCGCCCCGGTGCTCATGACGAGCTCAGCTCGTCATGAGCCACGGTTCTCGTGTGCTCATGACGAGCTCAGCTCGTCACGACCACGCCCGTTTAATGGAACGCTCGGCACAGCAGGGGAATTAGCCCAGCGTGCGAGCTTTCCAAGGGCCATGACGAGCTGTGCTCGTCATCAGCATGGGAAGGGTTAATTGCCACACACTTCTTTCAATAGATCAACCAAGTAAAACTAGGAAGCTTGTTTTTAATAGGCTGTATCAGAGGAAATTCGCCATTTTCCGATTCTGAAAAACATGAAATACCTAAACTTCCATGATTTCCAGTTCGGAAAGAGCATTACATTGATGTGGCTCAGCTTGAGGGGCAAGATAAGAATGACTTATGGTGCAAGTATCTTGCCCTTTTTGACAATGAGACCTTGGATGTGTACCCCATTAAGGCATCTACACCCACTGCAACTTCCTACTACTATGCTGTTAAAGAAATGTTAAAGCTGTTTTTTTAGCATGTTCACTATGTAGATTAAGGGGGAAGAGAACTTCTTGTTGAAGAACCTTTCCCATACAGAATAGATCAATAATAAATACTTCACTGATTTTAAAGCCAGTACTCAAATCCACAAGTGCGAACTTTAAAGACCTACTTAAGACCAGGGTACTAGGGTGGAGATCTCCCTACTGTAAATTACGGTGGAAAGTAAAAAATAGAAAGATAGATGGATATCAAATTTGGAAAAAGTGGAAAATATTTATGTTAAATACTAATGAGAAATTATTTTGTATATTTTATTTTAAATGTAGATCGAAAGCATAAACAATAGTAAAGCTCTAGTAACTTAATTTCTAATAAAAAATGTGAATAATTTAAATATTCAATTATTATTTCTCAATTTTTTAAATTAAAATGCTACCCTGAAGTAAAAAGAAAAGACAAAACAATAATAAAAGTGGTATATAGAATAAATTCTAAGTAATGTCATCACTTTATAAATGCCATGTTACACTAATTTTATGTTACATTATTTAAATTGTTAAAATATAAATAAAATGTAACTTAAAATCGAACACCACAGAAAATAATAATAAATTAAGCCATACTTCCGTTGGTTTCTGTTGGAGGGTGTTGCAGTACCAGTCATTGCCCATTTGTGTTGCTGGACTTGTTCTGCTCTGAGTTGGAGTAATGTACTACCGTTTTGGGTCCCTATTTGGCTGTATTAACTTTAGAATGGCAGTTTGGGACTAGCAATAGATAGCTGGATGTGTGTGGGTAATCACAACTCCTTAACCCTTTCCTTTTTATAGTAAGTACACCCCATTATCCAGCCTTTTCCCTACGTTTCTCTGCATTTACTAATATATATATATATATATATGACCTGTGCAGTTAGGCAAAGATCTTCGCACAGAAGATAGGAGAGGCAGAAGCTCAGTATCTAGGTTTGTGAAACCATTTTGTAAAATATTTGTAGAACTACAAAATGCAGTTTATGAACCGGCCCATATGTTTTCTCCTCTTTTATCTGAAATATTAGATTTTTCATCTACTTACATTGCTTAAATTCTCAGTATAAACTAACCTGCATGAGTATACAATGTGAGATTTGTATCTTCTGTACTTATGTATAGCGTTTCGCTGCCTTCGGGTGCATAGATCCTATTTTCTTAAGTATTCAACTAATATCACATTTTCAAACCAGGTAGCTTTAAAAGAAAGGTTTGATTAAACGACGACTCAGTGCACTGTGACTACTAATCGGTGACTTGCTTTAATTGGTAAAAGGTGGGAAGCAAGAATCAAGGCTGTTGAATTGGGACATCTAAATACGTATTTCTTTTTCAGTTTTACTAAAGTCCAGGCACAGTTTACTTAGAACAATTAATTATAGACATTAGGATTTGTTTGATAATGGAAGTCGGGGGTGGGGGTGATAGTTCCAGTTATTTGTATTAATTACAAAAACAAATTTTTAAGCTGATCGCCTGAATAATAATTTTTAACAATTTTTTTTATTGATTTTTCAATATAACCTAACCTAAGTCATAAACATGCACATCAAAATTCTAAAAACGTGGTATGTGTTCCCGATGTGGTCCGTGACTATATTACAACATGCTTAGTCCGACAGGATTACCTCGCCCTAGGTTACAAACTAGTAAATAGAACAAGAATTGTCCTTGTTTAATTTTTTTTATTGTTTAAGATGGCCGACAGGTGAGGATCACTGGTCTGGAGCTCTCGGCCAGGGATTGCTTTTTTGGCTTAAATCTGCAGATTTTTACCATCCTCCTGGGACCTTCTTACTTACCCGAGGTCCTCGTTGCTCTAATCTACCGCTTGTGGGCTTGAGATACTTGAAAAAAACAGGATTGATGCTTTCTCCCTTGAAGACTGAGCAATCCTGTCCAATGCCTGGTGGAGGTGCCCAGACAGCTGTTAAGGCGATTGGCTCCGGTTTCTCTCCGTGGCTGCCACCTACCCAGCGGGGGCACAGCTCTCCTTGCATCTCCGCTGCTGGTCTTCTTCCTCCCCGCCTTCCTACGAATCTTTGATGACCTTTGGTCGATGGAGCGAATGTCAGCGATGCTGATGCCTGGTGGATTTCTCCAGATGGCAGTTGATGAGCTGGGCTGAGGATCCCCCTTCATGACCATCACCCTGCCTCCGGACTGCTGCATAGGCACCCATGCTCGACTTCTGGGGCTGCTGCATGTACCTCCAAATCACTTTTCTTCCTACTAAGCAGTTTGTGAATACTGCGACGCTGCTAACCCTGTGTTCCCCGAAGGTCTTTTCCCAGATGATCCTAGTGAGTACGGCGGTAACCTGTTTGCCCGCTCTCTGGACCACTTGACTGCCTCCCCCTTCCGGGGCTGATGCTTGGCGCCCGAGTCACTTTTCCCTGACAAAGCAGCGGGTGAAGACCATGATGCTGTGGCCCCTGTTGTCCCAGCGTGTTTGCCCTGACGAGCCAAGTAAGTCCGGCGATGTTCCTGTCCTGCTCCCTCACTGCCCTGTGGCTGCCTCCCCCTTCCAATCCAGCTCCCAGGGTTTGCTCGAATTTGTTTCTTGGGATTTTTGTTGTATCAGTGTTTCCTCCATTTTGTGCCGGAGGTATTGTGGGACCGACTGGTTTCTGAGTTAGCCGCATGCTGCCAGTCTGCTTCTTGTGTCGCCAGCCTTACTCCTGCTTCTTCTTCGACCCCCTCCGGGACACCTACACCCTTTCGGCGGGGTGGGTGACTATGTGGCATCCGTTCTCCCCTTCCTTCGGGACTCTCTACAGTCCAGGTACTCTGGCACATGAGAGTCCGGCCCGGTTGGCTTTGAAATCCCTTACCCCAAATGGCCTCTGGGCTCTGTGACTTTGGACTTTTGATGGGTCCCCTGATATATTACCTTCTCCATTGCCGGGAGGCATGACTCTGACCCTTTTGCCAGCTTCTAGCTCATCTCCCCTCCCTCCCTGTTTTTATTATATTTGTTTCCCTGTGTAACCAATGTAATTAAGTTTAACTGTAACTGATGTGATAAGTTTATTTCTCGACTTCCATATAAAGCGCTCCGATACCTCCAGGTCTAGCCATCACTATATAAAACTCGTCAAATAAAATAAATAATAACATTTAGGTCCTAAACAGCCATATATGGAAACATAAGTAATTAAGAAGCAATTTATTCATTTGTCCGTCCTTAGAGTAAATCTCCCTTTAGTGTGCATGTTTAAGCGTATTGGGGCAGTGCCAGGTGTGTGCTGATCCAGAACTGCTCGTATTTAATATCAACAGCAAGTGAGAGCTCCCCCCTGAGGGAAAGTGGTTTGGTGGAATCACCAGATTTCTCAATGCAGTACTAGTTTTTATTTTTATTTTTTAGAACTTTATTTTCAAATTCTTAAGTTAGAGTCCCATTGCATTACAAACGGGAAACTTGCATATCAATCAGGTCTTATCTGCCAGGTACATACACGGGTATTGTCGTCATAGTGTTCTTACATCATGGTCTAAAACAATATCTGGATAAACCACCCTCCCTCCCTTCACCACCCGCCCGTCAACAACCCTCTCAGAATAAGGATCTCGGCTAATGACACTCCCATAAATGGCAATGAAACATTGCATGTGTAAACCCACTGAATCTTAAAGACAGGCCATGGCACAAAGAAGGGAACCAACCGCCTCTCAACCCACCCCTTCAGGAACCAACCCTGCCTCCACCTGTGAGTCAGAGGACTGTCTGGCCTTCTCAAAGTAGGACCCCCAAATGTCTTGTGGTCGTGACGTAGCCGGCATAAGGCCAGCGTATATTTCAGCGTTGGTGTTGCAGCGTTTCAGGCTCCCCAACCAGTCCTGCAGTTTAGAAAGAGATTTCCTGCCCCAATGTGATGCCACCTCCCGCATGGCTAATAACAGACCCAACAATGAGGTTCTGGACTATTTGTCTAATGTCCAGAGGTGTCAGGGAAACAACACCCAAAGACCCCTGAGTTCCTTCCTGTCTCGGTGCACAAATAAACAGACACGGGCTTCTCGATGGTGGCGTCAGAGACCAAGGTTTATTTACTGCAGGGATACAGAAGTCACAGGAACCACACAAAGGCAGATTCTAGGAGACTGTTCAAATTGTACAAAGTGGGTCGCTCCTTATATACATGGAAAATGACTTTAGGCAACATTGTTAAAATATCTTTCATGCCTAACCCGGTATCCCAAACAAACAATAAACATATACCAAACGATAATTATTTGCAAGTTTCCATTATTCGATCAAGTCTTCATGTCAGTTTTCTATTCATATATCGATCCGCCTCATCGTAAAAAATGTTTCCTCCCCATTGTAAAAGCCCAGAAGGAAAGGAGCAGAGCCAGGTGTAGAAGATAGAAAAGCAGGATAAGAAATGCTTGTGGGTCATAAAACGGGCACGGCTACTGTCTTTGGCCTCCTAATCGTGATCAGGCCAACGAACATGAGAACCAGTATAGCAGGACTGGCCTCAGGCAAGGGAGGCAGCTTCTGCCAAGTCACGCAGCATCAGCTTTCTTGAACTAAAGCCTACGTGTCCCTAACAAGGTGATTCAGCCGGGGTCAACGTTCGGCCATTGACTATGTGAGGGCAAGAAACAAGATGGACGCCGTATCTAAAATGGATGCCGTGTGTTTTCAACAGAATGCACTGTTTCTCAGTGAATCCGTGCTTGTAGCACAGCGAAAACACTGCCACATACTAAATGGATCATTTACGGTTCACTGGTACCAAAATCGTGTCAGTACTACGATACCGAAAACACAGGTTCGGATTGCTACAGAACCTCAGACCGTCCTTTTGCCCTTACATAGGCAATAACTCACTCTATGTCAGAGTCTATCTCTATAATTATCAAATCACTGATATGGTGTTGGAGCATCATTCTATCTCGTAACGTCTTTCCCAAAACAGGCGGCCTTCTTACGCATGTTGCAGCACAGAGGCCACATAAGGCAGTACCACACTGAACAATGAGACAGCATGAGAATAGGAACACCAACACAACACCAATGACCATCAGAACCTTCCATCCCCATGCAGATATCAGATTCCAAAGCCATCCCATCAGCGACCAATCACCTTTATCTACGTGAATAGAGTCAGCGATCTTGTGTAACTTAGAAATGGCCTCGTACACTGGAGCATTATTAGGAATAAAAACACAGCAACTCGATTGGATCATCTTACATACTCCACCTCGGTCTGCAAGTATTACGTCAAGAACCATACGGTTCTGCAACGTCATGAGGTGATCCGCCTGGAGCTCAGCTGTCAGGTTACTAAGGGCACTGGCAGTTTCAGCAACAGTGGATTCAACTACCCATGTTAGTTGACACAAGTTCCTACTATTGGCCATGGGCCCCCAGAACGGAAGGAAACCCTTGAAAAAGTCTCCTGCTTCTTGGCCAGCAGTATCTTCCTTGTCGAAGACACCTCACAACTCTAGTCTTGTGATAATCCGGTGCAGCAGTGTATGTCGGAGGTAACAGTCGGGCAATATAACATGAGCCTGAAAAGTCAGCAGGCAGCCATGTATATGGTCTGTCTTGGCAGACAAAATAGGTACCCTTAGCAGCTAAGAATGCAGGGGAAGACTGTGATGGAAAAACGTACGTTTCAGTACAGTCGCTCTTCCCTAGCCGAGCTCTCGGATTCCTCCCATTCCCTTGCAAACAGACTTGACCTTGGTGGGGTACGACCCAAATCGGAGTCGAGCTCTTGCGCTTGTTCTCTCCCAAACTAATGCCATACTCCGTAGCATTCCAACCCATATAAACTTGCAACTCATCCTTGGGAATAAACGGAGTGTTATTGACATCTCTAACCATGCCAGTAATTCCCTTTACCAATGCTCTATTGGCGGAGTTATACCTAGTGGAACGCGGAGTGCGCGGGGGATAGGTCTCAAGAGCATAAACGAACATGGTCTGAAATGCCCAAAATGATCCATTATAACTAAAGGGCAGAACCAGATAGGGGATACCCTTGTCCATGGTATGCGGTATCAGACCGCACACCCGGCAGTTCATTGTATTTACTACCAGTTGGTGTCGGTGCAAGAGCTGAATGAAAGTGTTATTTATAAACTCAGAGCGTCAAGCTTGCTCATGTGCAGGAAAAGGGTGGAAAGAATGAAGAGAAACAATAGTCGGAGAAACAGAAACATTGGGAGGTACTGTAGATGTAACAGGTGCAAAAATTAACTGGATAACGAAAACAATTCCGCCCACCAAAGTTATTAAAACAGTCAAAAATGTCAGAGCACATTGCATTATGAAACATTTGCTATGCAGAATTTGGTACAGTTTTGTCTTGCGAGTATTGATAACGTTAACTCGTCGCAGTTCAGGAAGCTCCATCTTCTACAACCGTTCGCAATCGGATGATTTGTACCTGTTAAAAAATGCCTCTGTCTACCCTGGGAGTTCCCAAAATAAACAGAAGAAACCGACCTTGTGTCTGGCCCCCTGCAAGTTAAAACTAGGCACAAGTTGCGACCCTACGGCAACCCAGATGGCAAGGTTAAGAGAAACAAAACAAAAAATGAATGAGCAAAACTTCCTGACTGAAAAAAAAATGGTAAGATCGATCGATTTTCAAATAGAAAAGTACTTATGCAATGTTATTGGTTCATAAAATGAGAACGCAAGTTGTAACGGAATTTTTCAGGTTGTGTCTGATCTCGAAACAACGGATCTGAAGATGCGGCAATGTTCAAATCCACAGGTGGCAAATGTTCACTTTGTACAATGCTCTGTTCAGGGTTCAAAGAGACAGTTCCTGGTGCAGTGTCAGAGTTCTGTGTTTCAGTTGGTCTGTCCATTATATATACTCTGCATCGCTGAAAGGGACAAGCCTAGGAACAGGTTCTGTCTCGGAAACACCTGTCTAACCCAACTGTCATAGGGGAGTGGGAGAGGCACACGCTTCGTATGGGTAGCGTGCACCCATACGCCGGCTAGGCGTACAGCAGTTCTTGTGGCCAGGAGCACTTGAAAAGGACCAACAAATCTCGGCTGAAGGTTTCGGGTTCGTACCAAATTCCTTACGAGGACAAAGTCCCCGGGTTTCAGTGCGTGTCCTGGACCCTCTGGCGGCTTAGCAAGGATTCAAATACCTGTTGATGAATAAGACTCAATTTAGCAGTCAGGTCAAAAAGGTAATCAATCAACATTGGATATTCGATCTGTTTGAATTCCTTGGGCCTAGGAACTCCCCAAACATTAGCAGGGCGACCAAACACAATCTCATATGGGCTAAGCCCTACTCGAGAGTGTACAGTCACTCTGGTAGACAGTAAGGCCAAAGGCAGTGCGTCTGGCCAAGATAAACCAGTGGAAGCTTGGATTTTAGCAAGTTTCAGCTTCAAGGTACCATTGTACCCCTCAACCAAACCTGCTGACTGTGGATGATTCGCACTGTGGAATTTTTGCTTAATTCCCAAACCTACACACACACACACTTTGCATAACTTTCCCTAGGAACTCACTTCCATTGTCCGACCATGCAATCCGTGGCATGCCGTACCTAGGGAAATACTCTTTGAGGAGGATTTTGGCAGTGGACAGGGCAGTGTTATACTTTAATGGATAAGCTTCAATCCTTCTCGAAAATGCACAGACTACCACTAGGACATATTTGAGGTTGTTACACCTGTCCATGTGGATAAAATCTAACTGAATCACTTCAAAGGGACAAGAAGGGGGAGCAAAGTGACCAGCTGGGGTTGGGGTTCCCATACCAGGATTATGCATCAGGCATACCATGCAATTTTTCACCACTCTCTCCGCACACTTAGCAATTCCATCATTCTTCCTTACGGGAGCTAACATCTTACTGATGCCTTTCGTACTGATGTGCGCTATTCCATGAGCCATCGTAACCACCGCAAGTACGTACGTATCGGGCAACATCCATCGCTGATGCTCTGACAAATCAATCCAGCATCCATTCGAATCCAATTTACCCATTTTCTCCTTCCATGCATTCTTCTCACTTTCAGTGGCTTCATTCTGGATTGCCTTTACACTTTCAATCGTATTCTCGCACATCCCTGATTCAGCAATCCATCTTGCAGACATTGCAACATACATTCGACTCATCATATTCTTGGCCGTCTCCTTAGCGACCTCATCTGCGAACGCATTCCCACGACCAACGTCATCCGTAACCTTTCGATGGGCACTGCATTTCACAATCGCAACTTCCTTCGGTAAGGTCAGAGATTCCAACAGGTCATTGACTAATTGTCCATGTTGGATCTTAGTCCCATGCGACGTAAAGAAACCGCTGTCTGTCCACAAACGACCAAAACTGTGTGCTACACCGAAAGCATATTGACTATCAGTAAACACATTCACTCTCTTTCCCTCAGCTAAAACACACGCTCTCGTCAATGCAATTAATTCTGCAGCTTGGGCAGAATTCTGACTCACTCTTGCAGTCTCAACAATCGTGCTCAAAGTCGTAACTGCGTACGCACTAGTCACATCACCATTCTGGAGTTTAAAACAAGATCCGTCCACATACAAAATACCATTTGGGTCTAGTAATGGAGTATCTTTTAAATCAATCCGTCCTTTTGTCTCTTCCTCAGTTCTGAAACAACAATCATGGGGTTCCAAATCACTCGACTCCTGAGTAGTCGGCAACAGTGTTGCTGGATTCAATATGCTGCATCTCTTAATCTGAATGTGACTTGCCAAAAGCGTCAGCTCATAGCCTGATAGTCTAGCACTGGTGAGGTGCTGAGTTTTTGTTCGATTCATGAGTGTATCCACGGCATGTGGAACCATGACTACTAACATATTGTTCATGACCAATCCAGCAGACTGTCGAATAGACACTGCAGCTGTAGCTCTCAAACAACTTGGCAACGCTCTGGATACCGGATCTAATGTTGATGAGAAATACGCACAAGGTCGTTGCTTGTCACCGAATTGTTGCGTCAAAACACTCCACGCGCAACCCTCTCTTTCGTGGACATATAGTGTCTTACTGTAGTCGGGAGTACCCAACACAGGAGCTGAACACAACGCATCACGCAAATCGAAGAAACTCTGCTGACATTCATCAGACCATGGCAAAGGACTCGGAACACCTTTTCCGGTCAGAGCCACCAATGGTTTTGCCATAAGAGGAAAAATTTGGGATCCATTGTCTGCAATATGACGTAATACCCCAAAACGCATGCACTTCTCTCTGTGTGCTTGGTACCGTCATCTGCGAAATTGCTTTAATTCTCTCTGGGGTCAACCTTCTTCCCTCCTTTGACAAAAGATGACCTAAATAGGTCACTTCTTGGCAACAATATTGCAGTTTAGAAGGTGACACCTTGTGATGCAAGTTTGATAAATGATGCAGCAAAGAAATTGTAGCTGTTTTGCAAGTTTCCTCGTCATCAGCAGCCACTAAGAGATCGTCTACATATTGGATGAGAGCAGCACCAGGAGGAAGCACAAAAGTATCTAAATGACTTTTTAATGCTAGGCTGTAAATCGAAGGGCTCTCACAATTGCCTTGTGGAGCGCGCTTGAATCTAAAACTACGACCACCTAAGGAGAAACCAAAAATATCCCTACTTTCTTCGGCTATCGGAATGCTGAAGAAGGCATTCTTCAAGTCAATCACTGAAAACCATGTAGCTGAGGCAGGGATCAATGTCAGTAATGCAGTGATATCCGGGACCACGGGAAATTGCGGAACCACAATTTTATTAACCTCTCTAAGGTCAATCACAAATCTGTAGACTGGAGGTTTGGAAGGATCAGTGCGTTTCAAAATCGGCAAAACAGGACTGTTGCATATATTTCCTCTAGTTTCTTCTATCACATCTTTCTGTATCAAATCCTGTATGATCAGTAAAAGTGCACGTTCACCTTCATTTGAAATCCGATACTGTGGGATTCGTGGAAATCTAACATTCGCCTTCAAACTCACCACATAAGGAGGAATTTCCAAAAGACCTACATCATTAGGACCAGTTGCCCAAAGAGTATCAGCGAGAGAACGGAGCTCCGGTGGGAGCTTATCCATGGACAAATACATTGGAGAGATCACTCTTACCCAACGTGAGCTGTACTCCTGAAGGAGAGCAGTACAATGTCGCATGCAGGCGTTTTAACAGATCTAGACCAAGCATATTCTCATTACAACCAGTCGTTAGAATAAGGGGTGCTTCTAGATGACATGGTCCAACAGAAATGGACACAGGACCAGAAACAGGGTTGTGAACAGGGGCGCCTGAGAATCCTACCGAAATGTTTGTTAAGCCAGACAAAGATGCGCCAGGGAGTTTCGCATGCATAATTGAACTTTTAGCCGCACCAGTATCCAACAGAAACGGTTCAATCACACCTGATGTAGCTACTGCGACATAAGGTCCACTCTGATCGACTGGAACTGATACTACTCCCTCGCTTTGCCTATGGCTGTCCTAGTACTCACTTTGCTGAACTTCTCCATTACCCTCATCATAATCTTCAACATGGTATTGTTGAGATCTACCCGATGGCACATTCTGCTGATCAAAATAATTAGAGGAACGATCAGTCTGTGGAGGCACAGCACCGCGTCCTCTGCCTCTAGGAGCTTGCCTAAAACTACCACGGCCACTCGGAGCTGGGACACCACTAGTTTGTGGATGCAGAACTGGACACTCATTCTTATAATGACCCTCCTTTTTACAATAGGCACACTGATTCCATGCTAACTGTTGCCGTGGAATACCATAATCAAACCTTTGGGACATTCCTTGCTGGAACTGTGGCTGTTGCTGAAACTGGGGTCGCTGCTGTGAATCTGACTGATTCGAGCGAGGCGGATAGGCCTGTTTCAAAAGAACTTTAGTTTTCAAGTCTTTCATCTTCTTCTCTGACTTTTCCTTCTCTTCTCTTATTTTTCTCTATTTTCGTAATACTGAGCAGTTGCAAGTATCTGTGCTGTCGTCGATACCGCCCATGCACTCTCAGAATCCTTCAACTTATTACTTAATTCAGGCAATAAATTGAACACAAACTTATCGACAAACAATCTCTGGCCTCCCTCAGTACTCCTATCTTGACCACTATGGTCCTTCTTTTGCTTGCATGCTGATAATTTATCCCAGTTGACACGTAACGCTGGCATCAGAGTTTTCATCAAATCGATTATTCTGCCAGGCAAAGCAGCAATCAGGGGCTCAGGTTTAGCACCACCAATTTGTTGTGCATCTGCCGCTACAATAGCTGGCCAATCACCTTCTAAGGCAACTTGATGATCCTCATGGCGAATTTTGGCCCAAATAGGCTGTGGTACTACATTGCCAAATAGCATCTCAATGTCTGCAAAATTCATGACACAAGCTTGAACTGTCTGGGTCAACTCTTTATAATAGCCAGCAGTATTCTTACGCGGGTCTGGCAATGCCTGTTTTACTTCTAAAACTTCAGCCCATTTCCACGGAATGTGTATCCACACTCTCTGAAACTGTGCTGGGGTAGCTTGAATACCCAGATTCGCATTAGCTTGAACTGCTTTGCGCCATATTGGCGGAACTTCCCTCATCGGATACTGACCTCGCTTCTTCCTAGTAATCGGAGTCCCTTGATGATCGAAGAGGAGAATCAGACCTGTATGCTAAAATCAGTTCTATCGCTTCCTTTACGTCCGGACCTACTATCATTCCTGCAGCGAACCTTCGCTGAGTATGTATCAAATCAGCGGGAACTGAATCCAAGTCATCATCATCCCATTCCTCACGCAAAAGGGAACACATCACATCAAATACGTATCGCTGAGTTGGTTCATTCCATTGCATAAACGTATCCAACACTCTTTGTGCATCATATTTCACAGTTTTCGAAACCCACCTAAGAGCTGTCGAATCTAGCATTTCTCGTTCCTGGGGACCAGGAAGCTGACTACGTCTCTGTGTAGAGTCAGAAACGGGGGTCTTAATTAAAGACCTGTTAAAAGGAGTTAAAATATTAGTCAGTTATTTTCCGACAAACAGAAAGCGGAGTCAGAATGTTTAGAGGTCAGGGACAAGGAAGCTGGAGCAGATTAAATTGTAAGGGTAGGAGTAGTAGGCAAAGCAGTTTGCGAAAGGACAGCCACAGGCGGAATAGGCAACCCAGGAAGAGGGGGTGCCGGAGGAACATTAACCACAGGAAGGACAGGAGCTTGGATCAAAAGAGGAGGAACAACTATTCCAGGCTGACCCACAGCCGATTGTACAACAGGTGGCAACTGAGGTGCCGTAACACCCTGTGCATACGGTGGAGGTGATCTCAAAAGATAAGACAACAGGGGATCCTTTTCAGGGTCCTCTACTGGCTTAGCAGGACACGATGGCAAGGCAGGGTAGCACTTGTCAATCGCCAGATTATGCTCTCTATTCGCTACCTCTATCGCTTTTTCAGTTTCGTTGACATGCAACTGCCTAGCAGACTGCATTAAAGTCAACTCTTTCTCTTTCTGTTCCTTTTTTATTTTTCTTATTTCTCTCTGTCTGGCTTCCTTACGCCAAAAACGGAAAGAATCAAAAATTGCCGGCCGGGCTTTCTTCTTAAATAATTTCACTTCCAGATTATCTAGAATTTCAGTTTCGAAACTACCATGTGGTGGCCAACTAAGGACACCATCTTTCCTGGTGTATCGGACCCACACTTCATTATAAGTGATAGGACCCACACCATGTTTACAGTAGAGCTCATACGTTGGAGTTCCAATCGGAGGAACCGGAGACGAGTCCTCCAACCGGTAATCCCTGTTGCAACTTAACCAGGACAGGAAACAATTACTACGGCTAGCCATTGCAAACTAAGGACAAAATTCTAACCAAATGCACAAAGAACTTAGGCCTACCACGAGTATCCAAATGAACCAATACCAAAAACCAAAGATTATCTTGACAAGAGCAACCGGTGATAATCTACAAATCCAAAACAAGCGTATCCAGAAAACAAAAGGATTATCCGTACAAGAGCAACCAATGATAAATCCTTACAAGAGCAACCAGGAGCAACCAAGAGCAACCAAACTGGGTGTAACCCACTTAATACTTAACTGAAATGTCAAAGACGTCACCAAGGAGAACCCGTCTACGTCTCGCTGTACTAAGGTCTGCACCTCAGGTCCAAGACAGGGCGACAGTCAGGGCAGCGGTCCTCTGTAGCCGTCTGGAAACGGGAACCCTCGTGGAAGAGATCGTCGGGCCACTTTTACGACATTCAGGGATCGATGAAGCGGGGTACCTCCCTCCGGAATCTTCACACGAAGCTCCTCGAAATCTTCAGGCTTTGGACCGGTACCAGTTGACGTCGCCCCACGTTGGGCGTCAAATGAGGTTCTGGACTATTTGTCTAATGTCCAGAGGTGTCAGGGAAACAACACCCAAAGACCCCTGAGTTCCTTCCTGTCTCGGTGCACAAATAAACAGAGACACAGGCTTCTCGATGGTTGCGTCAGAGACCAAGGTTTATTTACTGCAGGGATACAGAAGTCACAGGAACCACACACAGGCAGATTCTTGGAGACTGTTCAAATTGTACAAAGTGGGTTGCTCCTTATATACATGGAAAATGACTTTAGGCAACATTGTTAAAATATCTTTCATGCCTAACCCGGTATCCCAAACAAACAATAAACATATACCAAACGATATTTATTTGCAAGTTTCCAGTATTCGATCAAGTCTTCATGTCAGTTTTCTATTCATAGATCGATCCGCCTCATCGTAAAAAATGTTTCCTCCCCATAGTAAAAGCCCAGAAGGAAAGGAGCAGAGCCAGGTGTAGAAGATAGAAAAGCAGGATAAGAAATGCTTGTGGGTCATAAAACGGGCACGGCTACTGTCTTCGGCCTCCTAATCATGATCAGGCCAACGAACACGAGAACCAGTATAGCAGGACTGGCCTCAGGCAAGGGAGGCAGCTTCCACCAAGTCACGCAGCATCAGCTTTCATGAATTAAAGCCTACGTGTCCCTAACAAGGTGATTCAGCCGGGGTCAACGTTCGTCCATTGACTATGTGAGGGCAAGAAACAAGATGGACGCCGTATCTAAAATGGATGCCGTGTGTTTTCAACAGAATGCCCTGTTTCTCAGTGAATCCGTGCTTGTAGCACAGCGAAAACACTGCCACATACTAAATGGATCATTTACGGTTCACTGGTACCAAAATCATGTCAGTACTACGATACCGAAAACACAGGTTCAGATCGCTACAGAACCTCAACGATGCAAGCTGTATAAAATCAGCATATGGTGCATTGCATTTCAAGCAAGTGTGCGGGCGTTCAGCGTCTATCCTGTGTGCCAATGCTGGGGTAAAGTAAGTGCGATGGAGGAATTTAAAATGTAACAGCTTATGACGGCTATTAAGTGAAGTGCTCTTGGTGGCTTCACAGCATTTGGCCCACTGCTAGTCTGTAATAGTGCACCCAGTGTCCGCTTCCCAGACCTGTCTAAGGCTGGCATCGTCCAACGGCAACAATTCGGCACAGGTCCTATACATTTTAGAAATGAGGTGTGCGCAGTCGGGACTCTCCAATACCAGTGCAAGTAGGGGAAGGAATCCGGCTCAACCGGGTATGAGGGAAAGGAAGCGCGCAGTGCAGACTTCATGCTGCTCAGTAGGAATCTTGTCATGAAGCTATAATCGGTGAACCTAGCGTCTTCATCTAACGAGAACACATGTCCCTCTGGGAATAGATCACCCACCTTTGTAATGTCTAGTGTAGTCAATGTATTCTGCACTAGTCTCTCCCCCGTAATTGGGAACCATCTGGCGTTGGGTAAGGGCAAAGCAGAGCAGTAGAGATATGGGGCACCCGTACGTGTTTTCAGCTTTTTGCACGCCCAAGCCGTTGTGGACACTGTTAGTTTGTCACGTGGCAGACCCGTGGGAAGTACCGCGCATAATTTGTATGGGAGTACCAGGTCTGCCTCTGGTCTTGGAAAGGGAATGCGTGCGTCAGGGTGGAACCAAGCGAACGCGTAATGACACTGCGCAACCAAGTAATAGAGATGGAAGTCCGGCGCGTTGAACCCACCCCTGTCGTATGGCAAAGTCATTGTAGTCCAGCGAACGCGCGGCCTCCTCCCACCCCACACCAGTCTGGTCAGAAGTGACTGCAAGGTGCTAAAGAATCCTTTCGATAGGGGGATCAGAATGTTATTAAAAGGGTATAAACATTTGGGGAGCACTACCATTTTCAAAATGGCAACTCGATCAGCCAACGACAAAGGCAACCGTAGCCATCGTTCAACCCGTTCTTCCAATTTCTGAAAAGTTTGCCCATAATTCAGACTAATGATCTGAGTGGTGTCCAGGTGCAAATGTATGCCAAGATACTTTACCAAATCCTGGCACTACTCTAGAGAGAACTCCCATTCCCATTGGGTAGTGCTTGTTGTAAGCGGAAATATAATTGATGTGTGCCAATTCATGGTTAGCCCCGAATATCGGCCGAAGCGAATGATTTCCCAGGTAAGCGGGGACAGGTTGATGTGCGGCTCTCGGATGTGAAGAATAGTGTCGTCTGCGTATAAAGAAGCAAGTAAGGGACCTATCTCAAACTGTAGTCCCCTATGTAAATGGCGTTCCTGTAGATGTCTGACCAGTCGGTCCATGGATAGGATGAACAACAGCGGGGAGAGGGGGCAGCCCTGTCTGGTCCCGCGATTCAGCCTAAACGTTCAGGCAAAGTCGCGCTGATGGCTGACTATATAACAAGGATACCGTAGAGATAAAGCCATAAGGCCGGCCCATGCATTGCATCACCTCCACTAAAAAAGGCCACTCCAAGGAGTCAATCGCCTTCTCTGCGTCTAAGAGCACCGCAGCAGTCGGGACCTCGGGCTGTATTCTGTGCACTACGGCAAACCATGTGCGGAGATTCAGGGACGTAGAGCACCGGGGAACGAGACCAGGCTGCATCGGAGAAATAATATACTCCATTAGTTGTGAAAGCTTATTGGCCAGTACTTTGGCTAAGATTTTGTAGTCCAGGTTCATCAGCGACAGTGGTCGATATGAACTGCACTGTTTGTGGTCCTTGCCTGGTTTCGGCAGGAGTATGATTACTGCCTCCAGCAACGTGGGGGGGAGAATCTGCTTCTCCAGTGCCTCAGCATAAACCTCGATTAATTGAGGGGCTAATATGTCCTTGAATTCCTTATAAATGTCTCCAGTGAAGCCATCCAGCCCCGGGGCAGAGGAACCACATAATGTGTCTATGGATAATTGTACATCTGTGACTGAAATTGGTTCCATAAAATCAAACACATACTTCTCCAGGAACACCAGCCTGACCTCATCTAGATAGGCGGTCTGGACAGCTCGATCAGAGTCAGCCCGCGAGGCGTATAGCGTGGTGTAATAGTCCAAGAACTCATCCCGAATAGACAAGGTGTTTGATAGCGTGTCCCTGGATGCCGCATGTATTTCAGTAATGTAGGACTTGCTGTAAGGGGGTCTCAGCATTTGTGCCAGCACTGTACAAGGACGTACGCCCTTGCCATACCTGCGCGCTGTCTGGTATTTTCTCATGTACAGTATCTCTCGGTCTGCCATGTCTCTATATTCCGTCAGTAGAGCGAGTCTTTTTGCATGGTCTTTCGGAATATGGGGAGGAGAGACTGGCGAATAGCCTGGAAATATCTTGTTTAATGCGGGTCAGCGTGTTGCGGAGATCTCGGAGCACTCCAGACTGTTTAGATATGCACCCCCCCCCCCCTCCACCCCCCCAATGACAGCTTTGAAACCCTCCCAAAGAACAGCTGCTGTGTCCACCGAGCCGGTGTTTATCTCAAAATAATCCTCTATTGCCTCACATACCTCTGCCTTAAACACTTCATCTAGGAGAGCTCTACTGGGGAACCTCCACTGCCTTTCATATCCTTCTGGGCGTGGGATCAGTAGACACAGGGTCACAGGGGAGTGGTCCGAATATGTGCTGGGAGGGTGTCGAGGGAACTGAACCAGTCCACTACACAAGGAGAAATGAGCCAGTAATCTATCCGTGACCATGTGCTGTGGGGGCCAGCTGGTGAGTGTGGGGTTGCGCTGTCGCCAGATGTCTTAACAGTGAGTAGCTTGCGCTGAGCGCCTTAAGGGCCCTCCTTGCTTGAGGTTTAGCGTCTGGGGCGTTAGAGGAACTATCCAGCGTAGGGTTTAATAATAAATTGAGGTCCCATCCCCCCTAGCAGCACCACCTGTGGGTTATGTTTTGAAATCCGAGCATCCAGGTCATGAAAAAAGTCTGGGTCATCCACGTTTGGGGCATACACATTCACCAGGGTGACTTTATGGCCATACAGGGATCCTGTGGCCAACACAAATCTACCCGCCGGGTTACTTGTGACGTCAGTAACAGTGAACGGTGTTCTTATGTGAATCAATATAGCAGTGCCTCTAGCATATTTACTATAATTGGCAAAATATATATGTGTGCCCCAGCTGGTGGCAAAATGAGCAGAGTCAGTTGGGGGGGTAAGTGCATATCCTGCAGGTATATTATGTCGACATTGTGTCGTAGAAGGTAATGAATCACCTGGCGTTGATTTCGAGTATTGTTAAGGCCTCGGATATTCCAAGTCATCACGGTAAGGGAGGAAGGCCCCTGTACATTACCCAGTCGAGACATCTAGAATGCGGAAGAACATAGTCCTGTCATAACTGTAATGCATCAACAAACTAGCAAGCAATGCGAAAATAGTGCGTAAGATGGAACCTATGTGGTTTACAACTTTCCCAAAGCCCCCCACCCAGCCACCTTTCTGCCCTAAGGTGGCCCACCCTTGTCACAATAGCCCGCTCTGCGATCATAACGATCACCGCTCAACTGGATTTGGTCCAATAAGTGGGCCACGAAAGATAAGAAACCAACCGTGCGGATACACCAAAAGGGGGGTGGCAGCCCAAGATCTAGCCGGCCATTGTAGAATCAATATGGAACATCTAATTAAAAATCACAATTTCTCAATTAAACAATGGAAATCACATAAGAGTATGCAATCCCCCCCCCCCCCCCACTCGGTACCAGTGTTCGACAACAGGTCCGTGTAGTAAATGTCCTCTCCACTGTTCTCCTCTGGACAGACTGTACTATGATGATGACTTTCCTGTGGTGTACCCTACTTAGGGGTGGTTGTGATTTTTAAGGGTTAGTACCCTATTTTTGGTGGAGCTTGTTAAGCATCGTTTCTTTTTGACACACTGCTTCTGTCAGTCTACCTGCCTTAGATTCGTGCCCAAGGATTTCATGTTGGTGGGACTTTGTGAGGAGTTTTATCACTTTTTCCTCTGTCAGCATGTTTTTGTCAGGGGAGCTTGTTTAGTGTCTGTGTCTACGCTCGCCTTTGTTTATCAGGGTTTTTACCCTCTGGTGTTCCCTTGTGTGAGCGTGACCACCTTTCTTTGCTACTTTGGTTCTCTTTCATCTAAACCATGCTTTTACCCTAAGGGAAGGGGATGTGGCATATAGTAGCTTTTAGTTTTTGTTTGTTTAACATCTAGCATGTTATTTTATTCCTGTTCATGCTAATGATTTCTCTTGCAGTACTTGTTACTTTTAAAGTACTTTGCCGATTGTTTCTTTATTCTGTTCTCACTCCATAAGGGAAGAGGATGTGTAGTAAATGTCCTCTTCACTGTTCTCCTCTGGACAGACTGTACTATGATGTCTGTGACATCATAGAATGCCTGGGTGTCCCTCTGGCTCACTGTGCCTCTCTATAACTTACTGTGGCAGTTGGTCATCTCAGGCTGAGCTGCTAACAGCTGGCTCCTGGTGCGGTCTTACTTCTGTACCTAATATCTTGGAAGGAACTTACAATAAAGGAACTTAACTCTACAGTGGACTCTGCATCTTCCTTTAATACAGTCCGCGCTGGCAACAGAGCCACTATGATGTGGGGAAGCAAGTGCACTCCCCGTCGAGTTTTGTGTGCTACGTAGCTTGTGCGTGCGGCAACATTCCTGAGCCTCCGTAGGGGTGTTGAATATCTTTGATCTGCCACCCACGTCCACCTTTAATCTCGCCGGGTTCAGCATGCCGTATTTGAGTCCAAGATTTCGCAGCGTAGCCTTGACCCCAGGAATTTACGTCTTGCCTCCTGCACTATTGGAGTGAAGTCTGCGAAGAATGGTAGTTTGGACCCCTGCCATTCAATTGTTCCTCGCTCCCGCGTCATTCTGAGCGCTGTGTCACGATCCCTGAAATTTAAGAGGCGCGCTATGATGGGTCGGGGGGGGAAGGCCCGGATTAGGCCGAGGGCCCAAGGGCCTGTGAGCTCGCTCCAAAACAAAGCTAGGTGTGAATGCTTCGCTACCAAACAAATCTACAAGCAGCTTCTCCACGAAGAGGTCCAGTCGGCCAGTGGATGCCGTCTCTGGAACCCCCACTATGCGAATGTTGTTGTGACGTCCACGCTCCTCCAAATCCTCGTTTTTTATAGCCACCTCCTTGAGTAGATGCTCCGCCCTCTCCAACTCTTTCAGTGATTGTGCTGCCCCATCTTCCTGGTTGGACACTCGTGCCTCCGCCACATCCAGACGCCTATCGTGGCCCCGTACCTTGGCGCCCAATGCTGCGATTGTCTGGTCTAGGCAGTCAAAGTGGGAGTCTAAAGCCTTAAAACCAGCCTTCATTTCCAGTAACAAGGATGCAACTGATATCTCGGGAGCCTCAGGCGGTGCCGCGGCCGCACCCTTTTCAGCCATGTTTACACTTGATGTTGTGCTGTCGCCCATCGGTTCAAAAGGCAGGGTATGCTGTTTGGGGTCTTTGCGTCCCATACCGTGGATGTAGAGTGGCGGAATGCGAAAGGGGGGGGGGGGGCAGGAGCGAGGCAGTGATGTTTGGCACCTGGCTCCCAATGACAATACTTATCTGAGCAGCTTTCAAGCACCACAGCCCAAAGGATCAGAGCGCAGCCAGGGCAGAGCCTGTTTATTGATGTAGTGTCCCAAATAATACCAAGTCTAAAGCAACTCACTGCTCCCAGATGGATTGGAGGTTGTTACTTCACGAGAGGATTTCACAGGGCAGGCGGGATGCAGCAGAGGAAGCCTCTTAGCTGGTGGTGGAGCTGCACACTATTAGAGGCCTCCGGTTATTATCACAGGCAAGATTACAGCGAGCAGTCACTGCCGGAGGGGCCAGCTGGTTCTCCGAGTCAGTGCGAGCCGCGCACACCCTCCAGGCGTCCCCGGGAGCTCCCGCATTAAAATTAGGACGATGTCGGGCGGCCGTCGCGTGCACTCCCGCGGCCGCACCAGGCCGCCACAGTGCCAGGTCAGCGCCCGACCCCCAGAATGCGAGGCCTGAGGGCCCTATCTCCACACAGCCACAGGGCGCTAAATCAACGGGGGGCGGTCGGCCAACCCGGCCATCGCGGACATCCAGGGAACAGCAGAGGGGAAGCGCCCGACTCACTGGTTCTGCAGAGCAGTGGTCTAGTGGAGAGCCCAGGTCCCGCCGGGAGGAGCCGCACCCCGCGCCCGGGGCTGACGGTCACCACAGGGCCGTTCCGGCCCACAGCATCTCCGGCACGGCAGATCTCAGCCGCTGTAGCGCGTCAGCATCAACCCTCAGGTTGCTGCCTGCCTCATCGCCCCTGCCATCAGGTACGCCAGTGTAAGGGGGCGGATGGTGGAATTAGATGGGGGAAATTGTGTATTTAGGCCGGCTATGCCCCGGAGCTAGACTCGCTGGCGGCCATCATCGCTGCCAGCTCGGCCACGCCCCCTACCCCCCCCCCCCCCCCCCCCCCCCCCCCCTCTACTCCTCCCCAATGCAGTACTAGTTAATGCCCTGGCCGTGGTTTCCCTCAATCAGGTATGTCTTCTTTGAATTCTTGCAGTTCATGTAGACTTGTCCAATTCCACCGCCATGGGGACCTTGCCCAGGCCTCTGGTCTCCTTCCACCGGAGGGCTACAGAGTCAGTCCTACCCCCCACTTAAGTATTCCTGCGCACCACTGTTTTAATCTAGGTAGTGTATTGGCCTTCCATTGCATAGCAGTGGATCTCCAGGCTATGAACAGTGCCAAATCGATAAAGCGGCTGGTAGCGCTCCCCTGATTGCCAGAATAATAAACTTGTATTTTGCTTTTTTTATTTTTTAAACCAATCCTGTGATTTTATTAATTTTTTTTGTCTTTTGTTTCTCCACTTGTACAGGGGCACATGAGCTTGAACAGATGCAGCTTATTCTTGAATCAATTCCTGTTGTTCATGAAGAAGATCGTCAGGAGCTTCTCAGTGTAATTCCAGTTTACATAAAAAATGACATGTCTGAGCCACACACGCCTTTAATGCAGCTGCTTCCTGGAATCAGTCCTGAAGGTATCTTAATATTTAATGGAAACATTCTAATCATTGTGAATGTTTTGTAAACCTTTGAGGTTAATCCCTCTAGGAAGGTGTTGCAAATGAATGATGTTTTTCAAATCCAATAGTGATGGGTTAGTTTACACTTCTTAGTCTATTGTGATTACTGTTTTTTGTCTAATTCCATCCATGCATTCAGTGTTGTGTAAAACATCTTCAAATAACTAAGATTGCCAATGAAGTGTTGGGTATTAATTTAAATTGATGAAACTTTATCATTGGGAATGTTGCACTAATGAATCTGGCAGAAAGGTTTTTCTGTGCTAAATTCCAGTGCCTGTTCCATATCTGGCACTCCCAATACGAACGTACGAGATGTACTCCTCAGAATTGGAAGGCTGACCGAAGGGGAACTGGGTGTCTGTTCTTATTCTGACATTTGGAAGTGAGGATCTCTAGTGGGCGGCATGCTCCCTCTTCGGAGTACCTTCAAGCAGCTCCCAAGATAGCAATAGTGATTTGCCCATGCCTGTGTGTGCGCAGTTTGGGGAAGACGTCATTTATTACAACAAGGACCTAAGAGAGTTCATTGTATTCTGTGTGTTTTTTTGTTAATGTTTTGTTGTTTAATTTTTTTCATTAGGACTATTAACACTATCATCTCATGCAATTAAACCTAAACATACAATGTGAAGGAAATGTAACAACTTTGAACAACTACAGTTTCACATTCGGTTCTGTAGTCTCACTTAATAGACTTGCCATGACACACCTGCCACCTGGGATTCCTGTACCTATGACTCCCATTCAGCATGCTACTCCCACTATAAGCTGTGTCTAACATTGTCAAAGTGCTCCCACCATGCCCCCGAATATTAGCATATTTCTTAGGACAGTCCCTTACCTTATAGACAGATCCTTCTGCGAGGGCTCAGTAATCCATTCCCCTCTATGCAGGTCAGAAGCAAACCCTGCACCCCTCTCTCCCCACACCCTGCTTGCAGGTGCCCTTAGCCAGTACTTTCGCAGGGGTTAAATTCAGCAGCAAGTGATTCAAATAGTCAGGCATGATGGGACCCAAGGACCAAATGGGCTCCCTCAGGTTTTATTTAAATGTAACATTTTGGGCCAGCAGGTTAACACAGGTTCACTATTACATCCCATTTTAAGGAGGATAATGGACATCAACCAGGTAACAATTACCCTCCAAGATAAAGATACTAAACAGCTAGCCTGCTGCTTTTAGATCTATTAAAATGGGAAAGTGAAAACAAAATTATCCCTCCAAATCAGACAGGATTCATCCAAGGCGTGTTAACTGATATCCATTTTCAATGCCTGGTTCTAGTAATGGACAAACAAGTCTAAAAAACAGCGACTGTATCTGTTACTGTAACTCAGCATTTTACTTTGTAAACCACAACCTGCTATGGTGTCCCGCCTTATTTACTAAAATCAATCCAGTTGCGTTATTCAAGAACGTGGGGGTGGTTGAGAATCTGGGATGGATCTAGGCTCTCTAGGACCATTGTAAGTCCCTAGTACATGGTACACCAGTTACCTAAGGCATGGGTACTAAAAAGGGTGCCTAAGGGCTGCAGCATATCGTTTGCCACCCTAAGGTACCCACACACAAATTCCACACTGACTGCTAGTGCAGTCAGTGTGACATGGTGCGAACCATGAGTGAAAACATGACTTGGCACACTCCTTTATGCTATGCCAAAGTAACTAAAGCAGGGTGCATTATATTTTATAGCAGGACATATCTGCACAAGCAAATATGCCCCTGTGATATCTAGGTCTTTTTTATATTCAATGAGCTTCATTGAAGATAAATAATAACAAAGAGGAGACAAAAAAGAAAGATTACATAACAAACCGAATGCGTGAGCAAATAAGCAGTATCCTAGAAAAAAAAAGCTTTTTATCACTATCAAAGGGAGGGGGGAAAAATGGAAACAAAAAAAAAACGTACAACTGAAGACCAGCTGTCAGTACGTAATAATATCTAATAACCATGATAAAAAAGGAAATAAAATCATTTAGGAAAAGAACAGAAATAAGATAATAAATCATGAGGAAGTGGAGTTTAAAATGTTCAGAGCATGTATGGAGTAAATGCATTTTTGAAATCTTAATTAAGTAGTTATTGGTAACCAAAATAAATCTCTTTTAACTGACTGTGTACCAGAAGAGGCAAACGCAATATACAATCTATGATAATGACCTACATTAGTTCACCAAGCCTTAACTGTGGATTAGAGAAACATTTCCAGTTCAGTGTAATCTGTTGGAAGGTCAAAGCCAGCATAAGGTCAAATAAAGCAGTGTCACATGAAGCTAAATCCAACTTATCAAATAAACTTCTTATAAAAAGAACAACATTACACAAAGGAATACATAGAATAAAAATATGTGAAATATGATTCCAGGAAGATACAACATCCGGGCAAAGGAAAAGAAGCTGTAACAAATCGGCAGAGGGAGAACCACATGACCAACAGTTTTGTATCAGTAGTATGGGCAAAAAGACCTATGGAGACAGGTGTATGTAAAAAACAACCTATGATATAAAAAGAACATAGATTGAGTGGTAGGTGCAGATCTGGACATTTTTAATGAAGAAGCCCGGAGTCTATTCCAGAAATCGATGCTCCAAACACAACCCAAGTCCACCTCCCATGAAAGCTCTATCTTGGTTTAACACGAGCAGGGTCAGTGGCTGAGAAAAGCATATAAATTAACAATAGTTTTGGAAAAGATGCAAGAAGATGGAGAAGCGAATCTTCGGTAGGAATCCTTTCAGGAGAGAAAAATGAATAAATTACATCTTCATGAGAACTGAGAATTTAGGCCAAAACGAGCAAGGACACTGAAAGCCTAAAAATGTGGAAAAGAACATGGAACCATACCATCAAATAAATCCTGAACCCAAATTATCTCTGTAAGTTGCCAACATTTCCAATAAATCTATTTTTAATAGTAATAAAACGATTATGCCGGAGAGGAGATTGAAGCAAAGAGACCCTATATGTGACCTTTGACTGACTAAAGGACGCAATAGTGAACATGTATGTTTAAAAAGTGGAAGAGAAGTAATAGTATTCTTCAAATCAAAGGCAATGGCCTTTTTCATAGAAAATGGTGCAATCAAAGCACGTTGAATAGCAAGCCATAGAGGTGCAAAAGGGGAGGGATCTGAAGAAAGCCAATGAGAGGCTTGTTGGAGGCAAAAGTCTTAATGATGAACCCTAAAGTCATGAAAATTGACGCCACTAATAGATTAGCATTTCCGAAGATGTGATGAGGACAATCTAGATTTTCTATTCTAGAGAAATTTGGAAAGAGAATCTATTTTCTTAAAGTAAATGGATGGGATATGGGTTGGGAATCCTAGAAAAAAATATATAACAAAATAGGAGTAACCATCATTTTAATGGAATCAAGACCTCCCCACCAACAGAGGAAGAGGGGATTCCAGAAAGAAAGAAGCTTATCTAATCGATTAAGCCCATCTCTCATATTGAGTTTAACCATGTTCAGGCTAGAAGTAGGTAAATCATTTTTACCGATTCTAAAATACCGAATTTAGTTAGAAAACCAAATGCCTAAATATTTGATTTTGGAATTATTCCATGAGAACCCCATAGAACCAAAAGGGTGTGGAACACAAAGTTTGGAAATAGGATGAATTTCTGTTTTATCAGAGTTAATTTTATAACCTGAAAACTAAAAAAAATTCTCCCTATGAGTTAAATTATAGCTTCCTGAAAGTACCCCCGCCACACCTGCAGTGCAAAATAATTGAAAAGCTGTAAAAGTTTAGGAAGAAAAAATTGTTTGAAATGCTTGTAAAACTCCACCGTAAACTCATCCGGGCCTGGAGTTTTATCTTAATTTGAGTGACTTTACATCTGTAGATATCTCAAAGCGACACATCCGATTCAAGAGACATCAAATCTATATTGTCATGAGAAGGGGGAGGATTATTTTTAAGGTAAGTGTCAATTAGAAGAAGATTCTGGGGTGTGTTTATACATTTTCATAGACCTTCAGGAATGCATTTAAAATATCTGGGTCTTTAAAAAGAAGCTGTCCGACCGATGAATGAATGGAATCAATCCACACTCTCTCTTTCCGAAATTTAAGATAATTAGCTGAAAGCGTACCTACTTTCATCTGTCCTCTGTAACAATGAGCACTACGTAGTAGTAGGATAGATGAAGCATGGTCAGTAGTTATTTTGTTAAAATCCATTTTCGCATGGAGAGCTCCTGGAGAGTAGTCTGAAGCAGAGGTATTAAACTGATGTTCTAAACGTTTAATATTAGCCAATAGAAGTTTATGCTGAAGATCTGTTCCTTCTTTTTAGCAACAAAATCAACAATAAAACCACAAGCAGTAGCCTTAAAAGAATGCCACAATTGAGGAGAAATTCTCGGATCTGTATTTTTAATAGAAAGAATTCACCATCCTTGAAAAAAGTTAAGGGGAAGAAAAAACTGGGTCATGCAAAAGAGAATGATTATATCTCCATCTATAGACTTGGAATGTGCTTGGAGCAAATTAACGTCTGCAAAAACCGGGGCATGATCAGAAAAAGCAATGGGTTCAATTGAGGAAGCATGAAGGTTTTGGACCAAAGATTGAGAAAAGAACATATTCAATTTGGTAAGGGAACCATGCGTAGGGGAATAAAAAAAGAATGTGGTCATTTTAGGATTGGATAATCCTCCAGCATCCACAAAATGAGACTAAGAAATGTGTTATAAATTGTTTGAGATTTATGGGGACTAAAACTAACTTGGGAATGAAGAACGATAATCGTATACTTAATCTGGTTGAGGTCTTCTCCTAGAATAAAAGGTAATCTTAATATTGGAGACACAACTGTGTAATAGTAGGCCAAAATGAAGAGTCCGAGTCTGGTCATAAACATTAAAAACAGTCAGCGAAATATTGTTAATAAGTAAGTTAACTAATAACTATCTACTCTCAGAATCATTTTCTTGAGATAGAACGGTGCATTCTAACTTCTTATAATATAAATTATGTACCCTATTTTTCTCGGTGGGAGTAAGATACCAGAACATAAGTTACCCAATGCCTTTTGAGTTTGAGCCTCTGTTGCAGTGAGACGAGTTTCTTGTAAAAGAACAATATCTGGTTAAAAGGCCAAGTGCGACCAGATTCTCTGTCTTTTTATAGGGTTGATAAAACCTTTAACATTCTAGGATATCACTCTGAATGTAGTATATAAAAAACAGATATCATTATAGAACTATGACTGTAAATAATAAAACAGACTCAGGAATACATATTAAAAACTCCAACAGTAATGAACCGGAAAAAAGCAAATAGGTGGAACGAAAATAATAGGAAAGAGAATGTGCCAGAGTATAGTCAGAAATAGGAAGAGAAATCCGGGAAGAGAATAAACAGCAGAAGTAACAATAAGGGACGGTACATGTCAAAATGATGACTGTAATACAGAGGTCTTCAAACTCTTGTAGGTTGAGCCCCTCCAGCTGAATGCTTTTAGATGTTGGGGCCTCCCACCACCTGACAAACATTTCTGGAATCTGGTACACTACATAATCCTTGATGGGGCACGACATGCCCACACTTGTGTACAGGGGCGCAACTAGACCCAAAATTCGGGGGGGGCAAACACTCCCATCCAGGGCTGGCCCTAGCACTGAACCCACATAGTGCAACGGTCTGTTTTGGCCCCCCTTCCCCATTTCCTCCTTCTCCCTGAATTTCCTCACTACCACTCGCCAACAATGCACCCCATCTCTCTATAGCACCTTTCTGGCAAACATTTCATTTTTTATATTTGCATGGTACACATTCTTTATAGCAGGCACATTAACCTTCTACACTTTTTGGGTGGTAGGAGTGCCCATGTGAGTGCACAGTGAGTTATGAGACAGTGTGAGAGCAGGGTAAGAGGCGTGACTGCAGGGTGAGGTGACCATATGAATTTGGGTGCGGATGTCGGTGCAGTGTGGGACAAATGAATGTATGGTTAGTGATGGTCTTATTTGAGTGAGTATGCACATTGAGAAGAAAGGGAGACATGTGAGTGAAGTGTTTCATGATTGCAGGGTGAGTAGTGTGCTTGTGTGACTGCAGGGTGTGGTACAGGGTGAACAGCACAAGTGCATTGTGAGTGCAGAGTAATCACTGTGAGTTCAGGGTGAGCGGGTGATCGGCGCGAGTCCCTGGTGATCGGCGCGAGTGCCTGGTGATCGGCGCGAGTGCCTGGTGATCGGCGCGAGGGCCTGGTGATCGGCGCGAGGGCCGGGTGATCGGCGTGAGTGCAGGGTGAATGGTGTGAGTGCATGGGGAGCATGAAAGTGAAGGGCGAGAATGAGAGCGAGTTGTCTGAATGCAGGGTGCATTCCCAGACACGTGAACTAACTCAGCAGGTTATTGACGGCAGCGTAGGGTTTCAGATATGTTAAACTATTGCTATTATGGCATTAACCAGGGAACAGGGTGGACGAAATAAATGTGCTGATCTTCCAACGTACTTCCAGTTTTATGGTTAGGGTTGCCAGCTCATTATTTTGATGGCCCAGTTGGTACAAAAATAACAGTCTCCTGAAGCTGTATTGTCAGCACTTGTCTGTGCATACTTTGAGCAGCAAATATAAATAGTAGCACTTTTAATTGTGTTGTATAGCTCCCTGAATGGTCCATGACTGATAATAAAATGGAACAAAGACAGAAACATCACATTACAAATGTTTATTTATAAGCATATTTGGTGTCAAGACAAGCAGGCTGCTTAAACACATGGCTCATTTTTCATGTGTAAATGTAAAATAAACTGTCTCCTTTCTACTAAGAGCTTCCTCCCAGGAGAGGGTTAAACTGGTAAAGCTGAAATGCTTCAACTGCTTTGGGAGGCAGGATGTCTACTTTGCTAAAACTGAAAGCAAGGAAAGACCGTCCTTTCCTCTGCAGTGGGAGGCAAAGGGTCTCCTCTGCTTTGAAATAGAACAAAGGAACAGGACTGTCTGTTCGTTTTTTAGCAGAGGAGACCATGCCTCCCACTGCAGCTGAAGCATCCAAGCTCTACCAGTTAACCCCCTCCTGGGAAGGTTAACTGTTAGGGCAGGACATGTGCCTTTGTCACATTAAGAGCTATCTATTTCCCCTCCCTCCCCCCTCCAGCCCTCAGTTACGGTAGAATTCCCATTTGAACTTGTGACACCTCGGGACAGTAAAAGACTCTGAAAAGGAAGATCTTTGTGTGGAGTGTGCGCCCCCCTGAGATGTTGTCGCGCCCCCCAGATTGAAGAACTCTGCTGTAATACATACCTAAAAGGGGAATAAGCGAGAAAAGCAAGGAGTGATGACAGAAAAAGACTGCACCGCCAACAGGGGAGGAGGTACCGCAACGGGACGTCTTGGTGAACAAATAAGAAACTAGCACAAATGGAATCCAAAAAAAATCAGCAAGGAAAAGAGAAGAATACTACATCAGCTAGAAAGGACATTAAGTAGCAAAATAGAACCTGCAACAAGAAAAAAAGATTAAACTTATTGTAACAAAACGGTGTTCCATGAAAGTCAAGTTAAATAGAAATAAGAGGAGGCAGCAATCTCCATGGATGGTGCAGAATTGAATGGATACATTTCCTGAGGTCCACCGGGTCTTTAAATGAAGAGGTATTATTTTGATAAGTAACCTTAAAGAGACATGGATGGAATAAATCATAACGCGCACCTATGGCACACAATACAGGACGATGGTTTTGGAAGTTCTTACGACGTTTAGCCGTTGCTGTGGAGACTTCTTGAGACACAAATAATTTCGCACCAGATCTGAGAAGCTGCTTCTTCAATTTGGCTGCATTGTGAACTTGTAGAAGGTCAGTAAATTTCAAGGGAAGAATCGCACCACTGGGTTTGGACGGGGCAGATGCAGAGAACAAGTGGGGGCCCAGCCTCTGAGCTGGTTGAATATTCAAAGTAGTAGACGTAGGAAGATCCAGAAGCCTTGGAAGAAAAGCGCTAAAGAAGAAACGGGATTATCTCTTTCAGTACCCTCCTGAAGGCCATACAAGCAAAGGTTATTGGGACTGTTCCATTTTCAAAATCTTCAGTAGACCTCTTTAACAACAAGACCTCCTTCTCTAAAGATGCAGTTTTGTGTGAAGCATCCTGAACATCACGAATATGCTGCTCTACAAGGGACAAACAGGATTCATAGATGACCATTTGTTATCTAAAACTTGTAAACTATTATTAGTTTTCTCAATAAAAAGTTGCGGAGCACGTATTTCATCAAGAACAATATCTAAATAAGCAGGAGAAGCGGGTTTCGGCAGAGAGGGATCTTGTTTAAGCCGCTTTGTGGCTGAGGAGGACGATGGTTTTTGATGGCGTAATAGATGGGGACACAGGTCAAGACGAACCAGACTGAGCCATAACACTAGTGGTGAGCAAGCAGTCCCCAGAATGCACAAAAGTCGATAGAGATTTATTTATGGTAGTAGGTGTACGTTTTTTTTATTTAGTTTAGTAAGTTCTTGCTCCTGCTCTTATATGAAGCAGACCTTTGTTGTCCTCATAAGAAAACAGCACAAGTAGGGCAAAAAAGCATAGCAC
This sequence comes from Lissotriton vulgaris, assembly GCF_964263255.1. NCBI lineage: Eukaryota > Metazoa > Chordata > Amphibia > Caudata > Salamandridae > Lissotriton > Lissotriton vulgaris. The sequence continues at coordinate 2,073,329,463 of NC_141687.1, forward strand.
TGGCAGAAGGAACTATAGAATGATGCAACAAATCAACACTTCCCACATTAATCCAGCGCTGAAGAAACAGCAGCCACAGTGAGGGAAAATTCAAAACGGCGTTCTACGCGCAGCCACCGAAGGCCGTCGACGCGAAAGTAGCAAAATACCTCGGGAAAGTAGCAGGGATGTTAGGCAGTCAAGCAAGAGTCATTTTGTTACACCCACATTCCTCAGACAGTCTCACTGGTGTTCAAAAATCACGATATAAACAAGCAGTTGTCTCACGGTGGAACGGAGCTTCGAATAATGTCACGCATACTACCCACACACAGGGCTAATTTTGTTAATGAATGACTCTCCAGTGGTCAGCTCAAAACAGCCAGCAGCAAACCAGTGCGAGTATGTATCTTTGTTAGTTCATGGGAAACTGCAAATATGCAATGTTTATCCAGAAGAAAAATTATCGCAAGAGAATTGAAAATGGTAGTCTGAATACAGCCGCCAAGGACCATCAACTAGAAAATGTCCAAATATCTCAGGAGAGTAGGAAAGAAGATAAGCAGGAGGTATTCCGCTACATCTACACGCCCCTTTCAGTAACCTAGCTGCGGAAAAAACAAGCGGCTGTCCCACGGCTACACAGTCCCAACGCTAAGCGGCTGTCCATCTTGATTCACGCCTCAAGTGCTCCCCTGTAATATCTAATTTCATTATTGGATATTACAGAAAACATGAAAGCCATCTTAATGTGTGTACTGGGTACTGGTCTCAATGAGTTACCCAGCTACTAAATGACTTCACTGAAACACTTCGTATTAATAAACCCACACTGATTCCAGTGATGGATTTATTGATACATGCACCCAGAGAGTACCTTACAGGTACCCCCTGAATCCTACTAGTCCGCTAGTGTGCTGGCTGACTGTTCCAGAAGCGTGGAAAAGCGTGGCTCAATGGTTAGAGTGGCAGACCCTGATGCAGAGGTCTGGCCCGGTACCAGGGTTCAATTCCGCCTCTGCAGCTCTTGGACTCAATCTCCCTGGACCTGATAATTCTCGCCTCGGTGCCTAGTCTAATCATGGGTCCCACTCTGTGACTCTGGGCAATAGCTTGCTTAATCTCCACAACGGCCCCATCAGCGCTTGGATGCCTAGCTTCACCTTGGGGGTGCCCAGGAGTGGACATCTCACAGGAAAGCCAGGAAGGGTTCCACAGCGGTATGAATACGCTACGAGACCTCGGAGTAGAAGGCGCTATATAAATACAAACACATTTACGTTTACATTCCTGCCCAGCTTGCCACCACAGACTAGTTTGACTTCTCAGGAGGTGAGCCCCCGCTCTGAGGTCGGACACAATACTCGCTTTGGCAGAAGGATGGCTAGTAAATTAGCATGTCAAGGAAGGGTGCTTCAAAGAGCACATTGCCTTTGATATGTGAGCTTGATTCGCCTTCCCTCCCTGACCCCCTCCCACCGCCTATACCCGGAGGATGCCACTCCCTTCCCTGGGGCCTATTTGGCATCAGGACATGTGGGAAAGTAGCTATGCAAGGAGACCTTTGCACCTCTAGGCTAGTCATACCCTTAAATTGCACAGCCTGATGTGAACACAAAAGAGCGAATACCCACATCTTGAGCGCAGTGGAATTAGGATCTCTGGTACAGGATGATGCCCACTCCCCAAAGGAAGTGGTCAACTAGGGGATTTAGTGACCTCAGCTGTATGAAGCCCATTGACTGCTACCCTTCACTCGCCTTGCCCCTAAATTGAGTATTTAGCTGGCCCCCTGACAACAGGAAATCAGATCCGTCTGCCTGGAGAAGTAACCAGGACAAAGAAGAGCCCCCAAACAGCACTGAGGAGCAGCAACTGACTTGGTGACAACCCTGCCTGCCAGCATGCCTGCTGTCCCAGACAATTGCACAGGTGTCCAGACCGCCATATCCCCTCCTAAAGCTGTGGCAGTGGCTGTGGCAGTGTGACCCACAACCTCACCTTGCCAGCAACATCTCCCTTGAGAGCAGAGGAGCTGCTTCCCTGCATGAGAGAGCCTCTGCCAGCGCGACCCCACCAGACCAAACCGCTCTGCACATGAGCTCCCTAACCCGAGTTGCAATGGACAGTGCTCTTGAGGCACAGACACCCTCAAGAGCTACGCCCCGTTGTGTTTAGTCGTTGGGTTTATCTGGGCTGATCCCCATTTCCCGCCTGTAGCCTCACTTGCCAGACAGCAGGAACTGCAAGATCCTCCTGATCATAGTGACCTGGTGCCTGGAAACACCACTACACCAGAGCCCCACAGCTCGAGGAGACTTAGACCCCTCCATATCTGATTCAACCCACCCCCTTTTAGGTTATACCAGACTGGACCCCCTAGCCCCCGCCTGCTGTCTGTTTTGCAGGTCCTCTTACAACTGCGAGTGCTTCCCACAGTGCGACCCCTGCCAGAGAAACCACCACTGCAGCTGAGACCATCAGACAGAGTTCTAGTGGATCAGTGGTCTGCCTACAAGCCTGAGAATCTCAAGAGCTGAGGCCTGCTGGTGGGTTCGCCTGGACTGGTTTCCCAGTCCGTGCATGCGACCTCTTTGTGACCAGACTGTCCCCATTGATTTAAACGGGCACCCAACGCTAAATTGCCCTTTGGCACCCAGACACCCCGACACCCCAGACTGAGATGACTTTCTGTTGCTGCCTTGGACCGTGTCCCATAATTTCCTTAAATCCAGAAGGACAGTCCTGTAAGTTGCTGCAAAGTGCTCAAATGCAGTAAATGTTTCTTTTCCATAGGATAGTGTTACTGTTTTACCAATATAAGTGTCAGTGTGTGTATGTAAAGTGGAAACCAGTGATATATGAAAACAAAGTACTTACCCAATTACGAAGTTCTTGTTAAAAATATATATATGACTGCTATTTTTCTAAATTCATGTGGATCTCCTGTTTGAGTGCATGCATAATTTGACTGTGTGTAACAAATGTCTAACACTCCTCCTTGATAAGATGAACGCTGCTCGACCACATTACTACAAAAAGAGCACCTTGGAATTGTTAAAGCAAGCCCTTCCCACTCATAAGGGATACGTGGGGACTCTCTACGCAATATACCTCTTTGGTATATCCTAAAAAGAGCCAAGTTCCTATACTCCTCTACTCATCATATGTAACTGCAGATTACTCAAAGCAATCAGTTAGTCATATGATCTTTGACATTTTGGGCCAGGAAGACAACGCACAAGTCCCAGCTCTCCTGATGTTGTGAAATAGTCATAACCACATATCTAATATTTCCCTTCTTTACCCAGACAATTGGTGCTCTCACAAGCCCCTCCCCAACTATCAGAACTATGGATTGGTTACTCCAGTTTACTCTGAGGTAAAAGGCTTCACTTTAGATCCTCTGGATGTGCATCACCCTCCGTATTGAGAGAGCAAGACTTCGCACAAATAACAATGCTTTCTTCCGCATATAGAGAAATGTGATCCTCCATCTCATCTAAAGCCCCATAACAGTGCATTAAAACTTCACTATACTAGTAAGTGTTCTATAGCCAAAGCAAGAGGGAGAGGAAACAAGGGGTGTAGTGCCACCTGTTATTGTTATTGGAAAGGGCCTGGGCACCCTACCTTTCAACCAGACCCCTGCCATTGGTATTAAAGTGTGTGTATACTGTTCCCAATAAAGAACGTAAGGGCAATAATTAATTCTATCTCCACATCGGAGACCTTCTCAAAATCTAGCAAGGCTGTAGGCTCCTCCAACTCGTCTAAATGTTCTCAGGTCATATGTATTCGACTAATATAATGCCTAGTCCCTCGTTTTGGCATGAATACATTTTGTTTATTAATTAGAGAGCCCACCCCTTCACCAGTCTTTTCTGGAGGGCCTTTGCCACAATTTTAGCCTGTGTTAATCGGGAGATGAGCTTATATGAAGCTCAAACTCTGGGTGGTTTGTCCGGCTGGACTAGCCAGCCGGGCAAGCGGACAATTCCCCGGGGGGTTGGAGCCCCAGGAGGCCGGTATTGACACTTGAAGGCCGAGATCAGCCTCTAGAAATGGTGGTGCTCATTACCGATCCCGGCGGCAACTTGAAAGAGTTGCTTTTATTCTAGCGCACATTAGGACGTCCGCCCATGTGGGCTGAATTTTTTATTTTTGTCAGGGCTGTTTTAAGTTTCCTGTCCGGCCCTGGGGCTGGGCAAATAATATCGAAGTTTTGTCTCATGTGGGTCACCAATAAAGTTGGCAAGCGCTTGTTTTACAGAGCAAAATGATGCTAAAAATCCACATGAGCAGCGTGGCATGCCAAATTCCACCCGCCAAACTCAGCTGAATTTCTCAGAGTTTTTATGTCACTCCGTGGAATTCTGCTGAGTGAAACGGAGTTCCGCCTACCCCTACTAAGAAGCCAGGCGATACACAAGTGATACAATATTTTAATCAAACTGTAAACTACAAACATTTACTATTAATTTGCTATTGCCTAATTACTAATAAATCAGCATCTGGGGGATGGAATGCAGTTACAGTCCTGCCAAGACTGTTAACATTTGCAAATGAATTTATTTGACCAATGGCTCATATCAGAGGGGCATAGAGCTCTCCCCTGACTTCAGAGAAACAATGAGTACAGTACAAGGATTTATGTATGACACATATTCCACTTTAGAAACGGGAGTTGCCTAATATCTAGAAGAGATAATATTCCTTCTCACTTTATGTGCTATAGAACTACTAACAGTTAGTAGAGTTAGTACCCCGGTGTACGTGACCTAAGCCTAATATTTGGGAGGGAGTAAGTAAGTAGCAGTTTAAGTTAAGTTGGTTTGCCAAGGGTTTGCTTCAAGAATTCTCTCAAGGGTTTAGTCAACACCGTACCTCTGGAATAGAATGTTGGAGGTCTGGTATCTCCTCAGGACTCGATATTCCAGTTACCCGCAAGGGTAGGCTGGAAACGCCGGAGCTGGATTTTCTCGGCAGGAGAAAAGACAGCGTCTTTCTCAGCGCGTCAAGGAGGAGGAGGGGCAGCGTCCGTGGGCTTCTCGCATCTGCTGGGCTTTGCAAGGGACAGCTGTTCTGCTCCTGCATTCACCACCACCATCGCGTTTGCTTAAGGCAACGTTGGTATTATTTATACCTGAAAGGTGCCTTGTTTGACGTAAGTTTTTGGACATAAGACGTCACTAAGAACTGGTCGTTCTTACAGTGCTCGTTAGAGTTCTATTACTAATCAAAGCAAGCAGGGCTTTCCCAGGTTGCTGGGGGTTTTATCTGTTGAAAGAACTCGGTGTGTTATCTAGGAATATAAGATAGTGGCTTCTGCTGTGTCATGTACTGTAATGAGCTGCAGAGACGAGTTACTGAAATATGGCTTTGATCGTTTATGCCATTATAGGAATATGAATCGATTATAGCCGTATAGGGGCATAAGGTCACAATATTGATCAGGGTCCTAGATAAAACACAACACAGTTTGCTAAAATAGCAAATGAATGATGTGCCCCTCGACAAGTGCAGAATGCAAACCATGAACACCTTTCTATAACCTAGGTTTCTTGTTAAAATTGTCAACCTCTCGCAAATGTAGGTAAATAAACTCTGTTCATGTTTTCAGTTTCATACTCACCCATGGATCGGAATCTCTGTGCAAAAACAAGCATGATCTAGTTATTTATAGGGCCACACTTATTGCATTGTGTTCAACAAGAAAAAAGTAGTTTTTAAAAAAAACTTTTTATTTGATTGAGTAAACAAATGTGGTACATTAATATATGCATGACATAAATACAGATCAGAAAAAACGTACACAAAGATATTCACAACTGCAGCTGTGTGGGACCTTTTCCACTGTATCCGAACCAAGAACTCTCCCAATCCACAGTGTGGTAGTCCAGTCTTCGGAAAGAAAAGGCGTCTAGTCTCTCTCGTCTGAATCACTGTCCTCCGGAAGCGTCGGGTCGCAAATGCCTCCCTTATAAGAGTTCCATTTACCCCAAATTCTTTCCCACTTTTTGGGACATCTCCTGTATACAAAAACAGATTTCTCCCCACCATTGCCAGGTCCATATATGCACACCACTGGGTTAGGGTTGGGCTAGTCCCGGAGCCCCATTTCTGCGCAATGTTCCGCTTGGCCACTGTTACTCACCCCTGCATCGTCGCGTTCAGATCTGTTGGTTCCCAGATGTTTAATAAGCAATATTTTGGCTCAGGCAACATCGCGAGTTCTGGTACTTGGGAAAGTGTTCTCATTACTGCCATCCAGTACCTCCCTATCACTGGGCAGGCCCACACTGTATGAAAGAAGGTCCCTAGTTCCCCACACCTTCTCAAGCACTGTGGAGTATCTGCGCTCCCAATTTTGTGTAATAGCAACCTCGTGTAGTATGTGCGATGTAGTATTTTAAGCTGCACCAGACGCAGTCTGGGCGGGGTTGCAGCCTCTCTTGGGGAGACGAGCGCATCCCGCCAATCCGCCTCATCAATGTCTCCTACATCCCTTTCCCATGCATCTTCACTGTTCCTGTGGGGTCAGGTCTATTGTTAATGATTTTCTTATAAGCTGTCGATATCACCTTTTTTTAAGGTGGTCAGTCAGGAGCCTATCCTCTAACGGCGAGGACTAGTCCGGGGTCTCGCCAGGCGGCAGAGCCGATGTCAGAGCATGCTTAATTTGCGTATTGCGGAAGTGCTCCGTCTCATCAAGGCCATAGGTGGCCTGTAGTTGCGCAAAAGGAATTACCGTTCCCTTCTGCCATAGATCTCCACTGACAAGATCCCAATGTTGTCCCAATTCCGAAATCCCTCAGAGTTACCAAGTCTACCTAGCTTTCGGGTGTCCACAATGGCGTTGCCAATGTAATCACTACCTCCCACCCTAATGCACGCTGCGTCGTAAACCAAATGTTAATTGTATGGAGTGTCGGTCCGGTGGCCGATTGCTTACGCCTCTTATTATATAGTATTAGAACAGAGCCACCCAATAATCCCACCGGGACTGGGTAAAGTAAATCATACAAGCTAGGTGTCCAAGTAGGAATAATTCAAAACATAAATTTTGTTTCCGACAGTGTCAATGCAATGATCACTAAATTCAAGAAGGTAACCAGAGGGGTTTCAGCAACAACAAGTAGTATCAAAAATATATTTTTAATTTTTGTTTTTCAAAATATAAAACTTTTTCTGTGTTTTACAGTTTTTTACAAATCAAAACAAAAAAGTCCGGCAACATTCAACCACCAAAACCATATCCTATAAATCCAATGGTGGCAAATAAACACCTTTAACACATAGTGTGGACGCACTGAAGGACCACATGCACGTTATTACATATGCAGCCTAATTCACAATTTATAATATTAGGTGAATTATACAGTGAGGTTGTAAAAAGGTGTTTAGGCGTCGACGTTTTGGTCCAGGAAGGCCATACAGATCCGGAGGACCATCTTCAGGACAAAAGAAGTTGCACAGGGGTATCTAATACAAACATAACAATATCAATAATCAGTGAAACCCTAGGGATAGATAGAAGTCCTTAGTCATGGGCTATCATTCGTCCCGACCAATAGGAATGATCTGTTCTCAGTTCTAATAGAGGCTCATCGCTTTTTCAGAACCCTAAGACTGAAACATTATTTTCATAACACCACCACTAGTATGCCGAGTAACATCAGTGGCCTAAAATGTCCTTCTACATTTTTTCCAGCCAATAATCTTATACCCAAAGAGATGATCACATTCGAAAATGTGGTGCTTACTGAAATCGAACAGCTTTTTGAACATAGAAAGTTTGTGAGGTTCAATCTCTCAAAAGACGATATGGCAATCATTAAGACTTTATCAGAACAGGAAGATCTAGTAGTCAAACCGGCTGATAAAGGGGGAGGAATCATTTTGCAGGATAAAACGGCATACGATCAAGAGGCCCTGAGACAATTAAATAACCCAGAACACTATAAGAAACTTTCTGGTGACCCTACGGCCAGAATCCGTAAATTGATCCTCACATTGACTACTAAAGGCCAGGAAGGACTCTGGTTAAGTAAAAAGGAGTTCGATTACCTTAATAAGGATGATTTCAGTATTCCTGCGTTTTATACGCTACCAAAGATCCACAAGAACAGTCAAGCTCCACCGGGAAGACCTATCGTGGCTGGCTGTCAATCCATTCTCCAACCTTTGGCTGAATACGTGGACTATTTCTTAAAACCATTCGTTACCACCACCAAATCATTCACCCAAGACAGTAGAGATGCAATTGTCAAACTTGAAGGTGTCCATTTTAGCCCTAACCACAACATCTTGGCTACTATGGACATAGAAAGTCTATACACTAACATCCACCAGGCTGAAGCATTACAAGTTATCTATAACACCTTGGAAACCCGCACTCGGCCGCACCAGGTCCCTACTTGGTTTATCACCGAATGTGCAAGACTTGCTTTAAATGAGAACTACTTTCTCTTTAACAATGACTTTTTTGCACAATTGAAGGGGGTGGCAATGGGAGCAGTTTTTGCTCCCACGATAGCGAATCTGTTTGTAGCAGACTTCGAAGAAAGAGTCATTTACAACAACAACCCCTTTGCTACTAATCTAGTACATTTTCTAAGATACATCGATGATGTCTGCCTAGTCTGGGAGGGTAGTAAAGAAAGACTGGAAGAATTCCACCTGTGGCTCAACGCACAAGATGTGAACCTGCAGTTCACCCTTGAGAGCAGTTGCGAATCCTTGAGTTTCCTTGATCTGAAAATTCTACACGTAGAAGGGACACTTGCCGTGAGTCTATATACTAAGCCCACGGCACGTAATACCTTGTTGAGGTATAATAGTCACCACCCCCGTAATTTACGGGATAATCTCCCTTTTGGTCAGTTCCTACGCATTCGGAGGAACTGTACCAAAAGGGAAGATTATTTTAGGGAAGCCAAAATTTTGCAAGAAAAACTTGTGACTCGGTTATACCCTTATCGGCTGGTAAAGCATGCTATGAAGCGTGCATGGTTCTATGACCGCCAAGCACTTCTACAATCTAAACAACTTACAAACCCAAATACTATACCAGACACTAGACCCCCTACATGCGTTTTGACCTTCGGTACTGAATCTACAGAAATAAAAAAGATCATCAAACGCAATTGGCATTTGATTCAAAAGGTTGAACCCCAGTTAGCTATTCCTAGATTTGCCTTTAAAAGAGGTAAAAACCTACGAGACCACTTGGTCAAAGCTTACAGGGAACCCAAGATCAGTACCTTAAGCAGTATGTGGGGCATGGCACCTGTTGTCGGACACTATCCATGTGGTGGATGCACAGCTTGTGCGACCACACAGACAACAAAAACGTGCTGCATAAATGGGAGACAGTTGACGCTAAAACATCTTTCAAATTGCATGACAAAAAATGTAATTTATTGTATCCAGTGCCCATGTGGACTTAACTACCTAGGTAAAACAACACAGGAAGTAAGGAAACGTATAACACAACACCAATCACGCATTAGGTGCAAAATTCAGACGGCGCCTTTAGTAGAACATTTCATCACCATGTCGCATGCTCCCACCGATATGAAATGGTTTGTCATAGAATGTGTAAAGGGTACAAGGAGACGTCCCAATGTGGATAAACTTCTTGCTCAAAGGGAGAACAAACTGATTTGGCTTTGTGACACAGTACAGAATGGGCTTAACATCCTGATAGAATGGCATTCATTGGCCACTCTTCACTAAAGTTAGCTTGATTCCAGATTACTACATAAGGCTGTATGTGATATATACCTGACTGGATGCTTTTCTCTGCAATATAAGGACATTTGGGGACTACTTTAGTGTTTTTCAGTTTTTTAGTTTGTAAGTTTTTTATTATTATTTTTTGAGTTGGTTACGATTGTGTCCCTATATAAGTATTGTGGTTATTAAACCCTTGTAGGATATTGTGCGCCCCTTTTTCATAATATGATACCATAATATAACGTGCCTCTATTGCCGACTCGTATTTCGTACTGGCAAAAGCATTACTGTTGGTATCAACCTTTAGACCCCTTGTGTACTGCTTAAGATGGCCGCCACATTAACCCGGTAAAACTGACGTCTTGACGCTTACATACGTCAGACGCGACTTCAGCACACTTCCGCGTTCACTCACGGAGAAGACACACGGACTCTCGAGAGCCGGCGTCTTTGGGTAAGTTTACAGTTGGACAACGGTATACTTATACAAGGTTTGGCATTAGCATGTGCGCTGACGTTTTGCCTATCTTTACAGAGCTTTTGGCGGCTGCCAGACGTAAGTTACATTTCTGGCATGCTTTTCCTCACTACTGGTCTTTATTGTTTTAAAGGGCAATTTGACTACACGCAGTGTAACTGATTCATTGGTTATTGTTTGTTCGCAGAACGACCTGTGAGGCGTTTTTGTTGGCTTTGTATACATGAATTAAAAACACAGGTACATTTTTACTTGGCATGTCATTATTAAGGTTTCACAGGCACTTGGGCACAGTTGGTTTTTGGAAGTACATTTGTTGGTTGTGTGTTTTGGCACAGTGGTATTGGTTTAGCATAGACATGGCTATAGGTGCATGTCCCACCTGTCTAGGTTAGTAGTTATGTGTTTGTGTCACTGGTGCCTTGTCATTTTTGTTCTTTGTTTTGAGCTGAAAATATCTTCGTGTACCCTAGGGTTTCACTGATTATTGATATTGTTATGTTTGTATTAGATACCCCTGTGCAACTTCTTTTGTCCTGAAGATGGTCCTCCGGATCTGTATGGCCTTCCTGGACCGAAACGTCGACGCCTAAACACCTTTTTACAACCTCACTGTATAATTCACCTAATATTATAAATTGTGAATTAGGCTGCATATGTAATAACGTGCATGTGGTCCTTCAGTGCGTCCACACTATGTGTTAAAGGTGTTTATTTGCCACCATTGGATTTATAGGATATGGTTTTGGTGGTTGAATGTTGCCGGACTTTTTTGTTTTGATTTGTAAAAAACTGTAAAACACAGAAAAAGTTTTATATTTTGAAAAACAAAAATTAAAAATATATTTTTGATACTACTTGTTGTTGCTGAAACCCCTCTGGTTACCTTCTTGAATTTAGTGATCATTGCATTGACACTGTCGGAAACAAAATTTATGTTTTGAATTATTCCTACTTGGACACCTAGCTTGTATGATGTCTTATTATATAGGGCATCCATGATACCATCTTTCTCCATGATATGCCTGTCTAGTCTAAACGCTGGCTTATCTTGGGGGACATGCAGTCATTGATTAATCGGAACAAGGTGTGCAGCCCAATAGTAGGCCCTAATATCCGATAAAGCTATTCCTCCGTCAAACCAGCCTCTATTCAGTTTCTTCATGGCAATGCGAGGCGTCTTCTCTTCCCACAGCAGCGTGGTTACTTCTGCCTCTATTGCTCTAAGATATGTAGACGGGACCAAGAATGGGGGGGTTTGTAGTGCGTAGGGAATCTCGGCAGCGCCACCATCTTAAACAGCGCAGCTCGGCCGAGGAGCGTGAGGGGCAGCGTGCGCCAATGCTGGACATCCTGCTTGAGGCGCCGTTACGGCTGCATCAAATTTGTATCTATAAATTGTAGCCTGTCAGGTGTAATGAAGATCCCCAAGATGTAAAGCCATCTGTAACTGTCTGTAGCAAACACCCTCTTGGTAATTGAGGTGGCGGGCCACGGAGGACATACAATAGCGACTTATCCCAGTTTATCATATAGCCAGATGCTCTTCTGTACGCAGTGCAGATCTCCAGTAGACAATTAATAGACCTCCCTGGGGAGGTAAGATACAATAGGATGTCGTCTGCGTACAATGAGATTCGATCTTCCCATCCCATAGCCCATCGTATACCCTTTATCATTGGGTCCTGTCTCACCCACGCCGCTAATGGCTCCAAGAATATAGCAAACAGCAGGGGAGATAGCGGGCAGCCCTGCCGTGTCTCTCTACCCAGGCTGAATTTCCTGGAGAGACATCCGTTTACCACCACTCTTGCCAGTGGCCGCTCATATAGTAACCCCACCCGCCCACAGAATTTAGGGCCAAAACCCAGATGTTGGAGGACTGCAAATAGGAATGGCCATTCCACCAGATCAAATGCCGTACACGCATCCAGGGAGAGGATGGCTGCGTCCTACTCTAGTATCTCTCTTCGCTCTAGCACACCGAACAACCGCCGCAGGTTGAGGGCCGTGTTGCGGTTGGGCATGAAACCCGATTGGTCCTGGTGAATGATGTCAGCTAGATAGTAATGGAGTCTAGTAGCCAGGGCCTTCGCTAATATCTTTGCCTCTGCATTTAACAGCGAAATTGGCCTGTATGATACACACTCCTGCGCTGGCTTGCCCGGCTTGTGGATTGCAACTATTGTGGCCAGACGCTGGTCCCACGGAAGAGCCCCATATAGCAAGCTTTTATTGTACATGGCGAAGAAGGCACGGGGCTAGCTGCACGTTCCCCAGCTTATAGAATTCTATTGGGATGCCATTTGGCCCCAGCGCCTTTCTCGTGTGCAGTGCCCTAATTGCTTGCGCTATCTCTTCCTGCGTCATGTCTTCCTCAAGCGCTGATACCGCTTCTTCCCCCAGCATGGGAGTCTGTATATCTTGTAAAAATGCCCGATTATCTTCAGCTCTTGCAGTAGCCACTGGCGTGTATACCGATTCGTAGTGACGTGCTAGTTCATCTGCAATCTGCTGTGGGGCCTGTACCAGTATGTCTTCCTGCGTACGTATTTGCATTATCCAATTTTATTTCCCTTTCTTTCTTTCCTAACCATGCCAGCAGCTTCCCTGCCTTGTCTCCCTGCCCGTAAATTGTATGCTGGGTTTTTGTAAGTCTGTCAGTGACCTCCTCCCGTGTGTATGCCCTGTATTCCTGCTGTGCTAGTTTCAATGCATGTGCTGTGTCCTCAGTAGTATCCAATGTATGCGCCCTTTCGGCCTGGTCTACTGCTTCCTCAAGGTCTTCTACATGTTTCTGCTGATCTCTCTTTTTACCTGTATTTGCCAATATAGCCTGGCCTCTCAAGACCGTTTTATATGCCTCCCACAGTGTTGATGGTGAGGAGACCGAATGCTCGTTTTCCTCAAAATAGTGTTTGGTTGTCTGGAGTAATGTTTTCCGAATCGTCTTATCTTGTAAATTACCTGGTTTAATAAGAAAGAGTCATCGATTCTGTAAGTTTGACGACGTGTATGTGATACTAACCGGGGAATGATCCGAGATACCTCTCGGGAGATGTTGTATGTCTGTCATGCCCAATATCCCAGTGGCTAAAGTGAAGACATAGTCCAGTCTAGAGAGACTATTATGGGCCCTAGAGTGAAACGTAAACTGCTTATCAGTTGGGTATCTAGTTCTCCACACATCCATAAGACCCATCGCTTCCACAAAGTCACTTAATTTTCGTGTCTCCCAGCTGGCCTCCCTCGCAGGTTGTCTATCTAAGTCTGGGTCCATAACTGCGTTTAAATCTCCCCCTATAATCAATTCTCCCTCAGGGAGGGCGAGAAGGAACTTCCCCAAATCTGCCAATGTAGCCTGGTGCAGCGTTGGTGGGACATATACCGAGACCATATTATATTTCTTGTCATCTCATTGACCCGATATAGCAGCGAACTTTCCATAGTCATCATTATAAGTTTGGGACACCACCATTGGAAGACGCTTGTTCACTAAGACACCAACTCCCCTAGACCCGGAGGAGAATTCTGCTTGTGCTGCCATGTGGAGCCTCCATCTATTCAGTCCCTTGACCGCTGTACCCAGCAGGTGTGTCTCCTGAATCAATGCTACTGCCGGGGTTTTCCTTCTGATGCATTGCAGCACTAAGCCCGCTTTATTTTGTCCCCCAGTCCATTAACGTTCCAGGAGAGCACTGTTAGTCGCGGCGCCCGCTGTTGGGCCTCCTGAGTCCCTGTGGGTGTGGTACTAGTGTTCTGATGTGTATCTGTGAGTTGATGTTCACACCCTGTACCTGGATTATCACAATACGATCTAATCTGTCATGCATCAGTTTTAAAAAAAAACAAACTCCCCATGAACATTGGGGACATGGCCTCAGTAACTTCTCCCCTCTCCCCCGGCCCCAACCACCTCCCTGCCTCCATGCCTAGCGGATTTAAAACTACCCGCCTCCCCAACATAGCAGAGTGCTTCAATCCCCAACCCTTATACATCTGTAACTTGGGGGGTGAGCGAACCCGCCTATCCCGCCGCCCGACCCCTTGGAATACTCATCTAAAGCCTGTAACGGAGTCTCTGCTTAGTTCATGGCTAATAGACCCAACATTGCAGTGTCCTCTCCTTGTTGAGACAAGTCGGCGTTATCCTACTCAGTTCTGTGCGGTCCAGGTGCTTGAGTTGAGTTATCCCAGCTGCTCGAACTTCCCACCAGTGGTGTTGGACCCAGTATAAGTCCGTATCGTTATCAACCGTTCCGTGGATTCCACTCGGACCTCCAATCCTTCACTCGCCTTCATTGCCAGCTCTTTGTTCCTCGCTTACCTCCTGTATCCCCTCCTCTCGTTCTACACCTCCGTCTTGCTGGGAGGGCCGCCGGCACCGTTTCCTCTGCCCCCGATGTTTGTTAGCTGGCATCCAGCCTTCCAGCCAGTCAGCAGCCTCTCCAGGTGATTAAACAAAACCGGTTTTTCTCTCCACCTCCTCTTTCAGTTTTGCCGGGAATAGCATTGCATACTTCAGTTCCCTGTTTCGAAGTTCCTTCTTCACTTCCGTGAAACTGCGCCTTTGGGCTGTTACTGCAGCCGTATAGTCAGCCGGCTCATTAGTTAAGTGTCTCTGCCCCATGACTCGTCACAATTCCTTGCGATGAATCTCACGCGCTGGCACGTGGCTTTCGTTCATCACAGCACTGGTGTTAATCAAATTCACCTGGGACATAGAAGGGGTGATCGCTATTTTTTGTCGCTACTTCACTTCATCCACTAACTTTTTGTGGTCAGATCTTTGATCTTCTCGGCACACCTGAATGCGTGGTTGTAGGTCTAGACGGCTGGTACATCTTTAATTTGCTGTAACCAACAAACAATTGGTTTTTAAATGTGTGATCGCTTTTAAAATGCCCTAATTTGTGTGTTCTGTCCCCCCTCCCCCTTTTCTTGCTTTTGTATCAATATATGTTGTGGCAATTGGTGCCCACAGTACGGGCTTAAAAGTTTATTTTGACTTTTCAAATAAGAAGGCATGCATTGTTTGTCTTGAAGATGAACCTTGAATAAGTATAAGGTTCGAAACGTCGTCGACCATGTCACACTATATGCATACGAATTATGCTAATGGACGCTAGCAATAGTGTATTAACTGTATTGTCTGACTGTGAATTGTGATACACAGACTATTTGAATTGTCCCTAAATTCTTGTTTTTCTTTTCGTTAAGTGTGTTAGTCGGACATCGGCTGGTGTCCTCCCAGTATCACACTAAATTCCTTTTATATTTTACTTATCAGAAATTAAAACTGTCCGGCTGGACAATGAATATAGTTGCGATCTAGTCTATATTTATTTCTCAGAATTTTCCTTTTTGTCTAGGGACCACTGTCCTGTGTAAAGACGTTATTCCCTAAGGTCCCTAGCATATTGCTTCCTTGGGTTCCCTTGTGCATTAAAATGGTATAGTCAGGGTAGAGCGTTACCGTACTGTTCTCAACTTGGATAGGGGGATCACTAGGGGCCGCCTGGAGGATCGCATCCCTGTCTCGGAAGTTGAACAGTCGTGCGAGAATCGGCCTGGGTGGAGCTCCCGGTCTGGGTCACCCGCCCGGGAGCCTGTGCGCCTTCTCTACCGAAAAGAATTTAGATAGTCCTCGGGGGCATAGCTTAATTTGGATCAGGTCTTCCACATACAAGTCCAGTTCTGGCCCACGAATACTCTCCGGCACACCAACTAGGCGCACGTTGTTGCGCCGAGAGCGCCCCTCCTGATCATCCAGCTTCGCCGAGAGTTGTAGGTTCATTTTTTCCAGGTGCGCCATTTGTTTCTTCAGTGTTGCTGTGTCCGACGTGAGAGTTTTTGTCGTGGCCTCTACCCTAGAGCTCATTTTAGAGAGGTCAGCCCTCAACAGAGACACCTCAGTGGAGATTGAACTAATGGATGTTTGCATCTGTAGTAATGTTGCCATCACGTCTTGCAATGTGACTTCTTTATGGGGCCTGTCCGCCTTGTCGCCCTTGGGCGGGGATCCCGATTGTGGCTCTGCCTGCGGACTCTTCGTCAGCGTATATTTGTCAATTCGATTGTTTTGCACCTGCCTCGCCCCCCTGGAGCTTATCCTGTCCCTCTCCAGTTATCCTGCATTAAGTAACCCCTGGGGGGCTGTCGCACCTCAATTACGGTCCGTTGCCACCTCACTGACACTGGCCCTCACCGGGTCTCGTCTCCGGCCTCGGAGGCCCTTTCTGTCGATCACCATCGTTTCACCGTTTGGGCCACACCAGCACTAAATGTGTCGCGCTGTCCCGGGCGTCCTTCTGTCTCCTGCGTTGTAGTTTGATCCCCAGTTGTTCCTCCGGACCCCTCGCTGTGTCCCGTCCAGGCACTCCGCTCCGATGTCGCACTTTCAATCTTTGCCAGGGGTACCGCTCCGAGTCCTTGTAATTATGCCAGCTGTGGAAATCACTCGCGACCAGGAACTCTCCAGCCTGGCTCTGAGACAGGAGCCGGTCGCCGTCCGGCCATCCTGCGTGCTCCGACGTGCAGCCCTCGCCTTCACTATGGCCTTTTATGGATGTTAGCCCTCAGCTCCGCCCCTCTCTTTTCCCGGTTCTGGGAACACTGCACTCCTTACTGGAACTAGTTTTTTAGTAGCGAGGGACACACTGCCGCTGTTCCAACGCTCTGGGCACTTCAGGTTACAGGATTAGTGCAGGATTTGTGGGTCAAGGCTGTCTGGTATCCGGAGCCTCTCTTGGTCGTGGCCATCTTGATTCGGTCGCAAGCCACGCCCCCAAGAAAGTCGTTTTAATGGCTGCTCAAGTTTTTTTTCATTTTGACAAATGTATGTTGAGCACACATTTACATCCAGCGAAAACACATGGAAGATTTATTGCGTAGTCTCACTCCGCTGGGAACGCTTCGGCAGGCAGGCCTCCTATTGAAAGGAGGAAGGCAAGGCATTCTGGGAGGGTTATTAACGCCTGCTCCCAGGGGCAGGTCAGTACCAGGTCTCTTACTTGCAAACAGGCCAGGAGTGTGGCAGGTGAACCTTCCAGCTTTCGAAAGGAGAAGCTTGAGTGAAGATGGGGGAGGGTGGGATATGGGTTTTTAAATATCCAGAAGTTAAACAGAGGTGCAAACTGAGGCCCTTTTATGCTTTCATGTCCTATCAATCTTCAAGTAAGAGAAATGAGGCGCTGGGACTTAAATTTGCTCAGATCACACAGTTTGGTCTAGAGGAGAAGTGGATTAACAATAGGGACTCCTGGATCCAACGCCAGAAAATGTGACTTGAAGCATATATCACCATTTCACTGAGGCCTTGACATAATTTAGGATTGAATCAGTGCCGGATTGAACCCTGTGGAAGCCCCTATGCAGTCAAAATCTCGGAGGCCCCTTCGTAAATTATCTTCTAATACTCAACGTACCAGATTTATTTGCACACTGACCACTGCCAGAAAATGAGCTTTTAAGAGACAAACTCTTATGTATTCCTGATGTCTCTTGTTTATATGCTTTAAGTTAATGGGTACATTACATCTATACAATATTTTCTCTATGGAGTCTTTAATGCAAAGTTTTCGATTTTTTTGAGTTTATTAATTTTTTCTATCTTTTTTGGAAACAATACTTAAAAAGCTTGATAGTAATTTCCTTTCAAGATCAAATCAATATTATTTTGATCCGTTATCGCAGGCCCCTAAAAGGAGTGGGGCCCATGGGCCGGTGCCTACTTTGACTATTTGGTAATCCGGAACTGGATCGAATGGAGTATCATTGGTAGATATTGACACGAAATACATGCGGTTTGGTCCATCATATCTTTCCTTTGACTTGATTGCATGAACATAATACCCTCTTACTAGGCCTTGATTACAATTGTGCTGGCAATACCATTTAGGGAGCAAACCTCTGTTCATTCCCGTAAATAGGATTATAAATTCGGTTTATATTCCAGCCCCTACAGCTGCCTGTCACACGATTTGCAGCAGCCTTTAGCAAATGGCTCAGGCAAGTAGTGCATATTAAAGTTTTGCCCACTTCTGAATGAGGGAAAACTCATGCAGTGAATGAGTTATTCTTCATTCAAGGTCTTCAACTTGGAATTGGGTAATGGAGTTACACTTTGAAAAAAATACACACACACATTCACACACCCTACACATACACACACCCTACCCCCACACAGACATAAATACACACACGCATACACTCACACACATTCACCCACACACATTCACCCACATTCACCCACACACACCTCACTCCACCACACAAACACACCCTACCCACACACACCCTACACCAGAGGTCTTCAAAATTTTTGATGCTGAGACCCCCCTGTCATAAAATGTTAGGCATAAGGACCCCCTCGGACAAAAAAATTCCAGAACTTGATACTCATCATAGACAACCAAAAGCACCCCCAGTTATTACTGCCCTTATGTGTTTGTTATGTGCAGAGAAGGATGCTTCAGATTTATTTGGCTGGGGGCACAGGGTCATGCTAATTCACCTGAGATTTTTTGGGGGTTTATTTGTTTCAGTTTTTGGTATCATTTAGACCAAGTGAACTGTAAGTTCTGAACGCCACGAGAAATTGCTAAGAGGTTGGCTGCCCTGGTGTCCAGTAACCCGGGCTATAATTACGTTAATGTGGTGAAAGGATGACCATGGAGTATGCCCTTGTGATGTGTGTGCATGGGCTATACCCAAAGGTCATCTTGAAGTAGACTACCTATGCTCACAGTGTATCTCCTGTCCCTAGCAGGTGACCTATCGCCTTGTTCAGGTCAGTGTCCCTAGAAGTGACCTTCTTTTCAGGAAAGACATTCAGTACAGTGGGAGGCTTAGTGTCTGGAAGGAGCATGGCACCCATTGTGAACACGTGGTCCCAAGCATTTTATTGCAGGTGGAGGACAACATGTTGCACGGTCAGACTGGCTCAACTGAGCCTTAGTCTTGGAAAGGCCTCCTCAGGGTGAGGGTCAGAAGAGATGTTGTGAAAGGTAGCAAAACTCCCTCGTCTAGAGAGGGAAGCCAAAAGACACCAGTTGTTTCTTTTTTGTGGATGAGGTTCATTGTGCCCAGAGGCCGGTAATCTAACAGACAGGTAAACTAGATCATTCAAGATCACACAGGCAGTCGGTGAGGTGCTGAGTAGCCTCCAAATTAGCACACATGGCGATTCTGTGAGAGCCTGTCCTTGACATGAGACAGGCAGCTGTTTACCGCACGCCATTGTCTCCTCCTTCCTTCCCTGGTACCTGGGTGATTTATGACGATTTATTGCTGACAAACCTATAGGCCAGTCATGGAAAATGCTGCCACAAGAGAACAGTTTTGGCACAAATTCAATACCACAATGACAATAGCTTATATGCAGATTAACCATTCAGCATTGAGTCACATGTGCTTAGTTTAGGACACAAAATCTCATTGCAAATAAAATGGAGGGATGTGTTCTATATGAACTGAAGACCCACAAAGCATTCACTGCTGCAGTGTGTCTAATATATTGTATTTTATAGTAGTTGCATTTATATAACGCGTATTACCCCTCACCAAGTGTCAGAGCGCTTTTTCAGCAAGTAGCACGCTTCTCCAGAACCTATTAAGGATTAGTGGTGAATTAGTATAGTGAAAAAGGAAAGTCATTTGACTGGTGGATATGGTATTCTGTTATTTGGATTGAGAAGGATAGTGGAGGGATGTTTTGGTTCTCACAGTAGTAGTAGGAGGCTTGGGATGAGTAAAAGGGAGACGGAAGGGGAAGAGTCAGAGGGAGGGGGTTTAGAAAGGTTTGTTTGGGAGGGGAAATCAGAATAGTAAAAGAGGTATGAAAAAGTTAAGAATGAACTTAATGGACATTTCTAGAGTTAGTGCTTAGCCATGTTTGTGGACTAATGCTATGATTTTATTCATGAGAAGATACTTATGCATTGAAACTGTAGTTGTATCCACATGGTTGACTAAATGTTCTGGCATATTCTTATGTTTTGCTGTATTATCGAAAATAGTACTTCCATTGCTCGTCATTTATAGAAGCTTTCTTAATACATTTGAACTACACAATTTAAAATACTCCATGTCTTGTTTCTTTGCAAAACACATAAATAAACATGATTTTGTAATTACAAATATTGGCATTTTTGTAATGTGTATAGCATCATTAACTTTCTGTGCAGGACATAATTATCTGTTTCTAAGCACAGCTAAAATTCAGAAGGCTATTTAGGTTTCCATGAGCCCATATCCACCAATCTATTTAGACCTTTTTGACAAAAAAAAAATGATCAGATGAACTCTCCCCAGACCGGTTTTAAATGATTCCTCCATTTGATAACGTTTTTTGTACTACAAAAACCACTACATCAAGTAAGGTGCAATCATGGATGCTTTACACAAGACAAATAACTAACGCTTTTTTTTGGAAAGTGTGGCAACTGAAGTTGGACATAGGCATCATGTTAATCTGCTGCGTCAAGTATAAAAACGGAAAGAACAGGGAAAATAAACATTTCAATATCACAAAAATGAATATAAAACTGCTGCAACAAAAACAAAGTACACCGAAATAAACACCATTGCATTGTCATAAAATTTAACCAGAGCCTTTTTCCTGCCCAACACCCCCCACCCCCCACATCCCCCATCCACATGGCTCAATCAAGGAAACCGATAAAATTCTGTGTGTGTCTTTGCGTGCATGCAAGTTTCAATGTCGTCTGCAGCTGAAAAGCCAGGGCATGGGGCATGAGCTTACCTAATTGTTCCTGGAAGCTTTGGATTGCCTTGGAAACCAGCCGGGGTGGAGATCCTAATGCAGAGTCAGCAATGAGCCATGAAAATGAGTTTGAAAAAAGAACAGGAGGTGAAAGCAGCCAGGGTCAAGAAAGACAGCAGGACCCAGTGAAAGGCAGCAGTGACAGCGCAGAACTCCTGCATTACGAAGGTGCTGGTCCAGCTTTATGGACAAAGTTTGCGTGCATTTCCTGGTGTGCATGCTGCAGTCTCTCTGATTGGAGGACAGGCATTAATGACGTAGCCACATTAGGATTGGCTTATTTTGCCCTGTCCTCCAATCAGAGATGCTCCTTAGATGTAATTATTTCGAATCCAAAACGAAACGTAAACGTTTTGGATTCGAGGCAGCAGTGAGGCAGGTGAATGCGCGACCCCCTTCCAATGACTCCACGCTCCATAGATTGAAGACCAATGCCCTGCACACACACACCCTGCACACACACACCCTGCACACACACACACCCTGCACACACACACACCCTGCGCGCTCGGACACACACACACACACACACCGCACCCACCCACCCCGGCGGTGCCACCAGGGGATGCGATGGCAACATGAGGGCTTGTGTCACGGCGACCATGTTATGGAGTTAAACCGTGAGTTATTCCTCGCTATTTTCACTCAGTAAAGGTATACGGGCCAGGCACATGGACGCCGCTCGCTGCAGTCCCAGCACTTCTTTTCTGTGTGAGGTAGTACAGTGTTTGAGGCACTTAAAGGGCACATGAGGTTCTTTGGGGCTCATAGAAAATAACACACATTTGATGTGATAGAATTAAGAAGTGTAGGGTAGTAACTGGTCAGCTGGCAGTGCAAAGATTTTCAGGAGTTGATGGGGTGTGGCACAGAAGTGTGCATCTCTCCTATTTTTATTTTGCATTGGAGAAGTAGGGAATGGAGTTAGACTTTGAAAAAAATACGCACACACATATTCACACACCCTACACACATTCACACACCCTACACACACACACACATACACAAATCCTACCCCCCACACACATAAATACACACACACATTCACCTACACACACCACACTCCCCCACACACATTCACACACCCCACCACAGACAATCAAACCCTACACACACTTGCATATACTTGCACCCAAATGTAAACCTTTTCTTCAAAAAAAGTACAGCCAAATGTTGAAAGTCGCTATTTTTGTTATTTTGGGAGAGCAAAGCGGTGGCCTTGGATACTTGATAATTGCACACAAACGTCTGCGTTCTACTTCCCAGTGATATCTTTATATCATACACCCTCTCCTCATGTTCTGTGTTTGGTAAAGTGTAAAATACGTCACAAACTTCTTTTTGAGCAGCCTTGGAAGTGCGTTATTGATAGAGTTGAACCACTGCCGATTTTGTTCCTTCTGCTTCGTTTGGAGTTTATCACTGCTATCCTCCTAGCTCTGCAATCACTGCTGTGATTACTCTGTTGCTTCTCATACTACTAACACTAATGTTATGTTACTGCTCTTACTACTTTTTTACATATTATACTGTTACTACTAATGCTCCTGTCACAAAGCTACTCACGCCCCTATTACTGCTCTCCTGCTGCTATTCTGTGGGACACCCCCGCGCCGCACGGCCACCAGCTGCTGCGTGTGTTCCCCTCTGCCTGCCTTCTGCCTCGCTGACGCCGTGGTCGCTCCCCTCTGGTTTCCCAGTTGTTTTGCCCTAAATTTGTGCTTGTCTGTTTCTGCCGTCTGCTCGCGTATTTTGCCGTTTTTCCTTGTTTTGCCCTAAATTTGTGCTTGTCTGTTTCTGCCGTCTGCTCGCGTATTTTGCTGTTTTTCCTCGTTTTGCCCGTAATTTGTGCTTGTCTGTTTCTGCCGTCTGCTCGCGTATTTTGCCGTTTTTATTTGTTTTGCCCTAAATTTGTGCCTGTTAATTTCTTTGGTTTTTTTTTTTTTTTTATTTTTTTTTTATTTTTTTTTTTTTATTTCACAGAGTTTTTTATTGAGAGAGTTTGGTATTGATATGAGCAGAACAAATAATAGCAGATAAAGTCCATGGTACACGTACATAATAAACCGAGAGGCGGTGAAGTAACATAATATGGAGTAAACATAACATGCGGGGGGAAAAATATACCAGGTAAATAAAGAAAATGACAATCAAGCATCAAGTCCGTACAACACGAAGGCATATGTCAGCGGGCAGATCGGTCATATAGCACAGCAGGGTGAATCACAGCCATCAAATGACATATTGAGAAATTGCTTGCCACAACAATGTTTTAGGTGCCTCACGGAGGTTTGAAGAGATCAAAGTGAGCGTCAAGTGAGACCCATATTTTCCTGTGTTGTGGGCGCCAGGGGTGAGAGGCAAGTGCAATGGTATCGGCACCCCTGAGATTAGAAACCCAGTTGAGCCAATGGGGGAAGGAGGCTTTGGCTGTATTTTTCCAGTTGGACGTTATGACTTTAACCGCCGCCGTCAGTAAAAGATCAAGTAGGGCTTTGTCATTTTCATTTAAAGTGACAGCTTTGGAAGAACCCATAACTAGAGTAGCAAATTCTCTCGGGAGAGAAACGTGCAGGGCTTTGTTAACAAAGTCAAATATCCTGTCCCAGTATGTGGCAACCCGGGGGCATTTAAATATTAGATGTTCAAGGTCTCCTCCCGCTTCCAAACAGTTCCAGCAGGAGTCATTGTCTTTGATGTTGTGCAGAAAAAGTCTCCTGGGGGTCCAAAAGGCTTTGTGTAGGAGCCAGAATTTAGTTTGGGATAGAGTTGGGCTAATTTTGTGTCTTGTGGTCGATTCCCAAATTCTGGCCCACTCGTTATCAGATGTGGGAGTGGAGGAGTATGATTCCCAATAGGATTGTAATGCAGAGACCAGGTTAGATGTCTGTGGTTTGATCATTTTGTACATTCTGGAAACCTGGTGGCCAAGTCTATTAAGGGTGGATAAAAGGCCAGGGAGTGAGGGGGATGTGTTGCCCAAGTTTGCTTTGGTTAGGGCCACCTTAACTTGTAGAAAATAGTAGAAGTCAATGTTCTCGAGTTGAAATCTATCCTGTAATTCCTTGAATGTGAGTGGTGTTTGGCCCTCGTAGAGGTGGTGAGGGAAGTGTATTCCCTTCCTGATCCAAGAAGGATTATACAGCGGTTTACCTTTGTATGTTATAGTGTTATTTCGCCATAGGGATTCCCACTTTGAATTGCGAAATTGATGGGGTAGAGATTTACTTATATGGAGGAGGGAGTTCTTAGTGTTTTTAAATATGATGTTAGAGTCGATATCGGGACGCACTTTGTTGGTAAGGAGGGAGGAGGGGTCAAGGCCTTGCACTAGGGATTTTTCGATGTGTAACCACACAGGTGTGTAATCAGGCTGTGGAGTGAGCCAGATCGCACCTTGCCTGGCCAGGAAGGCGGTCTGGTAGAGTCTAAAGTCGGCCAGATTGACGCCACCCAAGGATTTATCTAGTCGTAGCTTTTTCATGCTGATCCTGGCTTTTTTCCCCTGCCAGAGGAAGGAGGTGATTACCTTATCCAGTTTTGAGTGGAAATCGTTAGAGAGCGTTAGGGGAAGCATCGAGCTCAGGTAATTGACCAATGGGGAGATCATCATTTTTATCGTCTCTATCCGACCCCACCATGTAATGAATCGCGGCGACCAACCATCCAAGATTCTTTTAATTTTCGCTAGTGTGGTTGATTCATTGTGCTTGAGTGTACTTAGTATGTTGTCAGTGAATTCTATTCCTAGGTACTTAATGACATCCGGTTGCCAGGCTAGACCTGAATTTCCAAGGACCTCTTTGGTAGTATGTACATTAAGGGGTTTAACTTCGGATTTGTCCTTGTTTAACTTATAGCCGGACAAAACCGAGTACTTACTGATGGAGGACATAAGCCCCTTAATTGATAGGGTTGGGTGTTCTGTGGCTATTAAGATGTCGTCGGCATATGCCGCTAGTTTTATCTGAGTGTTTCCGAATGTGACACCTGCGATGTCCTCATTTTTCTTGATGTCGGTGAGTAGTGGCTCAAGAGCCAGCAGAAATAGAGCCGGTGAAAGTGGGCAACCCTGTCTAGTTCCTTGGAATAGGCGGAACGGGTCAGAGAGTGTTCCATTAATAGATATACGGGCAGAGGGGGCGGAGTATAAGGCCATCACCATTTTAATGAAAGAATTACCCAGATTGAATGCGCTCATACAATGCTGAAGAAATGGCCATGAGACTTTGTCGAATGCTTTCTCAGCATCTAGGGTTATTGCAACCATCGGCATTTTGCAGTTTTTCGCTTTTTCAAGTATGTGGCATAGGAGTCTGGTGTTGTCGTTCGACATCCTGTGTTTCAAAAATCCTACTTGTGATGGACTTATCAATTTGGGCAGTACGGCGTTTAGTCTAGTTGCTAAGATCTTGGCATAGATCTTACAGTCAATATTTATGAGTGAAATGGGGCGGTAATTTTTGGTCTGGAGGGGATCTTTCCCTTCCTTGGGTATAACAATTATTGTGGCTTCACTCATCGAGGGAGAGATACTCCCACTGGAGGCGGTGGAGTTGAACACGGTTTGGAGTGTCGGGGAGAGTTGGCTGTCAAAGGCTTTGTAGAAAGAGGCAGAAAAGCCATCAGGGCCCGGGGCTTTGTTGCTTTTGAGTGTTTTTATGGCCGTCGAGATTTCTGTGATGCTGATGGGTGACCCTAGATTTAATTCGTCTATCTCTGAGAGTCTGGGGAGGTCT
Organism: Lissotriton vulgaris; assembly: GCF_964263255.1. NCBI lineage: Eukaryota > Metazoa > Chordata > Amphibia > Caudata > Salamandridae > Lissotriton > Lissotriton vulgaris. The sequence goes on from NC_141687.1 coordinate 2,073,355,186, forward strand.
AGGGTCTTTAGGTAATCTATGCATGACTGTGGGTCCAGGGGCTTATCATTCTTGTATAATTCTTCGTAAAATTGCTTAAAGGTATCAAGAATCTTGGACTGGTTGGTGTGCGTGTTATTAGCGGGATCCTTTATAGAGGATATGGTTGTTAATTTCTGCTTGTGTTTAAGGTAGGAGGCCAACAGCTTCCCGGCTCTGTTTCCCTCACACAGCTTCAAGGCTTTGAAGCGGTTGATCCACACGCCTGCTCTCTTGCTCACAATGGAATTATACTCGTATTTCTTTTTTATGAGTTGGTCAAGGGGTTTGGAGTCTTGAGGATTGGTTTTGTGTAAGGATTCTAGTGATCTGATCTCCTGCTCCAGTTGCTCTAGTTCTTTGTTTATCGCTTTGTTGGCTCTGGTTCTTATATTAATAATAACTCCACGGATCGTGGCTTTGAGCGCGTCCCAGAGGATGTTTGGATCTGTGTCAGGGACATTATTTAAGAGTAAGTACTCTTCAATGGCTTTAGTAATCTGTAGTTTGTCGTCCGGGTTGGTTAGTGTTTCATCGTTGAAACGCCATCTTCTGGGCGGTCTGATTGAGCGGGAGCCTGCAAGTTTGGTGTGGATACATGCATGATCGGAGATCAGTTTAGGGGCGATGTCGGTTTCCTCGATTAGGTGTGCAAATGTAGAAGATATTAGGATAAAGTCAATACGCGAGTAGGAGTTGTGGGGAGTGGAGTAAAAGGTGAAGTCTCTCCCATCAGGGTTTTGGAGACGCCATGAGTCTTTAAGGCAGTACCTTTCGCATAGCCGCAGGAGTGCCTCATGTGAGCGTGATGGGTGAAAAGCGCATTTGGACTGCCGGTCTAGTCGGGGGTCTAGAGGAAGATTAAAATCGCCTCCCACAATGAGAAGGTCGTCCTGAGGGATATGCTCCATCGAGCGGGAAACGGAGTCCCAAAACCCGGGGTCGTCTGAGTTAGGGCCGTAAATGTTCACAACGTGAATTGGGTCATCTTCCCTGCGTAGATGGGCCACCAGAACCCTTCCCTCCGTATCATGAGTGTGTGAAACTAGTGTTATGTTCGACTTCTTTGATATCAGGGTAATTAGACCTCCTTTCTTGTGCGGTGCAGGGGATGACAGTATATGGGAAGACCAATGGACGTTTAAGAAACGTGTGTCCTCTTCCGATAGTTTAGTTTCCTGTAGGAGGATAATATCCCCCTTAGTTTTGGCGATGTAGTCGAACACCTTCCTCCTTTTTACAGGGTGGTTAAGACCCTTAACATTTAACGAAACTATGTTGAGGTCATCCGCTAATGACTTAGTGTTAGACATTAGTGGGCAAGGTTATCGCTAAGTGGTGATCTGGTGGGGGGCAGAAGAATGAGACAAACATCCCCGTGGGAGCCTGTGTGCTAATACAATACCAAGTGGACAGAGCTAGCGAAGTGGCTAGGGGTATAACTAGCGTCCTTGTGTTGTAGCTGAATGTGTTGTAGCTGAATGGAACAGACAGAAAAAGGGACAAAAAATAACACAAAAAGATATACAATGCTATAAGGTACCAACAATTATTATCTGCTGAAAACTCTCTCTTTTTCCCAATCCCCATGCAAGCCCTCCCAATCCCCCCTCCCCCCCTCCCCCCCCAATACGTACGTAGGGAGTACGACGACAGTACCTAGCTAGGCAAAACAGGAGTTATTAAACATTAGCAATCGATATTCATTAGTTCCAATGTTAAACTTAAGAGGATTTAGATGTCCAGACTGTGTGGCAGCGGGTAACATTTACTGCAGCAATAATACGTGCGTAATGGTAGTGTTTGTGCGCAATAATATGCTGTGTTAAACCAGGAGTGACTGTCTGCAACGTGCAGACGAAAGCAGTAAGAAGGTTAGAACCAGCTAAACGTTGCGTTAAGAAAACTTGAATCGTTAAATTGGATTGAACTCCCTGTAGTAAGGGCAATATATGTGCACAGAAACATATAATAGCAATAATGACAAACTAGTAGCGACTATTTGCGTCGTGCAATAGAGTCTAAGTGTGAGAGTAGAACTTGCCCGACATTATGCAAGCAATCACCAATCCTGTTGCAAACCAAAGGAGATCATAAAACGTCACTTATCGAGTGGGCGGACTAGCAAACAACTAGAGAAGGCAACTATTACCAAACTATTACAAAACTACAAGTACACAATAGTGCGACCTGGAAAGGATAGAGATCCGATAGACCTGTTCTTTGTCATGACAGTCACGTGGTCTTCCTTTTGTTGGAAGGGCCATTCGATTGGTCCATTTCCTGAGGTGGGCCATTTTGCAGGTAGTTTTCCAGATCTTTCGGGTCCGTGAAGAATTTTGTGCGGCCGTTTATTGTGATTTTGAACTTGGCTGGCCCTGCAAAGGAGTAGGGTATGTTCTTGGATCTAAGCTTGGCGCGGATTTCCAGAAACCCCTTGCGAACCTCCACTGTGTCCTTGGAGTAGTCCTGTGTAAAGATGATCCTCTGACCTTCCCAAACGATGGAGTGCTGCTTCCTTGCGTATTGTAGGATCAGATCGACATGCTGATATCGGAGTGGTTTGCATATCATTGGTCTGGGGCCCTTCTCGCGGTTAGTAGTGAATGTGGGGATTCTATGCGCACGGTCTAGCTCCAGACCATGCGGGAAAGCAATGCCGGTAATCATGGGGATCCATGCTTCCAGGAAAGTCACGCAAGAGTCTGCATCTTTTTCTGCGTTTTCGGGTATGCCAAAAATTCTAATGTTCCCTCGCCTGTTGCGGTCTTCCAACTCAGCATGTTGGCGTCTGAGGGTGTTAGTGGTGTCTTCAAGGCGCTGTATTCTAGCAGCTGATTGACGTGCGAGGTCCTCCACGTCGCTGATGCGCTGTTCCGCTGTGTTCAGCCCGGATTTTAGGTCATTCATATCAGCTCTGATGGCCGTTAGCTCAAGCTGCATAGCGTCAGTATTCGCCTTAGTGGATTTGGAGATAACAGTGAGGTCTCCTAATTTTTTCAGAATCATTTCCATCGTGGCCGCCATGTCTGGTTTGCCCTTAATGGGAGAGTCAGAAATTTGTGGCTCTGGTTTCACCTTCTTAGAATTTGTCTTTTCCTCTCTGCCTGCCATTCTGGACGTGGGGTGCGAGAAGAGATGTGATTACCAGTTAGCTAGCTAGCGACGATGGTGGGATCAGACAGGGAGTTGCCAAACAGGTTAGGGCTGTTGAGACTCTCAAGGTTGGCTCCACGCGGTGATTCTCCCAGAGCCAGGCGAGCCTAGTGCAGGCTAGTTTATTGGCGTTGTTAGTGTAGTTGCGCTGTGTTGTCTCCTGATCCAAGGCTTCCTTGTGAGGCTGGTAATATTAGGAGATTAGCTGAGTCAGCTTATAGGGAGAGCAGAGCTAGGTGCCGGTTAGTGAGATGATGGTTAGGGGCACGATACCAAAGTGCTTTAGAAAAGTGACCTAGAAAATGCGACCCCCCAAGGATCGAGGAAAACCACACAGAAAGCAGACAGGAGGTCTTCTGTCTGAAGGTAGAGGAGAACCGCTTCACTTTACAGGCTCCCACATGTTGAATTGCTGGTTTTCGGAGCAGGTAGGAGTCGGAGCATTTTTTCGATGGCGGCCGCCATCTTTAGGTCAGGCGAGAAGGGCAGAGAGTGTCAGCACAGCGCTGTGAGAGCGTGTTAGCTCTCGCTTCTTACCGGCATAGGTGGAAAACCGGGGAGCAGCTGACATCCTCGGCTGTGTCGAACTCGTCCAGGTGTTGCTGGTTACCAGAGACCAGAGAGGTCGTCAGGCATCTCCGACGTGACGGAGCGGCGCCATTTTCGAGAAATCGGCGCTGGCGCGCGATCGTCCCAAAAGATTGCAGAACTCCTCGTCAGAAGCCTCGAGAGGAGAGATCAAGGCACCGGAGGGCTCAGCAGGGTGTGAGGCATCAGGAACACCGCTTTTGCTGCTGGAAAGGACAGCGGGTCAGCAGGAAACCGATGGAGTCGTTCTCCTGTGTTGCGGAGCTCGAGGTTAGGCGGCCATGCGCACTGCCGTCCAAGCCACGCCCCCCGCCTGTTAATTTCTTTGTATCCCCTGTGCCGTGTCCAGTTTCCTTCCTGATTGGCCGCCTACCTCGCCGCCCTCCGCTCTCGCTTCCCGCCACCGACATTGGCCCCGCCCCTTTTTCTCTTCTGTTCCCTCCCCGCTCCCGCCTCCCAGCTGCTCCGCCCACCCGCGCACTTCGCCTTAAATGGCGACCGTGCGGACGCGCAGCGGTCACGCGCAGCGGGCGCGCCGATTGTGCGCCGAAGGCGCGCCAAAGGTAAGCCCGTCTACGCCCGTCCGCGACCGGATCGCGACCAGCGCCAGGACCCCTGGCCCACGAAGACCCCGACCGACCCGCCTGACGTACTCCGCCGCCACCCTCACCGCTCTCAACACCGGCCGACTCCCAGAATGCCATCAAGCCTCTCCACGACGTACCCACGGACCCTTCAGCTGCCACGCCTGCAAGTTCACCTGCATCCGGACCTGCCTCGCACCAGCACCCACCAAGCCGAACACCAGCAGTACCCACCTCAAGTGCATCCTGCTCAACACCCGCTCCATCCACAGACATGCCATCGAACTCTGGAACCTCCTCGACACCACAGCTCCAGACGTTGCCTTCCTCACGGAGACCTGGATGAACGCCTCTTCAGCTCCCGACATCGCCATCGCCATCCCAGAGGGCTACAAGATCGTCCGGAGGGACCGAAACGCCAACCAGATGGGAGGAGGCATCGCCATCATCCACAGGAGCACCATCCGTCTCACGACCAGCACCGACAACTCCCTGACCACCGCCGAACACCTGCATTTCCAGATCCACACCAACCCGAACACCACCCTCAGAGGCACCCTGATCTACCGACCCCCTGGACCACGCACACAATTCAGCGAGGACATCGCCGACTTCGTCAGCCCACATGCCCTCCCCTCCGCTGACTACATCCTCCTGGGAGACCTCAACTTCCATCTGGAGAACAACAACGACCGCAACACCAGCACCCTGCTCGACAACCTCACCAACCTGGGACTCAAGCAACTGGTGTCCACCCCCACCCACCTCGCCGGACACACACTCGACGCTGTCTTCTCATCCAGCAAGGACATCAACTTCAGCCACACCACAGAGCTTCAATGGACGGACCACAGCTGCGTCCACTTCACCTTCAAGAAAACAACGACCCACCACCACCAGCAACAGACCGCCCGCAGAAGCTGGAACAAGATCACAGCAGACCAGCTCGCCACCTCCCTGAGCCAGCACCCTCCTGCCAGCTCAGCGAACCCCAGCCAGGCCGCCGACAACCTCACGAAGTGGATCAGCAACTGCGCGGACGAACTCGCCCCACTGAGGACCCCGCCCAGCAGACCCGGCAGCAAGAAAGCCCCATGGTTCACCGACGAACTCAAGAGCTCCAAGAAGAACTGCCGAGCCCTCGAGAGTCTGGAGAAGGGAACCGACACCGGACAACAGGACCTCCTTCAAACTTGCCACCCGGAAACACCACCAGCTGATCCGCGCCGCCAAGAAAACAGCATTCAAGGACCGGTTGGACAACAACGCACACAACTGCAAGGAACTCTTCAACATCGTCAAAGAGCTTTCCAACCCCAGCGCAGGAAACAACGACATCACCCCATCGCAAGACCTCTGCAACTCCCTGGCTTCATACTTTCACAACAAGATCGCGGACATACACAACAGCTTCAACAACCAACCAACGCACACCATGACCGAACAACCACCCCCCACCACCACCCTCCGCGCCTGGACCCCGATCAGCACCGAAGACACCATCCGCACGATGAACTCCATCCACTCCGGATCACCGACCGACCCCTGCCCTCACCACGTCTTCAACAAAGCCGACGCTGTCATCGCACCCCACCTGCGAGACATCATCAACACATCCCTCGACACCACCATCTTCCCCGAGAGCTGGAAACACGCCGAACTCAGCGCCCTACTCAAGAAACCAACAGCGGACCCCACCGACCTCAAGAATTACCGCCCCATCTCGCTCCTCCCGTTTCCAGCCAAAGTCATCGAGAAGACCGTCAACAAGCAGATGGCCGCTTTCCTCGAGACGAACGGATCCCTCGACCCCTCACAGTCCGGCTTCCGAGCCAACCACAGCACCGAGACCGCCCTCACCGCCGCCACCGACGACATCCGAGCCCTGATGGACAATGGAGAAACAGCGGCCTTCATCCTCCTAGACCTCTCCGCGGCATTCGACACGGTCTGCCACCGCACCCTAGTACGGCGCCTCAGCAACGTCGGAATCCAGGACAAGGCGCTGGAGTGGATCACCTCCTTCCTCGACGGGAGAACACAGAGAGTCCGCCTACCACCGTACAAGTCAGAGGCCACCGAAGTCATCTGCGGCGTCCCCCAAGGATCATCTCTGAGCCCCACCCTCTTCAACGTCTACATGAGCCCCCTTGCGGCCATCGTACGCAAACACAACCTCAGCATAATCTCCTACGCCGACGACACCCAGCTGATCCTCTCCCTGACCAACGACCCCGCCGCCGCCAGAGCCAACCTGCACGAAGGGATGAAAGAGGTAGCCGAGTGGATGACGACCAGCCGCCTGAAACTGAACTCGGACAAGACGGAGGTCCTCATCCTGGGCTCCTCTCCCTCCGCCTGGAACGACTCCTGGTGGCCTCCCGCCCTGGGCACCGCACCCAAACCGACAGACCATGCACGCAACCTGGGCTTCATCCTGGACTCCTCCCTCTCCATGACCAGGCAAGTCAACAACGTCTCCTCGGCATGCTTCAACATCCTACGCATGCTACGGAAGATCTTCTGGTGGATCCCCACCGAGACCAGGAAGACCGTCACCCAGGCCCTCGTCACCAGCCGACTGGACTACGGCAACGCCCTCTACGCCGGGACCACCGCCAAGCTCCAGAAGAGACTCCAGCGGATCCAGAACGCCTCAGCCAGACTCATCCTCGACATCCCACGAACCAGCCACATCTCCGGACATCTGCGAGACCTTCACTGGCTCCCCGTCAACAAAAGAATCACCTTCCGCCTCCTCACCCACGCACACAAAGCCCTACACGACCAAGGCCCGAGCTACCTCAACAGCCGAGTCAACTTCTACGCTCCCAAACGCCACCTCCGATCAGCCAACCACGCCCTCGCCGCCGTCCCCCGCATCCGAAGAGCGACTACAGGAGGAAGGTCCTTCTCCCACCTGGCCGCCAAGACCTGGAACTCCCTCCCGACCGACCTGCGCCTGACCCAAGACCACCTCTCCTTCAGGAAGAAGCTGAAGACCTGGCTGTTCGAGCAGTAGCGGCTCCCCCCCCCCCCCCAGCGCCTTGAGACCCCACGGGTATGTAGCGCGCTTTATAAGTGTCACTGATTGATTGATTGATTCTGTTCTTCACCTGTATTACTGTTACTGCTATCCTGTTAACTGCTAACACTGCCTGCTGTGAGTGCCTACTGCTGTGTTTGCTATTCCTGGCACTTCTGTTACTGCTGTTCTACTCACACTTCTGTTACTGTTGTACTCCTCACACTACTATCTTTTACGAACACTACTATTAATGCTCTCTTGCTAACTTTTATCACTGCTCTCCTGGAAACTTAACTGCTATCACTACTCTTGCTCATCCTTACTGCTTCACCAGTATAACTGTTGCATTACTATTCTGCTACTTCTGAAGTCATTGCTAACCTGCTAACTTATAATTCTGGCACTAAACACAGTATATTAATATATTTACAATAGCAACTACACCACTAAGCTCATTAATATGCAGAGCGCAATGGGCATGGCCAATTCTTGTCTTTCCGGGTGGGAAGAAGATAAAAATGTGATGCCCTTTTCTCACCTGCAATATCCCTGATGTTGAATCAGCCTTCCAGAAGGTTGGTTATTGCTCAGGGGCCTTCTGTTTAATTGCTGTCTCTTCTGTATTTGGTTTATTTAAAAATGTTTGGACCAGCACAGTGTTGAAGCGGCTACTACCTTTACCCATGACGTAGTAGAATGCCTTGGCAATCGGTGTTGATTGAATCTGTCTAGAAGCGTTAGACCTTGAGCATAACCTCAACTCTGCATTTGATTCCTTTGGATAGCTCTGCATTGAACGTCGGGCCCAACTGGTGACTTTTTTAAACAATTTTCGTCCAAAAGAACACTTCACAAAAGCATGTTGTCGACTGTGGCAAAAATCTGAAAAAAGGCTAAAAATCTAAAATGGTAGAAAATAAAAGGCTATATTTCAAGCTGTTCATAGACGAGATGATTAGATCCAACATTACTAGTACTTTCAGTTTTAAAATGCTTAATGAACAGAGCCCACTGTTCCGCAATGTAGTGACTGAGAGGCAGAAATTTGAACTCCAAGTTGTGTTCGTTATGAAAGCAGGGGTCAGACTGGAGCCTTTCAGGGAATAGGATTTTTTTCTTTATTTTTCTAAATGTTCATGAGGCATACGCCTCTGCTCTTTCTACCTTGCTTTTAAAAAAAACCTATGCCGAACTGACCTTTTCAGCAATTTCATTTGAGATTACGTTCTTTTTTTACAAAGGTGTATATTTCTATAGTATTCTCAGTAAGTATCCCATGTTGGAGACATTTAGTTATAAGTAAGCAGTTTATTTTTTGTTAACATAATTTGTTTCCTAGGTCTCAAGAGGCTACCATTTTTGTGGAGAACTGAAACATTGAAAATGAACTGTCAAGGATTTATGGAACCGAATAGTGTAGTTATTTTCATTGCTGTGAATAAAAAATGAGTATCAAATTAGTTGCTTGCTTAGAATTATTGTCATGACTTCATAATTTCTATTTTAAAGTGTTTAACGCTTCTATAAAACTAAGCCAATGATTGCTCAGTCTTTGAATGTGGACTTGAAACGTGGGCTATATCGAGATCATAATTGTTAAGCACCTTGCTCAGTATGTTTAGTGTATATGGGCAAACGTTTTTACTAACACGGGCATGTATGTTTTTAAAGGAAAAGGTGGATGACTTTTGAGTTCTCCTTGCGGTATATTTGAGTACCAATACAGACATGTATGTTTTTTCTAATTGCCACTTTGATTTCTATTTGCAGCTCTCGATTTCCTGGAGCAGATTTTGACATTTAGTCCTATGGACAGGTTAACAGCAGAGGAAGCCTTGTCACATCCATACATGAGCATTTATTCCTTTCCTTTGGATGAGCCCATTGCCAACCATCCCTTTCACATTGAAGATGAGGTGGATGATATTTTACTCATGGATGAAAGTCACAGTCATGTCTACAACTGGGAGAGGTAAGCATACATGCCTTACTATTTAGAGGCTTAGTGAACCTCTGAATTCAAAATGTTTTGAATGTACATGGGAATGTCATACCGTTGTATGCTAAGGTAGTAATTCGGAGGTCCAGGATTCCTTGACAGCATTTTTTAAATGCCCTAAACTTATCCCTACTAAATAGCTATTTGGTATGCGTTTCTAAATTCATTTTGGAATTTGGTCAAGTGTTAGTGAAACACAAAATGGGTTTAGTAAATAACAAAATGCTGATTTGCAGCCACAACCCTGTGATTTGGCTAATCGCAGGCTTTGTAACCGAAAAATAATATTGTACATCAGGCTTCAAGGTATTTAATGAAATGCTAAAGGTCAGAAGACAAATCTATATAGAAGGCAACAAAACTTCCAAGTGCGAGCATTCCATTGAAAATGTACAGAAACTAGTCTGAGCCTCTTGCACATTAAAAAGATGGAACAGACCAGAAAGCTTGAGCTGACAAAATTTACTTGTAGAGGGCTGGAAACAATGGCTAGTTTGAGTGAAATATGGAGGACTTTTCATCCACGAGAGAGGATAAGCTGGGATGATGGATCTGTGAGTGTGGGGCCTTCTGGAAATCCTATTAGGAAGAATCTTTTGAAATAAAGCAGGACCCCGCAACCATTTCTACCAACTTAATAGTTAAAAAAACAAAAACCCTGGCCCTTTTTTTTTTTGTACCTTCCCTATATCCATAGGAATGAGAGAAGTGGGAGAAAGTAAAAATATCCATTCATCAGGGCAATTTGATAGAGGATTGGAAGCCACTTATTCTTCAGAACCTCCTTCTATATTGACTGGCATATCCATGATGGAAGAATCAACTAAAGGGTTTGCAACTGAAGAATACCCTCCTGTCGACTTTCAGTTAAAAGGACACCTTGATGGTGGAACGGGTGTAGTCCAGAGAAAAGAAGACTTTGAATTTGGAGCTCTCATTGAAAAAATAATCACTGAAAATAAACCTCCAAGAGAGTTTAAATGCTTTTCTGCGCCCATGTCTATTTTTATTAAGGTCAAGGAAGGACATTCAGCAAAGAGGATGGCGTTTGCATCCCCAAGGAGTTATACTGTTGTTTACGTCCAGTTCTTCTGGAATTGAGGTGAATTGCCTTGGAAGAGGAGACATCATGGTCCAGCATATTCAACAAATCTACAAGAGGCCTGAATCATCAAGGATGTGATCAGGGTGCAGTTCGTGCACTCCTAGTATCGCTGCCTGAGCAAAGGGGGAACAAAAATACGATTAGGATTACTCTCTGGAGTGATGCAGGCTTTGTGTCCTAAAGTGGGCTTAATGTGCCCTGCTTTTAGACTATCTGGAGGAATCATCCTAAGTCTAGCAGACTGAGAAACATGTTCAAGATTAAACCATTTCCAGGACTTTGGATGGCAGAGTTCTCTGGGTGAACAATGGCATCACCATTTAGATCTAGGAAGGAAGTATAGTGCATGACATGGTCTGCAGAATCAGTAAGTCATTAGTGTTTTCACTCTGTATCCATATCAATAGCCAGCTCAACCTCCTGACTTGTTGCCAGATGAAAGAAAGTTACGTACTCCTCTCTCAAAATCTCTCTTAATAGGAAGCATAGTGTGATGGCATAAAGGTGTTTAGGGTGTAGGTTCTTGTGCTTCTTTGCAAGCTTCCTGCCTCTAATTATACCAGTATGTGATGTCCTTGCATACATTTTATTCCCAGCATGCGTCAGTAGGTAGGAGCAATTTGAGCACTGTGAGGCACCAGGTACATCTGTGAAGAGTGGGAGACTTGATGAGAACGATTTCAATCTGCAGATTGGTTTTGGCTTGACTAGCAGTGGACATGCTAGCCACGATGAGCTGTAGGAAGGCTTGCAGTTTTGTAATGGAATTTGTGATGAGGTTCATCACTTTACTTTTGGAAAGCCCTGAGGGATGGGGATAGATAGGTCTTTGCCAGTCATATTATCATATTAGTCAATTGTAACATTCTGAATTGGTAAGGGGGTTATGGACTGAAAGCTTCATCCTTAATGGGTAGCTTTGGTTTGAGTCTGATGACAAAATCCTTTCTATCCTTAGCATACCATCTCTTTTCCCAGCTTATGCCAAGATGATAGTGGCAAAACAAGAAATATATCTAATAAGTGATCTTCAGGTCTGGTTATCAAACTGTGAATCTTCTCCTTCCCTCTCAATTTATTTTGACCACTCGCTGCCCCTTAGTTTTCTTTTCTTTCAAGTGGTTGGCAGTATGAATGAAGAGCACTGTGGGATGGCAGTCAGATAACCCGCTGCTGGCAAAACAGCAGAGGTGTCTCGTGCTTTGACAGAACTGGGATCTTAAGGGCTAAAACACTAATAGTGTAAAAAGCCTCTGAGCATCTGTGCATTCCAGTGCTTCCAACTCGCGCAATTCATTGTGCACAGTTTAGGTTAAATGGAGGGGAACATTCTTTGACGGATGTATTGACACTTGGTGTGTCACTGACGGTGAGTGAACAATGCAGCACCTATCCGTGCACAGACCAGTACACCCCTGCATGCATAATGCAGACAAGTAGAACAGATTTTACTGTAGCCTGAGGACATTCAGACGATACCAGTGCTCTTATGTTGAAATCTGGCCCTGATCCCTTATATGCTGTGTGTAGGGAAAATTTAAAAAGCCTAATACATTTTTCTGTTAGTCATTCCATTGAAAGAGAGGGGGGCATTCTAGCTTCAGCAAAATTATAAACCGCATCAGGAAGACAACCAAAAGCTCAGCAAGTGTAGCACTCTGGCAAAGCTTCCAATTGATTATCCCACGACCAACCTGGACAACTATGATTCCGATTGAAATTTCTAACTGTGGGTTCCTCGCTGTTTATTAAATCTACAGGCACCTGAGTTCCCTTTTTTTTTTTTTTTACCATTCCAATGTGTAAAGGGAAATGTCACTCCATAAGAACACGGGCGTTAAGCCTTGCATGGACTGTCGCAAGCAAATGACCTTGACAGAGCCCCACTAGGTTTACCTCTACGGTGGGACCATGATTGGTGCTAGTAGTGTGGGCTGATGAATATGAAGGCGATACAGTACCTAATGATAAACCAGTTCTTCAAATGATCCTGTTGCACTCCGAGGTCACGGGTCCATCAGTGACCCCACAACAGATTGCAGTGTTTAAAGGGGGCATGTTTGGCATGTCTGCACCTTACTAGTTTCCTGTGGACCCCACAGATCTGCAAAGACCTCCAGCTGGCCTACTGCTTGAAGGTTTGACCTCTGTGCCAGCTAAGCCTTCCAAACCAAAAATGGGTTCAGCTCCGGGTCCAGAGCCGATTACAAACCTAGTGCTGCGAGCTACGCTGGTCCCTGCCACGCCATCAGCAGACCCAACACCGCAGGCACTAGAGGAGAATGATGATCCCATAGATCTGTCCGACTCTGAACTAAATCTGTCCTGACCTGGTATAGAGCAGTGCACCTATTCACTGCTTACTAGCACGGTGTCAATTCCTTCCGACTCTGACAAGAATATGTATATGATATGTCCTATTTTATACCCCAGGCCTCTCAATTTCGTCCCGGAAAAGGCATTTTCAAGATGCTCACATTGACTCATCTGTTCTGATTCCAGAAGACTGGATGGTATCTTTTAACTGGCAAGGTGCCTTTTTTCACATTCCTATCGTGAATCGACTGAGGATCAGGATGGTTTATGTGCATTTTCATTTCTCTTTGCTCCCCTTCGGGCTCACCAGTATACCTCAGGAGTTTGCAAAAGTGATGGCCATGGCCACTGCACAACTTTGGTGGTTGGAAATACCAGTCTTCCCATATTTGACTGCCTGCTGAAGGTTGGTTCACCACAGTCCGTCTTAGACAGCATCCAGAGGATGACAAACCTCCTGACATCTTTGAGGTTCTGCTAGACTTACACCTATCTCCTTGGCAGATGCTCTCACTCCTCAGAGGCATCCTAGACATGGTGCGTTTTCAGGCCTTTCCTCCAGACCAAGTCCACGGCATTCAGCCTACGATTCCGATTCAGCCTCTGTAAGGACGATTAAGGCATTTGGGCCGCCTAACCTCTTCCATCCTGCGCCTCGACAATGCCAGGTTGCACATGCAAGCTTTGCAGTGGAACTTGAGGTATCAGTAGGTCCAGCACCAAGGGAGTCAGTCAAATTACAACCAGGTGTCAGAGGAGACTGCAAAAAAAACAGTGTTTGTTTGCATTTTGACATGATAGCCCAGCGGCAGACCCCACTCCCTGCCCCACACAGAGTAGACAGTGGTTACAGATGTATAGCTACTCGATTGAGCAGGTCATCTGGGAGAGGTCGCGATCGAACGCCTGGTTGTCATGGGAATACCTACCTCCATATCAATTTGCTCGACTTTGCAGGCAATTTACCCTCTCACTTCACTGTTCTGAGGAATGCACGGTTTCCCAATATAAAAAGGTCACTGTTCTAGAGAGTTACACAGTGGCGTAATTGATTATTAGTACACTCCAAGTCTGAAGGCACAGACCGTGTTCTGAAAGAAACTGACATCCGCACCTATGAGTTGCGCCTATGTATGGTTTCGGTCGTGACTTCTGCGGCAGAGCTGAGTCGCACACATCCTTCTACTGACGGTCCGGGATTAGACTGAAAAAAATCTGCCAGATCCAGTGTGGTGCTTGTGGATATTCACACACTGAGGAATCTGCGGTTATAGTATCCAACTTAAAGACCACTGCTGAAGTTAGGTAACTTGTTTCTTTCATGTCTCTTCCCCTCTTTAATTGCAAGTGGATAGCTGTCTTTCAAAATAGCACACCTTAAAAATAATTGATTGGTTCTGTTTTATTCCTTTATGACCATGTCCTTCCTATGCAAAAATTCGAACACGCACAGTTTTTAATAGCTTAAAAGTGAATGTTAAGGCTTTAATGACGGGCTGCTGTGGGGAATGGGCTTTCAATAGTTGAAGGTGTGACCATATTATCATAATGCTGTATAATCTGAAAGAATGCAAAGCTTAGTCAATATAGTTACTTTGTGAAAAATATGTATACCCTAAATTATAATGTGTTAAAAATTACCCTAGATTAAGACTTTCCCAGTATTCAAGTTACAGCAAAGTAATGTGTGGTTCAGGGTGCATCACTTCTCCCTTAAAGGTCTGTGTAATTCTTTTGGTAGTCTTTGAGACTGGTTCATAAAAGAGACTCCTTCTATTCAAAGAGAGGATATTTATTTTATAATTGCAAATGGGAGCAAGCAAAACTGAGAAGAATGTAATTGTGTTTTTCAATTATTTCTCAAATTGATTAAAAAAATGCATTAGTTGTAATCCAATTTGTCATTGGGTAGACTATCCGAAAACAAATCATACACTTGAGATACTTTTCATACTAATTTGTACAATTACTTCTTACAGATACCAAGAGAGTGAGTTTTCAGACCACGACTGGCCTATACATAATAATTTTGATGCTGATGAGGTTCAGCGTGACCCAAGGGCTCTTTCTGATGTCACAGATGATGAAGAAGTGCAACTAGATCCGCGCAAATATCTTGATGGAGACCGAGAAAAGTATCTAGAGGATCCAGCTTTTGATACACACTTTCCTACTGAGCCAGTCTGGCCGTACCTAGATCACCATGAAAATAAGTACTGTGATCTGGAATGTAGCCACACCTGTAATTACAAAATGAGATCTTCCTATCTCGATAATTTAGTATGGCGAGAAAGTGAAGTTAACCATTACTATGAGCCTAAACTTATTATAGATCTTTCTAACTGGAAGGAGCAAAGTAAAGAGAAAGCTGATAAGAAGGGCAAGTCAAAATGTGAAAGAAATGGATTAGTGAAAGCTCAGATAGCCCTTGAGGAAGCATCGCAGCAGATTGTTGAAAAGGAGAAAAATCAAGGATTTGATTTTGATTCGTTCATAGCAGATACTATACAATTGAGCTTGCAAAGTGATTCTGCTGAAATTGGCAAATTAAATGACTTGAATAGCTCTGTGTCTCAGCTTGAATTAAAAAGTATGGTGATAAAGTCACTAAATCAGGGAAAGCAAAAAAAAGGAATGGCCAATTTGGCCCAATTTGAAGCCCTCTATCAAAATTCTTGGGATAGTCAATTTGTAAGCAGTGCTGACGAGAGCTTCCTTATAGGCCAGTTTTGCTGTGAAGTAAGGAAAGATGAGCACATTGAAAAGGAAAACACTTACCCCAGTTACTTAGACTCCTTCTTTAGCAAGAAGGAAGATGTAGAATTATCCGAAACTGAACAAGTGGAAGAAGGGAAGCTTGGAGAAAAAGATAGAGATGAAGGATTTATTAGTTTTAATGGGGACATCATCTTCAACAAGCAGTTAGAATGCATTGGCATCCCTCAGTTTCACAGTCCTGTTGGTTCACCCCTTAAATCAATACAAGCTACGTTAACACCTTCAGTCATGAAATCATCCCCCAAAGTACCCCACAAAACCTACAGCAGCATTTTGAAACATCTAAATTAAAACACTCCCCAGTCAGTTGTTTTGTGTTCTTCATGAAACTTTTTTTATTAAGTATTTTTTTACTTGAATCAAATTCATTCATTTTAGTGCGTCTTTCATTTTAGTGTTCAGTTTAGCATTGTTTTTACAATTCTGACTTACTTTGTCATCATTTGTTTAGTTATTGTTTTAAATGGCATGTTGTTTGCACACTATGTAAATTGAAGAACTGAGCAAACTAATGCAATGCAGGAAGAAAAATGCACTAAACCAAGTTAAACATTCTATCATAAAACAGTTGCCCCTTGTTTTGACGGGACATACATTATCTTGCCTTGAATTGTACACAGTGAGACTACATAATTGCATGAAAATGCCAATTTGTTAGTCGTAATCCATCTTTCATCAGTGAGCAATGTAGAGTTTTTCTTATTTAACACATTTCTTAAAACACATGATACCAGCAGCAACTGAAGATATACATTTTGGTACGCATGTGTTATCTACCTCAAGATAACAGCAGTATGTGGCAAACCATTAGCCACCGGTAGTGCTTTTCATCATGCACTTCTGTTAAACCAGCATTACTGTAGTAGCTATCCACATTGAAAAAATCACTCAATGTTTGTAAATGTTCTGGCATGCATTATTTGTAGTGAAGTGTTAATATGCAGTATTTTTTTATTTATTCTATTATTCTAGCGAAGTTAAGATATGTATTTAAAATCAACTTCATTTTCAAAAATGGTTCATTTAGCACTATGGTTTTACTGCCTTCATTGCAAATGATATAACATCAGCCTATTTGTAGGCTTTACTCTTAACTCATCACTGATTTATTTTTTTATAGCTTTCATTTCATGGAAAGCTCTCACTGTGTATAGGAATTTGTATCTTGGAGGTGCTTGACCTATATCTGCAAATAAAAATTAGGAACTGTGTTAATATCAATTGCTCATAGAAGTCTTAATTGTGTTAATTTTTATACAAAAAAGAAAATGTAATGTCAAAGTTGTGTGCATGAAGGTAATTAAGGTACAACTTTACTGTAGGTTACATGGTGTATGTTAACACACTTTTCGTTTTTATCGTATGTTTTAATTGAATGCTATATTTTCTGAGCCAGCATGGATACAATTAGGTTTAATATAGCATGTAGCATCTCGATCTTTTGCAAATTTGTTCTGCCTTTGAATTTTGAAAATCCTTTCTGTATCAATGGTCCCCTATTTAAAAGAAAGAAATAAAACAAGGCCAGCAATTCAGACTTGATTTCTTACTGAGTGCCACAATGATTAACATTCTAAACAGTAGGTGCACTTGCAAAATATTCTAACTGGTGGAGCCAACCATTGCCTTGTGTGGAGACTGGTCATTTCTTAGTAGTGCTGCCTAAAAAAAATTCAAAATGCAGGACCAATGAAATTTATAAATATACCGGTCTACAGCCCCCTTCGCTCACTTGTATGCCTGCAGTGTGCATCCTGTGTAGTAGGTTTGCCGAAAGAGGAGTACATGAATTTAAATTTCTCCCCAAATTTTCTCCAACTTTGGATCTTTTATAGAAGTTTATTTTTACGTAGAACTCTCAGCTTATAGTGACTATTCTCAGCAATACATGAACAACTTGTGTGTGTTTAAATTATTGCCTATGGACTTATTTAACCAAATATGTCACTGAAGCATTAAGATAGGCTGCACCTGTCAGCAGAATTTAGGTTGCTTTATTGCACCTGCTTTTGAGGAAACCTTAACTGAACTGATTTCTCAACACTTTTGTTCAAGTGGTACAGGGTCTGGATTTATAATCATACCTATATTTGTTAAGCTCATTTTTTCCTCATACAGTTACATTCTTTAAGTGAAAACGTAAAAGGTTCTTTAATCTGTAAACTCAGTGACCATGAGTTTTTCTGACCCTCTTGACAAGGTAATGAACTTTCCTGCTGTAATAGTTTAGTTGATGCTTATAATTTAACCATAAATCACAAATGGACATGAAAGCAGTGACTGGTTGGCCTCTAAATAAAGCAGAAACCTTAGAATTAGCACAGATTTGAATTACAGCTGTCTTAATGTGAGCAATAACTTCTCCCTCAAAATCTGAACTGGAGAATCGAAACCACCGGCTAATTATTTTTCCTCTGATCAATTATTTTGCACACCTAATAGTTTGCTCAAAGCAGATAGAACCAGGGGTCTCCAACCTTTTCTGTACTAAAAGCTACTTATGCTCAATGAAACTCATCGAGAGCTACTAATTTTATCACTGTTGTATAATCTCAGATTTGTTATCTGTATATTAATTCAACCAAGCAAATGCTTTCTAATTTAATAAACTGGGCTAAACACAGGTGAGCTACTCTGAGGTAGATGGAGAGGTACTGGTTGGATTAAGGTATGTGATGTCACAAACAACAGTACAGTTAAGTTATACAGACTTAACATTTGAACCAAATTGTAATATAGAGAGTACAACGGCACAAAATTATAGAAAGCATAAATGGTTACAAATATTGAATAAAATCATCCTTAAAAGGAAATATGTTAATGCTGATAGATACTTCGGCAGATTGCTCACCTGAAGAATAGCCCCAGTCACCAGACTGGATCTGGAGAATTTTCTCAGCATTGCTCTTGTGCGCTATGTGGCTCTACGGTAACTCTCCTTTTTGCTAGTGAAGAAGCATCATATAAACCCCATTACTGAAATCAGATCCTTTATTTCCACACCCTTCTAAGTGGATCTGGAGCTTTGCTCCAAATTTTTTCGGCTTTCTGGTGACTTTCAAAACTTTACAGTGTGCCCGGGATGATGTCTCCCCTGGAAACTGAGATTAAAGCCATGCTGTGACTAGGTGGCAGATGTGGGACACACACCAACACAGCTTGTGCATTTGTTGCTTGGTCTTCAGCCTCAATCAATTCTCCCTCATCCAAACTCTTAAGTCGCCAAACATAAGAAGAGGTTGTGGTAAAAAAATAGATCCCGCTCCCAGTTGCGGGCTGTTCACAATCCTGTTTAAAGAGCTGGTCCTGTGCAAAGTCTTGTTCTTGCCGAAACCCTTCCAAGAAGTTGATGTCAAAAATATGTAAGAAGACCAGGTAGGACTCCACTCCATTCTGCCACTGGAAATTAATGTTAAGGCACAAGAGTATCAATCATGTGGGCAAAACATACAAGCATCTTTCTAATCTAATCCTGTCCTGCAGTTGTTTGTGACTCTTCCCCAATTCTCCAGGCCATCGTCAACCCTTATTTATTTAAAGTTTTGTATAACGCGTACATGACCCAGGTGGCTATCAGAGCGCTTTCCATACGGTTGAGGAAGACCGGAAAAGTGCTTGGAGAGAAAAATCAAGTTAACAGTGGGACAATATACAACTGGAGCAAGATAAAATTAAGATGAACATAGAAGGCAGGTTGGGTGAGAACGGAAAGGGCAATAAACATCTAGAGCAAACAAGACCATATGGCCTGCGACAATGGGTTGCAACAAATATGTATACAGTAAGCTAGAGGCAGGAGGAGCGAAGCATCTAGTTCAAGGCATTGTTCATTAGTAGAGCTTTAACTTCCCTTTTGAAGGCAATTGTAGAGGAAATCCGTATTGGTTCCATCGGAAGTGAGTTCCAGATTCTCGGGCGATGCCAGAGAATGTACGATTGTAGGTTTTAAGCTTATTAAATTTATTTGGCTTGAGCAGCAGTGTGCCGGTGCTTCTTGTGGACCTGGAGCCTCCGGATAGTTCCAGCTTGTTTGTCATGTAGAGTGGTGTGCTGAAGTGTAGTTCTCCATGCGTCATACAAGCAATCTTTAGATGGATTCTTGCCTCAAAGGGAAGCCAATTGAGCGATTTCAGGTCTGGCGAAATGTGGTTGGTCTTCTTGGAACCCGTGATGAGTCTAGTAGCAGCATTTAGCGATGCTCTGTGGGGGCTAAATTTGGTTTTCGGCACTCCGCATAGAGTAGTACTGCTGTATTCTAGTCTAGAGATGACCAGTATTTGCACTGCCGGTTTAAAGTCGTTTTGGGGAAGGTAGGGTTTCAGTTTTCTTGGTATACAAAGTTGGAAGTTCGCTCCTTTGGTCGATGATCTGATGTGGTCTTGTTTTTGTCTACCACAACTCTTAATGATTTAGCGAAGTCAATGATGTGTGATGTGCAGTTAAGGGCGGTAAGGCTGCAGAGATATTTCACAACAATGGGGGCTTGCCTAGCGAGTGCAATGAGGAGGAATTTGGTCTTGAGGGCGTTTAATTTGAGATGGTTGGAGGAAGGCAAGTTAGTTTTGAGAAGTGTTCTGATGGGAGATTCGATGTTGTCAAGGGAGGAGATTTTCATGTAGAGTTGGGTGTCGTCGGCATACATGTGATATTGGATGTTGGAGGCTTTAAGAATTGCAGTCAGTGGTTCCAGTAAAAGGTTAGAGTGTGAGAGATTGAGGATCCTTGGGGGAACACCCAGTGTGCATGGACAAGGCTGGATAGAGACTGGTTGGATTTGACTTTGTGTGTTCTGTTTTTGATGAAAGCCATTTAAGGACTGTGCTTGAGAGCCCAATCCTGCGTTCCAAGAGGTAGAGTAGATTGTCATATTTGACAGTGTCGAATGCAGATGAGAGAGAGAGAGAGCAGAATTAAAAGGCAGGCTTCATGTTGGTCAAGTAAAATGAGAGCGACGTCCATTATGTGAGTGATCACTGTTTCAGTGCAGTTGCCAGTGCGGAAGCCCGATTGGAATAGGTCAAGAAGCTGGGATTGATCAATGTGTTTTTGTGTAGTTGTTCATGAACACAACCCTGCTGCAAATTCTGCCCTTCAAGGTGTGCCTTCTGGTCGGGTACACCAAAGCGGTTTCAGATGCTTCAGGTTCACTCTGGCACTCCTTTGGACTCCATGGAGTTTTAAGTTGCTCCAGTTGGGCATCCACCAGCAGATACTAACTGACTCTTTAGGAACTATGGCCGGGCCCATTGTACCCAAGGTCCATGTTTCCATTTTGGCTCTAGCATCCACGCAAGTCCCTTCCAGCCAGAGATGAAATGTATCCTGCTTACTACCGGCTGAGCTCTTAAAGCAACTTGGCAGCTGCTGTAACATGGGAGAGAAAAGGTAGAGAACATCACTAACTGCTGGTGTAAATGCGGTCAGCCACCTCAACTTCTGCACTGAAAGGACTGGGCCCACTGATTAACAAATTGGTAGGCCTAGTGTAGTCTATTGCCTAGCCCCCTTGAACTTCTTGGCAGACACAAGAGGGCAAAAGCCTCATAATGTGGCTCAACAGTCTAACTCATGAAAGCATGAAATTCGCCTTCTCACAAAACTAGGGCTGTCAAAGAGCATGAAAAACAATGGTTAAGGAGGGTCAAGGGGACTATATTTATAGACCATCCAAACTCAATACCCCTAATCAAACTACAACGAACACAAAGAGTTGGAGGGTCTGTTAACCAACAAAGCTGAGTCTATAAGGTCCTATTTAGGAGACCAACCTTTTGAATTGCACTAAACCAGACCAAGTGGTCATATGACACAAGTATATGATAGATATCCTATCAGCCCACCCATTTGGCGGAGCCTGGTCATGTAGGACGTCTAACCAGGGTGGTGAGTCCAAGCCCAGATGAATTGGCCAGACAACACACACTACTGGTTCATATTGTCAAAGTGTCCATGCCACAGAGTGGTGCTGAAAAAGTGCAGTGCAAAACGGGGAGTGAAAAAAGTGATGTTTAAAATGACGGTTGAGGCAAAAGAAATTTTTTTTTATTGATATTCACCAGGACGCCAGGTTAAAAAGAAGTGTAAAACAGTGTGAAAAAATCACTGTGATGCTTTGCTGTGTTATGTATTAGGCCAACATGTTTCTGCCAATGGTGAAACTACACCGGCATTCTTCAGGGCCAGATACAAAAGATGTTGCTACTGCAAAGGTACACTCAAATATTTTGTGTGAGGTGAAAAAATGAACAGGACAGACCAAATTATTTGTTAACGAACTGTCCGAACTACTGGAGTGGTCATGTAGACCATCCTACCGTATCCTCCCGAACCAGTAGTTGATAGAGGACGTGATCCTGTGAATGGAAACAAAAAAACAACTATTGTTTGTTCTACAAACATAACAAACTTGTCACGCTTTAAGGACCATTTAATAGACTCAGCTGGGCCAGTCCCTACTAGAACGGCCACACAGATCAAAGGTAGTATTAAGAGTAGACCACCAGTCATTGCTGAACATTATTTTCAAACAAAGTGTAGAAGACTTACCCAGCAGTATGTGGGAGTCGAGCCTCGCCTCACCCGGCAACGGCTCGGAGATTGAGGCCCCGCTCTATGCACAGAACATAAAATAAAGCGTTAAACCTAAGTGACTCAGAGGTCTGTAGTCAGTGTTAAGTTTTACAATCTGTGCAAGTTAAAAACTGGTTGTATGACTGCCCTCACCGATCGCTGTCCCATGGAGATCCAGAGAAGGTATAACTAATAGACAAAACTAGTGTCTAATCTCTGACTGGCTAGGTCAATCAGGAGTAAATACCCCTACTAACCAAGTAATAATTATTGAGTTGTAAGCTTATTGACCACTCAGAACCCTCACACAGTCAAGAGATAGAAATAAACTGTGTGGCTCAAAGATGACTATTGAAGGGTAGTGAGCCTGAATTAAAGGACCTTAGCCCTATATTTATCTGTAAACAAAACTAAACCTACACCTATAACCATGATCCGGTGGTGAAGGAAAGGTGAAAAAGCTCAGTCCTGAAGTCCAGCTGGGAAATTCCGTCAGCCTGGAGGGAATCAATCTCAAAATCAAAGTGCTTAAGGAGAGACCCTCAATAAGCCTAAAGAGCCTAAAGGAGCGTGCCACGATCTGTCTATTCACCTCTCCGTCGGTACCTCTCGGCTATCACCAAAGCCGAAGGGGAGGCAACGAGGAGAGGTGAGGCTCGTGTTTTTATACCCTTCCTGATTGGGGAAACAAGCAACAGCTGTAGTCCTATCGCTGTTGCCGATGTTACGCAGAACCATGCACTGCGCATGCGCGGCAGTGCAACACATCTCGGCCCGCTGTATACAGAGCACCGAGCATGCGCAATGATGTAGAGCAAGCTACCGCATACAAGAGGTGTGTCCGTAGCGGCGCACACAGAGGGCATGCGCGAAGAAGTAGAGCATGCCTAAGGTTAGGTGGAGATTCGCCTGTAGTATACGCATGCCCAATTATGTGTAAACAATACACGAGATCGACTAGCGGAGGACATAGCGGTCCTGTGTTTGCCCGACCCCTGCCACATGTCCGTGTCACCCGGGATAGTCTCAATTATGGCGACATGGAATTCTAGGAAGCACTAGAAGTCAGCCCAAAATCAAGTATAATTATGCATGGTCACGCCCCTGTAATAGAACAGTACACACTCGAGGGATAATGAATACCAGGCGCTATGCCCACATATAATGAGCTAGTATACATAGCATTGAACAAAAATTGTTCAGTCTACAGTGCAAATGTAGAAGCAGTTTGTGAAAAATATGTAAAAGGCACGCTAAGCCAGAATGTTAATCCATATATGAAGAATGGGTCTAAACCACGGTGGATTTTATCACTGTGAGTTAGAGGAGTCCTAACCTTTAGCATCAAAAGCTAGCTGAACCCATGGCTTAAATTAAATGGACACAACAGCGGAGCGACCAGGAAAAAGAGCATGCCCATAAAAAAACACCTGGACAATCCCTGAAAATCCGGCTGTCCACATCCAAGTGCCTTCTAAGCGCAACCCTGGTACCAGGAGCTATGCCCACATAGTGCATGGTGTCTGTTCGAGCAAGGCTGGAAAGATTTTGCTTGACCTAACAGAAAGCTTTGGTGTACCTTTCCGGAAGGGGCACCACATTTAAGGACCTCAAGTTCGAACCTGCTGAAGAGAACGAGCTCTTTCTGACAGCATTAATACGTTTTGACTTACTATCTAGAGGAATGGTCCGGTATTGAGGGTAGGCTACTATATTCACCATCACCTACAACATCAGGCTTTCGGGTGCACGTTGATTGGTCATAAAATCAGGATTATCTAGTGCCAGCCTATATCTCCTGTCTACAGGTTGACTGAGCAGACTGGACAAAGGAGCAATAAGGGTGGGTGTGATATCCTTGTTAAATCACAATTGTGGCTCAATAGAACTTTAACCTCTTCGGAGGACCTCCTCGTTTCAACAGAAAACAATAAATCAAGCACTTCCGATTAATTTTCTTACAAATTTTGCAAAAGAGACACTTTAATTCCATTGGTGGCCTAGATAGCAAGGCGACATGTACTAGATATTTATCTTCCAGGGGATACTCATTAATAGTCATAGGCACTGAATAATCTCCGCCCATGAGCGGGAACCCGGAACACATAACTAAATACATATATATGTGTAAATATATAATAAGAGTACATAGTACTAAAGAAATTATACACATATACATGTATACACTAATAATATGCAGCCCAACCATAACCTATAGGCTAATAAAGCCATAATTACATATTTTCTGCAGAATGAAAATAAACCATAGAAACAATGCAATAAAAAGGCAGGGGCCTAAAATGCATTCCACAGAAAGAAAGAAAAACTATTTTTTTCATCAAGGAAACAGTAATAAAAGGCAATTAGCCTATGTAGGCTGCATAAAGAAATAACATCCCTGTACATAAAATCAGACTGGCACCTCGCCTTTAAGGCCTCAGATAATCTGAACACTGCCTTTAAAGCCTCCAGGGGGAACTCTGCTCCCATCATGCCCCACAGGTGACAGTTAGGTCAGTTCTTTTTTCCGACTTGTTCTGTGAGGAACCTGGAACTTAAGCTATGCTGAATTTGACTGTTTTCAGTCAGAATTGGTTTTTTTCCTGTCTTATTTGACCGTATTTGCTGTTGGTGGTGTTTTTTCTACCTTTTCTGACTAATTTTTCAGAAATTTCTTAGTCAGTTATGCCACCTTTATTCTACAAATGTCCTTCCTGTGGGAAGATGTCTAAAACAGAACCTCATTCTGTTTGTGTGGTTTGTCTTCCTTCCACACATGATGTGGAAAAATGTTATCATTGCCTCAAGCTTTCCAGAAGAACTTTGAAGGAAAGAGAGAAGATTCAGCTTTTGGGACGTCGGGAGAGAGAAAGACATCATGAAAAGGGGGCAAGAAGTGTATTGTCATCTGGAAGGCCCTCTTCTTTGACAGAACGTCGAAGGTCTGCTTCTCCTGAAGGTAAAAGCAAGAAAAAACTACATCAGGAAGCGGCAACGTTGAAGAAAGTGAGTTAGACGTCGAAATCTAGATCGCAGCCGGGTATGCTGGCGTCGAGACCAGAGAAAAGAGCATTGACGTCTAAGACATCGCCGGTAAGCACAAATCGGCATCGAAGCGAAGATCGAGGTCGCCGTCTAAGTTTGTCGACGTCGAGTCATTTGGTGTCGGTTGCTGCGAGGACGACGTTGAGAGTGAGGCGTTTGACGTCCAGAGACAGTGCGTTCGACGTTGAGGAAGAGTGAGGTCGACTAGATGCAGCGTCGAGACCTGAAAAAGATGATTATCAAGGTCGCAGTGTAGACATGGTTCAACGTCGAGACATGCCTCGGGCTCGAAGCTTGAAAGGGTCCTGTCGACGTCGAAAGTATTCGACGCCGAGGAAGTCAACGTTGAAGTCTCCAACACCTGTGTCACGGTCGGCGTCGAGACATTCCAGATCGGCCTCTTGGACCTCTCATAGGTCTTTGTCGGAGCCGGCGTCGAGGGCATTGGCTGACCCTCCAAGGTCTATGTCTCAAGACCTGAAGTCGAATGCATCTGTGGGCAGGTCTTCAGTGGTTAGAGCCTCTCCGCACAAAGAATCTTCTATTGTGGCGGATTCTGGCTCGATGTCGAGGAATTCAACGTCCGGGGATGGACAGTTGGTCCCTAGAGAGGTGCCTACTCCGGCTCCTAGATCTCCGCATTCTATTCTGAGTTCTTCAGTCTCTTCTTCCTCTATGGGAATCCAGATTGTGCAGGTTACCCCGGAGGGCTCTCGGTACGTAGAACACCTCCTGTGAACATGTCTGCAAGATGGCTAGAAAGCATCCGCCATTGGAAGATGCAGCCAAGGCCTAATGAAAGACCGCTTGCTTTGGAAGCTTCAGAACCACCGGCTGGTGGTTCCCCCAGAAGATCTACGTCTCCGGTGAGGAGGCGTTCACGTTCTAGAGAGCGCAGTAGGTCTCATCGGTCCCCTACTCCTCAGAGAGGGCATATGTCTCCTGCATCTTCCTCTCCGAGGTAGTCTTACAGAGACTATTCACCCACGATTTCAACAACGCCACCCTCCAGGGTATCTCCGGTGGATGATTTAGGAACCTTCAATGAGGTATTGTGCCGTGGGGCTAGCAAATTCACCATCACGATGGCAGTGCCTCCTGTGAAGTCTTCTGTCATTGGTGCCTGGTTTGTTGGAGCTTGCAATTAAGACGTTCTTGATGCCAGCGACAGTGGGTTCAGGCCCTTCAAGAGTTACGAAAAAGTATAAAGCACCTGATCAAGATCCTCTTTTCCTGCGCACAGATCCACCACCAGATTCTCTTATAGTGGCGGCAGCCAGAAAGGCCCAATCGGCTACATCGGTCTCATCTGCTTCTCCGGAGAAAGACAGTAAAAACATGGACTCCTTGGGCCGTAGGATGTGTAACACAGCTGGATCGGTCATGAGAGTGGCCAGTGCTGCTGCTTTACTGGATCGCTATGATCGTCTTCTATGGAACTCAATGGCTAGGTTTGCGGAGAAGCTCCCTAAGGAAGATCAGAAGGATTTCCTGGAGATTGTTGGAGAAGGTGGATTGGTGGCAAATCAAAGTATAAGTGCGGCGGCGGATTTGGCGGATCTTGCAGCGCACGGTTATGTCACGGCATATGTTCCAGAAGGTCGGCATGGCTGCGCCTCACAGGCCTTAAGCCAGATGCCCAAAGGAAAATAGTCAACCTACCATTCAACGGGACAACATTATTTGGGTCTCATGCAGATGAGATGGCCAAGATGAAGGCGGAACTGGACACACTGAAGGCGGTGGGCCTAGAGAAAACGAAGGAGTTCCGCCGTCGTTTTCGTCCCTACTACAAGAGGTCGTTTCAACAGCGTGGGCAAACATCAAACTGGTCTTCGCTAAACCAGGGCCATTCTCAACAGAGGTCGCAGTTTCAACAGCGCAGACCTGGGCGAGGCATAGGAGGAAACAGACAACAGTCCTCTGCTGCGAAGCCGCCTCAAAAGCAATGAGAAAGATCTTCCTCCGCAGCTGTGGTCCACTCCGGTAGGAGGAAGCATTGCATTATACTTGGACGAGTGTTGAAGATTGACCAAGGACAAGTGGGTCATCGGCATAATACAAAATAGCAATCTCCTCAAATTCAAAAGACCTCCTGTCATAAGTCCAAAGACGGTATTTCATCAAAATCTAAAGCTTTTGCAAAAGGAAGCAAACCTCCTTCTGTGCAAGAAAGCCATAGAAAAAAATCCTCTTCCACAGAGAAACCAAGGTCTGTACTCCCGCTTCTTCTTGGTGAGAAAGAAAGGTCCCAATTCAGAATTCAGACCTATACTGGATTTAAGATTGTTGAACAGATTTATTCGAAAGGAGAAGTTTTGGATGTTAGCACTCAATCAAATATTCCCCCAGTTACATCAGGGGGACTGGATGTGTTCCATCAACCTGAAGGACGCATATTTTCAGGTTCCAATCTCAAAAAGACATAGCAAATTTCTCAGGTTTCAAGTGTCTGTTCACCACTACCAGTATGCAGTTCTTCATTTGGGCTAAAGTCCTCTCCCCGAACATTCTCCAAGTGTATGGCGGTGGTTGCTGCCTTCTTCAGAAACAGAGGATTTTCATATACCCTTACTTGGACGACTGGCTCCTGAAAAGTTCGTCCCTATCTCTTCTGGAAGATCATCTTGCAATATGCCTTTATCTCCTGCACAAGTTGGGTCTTCAGGTCAATTTCAAGAAATCGATAATGAATCTGTAAGATTCAGGTTTTGAAGAAGGATGAGGCTGACTCAGTATTATAGTTGAAAGGAAGCTCAGGTTTATTCCAGGAAAGAGAGACACATCAAAACACCCTTTGACTTTCATTGTTTGTGTCATACTCAGAATCACCAACTTTCGAGTCAACCTCAGAATCACACATTTGATGATTGCCTGAGAAAACACAAACTCTATTCAAGTTCCAGATTCTATGATCCAAAGTTCTCACAGCATTTTTGAACCCTTTTATCACTTTAATTGGTTTTGAAAATTTAACTTTTTTACCCGGAAGCTTAATCACAACCAAATGTTGTTTATTTCGAAGGGGCATTGGTAGTAGGAAGGACGCGCTGCTGTTTGCTTAAGCGTGCTGCGCTTCAGGGCAATTTACAATCAGTATTTTGCAACTATTTTAAAAACGCCCGTTTTTTGTATTGAGTTGTACCTTATCCCCTGTTTTTAATACCCACTTACTTGCACTGTAATCTGGAAAACCCACCGCTCTTTGCGCGTCCTTGTCCCTATCTCTGCCTTCCTGATTCCGACTTTGGCGGCCATCTTGGGGGTAAGTGGGACGCGATTCCTCACACGGTCTAGTCGTCATAAGGACGCTAGACCTCCTACAAAAGACGGCCATGCTAACGCGCAGCGGGTACGCACAGCGGGTCCGCCGGAGTTACGCCGGAGTTACGCCAGAGTTCAGCCCGTCTGTGCCCGTCCGGGCCCAGACGGGCTTAGGGCTAGATACGCTGGCTTTTTCCCCTAAGGTCGGTATAACATATACTAGAAATGATGTGATATCATTACGCCCTTCTGATGAAGTGCCCTGCAACTTAATCCTTAAAAATTATTTACCGTTTGTGACGTGTAGTCGATGCATTAAGGACCAGAGAGCCATAGGAAATAAGTCTCTTCTAATGGCTCTGCTGAATTGTCGGTCCCTCCCTAGTCATTCCACCGAAATCAACTCCCTAGTACTGGATTTTGAG
Source organism: Lissotriton vulgaris (assembly GCF_964263255.1). Lineage (NCBI taxonomy): Eukaryota > Metazoa > Chordata > Amphibia > Caudata > Salamandridae > Lissotriton > Lissotriton vulgaris. The sequence continues at coordinate 2,073,384,062 of NC_141687.1, forward strand.
TTGGATATCTTATTTCTATCAGAAACCTGGACCACGTCTAGTTCGGGTCCAGATATGGTGCAAGCTCTCCCCCCTGGCTATCTAATTTATCATCTAGATAGGCCTATTGGACGAGGAGGTGGCCTTGCTATCATTTATAGGGACACGCTGGTCTGTAGAGCCCAGGATGGAGGGGTGCTTGACTGTGAGAGCTGTCAATTCTCACTACGGATGTCAGCCACGACCTCCATATCAGGCCTCCTAGTGTACCGCCCTCCGGGGTGTGTAGGCAATTTCGCCAGTTCATTGATGGAAACTGTTACGCTTTTGGCATCATCGACTGCCAATTTTGTGGCACTTGGAGAGTGTAAGGGCCACCTACTGGATCCAGTCTTTTCGAATATGGACAGGATTGAAGCCTCAACTCCCTTGCCTTTACCGTGGTCAGACCATTTTCTGGTTCCTTTCAATTGGCAGTACGATTTAACGGATGTAACTATTCCTAGGACCTACTCGGTTGACAGGGCTTGGTCTAGGTTACCAGTAGAGCGCTAGATTGCTAACTTGGATGCTACCTGCCCGCGCCCGGTGTTGGATCCACTAATTGCTGATATAAACTTGGAAAATTGGCTAAACAGGTCCTTGGACGCCATCCTCCCTAAAAAGAAAATGCCGAAGAGGGAAAAAAGAGTGGGATCAGTTCCCTGGTACACCCAGACGTTGAGAACTCTCAGGAAAGGCTGCAAAAGGCTAGAGAGGATGTGGAGAAAGGACTAGGGAGAGACAACCCGGAATGAGTATCGTACGGCAATGAGAGGATATAAAGCCGCTATCCGGGATGCCAAAGCCAAGTTCTATGAGGAGAGAATTGGCAACTCGGCTAACTCTTCTAGAGAGTCGTTCAAGGTCTTTAGATACCTTTTGAAAACTCCGGAACCACCAGTGAGCCATGGAGTCCTCAAAAGAAATGTACGGAACTGGCTAACTACTTTCATAAGAAAGTAGAAAACCTCATTAGTTCCTTACCAGAACCAGCCCAGGAATCAGATGTAGGCGAACAGCGAGCTGATGCCCAGATTAAGCTTGACGTCTTTGGTCCAGTGACCTCTGACGAAGTCCTCAAGGTTCTAGGGGCCACGAAGAGTGGTTCACCGAGGGATCCTGTCCCGATGAGATACCTCAAGCAGATAGCAACTACTATTGTGGCACCAGTAACTGATCTTATCAATGCATCTTTTGCGCGGGGGTTGGTTCCACCTAGTTGGAAAAAAGCGGTTGTAAAGGCCCTTCTGAAAAAGCCCCGTCTAGATCCATCGGACCTGGCTAATTTCAGACCGATCTCCTTGCTGCCCGGGTTTGGTAAGATCGCAGAGAGACTGGTGAACAGGCGACTGTCACAGTTCCTGGAGTCCAATGGCTTGTTGTGGAATTCCCAAACGGGATTCAGGCCGGGCCAAGGCACTGATACTGCCCTTCTGGCAGTCATGGAAGAAGCCAGGAGCATTTTGGATTCAGGGGGATCGGTGGCAGTGATCCTCCTGGACCTTAGTGCGGCTTTTGACACCGTAAACCATCAGGTGTTGCTCCAACGACTGTCAGAGGTGGGCTTGACTGGAATGGCCTTGAAGTGGCTCGCGCCGTTTTTGCACCAACAAACTTACCAAGTCTGGGAAGGTAGTGCACAATCTGCCCCCATCCCCCTACAATGTGGTGTGCCTCAGGGCTCCTCCCTGAGCCCCACATTGTTTAATGTCTATATGGCACCATTGGAGGATGTGGTGGCACCACTGGGTATCAAAATAATCAGCTATGCTGATGATACCCAGTTGTTGGTGGCCCTTTCCCAATTGAGGGATCATCCGGACCTGCTGCACTCCTGTTTGTCAAAGGTGTACACTTGGATGGGCAACTCAGCATTAACATTGAACGGCACCAAAACAGAGCTGATGTTGCTGGGACATGCAGGGCCTTCTTTGCTGCCAGGCAGCTGGCCGAGTTGCCTTGGCGATTCTCCAAGCCCCAAAAAGGAGATCAAAAGCCTGGGTGTGTGACTTGAACAAGACTTGTCTTTCAAGACCCATGCAAAAAAAACTGCCGGAGTCTGCTTTGCTCTGCTTCGATCAGCCCGTAAGATTTTACCCCTTCTCCCTCCGACCTCCAGGAAACTTCTTATCCAGGGGCTGATTGTCTCGAGGTTGGACTACAGCAATGCGCTTTTCTTGTGCACTCCGGAAGCAACGCTCAAACTTCAACAAGTGTAGAATGCAGCAGCAAGGCTGCTGATGAATATTCCAAAGAGACAGTCGGCAAAACCAGCATTACGAGCACTGCATTGGCTTCCAGTACGGGAGAGGATAACATTTAAATCTCTCTGTAAGGCTCATAAGATCCTGAGAGGGAAAGGGCCTCCTATCTTGGATAATATGGTGCTCCCCTACAAGGCTACTAGAGCCCTACGCTCTGATCACAAATCCTTGGTACAAGTGGTCAGAGTAAAAAGAGCCCGGACGGGCGGTAGAAGATTCTCGGTGAATGCAGCCAAGTTATGGAATGCGCTGCCCTTGAATTTACGGATAGACTGGTATTATTCAGTTTCGAAAGTTACTTAAGACCCACCTATTACCCGCTTAATGCTGTCTCTTCTTAGCTCCTTTCCTCTGAGTCATGAACGAGCGCTGGGATGCCCGAGGGTAACCGTGCGCTATATAAGATTCCAAATAATAATAATAATAAAAAATCACCAACCTTTACAGATGTAACTTTTGCAGCAAGTTTAGAGTCAAAATAAAGTTTCCTATTAGAAGAATTCAGTATCTCTTTCTCACGCCAGTCTAAATCTTTATTTACATTACAATCCCTAGAGCAATTAGCAATTTCTTTTTCCAGGTCTCTCAGGTTGGTTCTAACAAGGTGATCTTTCTTTAAAGAGAACGAAAGGCGATTTACCAGTGGAGGTGTGAGGAGTGAGCCTATAGTTCTCTACCTTCTTAAGAACTTGTTCTTTCAAATTAAGGCCTGCCCCTTTAGCCCAAGAGATGGTTTCCTTAAGTACCTTATTAAATCTTTCCACCATTCCATTTGTTTCAGGGTGATAAAGAGCACATTTCTTGTGACTTATACCACACTTATGTAAGAGACTCCATTTCTCTTGAAACCAATTGGACCCCATTATCAGTAAGGATGGATTGTGGAAAACCTTCTCTTGCAAACAGGGCCTCTAAAAATTTCACAACATTGCTAGTCTCAATGCTCGATGTGCAGTGTATCTCAGGCCATCTGGAAAACAAATCCATTAACACAAAAATGAAAACCTGTTGACCATCAGTATAAAAGGGACCCAGAATATCAAACGAGATCTCCTTCCAAGGACCAATAGGGAGGACCCTGATGACCATAGGTTGCACTCTCACAACTTTAGACTTATCACTCAAATTACAAATCACACACTCCCTTATGAACCGCTCAATCTGCAAATCCATACCAGGCCACCAGTATGATGAGCGAACTCTTTCTTTTTGTCATTCCAGAGTGTGATTGATGAGCCAAATCAATGATGTTCTTACGCCGTTCAGAAGGAGGAACTAATCTAATGCCACGAACCAAAAGATCATTGCACACTGCCAACTCATCTTTGACACCCCAGAACTTGGCACACTCAATAGAGGCCTGTTTCTTAGAATGCCAACCCTTCTGCAAAAGAGACATAACACATGAGAGAATTGGATCCGAAAACAATTTTAAGCGCCACTCAGCCTCATAAATAACTTCCACAGACACTGGGCAAACTTGATAGCTATCTTCATCACTGTCACATTCCAATAACTCATCATGAGAAACATCAACCAACCTCGACAGGGTGTCAGCCACACAATTATCAACACCAGGAATGTATTTTATTGTAAAATCATACTCTTGCAACGCAATGACCCATCTGGTTATTCTGCTGGACACTAAATCAATACCTTTCTTAGAGAAATTTTCACACAATGGCTTGTGATCAGTTTTAATTATAAATTTGCTTCCCCACAAGAATTTTTTGGCAGACCAAAACACAGCAAGCGCTTCCCGTTCAATAACAGAATAGCGGGTTTCAGGATCTTTGAGACCACAGTGAGGCAAACATAATAGCATCCAAACCTCCAACATTCTCCTGTTGAAGAACTGCACCAAGTCCCTTGAGACTGGCATCAGTGGTGAGAATAGAAACCTTTTGAGGATCAAAGCTTCTAAGATTAGGAGCTTTCTCAAGCTTCTCTTTTAGGGATTTGAATTCTGATTCACAATCAGCATTCCAAATAAACTCAGAACCCTTTTTTAGCAGACCTCTTAAACTGACACACTGTTCAGCAAAACCTTTTTCAAATGTATTGTAGTACTCGATCATTCCAAAGAATTTCATGAGTTCCTCTCTAGAAGAGGGAGGAGGCATCCTAGTTATAGTATCCACCAAGTTTACCTTTGGTGCAATTCCATCTTTGGAAATGGTGTGACCCAAATAATGGATTGAGGAGACTCCAAAATGACACTTATCAATCTTGATCGTGAGATTGGCCCTTTCAAGTCTACTCAGCACATCAAAAAGAATATACTCATGCTCTTCATCATTCTTACCAAAAACCAAAATGTCGTCTTGGTACACACACACACTCCTTTGCAACCTTTAAGTACCCTTTCCATGATGCGCTGAAAAACAGAAGCCGCTGAGACAAGCCCAAATGGCTTTCTGATGAACCTATACGTCCCAAAAGGCGTAGTAAAAGACGTAAGGTTTCTTGAAGATTCTTCTAGCTCAATCTGGTGATAGTCTGAAGCCAAATCTAATGTACTAAACATTTCGGCACCACCCACTTTAGTTAAAAGATCTGAGATATTAGCAATAAGCAATATAAGCAATTGAAAACCCACCTCTTCCCTTAAACTGTTTCTCCCCTTCCCTTGCTGACTCCTAGTTGTACTGATTTTAGCGAGGGGATACTTACGGGAGACTACGCGCTCTATAAAATTAAATAATAATAATAATTAGGCAGAGGGTATCTATCACTAATGACACACTTGTTAAACTGCCTCAAATCGATGCATAGACGAAATGACCCGTTGGGTTTGCGAGCAGCCACCACAGGTGCAATCCAATTAGTTCCAGTGACCTCTTCAATAATCCCTCCTAACTTCAACTTCTCCAACTCACTTATCATTTCATCCCTTAAAGCTATGGGAACACATCTAGGCTTGCAAGTATAAGGTTGAGAATCGGCTCTTATGGGAATCTCCAGTTTGAAATCTTTGAGACATCCTAGTTCATCCCTAAATACTTTAGGAAATTGCATTCTAATGCGACGCAATAAATCAACATTAGAATCCGTTTGAACAGAACTAACCAGTTCCTGGAGTATAATAGGATTAGGAGAACCAGGATCAAGCATTATATTTAGATCACCCTGATGGAACCAACTGATGATACTGTCCCCTTTTTGCGAAACATAGATCTTTCCTACAGTATGACGATCCTTATATTCTATGCGTCCTGTAAAACATCCCAACAAAGGTATGAGTTTACCTCCATACGCTAAAGGACGAATGTCGGCTCTTGACAACTGAACTTTGTTGGTTAGTTTTCCCAAATAGAAATTTCTAGATATAATTGTTATTTTGGCCCCAGAATCAAAAAGGACATCAGTTGACTCACCCTCAATAAAAATTTTGTCAACAGGACAGTTTCTAAGATCAGCTATCGAAGTGACTTGGACTACCACCTGTCCACAAACAAAATCCTCCTCCAAGGACTCATTATCAACAACTTTTACTGAAGCAGAGGGAATTTTACTTTTGCACAGATTGAATAGTGACCCTTCTTCTTACACTTTGAACATATAGCATTAAAGGCAGGACATTTTGTGTCATTAGCATAATGACCAACCTTGTCACACCTAAAACATTTAGGTACAAAAGATTTCTTTTTAGTCTTAACCGGATTATCAGAATTTGAGCCTTTCTGTGAGTCACTCACAGCATTTTTAACAACTTGAACCAAGGGTTGCTTGTCTTTATTCAAGGTATCAACACATTTTAGTGAATGTTCCACCCTCTTAGCTAGTTGAAGAACTTCATCTAAGATGGTTCATCTTTTAACCGCAATTCATCGCAAACCTTCTCAATGTTACATCCCAGCATGAATTGATCTGATTCTTTCTTCAATGGAACTATCAAATTTGCAAGAAGATGCTAATTTTCTTAACTGAGTGACATACCCCTCAACAGTTTTGCCCTCATTTGGTAATCTTTTTGCAAACTGGTACCTTTCTAATATGGTACTAACTTTGGGCAAATAATGATTGTCCAATTTTTTCATGCAAATTTCAAACTCATTAAGACCTCTCTTTTCTTCAGAACGAAGTTCTGCCAAATGGTCAAAAACATCTTGACCTTCTGAGCCAAGACAATGGAGTAGAAGGGAGGTTTTGCGTTTAGCACTTAAGCTAACACCACAAACCTTAGCCTAACGCTCAAACTTTTTTCCACTTCTGCCATTTAATAGGAGGATCACTCGGGGATGACAGAAAAAATGGTGCTGCAGTTACATTCTGCATAACTAAAATTAAATAATGAATTACTAAAACCTTGAGTCTCCTTTAGAACCAGTAAGCACTTAGTAAAAGAACAGTGTGCAGTAAATATGAATAAAATTAGATCACAACAATATACATCAAATATACATCACACTGTAATGGGAAGAGAAAATAATTAAAAATAAATAAATAAAACCATCCACTAGGTGGAGCTGTGGCAATAAAGTGAGAAGAATAATGGGATGGACGGGGGGCGGAGCTTGCAGGCGTCGATGCTGGATGCGTGCGCGCTGAGCTCCGCGCCATCACCTACAAAATCCGCATAATTATCCTCCATTGAAGGGACTTTGCTGTCGCCAGCGAGCGCTGCTATCAGGGAAGACTGTGTGCGACACTCGGCTGCCTTCCCACGACTGAATTGCTGCTATCTGCGGCGAGACAGGGTAATAGTAGCCCGGCGGACCTGGGCCCCAAAGCAGCGGTCTTTCCTGGAAGCTTGGCCGGCGTGCGTGCCGCGACGTGCGGCCAGCGGATCAAAGAGACCCCGCGGAGCGGCTCGCGACCTCAGCCCCGGGAGCCGGAATCAGTGTGCTGCCCTGACGGCTTGGCCGCCCGGCACACGTTCACAGAGGCGGTCCCTGGCATCGAGCAGAGAGGTGAGCAGACGGGCCGAGGCTGGTGCGGAACAGCGGGAGCCGGCGGAGACGGCCGGTCTAAGAACACGTGGGCAGCGAGCAGGGCCTAGTGCTGCGGTCCGGTGCTGAGACTCTTGTGGGTTCTCCCATCTGGGGGGCTCATTGGTGTTCCCCCCCCCCCCCCCACCCCCATCGCACAGTGCCACGAGCGGTTGGGCGGCGCAGAGGACAGGACCACATCGGATCAACCCTACACCGGGGATCCGGGGGTGTCGCTCCTGGAGCGTCACGGCGACGGTACAATTACTGTGAGTTTTGGCCAGCTGACCCGTTATCTCACCCTGCCCAGCGGTGACTCAGACCACCCCCCCCATATCCGCGATCAGCAGAACTAGCGCCCCTTCCAGCCCCCCCTTCACTTTTGGAGGAGACTGCGGAGGGCTGAGCTGTGTTTGGGGTACTGAGCTAACTACCACTTCTACACCCGACGAGAGAAACGCGGCTGAATGGTTGGACGCTTAATGTCATGGGTAGGTGCACTTGGACACTGGTGGTGCCCACGAGTGTCCAGCTGTCGTGCAGGTAGCTGGGTGCCCACTGACACTGCCATCGCTGGGGTCTAGTGCGGGAGCTGATTGCGCAGCCGGGTCGGGCTGCCCTCGTGGTTGCTGTAACGTAGGCCCACGCACCTCGGCCTACTTGCAAAATTCACCATGAAGACGACGAGGCGAAGCCACAGAGGGGGCTGCGGACAAGATTAAGTGTGCCTGGAAAGTGTAGCGCAGTGTACCTGTTGCCTTCTTTCGGCGGCACACATAGGACGAGTACCATCACCGAGAAGTGCGGCCCCTACCGCCTCGGACGTTCAATCATGGGCAAAAACGACAGAACGCAATCCAAATTGGCCTTTGACCAACGCAAGTCGAAATCAGCTGAAGAGCAACAGCCGGACCCCCCGGCAAAGGCTGCGGGCTCTGAAAACACGCTCTATACAGACATCTAGGACATGCTGGTGTCCATGGTGAGGAAATATAAATATTTGGTCAAGTTGTGTTCCCTATCGTGTACCCCACCGTCTCCATGTACCAGCTTAAAGTGCATGTAACTTCCCTCCTGTGCCAGCTATGAAGACGCAAATACATTTGCGTCCAACGTTAACATGTCCTCTTTCAGACCCACCCTGAATGGGTTGAATAGTCCGTTCCTAAGTATGCTATGCCAACGTCTTTTTGTAGTGTACTTTACACGTTTTTCAGCTCTGGCAAAGTAGGCCCTGAATCCTGCCATCGAGCCTTTTTCCTGGCTTCTGACTCTGAAAGCCTCAGCCCAGGCTGCCTCTGTACTCGTGACCTCTGACTTACTTCCAGCGCGCCCACCGCGCTCAGCTCAGCCTGCTGCCTGCCAAGACTGACTTCAACCTTCGAATTATCTGTTCCGCTCCTCGAAAATGCATTCCTGCCTACTAGTTTAAGTAAACATTCCCCCAGCTGCAGAGCAGAAGGGCCGGCCTCACTGTCTCCGTGCAAGTAATTCATAGCCTCTGTTACCATGCTCCCATGGAAGGCCCATGCCCCCCTCGCTTCTCATGCAGACACTTAGGCGCTTATACACGCACTCACAGTCCGTATAGAATAGCTTCTGCCCCAGAGACCTTTTCCGTTCAGATAATATGGTTCCCAAACATCAGATATCAGATATGATAGAAGTACGAGTTGATCTGACATGCCAGACTTCTGTCTCTTTCCGCCAGTGTAAATGTCAAGTCCCCTGCACCCTCCAGTTTCCACGTCAATCACACGTCATGCAGCTGCGTGCGCATCCAGGCCTCAGATTTCTGCTGACATTACAAGATTCTGCTTTGTTGCCACCCACTTATGATACCTATCTGTGACGTTTCTAGCACACACCTCTATGTTCACGCCTAGTTCACGCCTTCTAATTACGTATCACTACCACATGAATGTTGTTATCTTGTTTCTCTCAGCTGTTACGCCTACTGTATTGGTTTCTATAATGTAACTTAAGTATATAAGCTATGTATTGTCAATAAAATATTGCTCTATCCCTTCCTGAACCCTCGTGGTTGCAGGAACATGATATCCAGTTCTAGAACGATTCCTCTTTAAGGAATAAAACCCCTAAGAACTCTAACACCACGGACTCTGTTTTTTTCTTTCCGATTGAGTTATTATTGATTAAGTACTTACCTGCATAGAAATTAAGACGGTAAATTAAATATTTACGACAATGGAACGGGGGCTACAAGAAAGTATGGCGTCCATAGGTACGAAGATAGACGCACTCACCTACCGCATGGACCACATGGCGGAAAGGATTGACAAACATGCGGAAAGACTCAACATGTCGGAAAGGCGCATCACAGAGGTGGAGGAGGCACAAACTGAATGGGACAAGGATCGTAAGCAATTCTCCAGGCTCCTACAAGTTATCCAGGAGAAGTCTGAGGATTTGGAGGCGCGCTCGAGACGCTCCAATATCCGCATCACGGGAATTTCGGAGACGACAAACACCGGAAGGATGAAACTGTTGGTGGAGAAATTGCTAGTTACTTTGCTTGGAGATGATGTCTTCTCCCCGATGTTCGTAGTGGAGAGGGCACACCGGACCTTGGCTCAGCGACCACCCACGGGGGCTGCCCCCAGGCCGATCATAGCGAAACTGCTGAACTATAGAGACCGGGACGCCGCACTGAGGGTAGCCAGAGAGAAAGGGAAGCTGCAGTACGAAGGCATGGATATTTCCTTGTACCCGGACTTCACTGCGAAAGTCCAAGAAGAAAGGAGGCGCTTTGCTCCCTACAAAAGACAATTACGGGAACTGGGACTCGATTATGCAATGCTGTACCCTGCGAAACTGCGAATCAACAGGAGAGGGCACTCACATTTTTTCACCGATCGAAAGGCACTCCAGAAATCGCTTAAGGAATGGACCAAGGAACAGAGGGCCAGTCCTAACAGAGAATCCGACGACCTAGCGGACAGTAGCAGGCTGGATGAACAGGAATGATGCTCAAGCTGGCTATTTGGAGGTGTACTTTGGTAACTACTGTCAGCTGCGCGGTGCAGCGGCGCTGAGGCGCTGCACGGCCGAGACTCCATGCGGTTTGAACTCTGAGGCACGCAGAAGCAGAGGCATGCATGACATTCCAGAAGCCAGACAGTTAGGTGAGATCGCTCTTATTTCTTTATAGTTAATTTCTTCCCTTCACTTTTTCCTGAATTTTAAGCGCAAGGCTGCGACACGAGACTAAGTTGGGACATTCCTGAAGGCAGCACGATGTGTCTTCCAGTTTTGTTCTGCTCTTTCATCCCGTAGATGGACATTTCATAGGGTGGTGGCGCCTGGGGCAGTGACAGGTTGTTCCATAAATGTGGTCCTCTTGTGATTTTCCTCTAGCGACCTCTTCCCCAGTGCGCATAGCTCAAGCTGACCCCAGATGGACTATAACTGGGGAACTTCAGTATGGTTCTATGTTTCTGTATTTTGAGGGTGGGGATAGGACCCTGTCAGGCCAGGTTGGGGGAGGTCTGCAGTGGGTGGGGGGTGGCTCGGGTTTCGGGGGGTAATGGTTTCAATTGGGGAGTTCTAGGGGATTCGCCATGCAGGCTACTCACTGACTGCTTTTTTATAGGAACTGTTGCTCTTCTAATATGTATATGGACAATATCTAATTGCAAAAGGGAAATGCTGTTGGCTGCCATACTGCTCTCTCACCGACAATGGCTGATGTAGGTAGAAGAACAACTATGAGTGGGCCTGATTCATTGAATGCATTAACATGGAATGTAAGGGGTCTGAATGATCACCGCAAGCTTAGAAAAGTGTTAAACTACCTACATAGACACCATGTTGATCTTGCACTCATACAGGAGACGCACCTCCCTCCCAAGAGCAAGATGCTTGATACTTCAGGTATCAGGGGTAGCTGTCTCGCAGCGGGATTCACCACACACTCGAGGGGGGTACTCATATGGGCCAATCCTCGCTCGCAGCTGCGGCTGTCCTTAATTGAGGCGGACCCTGAGGGGTGCTTCCTGATTGCGCGATGCTTAGGCAAAGGTTTGGACCTTGTGGTGATTAATGTTTATGGGCCCAATTATGACCACCCCGAGTTTTACGCGGGGTTAGCAACACGTTGTCGGCCCTATGAGGCTTCCAGTATGTTATGGGGGGGGGGGGGGGTACTTTAACTTTGTCTATGACCCTGATAAGGACAGATCCAGGGGGCCGACGCGCCGCCTGGCGGCCGCGGCCCTCCTCATGCAGGCGGAAATATTGAAGCTAGACATGGTGGATGTCTGGCGCACTAGGCACCCTACACGGGGAGGATTCACGCACTATTCTGCCTACCATGACATACATACAGGCATTGATCACTTCCTTGCCTCACAACCGTTAATTGCTGCCCCGTACGCTCTCGGATCATTCCCCCTTGCTGCTGCGGCTGGTGGTCCTGACGAAAAGAATTCCCCCTTTCACTTGGAGGTTTCCTCCCTACGCGCTCCTAGACGAGGGGTTCAGGGGTGACCTTGCTGAAGACATTGACTCTTTCTGCGACACAAACCTAGGCTCTGTGGATAGCTTCCTAACACTGTGGGACGCATTTAAGGCTTACATTAGAGGGATGGCCATGGCCAAACATTCCAGTACACTCAGGGCCATCAGGCAGCGGTTGCGGACTCTTGAATCCCAACTGAGAGAGTTGGAAGAGGGGCAAAGCGCCTGCCCCGCCTCGGGCTCCGCGGAACGTCTAAAATCACTGCTGGCTGAATTCCATGAGGAGGCTGATCGGGAAGTTCAGCACATGGGTAAGTACGCCACGGCGAGGGTATATGGGGAGGGTGATAGGCCCAGCTCAGTTCTAGCCCGCATCATGAGGCAGGAACGGAAACCCTTGGTAATAGATGAATTAACTTCACCAACAGGGCGTACCCTTACGGACGAAACAGAGATTATTGCATCCCTTAAAAATTATTACTCTGATCTTTATCAGTCCAAATCCTCTCACATGGAAGAGGAGATAGAGGACTACCTTAGTTACATTAGGATGCCCTTCCTGCCGGAGTCAATGAGGGAGTTCCTGGCGGCGCCGGTGCAGGAGGATGAGATACAGGAAGCGCTGGGAGGAATGAGAGCGGGTAGTGCCCCCGGTGACGACGGTCTTACTGTAGGATTCTACAAGGCATTTCTGGACAAACTTATGCCCCACCTAATTACTCTCTTTGATGAGATCTGTGCAGATGGGTCGATGTCCCCCACTATGAGTGAAGCCCTGCTGATAATGATATTGAAGCCAGGTAAGCCACCGGAGCTTTGCGGCTCATAACGGCCGCTGTCACTTTTGAATGTTGATACCAAACTGTATGCCAAAGTTCTGGCTACTCGTCTGGCGCTCCTGGTCCCTGATCTTGTGGTGCCGGAACAGGCTGGGTTTGTCCCGGAACGGAATCTGACATATAACATCAGGACAGTGTTAGGCACAATGCAGCATGTTCGGCAAGAAAATAAGGCCCTAGCTATATTTCTTGATATGGAAAAAGCCTTTGATTCAGTCGAATGGCCCTTCATGTTGCGAGTCCTGCGAAGGCTCGGACTGGGTGAACCCTTCCTGCAAATGCTAGGGGCACTGTATTATAAACCCACTGCCAGATTGCGAATAGGGAACACTGTCACTGATCCCTTCGAAATCAGTAGAGGAACAAGACAGGGGTGCCCTCTCTCTCCCTTACTATATGCTCTAGTGGCGGAACCCCTGGCTTGCGCGATTAGGGAATACCATGCTGCAGAGGGCGTCAATTTCCCGACGTATAAGATTGGCATATCCACATACGCAGATAACACTCTGCTATACGTCCGCGATCCGGAGAAGAATCTCCAATCAGTGCTCAGAGAGGTGGTGCGGTTTGGGGCGCTATCGGGTCTCAAAGTCAACTGGAACAAATCTGTGGCGTTCCCGTTGACCCCAGTCACCACACCTTTTGAGATGGAATTCCCCCTCCAATGGTCCTCGGACCTGGTCCGGTACTTAGGGATTAGGTTGCATGTGGACCCTGATATATTGATCCGGGAGAACTACGGAACCGCATTCTCCAGGCTTGTGGATGACATAGAGAAATGGTGCAAACTCCCCCTGTCCCTAATAGGTAGAATCTTTATTATGACAATGGTGGTGCTGCCTAGATTTCTGTTCTTATTCACAAACATCCCAGTTGTCCTCTCCAAGGCTTTTTTCAAACAAATGACCCAGGCACTCACTCGGCTAGTGTGGGGGGGGAAACACCCCAGGGTACAATGGCAGACTCTGACGTTACCTTATGAGATAGGAGGCCTGGGCGCCCCTGACATGGAGAGGTATTACAGGGTGGCGCAGGCTGCGCACCTTTATTCCTGGATTCACGGATCCCCGATGATCCCGCATGTCATCCTCGAACGCCTATTTGCGGAAGCGCTGCCGCTACCTGCCACAGTATGCCTGCCAGTAGACCGGAGCATAGGTAGGCTGGACTCCATAAAAGCCACGAATCACGCATAGCACTAGTTGGCACGAGCGCAGAGCTGCGAACTCCTGTATTCCCCGCTCATGAGAATTGAATGGGCGGTTTGGCTCCCCTTGCTCAGGGAAAAGGGAGTCAAGAGAATATTGCAGAAGCTGGGAGTGACCAAACTTGAGGATCTGTTCGCGGATGGAGTGGTGAAGACGTGGGACCAATTGTCCCCCCCGCAGGCGGACGTATCGCTTCTGTCCCGCTTTCAATTCCACAGGGTCCGGGGGGCACTGAGGGAGCTCCTGGGTCCGGATCTGCAGGAGCCAACAGAGGTGCCGGAACTCGCCTATGTGATTAAAACCTTATCTGCCCGTAAGATGGTGACTAACCTAAACAAATTGGGACCCCGTCACAGGCAGCCCCAGCCCTCCAAAGCTAGAACAGAGTGGCAGCGCGATCTTCAGGTACAGATAGAGGATGACATGTAGAGATACTGTTGCCTCAGTAGGAAGAGGCTGTCATTGAACGGGAGGCATAGATTGGTCCATTTCAAATTTCTCCAGCGCGTATATTACACCCCGGAGAGGCTGCATCGATACGGTTTGCGGCAATTCCCCGGAGTGTGAACGTTGCCATGAGCTGTTTTCTTCCACATGGCTTGGGTCTGCCCGGGAGTCAGCAAATTCTAGGGGGAAGTGTTTGCGGAGCTGAGCTTGATTCTAGAGGTGGAGATCGAAGCTGATCCAGCGCTGGCATTGCTGGGATATTCGAAGTCCTTGCCCGTAGCCTTGAGACGGTTGGCGGATATGGCCTTGTTGATAGCTAGGGTAGTAGCTGCTTGCTGGATGAGAGGACCGTTGCCAACAAAGAAAAGATGGGCAAAGGACATGTTGTACTGCTGTACACAAAGTCAAAGTTAGTTTATTTGTGTTGGTACTCAACTGAGGACCACAAAAAGAAAATTTTTACAATTTACATTTAAAAAGATTCAATTTTATCAATACAAAGTTAAAAAAGATTTTAAACATTTTTACAAGTTGTAACAGACAAATTCATTCGGGGGTTGTTTACACAGAGATATAAGTTCTCTCACCATGTGATTCTACAAGAGCGATAGATAGGATCTAAGAATCTAGTACGGGCTAAAGTTACTTTCAGGTTTGGGCATACAAATAGAACATGCTCTAAAGTCTGATCGCCCCCTGCGCACAATGTACATATTGGAGATCCTCCCGGAGTCCATCTTGAGGTATATGTTGATACGGGTAGGATGCCCAAGCGGAGCATAGCAATTGCCCTCCTTGCGCCATGAGTCAGAGTAAACCCGATATAGGACCGGCTTTGTTTATAGTCTATTGAGTCGGCAAAGGGTTTATAAGTGGCTAGTTTGTTGCAGTGTCGAGAATCCACTTCGTAACTCAATTTTGGGGTGAAGCATTTTAAAAACAATTTTACTTGTGCTGGTGTCCAAGTAAGCAGCAGTTCTGTGTTTATGTTTGCTATACGAAATGCTTCAGTCATGTTCTCTAAGAAAATTTGTTTTTTAGCGTCAGACCCAAAAGTCTCCTTTTTCAGCAATGACCTTAAGGTGTTCTCTTTTGCATGTAATAGATTGTAGGCCCACCTGATTACATTTGCGATTGCTACAGCATAGGAGCTTGTGATTGATAGCTCCAGTCTCAATGCTTGGACAGGTAAAGCATCTGATACTTTCATAATTTTTCTTAGAATCCTTCCTTCTTTGCGATCCATAAATGCCCATTGTTTTATGGGGATGTACTCTGTCGCATAGGATAATACAGGTGGTATTTTTACTTTGTAGATGTTTATCAGTGAGGAGAAATGCCTACTCCCTGTTGCACTATAAAGTCTCAGGAGGGCTGCTGCATGTATTTCAGATTTCCTTTCTAAATTTTTCAACTGCGCTGTATTTTTTAAATTTTTAGAGAGGATCCTTCCAAGGTAGGGATAATCATTGACTTCTTCTATCTTTTCTCCTCCTATCTTCCAGGTATATTTGGCATTTTGTTTCCTCCTCGAGAAAGCTATCACTTTTGTTTTCTTGATGTTTGGAACCAAGTAGTTTTCGTTGGAATACTTATGCAGAATGTCCAATGATATTTGTAATCCGGAAGGAGTGAGATCCAACATCACTATATCATCAGCATATAGCAATGCATGAATGCTATGATTAGCAATTTTTGGAGGTAGGCTGGAGCCTAATTGCAGATGGTAACACAAGTCACTTAAGTAGAGGGAGAATAGGATTGGGGCTAGAAGACACCCTTGTTTTAATCCGTTTTCGGTTTTGATTCTTTTTGTAAGACCTTTTTCTCCCCCCATTTGAACTTGACACCAGGTATTGGTATGTAGGCTTACTATAGATTGTAGCAGTTGTTCGTGTATTCCAAGCCTCCTTAGTTTTCTCCATAATGTAGGTCGATCTACCCGATCGAACGCCGTAGAGTAGTCTATAAATGCGGCGTAAACGACCTGGGTTTTTCGGGTTACGTATTTATCAAGAATGACCTGGATAACTGCAATATTATCTGTTACCGAATGTTTGGGTCTGAAACCCGCTTGGTACAAGGGTATCAGACCTAACGAAAAGGCCCATTCTTTCAGGCGGTGTAATACTTCTGCTGCAAATATTTTTCCCACAGCGTGCTATTTGGCGATAATTACTTGCTTGAGTTTTGCTTCCCTTTTTGTGAATGGGGATGATTATGCTTCCCTGCCATGATTGTGGTACCTGGCCTGTGTCAAAGATATAGTTAAAAAGGGGGCATAAAAACTGACTCCATTCCTTCGGGGCGACTTGCAATACTTTGATCGGGATCTGATCCGGGCCTGAAGCTCCCGTTGTTCTTGCATTACGTATATTCAGTTCAACCGATATAGCTGTAGTTTTAATTATTGGGCATTTATCTTTTTCTGAGGTATTAACTTCATTACTGTCTGATGATATTATTATGTTTTCTTTGTAGGATCTATCAAAAAAGTTTCCCAGTCGTTCGGAGGGACCGGTATTGTTTGTATTTTCTTTTTCGATCCAGTTAGTTTTGCAATCAGGGACCAATATTTGCGCTGATTATATTTGTTCGCTGCTATCTGGATATCGACCCAATTGCGATCTTGTAAAGCTTTTTTATTTCTTTGATTCTCACGTCTCAGTTGATTTTTCAATGTATTTATTTCCTTCTTCATATGTGGTGTAGGGTTCATATATTGGGCGCGTATAAGCTTATTCAATTTTTTCTTTACTTCAGAGTTCTTTGAGTTACGCGTATATGTATCTGTCTTCTTGCTGTTACCTACTGCCTCCTTTGTTATCATATTTAGGATGTGGTTTTTGTAGTCTTTTATAATGAGTTCAAAGTTTTCAATAGGATTTTCAGAAAGAAGTTTTGTTAGAAATTGAGAGTGATCTATCAATGAAGTAATTTTATCAAGGGTCGAGGAATTCCAGAAGATGCGTCTCTGTTTGCTGTTTATCACTATGTTACTTTTGCGGTAAATGATATGACAGGCTGGTGAGGTTATGGGTATCCAATCTGTGGTTAAATGCATTAGTGCATGGTCACTCTCTTGGCAAAACAGGTTAAGCAAATACGTAACTGTAACAAATAGGTCCGTACTGCTAATAATGTAATCTATAATGGAAAAAGTCCCATTGCCCCGTCTGGTATAATTTGCTGGGATGTCCCCTTCTATGTTACCATTCATTATTATTCCATGCAGGTTAGTCCGTGTTGCTAATAGGAATTTACCTCTTTTATCAATTGATATACCCTCAGGAAATTGCGGGGTTATAGTTTCCATTCCTTCTTCTAAGAATAGTGTAGCCCACTTATTGATTTCTGAGTTAGAGATTTTACTATTGAAATCACCAGCGATTAAGAAGGATGAGTAGGGATGGTTTTCTGTTATTTTCACGATCTTTTCCATGATTTCAAGGAATACTATATCATGTTTTTTCCCTGGAGGGGCATATACGTTAAAGAGGAGAATTGTCTTTAAAGAGGCCCTACTATATGTCTTTGTGGAGATTTTAATGCACTGTAGGTTTTCTAGATTAGTATCTACTATTTCCTGTGCCCACAGATATTCTTCGCTCAATAAAATGGCTAGACCACCTTTAGCGTGTCCTCGTTTAGTTGGTATAGCTAGGATTTCATATACGTAATAGTTTTTAAGAGTGATAGGTTCAGTTGCCCACGTTTCTTGTAGGATCAGAATATCTGGCAAATTTCTCAAGGCTGTGGACAGTTTGTTCTCAATTCTACCAGCGATATTCCATGATGTGATTTTTAGGCCGGTGCTAAACAGATTGATATTGAGAGTTCTTAATTTTATTACTATTCAGAGTTTCAGAGACCCAGGCCCAGGACTTTATGCTGTTACTATTATCAAGTTCTTTAGGTGCAAGATACCAGACTGCCCTTTGACCTTTATCCACCGAAATGTTTAGATTTTCTTGCCCTGTAGAGTTTGTATCTGAGCACGTGGTTTCCAGATCTTGTATCGTATCATGGTTTCTCTGGTATGCTTTCAAGTGTGAGTTGGAGAGTGCACGTATTTGAGCATTATACCGAATTGAGTTTTTACTAGCCGTTGGTTCCTCTCTTTCAATCACATCATATCCATGTTTATGTAGTATCTCCTTTTCATTGAGTATAATCCCTGGTAGAATAGACGACCAGAATGTTACCCTTACTAGTTTGATATTGTCTTTATTAGGGAAAATTACTAGATCAAGTTCATTACTGGTCATTGATTGTAAGGACCTTATATGACGTAGTAGGTATATTATCCTTCCTCTATTAAGTGGAGCAGAATCGGTAGGAAAGAGTTCCTCAAATTGTAGAGTTTTGGTGGAAGGCTTTCTCTCTTTGTTTGTACCTATTTTTGACTTCCCCCGTATTTTTGATATTGCTATGGTCTGGTTCCTCTGAAAGTCTGTTTGGGACATACTCAGTAGCTCTTGGATCTAGTTGAGTCATCTTTTCTTCAGGGTTTTTAATGATTCCTGGTTTTTCAGTCTTTTGAGATGTTATTATATCGTCACATTTTTCCTTTTCAAAGTTATGTATTATAACTGATTTTTGGAATTTTAGTTTGCGGGTTTTCTTTTTTTGAATCCTTCTTACTGGTTTTTTCCTCCTTCTTTTCTTTCCTTCTGTGTTATTTTCCTGTGTTGTTTTAACTATCACTTCTTCATTTGCTTGATTTAATATATTGGTAGTATATTTTTCCTGAGTATCTGGTGCAGAATCATTTATAATGTTGTTTAATTCGCTTGATTTTGTAAATATTGGAAAGTGTTTGATTTTTTGTTGATGTTTTTCTTTGAAAAGTTTTTTTAGAGAATATACTGTTGAATCATTTAGATTATCCGGCTTCTGGTTTTGTTGTATTTGGGTATTTGATGTTTGAGTACCAAAATCGCGTGTTCTCATATTTTGATCTTTATTATATTCTTTTATTATACCATTTTCCTCGGTTTTGGTTTTCGTTGACAAATTATTTTTCTCAGCTGTGAAGAAGTCTTTTTTCTTTTTTTCTTCAACTAAATGTTTTAATATCCCTATTTGAACGTCCAGAGTTTGGTCGGAATTATCTAAAATGTTTCCCAGAAAAGAGAGAACTGATTCCAAAATCTCTTGCAGTGAGAACAGAGCTTTTGATATAGGTGAGGTTGTATTGGTCATATTGTTATTAGTTTTGAGATTGAAGGGATCCAACGAAAGGTCAAGTGAGATGATTGGAGGAGATGTCTTTTCTTGGATATTATTACTTGTCCCAGGCTCTAACTTTTGTGACTCTAGGTTTGATTTATTAATGTTTGAGACTTCTAATATCATTTCTTGGATATTGTTACTTGTCCCAGATTCTGACTTTTGTGACTCTAGATTTGATTTATTAATTTTTGAATCTTCAAATATCATTGAGCTTCCTCTATTTTTTACCGGTGTTGAGGTTTTTAGAGTAGATGTTTCCTGATCAATGTTTTGTAGATCTTTTGGGGTACAAAGCATTTTGTTGCCTGACTCACGCTCCAAGTGACCCATTTTAGATTGAGAATTAGGTATCATTGGAGTACTTTCAGTTTCCCCAATGATTATTGAAGAATTGAGAGATATTTCTTTACCTGATGTATGTGATTCTTGAGTATCTTTCGCTATAAGCGTGGAGAAGTATGTACTTATTGTCGGTGTATGGGGTATGCGACCAGATTTTATGGCTTTATCGGAGGATTTCCGTACTGCGTTCTCCGTCCCCATTCTTTTCATAAATATAGTACGGGATCGCAGTTTTTTGAGACCCATTTGTTCACCGATAAGCGTTAATTACTTAAATTTGTGTGTTGCTTAATTCGCCAAGGATTTGATAGTTATTATACTGTTGTTTGTGAAAAATTGGCTTTCCCCGACTCTCTTGCAGAGGAGGAACTTTTTCTGTAAAATTGAGCAAGATGAAAGGGGGGGGGGGCCCGTCCCGTCCTCGTACGTCCCCGGACGGCCACAGACGGCCCGCGCTTTGCCCGGGCTTCGCTCCGCGCGTCGACCCGCGCGCGTCCCGCGTCGCGGTGGGGTTGATGGTATTGATATACGTATCACCAGTGGGTGTGTCCGTGGGCGTGGCGCCTGGGGGAAGAGGAACCAGCTTGTCAGTGCCAGGAATGCTGGTCCTCGCAGTCCCCCGGGTTGCGCGTGTAGTTCCGCCCTGGCCTCTGACCCTGAGGACTCCAGCTGGGAGCGCCAGACAGAGCCTGCCGACTGCAGCTCTCGCTCACACCAGCGAGTCCTCGGGGAGGCACCAGCAGTTAGCGCGCAAAGGCTGTGATCCGCGAAGGTAGTAGGTCCGCCCTCCAGCAGCGACAGTGTCAGTCCAGGAACAGCAAGCGACCAAAGCAAGTGAGTGGCGCCCGCGAAGCGGGTGTCCCGTCCTCGTACGTCCCCGGACGGCCACAGACGGCCCGCGCTTTGCCCGGGCTTCGCTCCGCGCGTCGACCCGCGCGCGTCCCGCGTCGCGGTGGGGTTGATGGTATTGATATACGTATCACCAGTGGGTGTGTCCGTGGGCGTGGCGCCTGGGGGAAGAGGAACCAGCTTGTCAGTGCCAGGAATGCTGGTCCTCGCAGTCCCCCGGGTTGCGCGTGTAGTTCCGCCCTGGCCTCTGACCCTGAGGACTCCAGCTGGGAGCGCCAGACAGAGCCTGCCGACTGCAGCTCTCGCTCACACCAGCGAGTCCTCGGGGAGGCACCAGCAGTTAGCGCGCAAAGGCTGTGATCCGCGAAGGTAGTAGGTCCGCCCTCCAGCAGCGACAGTGTCAGTCCAGGAACAGCAAGCGACCAAAGCAAGTGAGTGGCGCCCGCGAAGCGGGTGTCACGAATTAAATTTCCAAATCGCCAGTGGGTGTGTCCGTGGGCGTGGCGCCTGGGGGAAGAGGAACCAGCTTGTCAGTGCCGGGAATGCTGGTCCTCGCAGTCCCCCGGGTTGCGCGTGTAGTTCCGCCCTGGCCTCTGACCCTGAGGACTCCAGCTGGGAGCACCAGACAGAGCCTGCCGACTGCAGCTCTCGCTCACACCAGCGAGTCCTCGGGGAGGCACCAGCAGTTAGCGCGCAAAGGCTGTGATCCGCGAAGGTAGTAGGTCCGCCCTCCAGCAGCGACAGTGTCAGTCCAGGAACAGCAAGCAACCAAAGCAAGTGAGTGGCGCCCGCGAAGCGGGTGTCACGAATTAAATTTCCAAATCGCCAGTGGGTGTTTCCGTGGGCGTGGCGCCTGGGGGAAGAGGAACCAGCTTGTCAGTGCCGGGAATGCTGGTCCTCGCAGGCCCCCGGGTTGCGCGTGTAGTTCCGCCCTGGCCTCTGACCCTGAGGACTCCAGCTGGGAGCGCCAGACAGAGCCTGCCGACTGCAGCTCTCGCTCACACCAGCGAGTCCTCGGGGAGGCACCAGCAGTTAGCGCGCAAAGGCTGTGATCCGCGAAGGTAGTAGGTCCGCCCTCCAGCAGCGACAGTGTCAGTCCAGGAACAGCAAGCAACCAAAGCAAGTGAGTGTACACAGTATGAGGTATATAGTGAATTGCTCCCTCCCATGAGTAGACCCAAGAACTTCTGGACGTTGTACCGGTCATATATTAGCGGTGCTGGGAGGAGGAGGAACCAGAGCAGGGTGGGGACGATGATGAACTGATCACACCTGAGATTCCAGAGTAGGGGCCTTTGTAGGGGAATTAGGTTAGCGTGTGGCTGGGGCCCCCAGGAGACTGAGGTAGGGTTATGACGGGTGGTGGGGCACAGGGTTGCGAGCTCCTCAGGCCGTTAGGCGGCACACAAATCTTTCCCTTTTTTAGTTGAGTAGCGCTATGTTTCACCAAGTAATAACTAGGTTGTACGCAGGTCAAGAGCACTGATGGCGATGTGTGGGTGGGGGGGTAGTTGGGGTAGGAGTTAGTTTGCTTTTCACTTCTTTTTTTCTTCCTTTACGATATGGGGTTGAGTCATGCCTGCTTCTCCTTTGGTTGGTACTGTTACCCACTTATATAAGCTCAGCGTGGTGCCGACGCAAGCTCTTAAAAGTATGTATGATGACGATTTATAGAATTTCTCTAAATTTGCATTGCATCGTGCTTACATTACACGCCGCCGAGCCTCCGTGATGTCGGCACTCAGGCTGTGTCAGATATTTGCTGTCCACTTGAGATGTTTTTCTGTATAGTAATGTTGCCCTATGGGGCTGCAGGCGACTCGCCCTGTTGTAAGAGCCTTTTGACTGTGAATAAAGGTAGAAATTAAAAAAAAAAAAAGAATAATGGGATGGATATTTGAGCGTCAAATATTTATGCTATTTCTAACAGAAGAAATGCGCAATGTTGTTGATAGGTAACACACCCTTAAATGTAGTTTAACACAAGAAAGTCAAAGTTTTTTTTTTTTAAAACCAAGTTCATGCCTAAAACTACAAAGATGGTCACCACGTTACGTCTTGAGCGTAACTTGACGTCTCAACGTTGCGCAACGCCGTCTAAGGAGAGGAAGTCGCAGAGAAGGCGTTCAGATTCCGATGCCCAGCTTCGTGAAATTACTCGAGCACTGACGAGGAAGAAGACACTCGAGTTCTAACGCGAGCCAAGAAGAATGGGCACTCTAACTCCGGTAGGACTTGTTTGCGTTCAAAAGTTTCACAGACGTTGTGAAATGAGTAATATAACACGAATATCCTGTGAAGTTGATATCTTTACACAACGTGAGGAAAACTGCATTAATAAAAGTCTTTTGAGAAAAGCGGCAATAATTAAATTCAAAAGACTCGTTGCCCAAAATGTAACTGTA
The DNA here is from genome assembly GCF_964263255.1 of Lissotriton vulgaris. Taxonomy (NCBI): domain Eukaryota; kingdom Metazoa; phylum Chordata; class Amphibia; order Caudata; family Salamandridae; genus Lissotriton; species Lissotriton vulgaris. The sequence goes on from NC_141687.1 coordinate 2,073,407,082, forward strand.
ACATCATACAGCCGCTGGTGCAATCATAGCACAGCAAACAATATAACTAATGTGATAAATAGCAGCCGCTGGTGTGATCAAGACACGAAAATTTTAATTAAAGGTAGTAGCTTTAAGTCATATCAAAACGAGTAAACCGTTTCATGAGATGTCCTAAAACACAAGTAGCTTCCAAGGTTGTCTTGTAATACTTATGACACATCCGCTGGTGCGGTCGGTTTAAGTTGAAGACAGTTGTTATAATGCAGCCGCTGGTGCGATCGGTAACTTGAAGACAGATGTAATATTTTATGATGCAGTCGCTGGTGCGATCGGCTTAAATTAAGGACAGTTGTAGTATTTTATAATGCAGCCGCTGGTGCGAACAAAGCACTCCCATTTAGACTAAACAAGTCTGAATTATCAGCCGCTGGTGTTATCACAAACCCAGAAAGAAGGTGGAAACAGTACCTTGAAATTGTTGAGATTGTTGAGTCTCTCTTTTCCTCAGCTGCCGACTACGCCAATGTAAGATTCAGGTTTTGAAGAAGGATGAGGCTGACTCAGTATTATAGTTGAAAGGAAGCTCAGGTTTATTCCAGGAAAGAGAGACACATCCAGATCCCATCCAAGTCCAGAGCAGTAACAGTCTCAGCTTCAAAAACATACATTCTAGTCACTGTGGTTACAACATTGATTCTATGATGTCACATTGTGCACTCCACAGCTAATCCTAAGAGTGGAGGATGCTACAGAACCCAAACCAGCAAATCCACTACCTAGGAGCTCTCCTGCACACAGAAAAAGAAAACGTGTGTCCTTCGGAGGATAGGTGGTTATCAATCAGGTCAAAATGTCAGCTTGTTCGTCAATCCACTTGCCTGACAGTTCGTCAAGTATCCTCTCTCTCCTGGGATCGATGGCATCGTGCATCTTCATAGTTCCAAACACAAGATTGCACATGCGTCCTCTGCAACAGTGTTTAGAGGATCAGTGGAGACAGAGGACGGGGTGCTGGGAAGATCGAATTCTCCTTCATCAGTCCGCCAAAGATTCCATCCGGTGGTGGATGAAGAGATCACACTTAATGCAAGGAGTGCCATTTCATCAAGATCCTCAGACTCAAACTCTGATCACAGGCGCTTCTCTCCAGGGTTGGGGTGCTCATATGGGCCCTCTGCAAATACAAGGGCTATGGTCAGAATCCGAGAAAGGCTATCACATCAACCTGCTGGAGCTAAGAGCGGTTCATCTGGCTCTCAAGTCCCTGTTAACATCATTCCAGTCTCGGTCCCTCCTGGTGCAAACAGACAATACAACTACAATGTATTATTTAAACAAGCAGGGGGTTACCAGGACTCTGTCCATGGAAGCCCAGACCATCTGGAATTGGCTACTGGCGAGAAACTTGTCTAAAACAGCGTTGTATCTGCCCGGGTCCCTCAACTCGCAGGCGGATTTCCTCAGCAGGGACTTCGTCGAGGCTCACAATTGGGTCTTCAACGAGGAAGTCGCAAACAGTATTTTCCAAGCATGGGGAACACGAGATATAGATATGTTCACAGATGCGGGAAACGCAAAATGCCCCGTCTTCGCGTTCAGGTTTCCCCAGGTCGGGTCTCAAGGGAATGCCCTTTTGATAGACTGGTGTTAGAACTAACTGTATGCTTTTCCACCGACCCCGTTGATACCAACAGTAATCAACAGGATGTACAACACCAATTCCAGGATGATCGGATTGCCCCCGAGTGGCCACGCCAATGGTTGTTTCCAGATCTCCTTCAATTGTCGGAAGTGCCACACAGGAGGTTGCCGTGTCGCCCGGATCTTCTGTCCAAACAGAAGGGGAGAGTGTTCCACCCAAACCTGTCCTCCCTACTCCTGGCAGCATGGCTCCTGAAGTCATACAATATGGACATTTGCAGCTGAATCCAGACTGTATGCATATCCTTAAGGAGGCGAAGCGTCCTTCCCCAAGGAAATCTTATGGATTTAAATGGAAGCGATTTTTTTACTGTGGTGTGAGAACAATGGTTTTGAACCTATCCATGGTCAGGAACAGGTGATTCACCTTATCTCTTACATTTGGCGAGGTCTGGTCTTCAATTTAGCTCTATTAAAGTTCACCTTGCAGCGATCACGGCCTACAGGAAAGCGCCTACTCAGACCTCCTTTTTTAGGATGCCTGTAGTGAAAGATTTTCTAGAAGGTTTAAGAAAGGTGTATCCGCCAGTCAGGTCACCTTCCCCACGTTGGAAGCTTAATGTGGTGTTAACTAAGTTAATGGGTGCTCCTTTTGAGCCTATCCACAAGGCTTCCTTACAACACTTAACTTGGAAGGTAGTGTTCCTTGTAGCCATTACTTCTGCTCATAGAGTGAGCGAGATCCAGGCTCTGTGTTGCAAAGAACCGTTCACTGTGTTCCATGCTAATAGAGTGGTACTCAGGCCGCATCCTGCTTTTCTGCCCAAGGTAGTGTCAGATTTTCACATTAATCAGACTATAACCGTGCCAACTTTTTCCCCAAATCCTAACAATCCTCATGAAAGAGCTCTTCACTCTTTAGATCTAGTTCTTAAGTTTTATCTGGACAGAACAAAAACTTTGAGACAGTCAGACCGTTTGTAATACGGGCTCTGCAGCTTCCAAGAGGTCCATATCTAGATCGATTGTGTCATGTATTGTCCTAGCTTATCAGTTGGCAAACAGGTCTTTGTTAGGAAGACTAAAGGCTCATTCTACGAGAGGGAAAGCTTCCACCACAGCTCTCCTTAGAAATGTTTCCATGGCGAAATCTGTAAGGCAGCTACTTGGCGTTAGGCACATACCTTTACTCAGACACACAGGCTGATGCACAGGTTGGACAAGCATCGCTCAGGAATTTATTCGCTAATTCTAGCTGAGATCTGTGTGTTAAAGCTGTTATTCCTTTTTTCTGTTCGCCCGCGTTTTGTTGGTATGAGCTTGCTACTCAGTGCTTATGACTATTAATCAGCATCCCCTGGAAGAGAAGGATTAGTTTCTTACCTGTAATCCTAGTTCTCTTCCAGTGGTATACTCATTAAAGTCATAAGCACCCTCCCGCCTCCCCGGGCGAGCAGTAGCATTATGGTTTAATATGTTTGTTTTGATTTTATATATGCAGATACTTGCAAGGTTTACTGTACCGTACAAAAGAAGTGACCTAACTGTCACCTGTGGGGCATGATGGGGGGGAGCAGAGTTCCCCCTGGAGGCCTTAAAGGCTCAGTGTTCAGATTCTCTGAGGCCTTAAAGGCGAGGTGCCAGTCTGATTGTCTGTACAGGGATGTTATTTCTTTATGCAGCCTACATAGGCTAATTGCCATTTATTACAGTTTCCTTGATGAAAATAAAAGTTTTTTACTTTCTGTGGAATGCATTTTAGGTTCCTGGCTTTTCATTGCATTGTTTTCTATGGTTTATTTTCATTCTGCAGAAAATATGTAATTATGGCTTTATTACGCTATAGGTTATGGTTGGGCTGCCTATTATTAGTGTATACATGTATATGTGTATAATTTCTTTAGTACTATGTACTCTTATTATATATTTACACATATATATGTATTTAGTTATGTGTTCCGGGTTCCCGCTCATTGGCAGAGATTATTCAGTGCTTACGACTTTAATGAGTACACCCCTGTAAGAGAACTAGGATTACAGGTAAATAACTAATCCTTATCTTCCCAGATCAACCCATCCTCAGTGCAGTCAAGGAGGAGCAGGTTTTCTGCCTCCTCACCATAGTTAATGTCATGAGAAAGATTCTATATACCCTGAACAGTGTCAGAGTACAATTCAAATACAGCCGCTAACAGTACTGGCATCCACACAAAGGTTGAAATTAGAGTCTGGTTGCGCTTTTGTGATCTAATAGCGTGACATAAACCTGAAGCAGATAAACTGTAGCTCAGTGTCAGACACTGGAATCTCGATCAGGTCCTGAACTGCTGCCTCAGTAAGCAGGTAGTAAGCAGGATACATTTCATCCCTGGCTGGAGAACCATATGTCAGACAGATGAGCCTTACAAATAATTCAAAGGTGTTTTACATTTCCTTTCATTTTATAAGCTGCAGTACCCAGCAACCCATTGCAATAGACTCCCAATTGGTGTTTAAGTGTAAGAACCCCCCTCCCCAGCTCACCCACCGGACTCTGACAATGGAGGAGGGAGAAATTAAAATTGTTTTGGAGGGGGAGTCCTCCTTTACCCCGCAGTCAAAACAATTGTCTACCTTCACAACGCAGTCACTTCGCTGGCTAAGAGATTACCATATGTTCCTTTAACCTGCAAGTTGTTTCACCGACTTGCTCTAGAGGGCGCGTTGTTGGACTGGTGTTGGATTTTAAGTCCAACATCTTCCCTACTGTTGCGTAGACTGGAATTGAAATAGTAATTTATACTATTTCAAAGTACAGTGCCCTGTTAAGGCACATTGTAAGAACTTGCATGGTAAAGTAAATGCGCATGGTAACATTGCAGACGGGGTAGTGACTGCATTGTAAAAGCATGTGGAGTTCCGTCATACAACTTTTTGGAGGTGGCAGATCCAGCAGAAGATGGAAGAAACTAGACTTGCTGACATCAATTGTGTCCACCCCTGCACTGAAAGGAAGGGTCTAAACCAGCTGGAAAGGCTGCTGCCACTTTAAATCTTATTTCCATGAGAAACCCCAGAAGATAGAGTAATCCTAGTGGACTGCTTTGCAGAGGAGGGCAGGCCCAGTATATTATGATTTACAGAGCGCCTGGTGGCCACAAAGAGCTTCCCAGTGTTAGCATAACAGACTAAGCATGCCCAGCAGAATTAAAATAGACTGACCGGGTTTACAAGCAGTTAAAGACCTGGTTAAGTACAGAGCCTTACAAAGGAGGGCAGAGTTGCAGAGTTTGGGCCCAAGATATTGGAATAAGCAACTTTGTCGTACCAAATTGAGTCACAGGATCTCCACTTTATTCTGGTTACCCTAGTGTAAGGATCAATTAGGGAGGTAATGATGGACATACTGGGGTCCTGTCGTGTCATGGCTTTATGCATATAGAATAGCGCTTTCAACTTTATACCCTTATCAACACTGAGCCAGTGAAGGTTGCGAAGTCAAGTAGACTTTAAAACATGCTTAGAAACATGACAAAGGAATGTGCAGCTACTTTTTGAAGTCTAGCCTCTTCAGCGATTACTTGAAGTCCCCCTGATGGAGACCATTGCTGTAGTCTAAGCAGGAGATGAGTGCATAAACAATTGTCCTGTGGGTAGAATTAGAGAGCGCCCATCAAATCTTTCTCCGGCATCTGAGTAGGCCAAAACAGCTGGCAGATACCCTATTTATTTGATAATTGAGCAAACCCTTTCTGTTCAGCCATATTCCAAGACCTTAGTGACCTTAGATCTTTCTGCCACCAATACTGGCCTCAGAAGGGAGGTTGGTGTCCCACAACAAGAGCATCTGTCTTACTGTCATTATGTTTTACAGTGTGTTTTCCTCATCCATTGAGTCACTGCAACAAGGCATGGTCTAAGATTGGGCAATCTTTTTTCTAATATGCAACAGAGAAATGACCATCCGCATAGTAAACTAGTGCAGCATGACTAGTTTTGATGTGATTCAGTGAAGCATCAGTCTTCTTACCAAAAAAACTGCTCGTCATTGAAAGGAAAGTCCGTAATTCTGCCTGGACAGCTCCTAAAAAGCCTGTAGAATAGATCCAGCCTTGGCAGTTTTGACCGTTGAGTGAGCCATCATGTCATAACCCAGGCCCTATCCTTACTGCAGATCAGAGAAGGTTTTTTTCTTCCCCTATGTGAGCGGGAGGGCAAATTGGGACTTTTTCTGCATTTTCCGAAGACGAAATGGACATACGGGCTAAGAAGGCACATGGCACTGGCAGTGTGCAGCGCTAAACTGCCCAATGCAAAAAAGTTTCTGCCCTTGGAGTGAGGCCTTTTCAAAATGTAGGTCCGGAGGAGAGGTGGAGCATCCTTGAGGATTGTTTATGCTGGTAAATATTGTCCCACTGGTCTCTCAGGTGATGTGTTTTGATAAGACTTTAAGGTTGGACGGTTCAGGTCTATGGTGCTGTCCACTGTATCTGTGGAATGCAAGGCCGAAAAGGGTTTCTCCCAAGCTACCAAAATGGGTTCCAAGAATGCTTTGTGGGTTCTGGAGTCAGTCAAGACAGCTGTAGGATTTCCTTCACGATGTTGGACCTTCTATCAGAAGTCAGGATAGGTAATTTAAAGACTTCTGGAGCCTTTCACACTGAATAGATAAAATAAACTTGGGTGTTAGGGCAGGCGTTAGTTACATGTCCTTTTGGAGAAGTGTCCACGCCACTAGCATTTTGTATGTCTAGATAAAGATCAGCATCAGTGTGAAGGAGGACCAAGTTATCAGCCTATAGAAGCCAGTTTGGGGAGGCAGGGAGTGGGTGGGGAGTCACAAGGCAATCTGGGGCTGCTGGCATCAACTGTGCAGGTTGTGGTCATTTGCCTCTGATATCCCAGGGTATATCTTACTATGGCTCTGCAGATTTTGCTTCAGAACTTGACTCTTGGTGGTAATTATGGCAATTAGTCACTGGCTTCTCAAGAGGTGTAGTGTGGGGTGTTCAAGTTCAGTACATAATAAACTATTGTCAACCCGGGTGCTCATATTTAGGAAGAAAAGTACTTCGTATTCAGGGCACTTGATGTTGTCTACCATTTTCCCCTATTGGCCTCAATCCCTCCTCAATAGTCCAGGCAATTTGTTCCCTGGTGGGCAGAAGTCTCTCTGCCCTGTAGTTTCATCCTGCATGAAGCTAACTTGCTGTCTATCAGGCACCAGCTCTGGTTTTACAGCAATCTTTTGAATACTCTGTGACACTCTCCCTTTAGTTCGTAGATAATTGCGATTTCTGCACCCTGCTTTCATAAAGCAAACTGTAGTGTGTGATTGACGAAAAACAAAAGGCTGTCACCTAAGTGGTCTCCTTCATTTTACACAACCGAGTCTGCAGTCCCACTCATCAACCCAACTATCTACCAAAGGGTAATGTTTCAGGACTAATGTGCAATTCCTTGTTTAGCAAAATGGCTGATAGTCTTGCTTCAGTATAATGGTCTCTAGTTTCAGCTTGCATGTTCAGTGAGGGTATGGTTGGTGCTACCCTCAAACTAACAGGACCGGTATATGATCTCACTCACTCGCGCTAAGAGACAGGCATAGGTCTCTATTCACACTAGGAATAAATTCCAAAATCCGGATACCGTAAACACTCAGCTGGGCACTCAGGGCAGGGAAACACAACTGTAAACCATTCAGGGGACATTCTTGTTGCCCTAACCCTGAACTGACTTCTGAATCCAATCGAAGAATACCTCCCTACAGGTGAAACTCTGGCCCTAGGCGTTGTGCCAGGGATCTGATAAGAGACTAGCCTCAGATTCCTTAACGTAGAATTATCTCCAGGCGTAAGACTGGATCCTGGAAATCTTTTGCTCAGCATCCCTGCGTGCCGGGGGGGCGGCATCACATGACTCTGCCCAGGCGTCCGCGTATGTGACGCCAGTTTTTTCCTTTTCCGCGTGCAACGCAGATCGGGTCTCTGTTCGAGCCTGTTTGGGCCCCTTTTTTCCTCATTGTGATATATTTTGGTGGAACAGTGTGCGAATGCCTTCGGGCTTCAAGACTTGCACGTCGCATGGGCTTCTTATGTTGACGACGGACCCTCACCTCATTTTCATGTGGTGTTTGGGGTGGGGAGATCACGGCACCACTGATTGGGAGGTGTGCCACCAGTTGAAACCAAAGTTGCGGCGGGAGCGCTGGATGAAACTACTCTCGGCGTGTCTCAAGGTCGATTTCATCCCCTCGTTCAGCCCTGGCAGACAGTTTCAGGAACGGCCATTGTCGATGTCCTCATCCCTCTCCGATGTCACGGGAGCGTTGCTCCATGGTGGGTAAGTGTCGCAGCTTGTCCCCGTGGGCTGGTGTTTGGCCTGCCATGGGCGTGGGCTCTCCGTGTGTAATGCGGCCCGCTTGTTCGCCTCCTATCCACCCTTTCCTGGTGAAGGAGAGTCCAGATGGAGACATACGTGGCGGTGGCTTTGCAGGCCTTGCTGTCGTCTCCTCCTTCCCCTCCTGGGGCGTCAACGGATCTCTTGCGTTGTGCTGGGCCCTCCGCGGCGTCGCTGGCGCCAATTGGTTCAGATCCAGGCTTAGAGGATGTGGTGCTGTTGGGGTGTGGCCCTTTGGGGGTCCCTCCTTTGGACCACTGTGCCTCTGCCTCGCCGGAAACTCCAGCGGGAGTCCCTGTGGTGTTGCGGTAGGTCGCCGGGGCTCGGTTGCTTCCCGAGCCCCGCTCAGGCCTCTGGACAGGCTGCGGCCTTATCCACAGCTGAGCTGACGCCGCCATAGCACCAGGCTTGTGGACTGGGCGGCCCAACAGAGGTCGGTGGACCCTCGTTGTCCCGCTCAGGGTTGAGGCTGGGCGGGGACCCCCCGTCCTTTTCCAGGCCCCTCTCGGCCCTCCACGCATGCGGCTGCCTCATCGGAGGGTGAGCCGGAGGTTGAATCGGCCCTGGCAGGCGCAGCATGGGTCGCCGGGTCACCTCCGCCACATTCTGGGCCGAGGCTGACGGAGGGCTATGTCACTCCCCTGGTCCCTCTCGTTCCTCCACGCAGGCGGCTGCCTCGTCGGAGGTAGAGTCAACGCCGTTCTGGCACTGCCCCTTGGCCACTTTGGCTCCGCTCCTGTCCCTGTCCCTGTCCCTGTCCCTGGCACAGTGTAGCTTGGAGGAGCCCTATCCTTCGTGTCCTTTGGCGCCGGATGGTGATCCTGCCTCAGGAGGCAGACTCTACGGCACCAGACCAGTGTTGAGTCGCGGATTCGGATGCTCCCTCTTCTCCAGCGGTTGGGTGCCGCCGCGTGGTGGCTTTTTCACCGGCGTCATCGAAGGGCTGCTCCCAGCCATTCCCGAGGCCAAGGTGTTGTCACTTGTCACTCCTCCAAGCCCGGAGGAGTGACAGGTTCCCCACTTTTGATTTCTTCTGACTTCCAGGTCTGGCCTTTGCCCCCTGCTTGGCTTGGGGGGCGGCCGCGTTAGTCTTCAGCCGTTGCCCACGGAGGAGCTGCTTTCTCTGCCGCGGGGCCTTACGGCGGCGGGTGTGGCCTTCGCTCTCTGTGTCCACGGCTGTGGGTATTCTGCGCATGGGTGACCTGGTTGCTCATTTCCTGGCGGACCATCTCTTAGAGGTTCTCCACCAGGGCTCTGGTGGGAGGGAGCAATTGCTTCCCTTTGAGGGTTTGCTCCTTTCTTCCCTGATGGGGGCTTGGAGGTGCCCCGCCTCGGGGATCCGGTGCCTCAACATCTTCTGCACCAGCACCTTCCGGTGTCGCGTGACCTGGTGTGTCTTTCCCTCCACCCCTCGGCCTCAAGTCCACTTTTGTGGACTGCTTTTCCCTCCCAGCTGCCACTGTTGACTCCACCGTCCCGGGAGGCTCGCTGGCTGGACTCTTGGGGGTGCACCATGTTTGCCTCGACCAGCACTTCCCGGGGGGACCCCTTAACACCTTGTGTGTGTTGGCTAGGGCCACCTCTTGTTTTTGGGACTCTGCTGAGTCCTTGGAATCCGCCTCGTCACAGGAGACTGTTCAGGTGGACTTACGGCATCATGCGTTGGATGGCTGGGAGCTAGCGGCGTTTATTCTCTGCTCCACTCTGGACATCTCGGAGGTGCTGGACCGGGCCATATCTTCCTCCGTCGCCCTCTGTCGCCATGCTTGGCTTCAGGACATCTTGTTCTCTGAAAATGTTCGGGAGCGGCTGATTGATCTTCCATTCAATGGCACCCTGTTATTCCTTGCCCCGGCAGACTCCGCCATCCAAAGTTTCTAGGCAGGGCTTCATCCTCCCCCCTCCTCAACGTTATCCTCCCCCCTCCTCGGCCTTAGCCCCCCCCTCAGCCTTATCCCCCCCCCCTCAGCCTTATCCCCCCCCCTCAGCCTTATCCCCCCCCTCAGCCTTATCCCCCCCCCCTCAGCCTTATCCCCCCCCTCAGCCTTATCCCCCCCCCCTCAGCCTTATCCCCCCCCCTCAGCCTTATCCCCCCCCCCCCAGCCTTATCCCCCCCCCCCCTCGGCCTTATTCCCCCCCCTCGGCCTTATTCTCCCCCCTCGGCCTTATTCTCCCCCCTCGGCCTTATTCTCCCCCCTCGGCCTTATCCTCCCTCCCCCCCGCCCCCCTCCTCCTTCCCCTCCTCAGTGACTGCTGAGTTGAGCTGGTTCTGGACCTTCTTTTGGGCTGTTGCCCTTGCTGTGGGGTGTGTTTTGTGGCACTTGGGTCCTCCTTGCTGGGACTGTGGCTTTGTTGGCTGCTAGACGGCCCTTTTGTTGACTGTGTGTTTTTTTGCTTTAGTTATCTGCACAGAATTGGCCCCAAGATGAGGCCTTCTGTTTTTCTCTTGGGCTGCTTGATAAGCCTTCCATGGGTTTTTTCCCCCCTGGCTCTTTCATTCTTTCCTCTGCTGCAGAAGTTTCTTCCTAAGAGGGTTCCAATGTTTCGGACTAACATATCGTATTTGGGGTACTGGTAGCTGTTATATAGCTAGTTATGTGCTGGAGAGTTGTGGTCGCCTTCGGGCCTCTGTTCTCCATGGCGCTTATGTACTTGCAGGTTCACTTTCCTTGTGCTGGATGTGAATGCCTGAGTGGCGCCCGAGGTGTCCTTCTCTGGGGTTCCTGTGGTGTTCGTCAGGTCTGCCCTGTTGTCTGCAGCCTGGCTCATAACTCTGGTCTGCTCCTTTTGGGTCATGTGTGCGTACCCCTCTCTGTGGTGTGTCTGGGCCTTTTTTCGCCTTCATGTTCGCTGGCCTGGAAGTTGGGTAGGTGCTTGTGTTACTCCCTCTTTTTTTGGACGCTGCCTACTGGTCTTCCCGGGCGTCCCGGGCTGTTCTTCCCTCTTTCTCCCTGCCTCCTTGGAGCCTCTGGGTTGCTCTTCTTCCCCTTCCCTTCCTTTGCCTTGGCCTTGGATGGCGGTTCTGTAGCCCTGTCAGGACGTGAGGTGCCTCTGCCTCCCCTTGCCTTGTCTTGCTTCCTCTGTTGAGTGGAATGGGCTTCTTCTTCTCCTTTCTTCTCCCCCCCACCCCCGTGGATTTGGTGGTGTTCTGCTATGGGGATTTCCCTTGCCTGCGGGACGAAGCCTGGCCTGGTCCCCTGTGGGGCCCTCTGTTATGTCCAGGCCGGTGGGTCGCTTTCGCAGACCTTTTTCCCTGTGGGTATGGCTTGGGTATCTATTCTACGTTAAGGAATCTGCGACTAGTAGTTTCTATCAGATCTACGAGTTCCTTACCTTTGGTAACGATGTATCTGGTAGAGACGATTCTAGCTGCAGATTTCTTCATGGCCCTCCCTTCCTCCCCGTTCTGCGAGGGCCTCTAGCTTGGTCTTCTGCTCTCCTCTCCCAGTGGGTGGCTGTAGCTTCTGTGAGTGTATTCTTTCGCTCTTTTGTTCTGTTCTTGTTCCTTCCTCCTCTTGACTCTTTGGAGATTGGAGTTCTATGTTCTCCTGTGCCCCTCTGCTCCAGGTTGGGGACTTGCCTTCACTTTCTTCCCTCCCCTTCCCCCTTCCCTTCCCCTTCCCCCTTCCCTTCCCCTTCCCCCTCCCCTTCCCCTTCCCTGGTTGCTAAGGGTTCTGGTCCCTCTGCTACCTTCTGAGTTTGGTGTCATCTATTCGTGCCTTGCCCTTGTTCCTGAGGGGGGAGGTTGCAGCACTTTGTGCTGGGGTTCACCTGGAGATTTGTTGTTCCTGTTTGTCTTGAGACCAGCTTCCCCTTCGTTGTCCCTGGTTGGGTTTGTAGTCCTGCTGTATGTTGTCGTACAATTTTGCCTGTGTTCCATTATCTCCAGAGGGGACTATCTACATCCTGGCAGGGTGCCTGCTCAGGGCTGTGCTCGTTTCTTTTTCTTTCCCTGCTTTTGGCTGCTGCGGTGTTGTCACTGCTCCTTATGGTGATGTACGTCACCATTTTTTTCCACTTTTTCTGCTCTTTCGCTCACTGTTCCCATAATCCCACAGTTTTGTCTGATGGCTCCACTTTGTGGCGCGGAAAAGTTCTCCGTAGAAAACTGCTGTAGGCGCGCTGGGGCGGGAATTATGTGACCTCGCTGATGTTACGTACGCGGACGATGTCTGGGCGGAGCCGCGTGATGCCGTCCCCTCCGGCGTGCAGGGTGGCTGGGCAAAAGATTTCTGGATCCAGTCTCATGCGTGGGGATAATTCTATGTTAAGGAATCTGCAGCTAGAATCGTCTACCAGATACATTGTTACCGAAGGTAAGTAACTCATATATTTGTCTTCAAAGTAGACACTGGAGAGTGTAAATGCAGTGCAAGAATGGTATCTGGGAAGAGGGAGGGAAGGCAAGGGGCACCAGAGATGGCATTCTAAGTGTCACCGTAATAGGCAAGACCTTCACCAGGATTGGCACAAAGGCAAGAGGCCATGGTGGTGCAGAGTCAGGTGCCATCAGCATGAGTTGCCAGAATCGCCAAAGCTACTAGAACAAGCACACCATTAGGGAGTGGTCCAAAGGGTTGTACAGCCATTCGGAATGTATTTGCAGCTAGACCTGTGGATAGGACTCAACCTCGGAAGGGTGAGTGGTGAGCTGGGAATAAAAGTTTCATCTTCAGAGCCAGAAGTGTTGCATATGATAAGATGACAATGTCTAGGAAGAATGCTGCTAAATTTCCAAATAGTCCTTGGAATGGGGCCATTTTTTGCAAGAAGAAAAAGACTGCTCGGTTGTGTTGTGTGTCCTATTGGAGGATCCTTTGTGAGACCACTTTGGGATATTCTTGCATGTCATTGCCAAAGATAAGATTTTGGTGTTTGGACTATAAACCACATTGATGATGTGGTTAAACGCCAACACCGTTGAAGGTGACCATTAATCAAGTAACTATTGAATTTCCCAAGGAATTTGGTAATTAAAAGCTGTGAAGCGATTGAACCAGGGTCATTTAGGCATAGAAAACAGGAACTTATGCTAGCATGCCATTTGGTGAGAAATGGCTTCATGTTGCATCCGGAGCGGGTGAAGCCATGATTGGACTCGTGTGGTGCCGCTTTGTGATGCTGTAGAGCTGTTGCTGGAGGTGAGGTGGGAGTATTTTGAATCCAGTCTGACATCTGAAGGATATTCCTAAAGTGAGGAATATGTGTGAAGAAGCATCTCTTGGAAGACTCGAGCTAGGATAACCTGCCTTTTAATGGCTGGGGCTCCATGCAAGGTCCTCTCTCTCTCTAATGTTGGTCGAACCATCCTTCGATTTGTTCTTTTTGTACCCTTCCCAAAGCTTTGGTGCTGCTGCTGACAGGCTGTATTTTATGAGTATGGCTTGTGGTTTTGGAGCATGTGATAAACAGATTATGTATAGATTCATTTTCGCTATGTGGCACATTTCTTCCTCGCCCCTAAGAGATTTAGATTTCATCGCTGTTTCAGTGTAAGTTATGTGCATGCTTACATTTTTCTAGCTGATTTTAAAAGTAACTTCCAGCACCTATTTCATATTGGTTATAGTAAACCACCTCACTGGCTGCTCCACAGCAGGATTCAGTCTAGCGACTCCATTGGGTTTAGGCGTGTCTGCCTTGGCTTTGGGATCCAATGCTGTCTGGGAAAGATTCAGGCAAACCAAGGATCATCTCTTCTTGTATTTCCTCAGCGGATTATGCAGTAATTCTCCTCCTATCGCTCTTTCCCAGGCTTTTACCACAGGTTCATGGTTCTAACAGTGTTCGAGAACAGGCTGTTAGGCTTTTTTGTTGGCAGTTGTCTCTGAACCAGTTGCTGTCTGTCTGTCATTTCCCGTTACCCACTGAATTCATCAAAATCCTGTGATATTTATGGTCAAGAGGCTCACTGGCTGCATTCTGACAAATCCCAGATATAAAAGATTTCACTTTTAGAATAAGAGTGCTTCCTCTATCGTAAACCCACCCCTGGAATTCACATAGCTTCCAGACCTGTGGCAAAAGCAGGGCAGTGAAACCCCCTATGACATGGGTAGCCAGAGTCTAGAAAAAATAAAGTGGAGGGGAAGGATTTGATTAGTGACATCTAGCTTCGATTGTCTGTGGGAAGCCTAGTGCTTTCTGTTGCCTAATCAGCCTCCACACTGCTCTCCTCGCACCCTCCCCTTGAACTTGTGGATAAATCCTGTTGGTCAGGCATCGCTGACAGATCATAGCCAAACTCTTACTCTTCTGCTGCCCAGGTTTGTAATTATGCATTTAATCTTAGTTGAAGAACAAGAGTAAAGGTGTGTTGGCTTCCATAACGGATCTATAGGAGGAAATTCTCTCCGCTTTTGCATTTTCAAATTCTAGACACAAAACTCTGACTCTTACGAAAATGGGATTACCACCTTAGCATTTCTTGTAATGTGTCTCACAAATGTTCTGCAGCTGGATCAACACTGTACTCGATTACAAAAGTTAAAGCCTTTTCTCAAATTTTTTAACTTCAGTCATATTTCAGGCACTTGTGGCTTCTTGTATTAATAATTGAAACTTATTTCCGATTTGCGAGCCATAATGCAAGCAGGAGCCCTTAAAACAGTTCTTTACGGTCTGGTCTCTGGTACAAAAACGCTTGACCTCATCACTCCTGTACTGAGACCTACATTGGCTCCCCTTGGAAGCGAGGGTTACGTTAAAAACTGCCTGTATTATGTTTAAAGCACTCCAGGAAAATCAAGCACCCCACCTGCACAACCCACTGAAAATGCCTTGTTGTCTGAGACATGTGAGAAGCAAAGACACTTTCCAACTAGAAACCAAGCTAATGCTTATTTAACTGCTATCCAGTCCCTCTGGCTCTGCCCGTACCCTTTGACATTCAGACTTCAAATGTACTGAGGACTTGATTTCATTCCAGAAAAGCGCAAAACACATCTGTTGCAGTTTTTTCTGAGTACTTCAGTCTCCATAATTTGAACCACATTCCTGAGTATCAATCAATGTCCTTGTTGCGCATATACTTTTTTTAATCCATTACTATTGATTCGGAATCTTTTTCATTTTTCTGATTGATCTAATGAGCAAAAATGCCTCTCAAGGGACTAAATGTCACCATCCTTTTCTTAGATTCAGATCTTCTCACTCACTTAAGCCATCGTTCTGCCTTCTAGTCTCCCACTGTCCACCTACTGTCTGTTCTCACTGCCTCATACTTGCCGCTCATTCCTCTTCCCTCATGCCTCTCTGCCACTACTCTAATTCGTAGACTCCTCTCCCTATGATCTTTACTTCTCCAAGTTTATACTCCTCACATTCTTATGAAAGAATATGTTCTGAATACCTGTCTGAGTCCTTATAGCACCCATTTCAGTGTAAGAGATCTATCTCAACTATTTGGTTACCTGCAAAGTGCCCTGAAAGTATTTTGGTTATGCTTCATTACATAAAAGTGCAAACTAAATATAGAACCTCCCTCATCTGCATCAGCAGAAAGTCGAAAGGTTCTGAGATGCAGTTTAACACTTTCGCTTGTTTTGTATAAGTTAACTCCATTTCATTTACTATTCAACAATGCTCCCTTACTGTTTCACAAATCGTTGTAGTGGCTATGAATACCCATACCTGGGTGTGGGTAATGGAAGATTCCCAGTCCACAATAGAATTTCTATATTTAGTCTGTATTTAGCTACTGTCCGCCTCATAACCCAGGCAAACCACAGAACCCTTCCCGAATTTGGATTACCTTCACAGTTTTATTTTATATTGCAGATAAAGCATTTTCTGAAAGAGAATCTGTTTTTCCCCCAAGGTTCAACTGAAAACAGCAGTGTCCTATAAAATTGAGAAACCATAGGTCTCCAATTCTGTTAGAATCTGAAGGAAAAGCCTCTAAAATAGTTGGAAGGATATTCTGCAGAGCATACTGCAATCGTATTCAATACCTAGTGTTCATCAATTACTCGCTGGAGAAGGCTGACATCTTCCAAGATAAAGTGTAAATCAAAGAGATTCAAGACATTGGCAGTCTCTAGTCTAGTCTCAGGTTTATTGTCTCTATTTATGTGGTTTGAACCTGTCCTACAGACAGAAATAGACCACATCTAGTCCATACAGAGAGCCTGAGTTTTGGTTCACCTCTTTGGTAGTATTAGTTTAGTGACTAAATATAGACCCACTAGTCTTCAAGCCAAAAAGGAGATTCAAAGAATTTGTGTTGGGATCTGTCCCTGGCTCGTGCTTAGTTTACACTTACACTTGCGCTTGTGCTGGGGACAGCTCCGTTCGGCTGGACTGTTCCCATGAGGCACAGGGTCAAGGCTGATTTGCATATGGCCATGTCTGAACTGGGGTGTTGTGAGTGAAAAAAACGATGGATTTAGGCACAGATCTCTGTCCTGGGGTAAATGTATGACATTGTTCTGCATTCTGCCCATCAGCTGTTTTTGCATTTGTCCCCCCGAGTGGGATGGGTATGCTCAGACTTGAGTCCCATGCTCTTCACACCACTGGAGTCAAGCTATCCTGGCTGAAGACGGCTGATAGCCAGAAACCGGTCCTAGGATGTTTGATTCCGGTCCAGGAAAGACATGGCTTGGCAGTTCGGGCTGGACTGTTCCAATGAGGCACAGGGTCAAGGCTGATTTGCATATGGCCATGTCTGAACTGGGGTGGTGTGGAGTGCAAAAAAACGATGGATTTAGGCCCAGATCTCTGTACTGGGATGAATGAAGGACATTGTTCTGCATTCTGTCCATCAACTGTTGTTTTTGCGTTCCAACTTGGAGCTTATAGTCTAAGTTCTGAGTCGGGCAGTTGCTGCCGGGACTCGGAGGTTGTGAGACACAAACTTTGCTCCACTTACCTTGTGTTGCTGTCTTTTCACTGGTGACGAGGTTGTTCTCACACCTTCGGTTTCCCTCCGTGTACCTTCCTTACTCCAGTGTTTCCTGAAGTTTTATGTTTTCTGGAGCCTGCCAGTCTTCCGACGAGGTTTGCCTGTGTCCTGCATCAACGCTGTCTGCTGTCCGGACACCGATTTCGCCTTCCTGGCATCGTGATCCACTTTTGCTGCTTTTCACTAAAATTGCATTGACCTTGACTGTGCCTGTGACGTCACCCTGACTTTGAGTCATTGAATTAATTTATTCTGTGCATGCGAACGCTGCCTCAAGTGTCAGCGCTTTCTTTTGGTCGTGTCTTCACGTAGCGTGACCTCCTCATCATGCTACGCGGCGGCCATCTTGACTTTCCTATGGCATTTAGTTCCCATGGAAACGCTCTTCACCGGTGATGCGCACACCTTTGATCAATACTTGTCGGCACTTGTGCTCCAACAAGTCACCATCAATAATAGCATATTTAAAAAAAAAATTGTGACACAAGCGCACTGAAATTGGAGAAGTTCAATGTAACCACGTTTAAAACAAGCTCAGAAGTTTCCACTACAAGGCATCTCATTCATTTGATAGTGCTTGCCAACAGTGACACGCACACTTTGTCCTGATTTATGCATTAGTGTTGTGCACACCTTTGATTACTAAAGGTTCATGCTTATTTAATAGTTACACGCTCACTTTATTTTGATTTGTGCATTCGGTGACATGCACACCTTTGAAGATATAACCTCTTCTTTCAACTGTTGTACATTCATAATTGTGGGGCAGCAACTCACCCACGCTCATGGATCGTGTTTTGGCGCCTCCTTTACAGTCAGCTGGCACACCACCTGTACCATGGGAGCAGTGGAATGACACTTTTGAGGCATATTTAGAAGCTATTGATGGTGACACCTTCACTTCCAAGAAATAAAAGGCACTTTTAATTTATAATCTTGGTACAGAAGGCAGAAACATCTGAAAGACTTTGCTACTCGAAATGGTCACTACTGTAGTTACCAGGGGTGATAACGGCGATTCTCTTTTAATTGATGACTATGCTTCTCTGGTAAAAACTTTAGACAAGAGATTTTGTCCCAAAAGGAATATCGTACTAGAACGTCACAAGTTTCTTCAATGTGCTCAAACTCCTGGCGAATCCATTGATGACTTTGTGGCAGCTCTCCGAATTCTTGCCATTAATTGTAATTATAGGGAGTTTAGAGACAAAATTATTCATGATCAATTAATTGAAGGAACATGCAACAAAAAGATTCAAGAAAAGTTACTTGCTTCTGGTGAACCTGATTTAGAGACTGCTCTTACACTAGCTAAAATCATTGAACATTCGCAACCTTGTGTCAAGGAAATGAGTTCAACTTTTTAACCACGGAAGTAAAACTTTTAAACTCCAGACCTCTGTCTAAACCCAAACCCAATGCACCCACGACCAGTGTTTCCCGCGCTACCACACCTATTGCTCCATCCAAAACTAAACCTGAACAGATGTGTTTTCGCTGCGGGAGCAAGTCACATTTAGGAATGCCAAATTCTGTTTTGCTCTTAACCTAACCTGTTACAAATGTGGTCACAAAGGTCATTATTCTAGTATGTGCAGTGCTGCTTTTGTAAAAAAGAATCCTACTCCAACAGTAAAAGCGATTACTGAAGATTCTGACGAAGAATGTTATGATTTATTAATGTTGTCTTCTTCTTCATTCGATAAAGTTGTTGTAGAATTGTCTTCTTTGTCTGGTCTCCACAAAGGAATATCCCCTTCTTGCGACATAGCTGATAATGGCGTGAGTTTCAAATTTCTTGCAGATTCTGGGTCTCCTTTCACCCTGGTGAATTCTTCTGACTTTAGTAAAATTTCTGGTGCACTTTTAGAACCCTCCAGTATTGAGATTTTTGCATATGGTGGCAAAAGAGTAGAAGTACTAGGTAAATTCACTGCCGAATTGAAGTTCAATTCTGATCACACTACAGGAGTGGTATTTGTGGTTAAAGAAGGTGCTACTTTATTAGGGTGGGATGAGCAAGGTGATTTGAACATTATTCTGGATCCCAATCATCCTGATATGGTGGTATCCCGCAGTGCCTTCTGTGATTTTACAATTCCACTTCCTGCGCATCTGATGCTCAGACTGTTACCCAGATTTCCAATCTCAAGTGGGCACAAATGTTTCCAGAATTATTCAATAGTGAGCTTGGTAGGCTCAAAGGCTTCCAGCACCGAATTGTCTCAAACAGAATGCCAAACCTGTTGCTCAAAAGATACGCAAAGTGCCCTTGAGTTTACATTCTGAACTCAAGAAATAATTCAAACGTTTGTGTACTGCAAGAGTAATTGAAGCAATAGAGGGTTCTGAATGGCTCGCCCCCATAGTTTTGGCACGCAAATCCGATAAATGCCTTGGAATGTGTGTTGACTTGAGGGATCTCAACGTGAACATTTGGATCGATCGTCAACCACTTCCAAATATTAACAAGATGTTGGCCACTCTTGAAGGTGCTAGGTCTTTCACTTTCCTTTACATTTCATCTGCCCATCACCAGATTGAGTTGTGCAAAAGAGTCCAGACATCTTACGTCTTTTGTTACCCTTGAAGGTGCCTATCGCTACATCCGTATGCCATTCGGTCTCGCCTCAGCCTCGGCTGTTTTTCAGAGACTAATGAACAACTTATTTAAGGACATTCCCGGTGTTGTCTTTTTCCAGGACAACATCCTTATTCATGGAAAGACTGAATCGAAGCATGAATAGCGAGTCAAACTGATTTTGAGTATCATAAGGACCAGTGACCTAACCTTAAGGGAGGACACGTGCACATTTCTTCAAAATGGTGTTGACTATCTTAGCCATCATATTTCTCACAAAGGAATTGAGCCAAAACTCAAAATCATTGACGCCATTCAGAATGCACCCATCCCCTTGAATAAAGATCAGCTTCGTTCATACCTAGGGTTGGTGGAGTATTACTCCAAATTTGTCAAGAACTTTTCCACCAAAACAGCCGCCATGCGTAATTTACTAAAGAAAAATGTCCAATTTATTTGGGATGATGATTGTAATAGTAATTTTGAAATCATCAAATAAGAAATTGAATGTGCTCGCCCTTTTAAATTGTTTAATATCAATGACCTATGTATTTTATCCACAGATGCCAGCAATGTAGGTTTGGGGGCTGTTCCTATGCAAAGAAGAGGTGATGGCCGGGAGGAAACCATAGCTTTCACCTCCAGAACCATGAGGGGTGCAGAAGGCACCTATTCCACTATAGAGAAGGAGGCTCTGGGGATGTGGTAGGGAGTCCTGCATTTTAAAAATGTTCTCTGGGGAAACAAATTCATCTTAAGAACCGACCACAAACTTTTGGGTGACTTGTTCACTACCAAAGGTGGCGGCAGAGCCACTCCACGGATCTCTAAATAGCAATTCACGTTACAGGAATTTCACCATCAGCTCGAGTACGTGGCTGGAGCTAAAAACTTAGTAGCTGATTGTCTAGACTTCCACTTCCGGGTGTTGATGATGATTCTGAGTGCCACGACTTAGAGGTAGTTTGTGCCATGAGTTCCTTAGACAACACTGTGTGTTGTGCTCTTTCCGAACATGAATGGTTAGAAAGAATTATCTTGGATGCTGATGTGGTAAAAGTCATCGTCCTCATGAGTAGTGTGTGGCCCTGTGACAAGAATTGTTCTCCGGAGCTAATACCCTACAAGAGAGTCAAGGATGAGTTATCTGTGGTGGATAGAATATTGAGGAGAGGGGGGTTATTGGTAGTTCCCTTTTCAATTCAGAAAAAGACTTTGAGTTCAGCTAACGAAGGGCATCCAGGAATCCGAGCTATGAAACGCAGGGTGAGGCAAGATTTTTGGTGGCCAGCTCTTGACAAAGATTGTGAGCATTTCGTTTGTTACTGTTGTGTGTGTGTTGTCAGTGACAAGTCTCAAGTGACTCATCCCTCTCCTATTGAACCAGTTCTTGTGAAGAACACTCCCTGGTCCAAATTAGCGTTAGACATTCCTGGTCCGTTCGGTCTCATTGGTACCTCTTCCAAGTATGCCCTTGTTTTAATCGATTATATGTCCAAGTGGCCCGAAGTCCGATTTGTTGACAGTATTAATTCTTCTGCTGTCATAAATTTTTTGCAGGATGTTTTCCTTAGGGAGGGTTTTCCGGAGGAGATTGTGTCCGATAACAGGACACAGTTGGTTTCATCTGAAATGACCACGTTTCTCAAGGAGGCTGGGGTTAAACATATCTTTACGCTGCTTTAACATCCCCACAGCAACGGTTTGGTTCAGCGCTTCAACCGTGTTGTTAAGGAACACCTACAGCTTGCTCTAGTGAATGGGTTGCATTGGGCGCCTGGCTGTTAGTGATATGTTGTGGGCAGTGAGGACCACCCCTCATGTTTCCACAGGTGTTGCTCCATTTACTCTGTTGCGGGGAAGGGTTGCTGGATCCAAACTAAACAAAGAATGGATGTTCAAGAGAGTTGTGAATGCTGAAAGTCTATCTGTTGTAGCCGATGTCAGAGCTGCTGTCCAAGCTAAGTATGACTCTAGGTCTCCTGCCTTTTCTCCAATCAAGGTGAAGGTGGGGGATTGGATGAGGATAAAAAAAACTGGTTTTCTCCGCCAGGGGGAAATCTAGTTTTTCCTCTCCCAAGAGAGTGTCGGGTATAAGAGACCATGTTGTTGTGCTGGACGACGGTAGAATTTGGAACAAGAGTACTATTTCTATTGTGCCTAGTCCCATGATTGAATGTGTCAACAAGAAGTTCGGGATTCATACTCTTCTTAGTTCTTGCCCTACTAATGTCCATGAGAGAATTAGTCATACAGTCTGACCATATTCCCCTGAGGGAAACCTCTTCCAGGGTGAGATCTGTTCCTGCCAAATTTCAGGACTACAAAATGTGGTAAATTGTTGTATTGCTGAATTCATTCTTGTTACTGCATGCTATAACTTTTTTTTCTCTATAGTATGATTATTATATGCTGCATTTCTTTTCTTTTTGTATCTTTTCTTTTATTATTTGTTATGAAGGAAGGGGGGGTGTTGGGATCTGTCCCTGGCTCGCGATTAGTTTACACTTGCGCTCATGCTGGGGACAGCTCCGTTCCAACTTGGAGAGTATAGTCTAAGTTCTGAGTCGGTCAGTTGCTCCCGGGACTCGAAGGTTGTGAGACACAATAAACTTCGCTCCAATTGCCTTTTGTTGCGGTCTTTTCAATTTGTTTAACTGAATGTCGGAGGGATGGTTTGCTGCCTCATTTGGGTGAAATACCAGCATTCAAGATGGGTTACTTAATGGTTGCAAACCTCTAACACAGCAGCAAGGAGAGCACTATGGTCATCCTTCTGTCCCCAGTTGTAGGACACCTCCCATGTGGAATGTCTGAATCTTCCAAAGCCATGAAGCTCAAGATAGAGATGAAAATCCCAAGGAGGTAAAGCGAACTGATATAAATAATCTAATCTCTGCATGTAGGCATTAAACTATAAAAATGGAAACGTGTTGGTAAGCAGAGTTAGTTTGTGTATCCTCAAATAAAAAAGTCCAACGATGTATCAAAGCAAGACACCATTTTAATTATATTCATTGGGCCATTAATGGAAGTGGTGCAAAAGATTCAGAGAAAGCAGGTGTGAGAAATTGGGTTATTGGTTGTGGGGGATGTGAACCCTTCTCAAGCAACAGCCATAATCCTTCTCAGGGTGAACCACCAATGTCACTAAATTAACCTGTGCTTAACCCTCCGGTAGGTTGGCACAAAAGCAGTCAGGCTTAACGTAGAGGAAAGGTTAAACATTAGTAAAGTGAAAACAAGGCAAATTCCATGCTAATTAAGAAAAAATAGAGTGAAATGTAATACATTTTTGACACCACAACGACAAAAATCCAATCAGTAGAACTTGAGATGTGCAAGATTTAAAGTTAGTATAGTGCCTAAAAGCAACATTTGTGATTATCTTGTTTTACGAGACCTGGTAAAAGTCACAAGTTCAGGCCAACTGTGATGGAGCACAGCCCAGATATAAGGACAAGGTTAGTCCATCTGAAAAAGTTAACTTCTAAAGTCAAGCGCGACGAGTTCTGTTCAAGGTGGAAGAGACCGCAAGGAGAGTGTCACAGATGGTCATCACTGTAGCGCAAAGAGTGTGCTGGGGGTCGTGGGCAGTGGCCCCAGGCCTTTGATACTGTAGCGTGAAGTGCATATTTGCATTGCTTTCGGTTTCTGTAGAGT